>NC_132939.1:7191500-7902000 GCF_034638445.1 Ciconia boyciana
GGTCTGCTCCTCACTGACTCTGACCATTGCAGTTTCAATCATTTGCAAATTACTTCCAGATGGGTATCAGTTACACAGAGATGGAGAATTTTTATAACATTTATAAATAGTGCAAGAATCCTACAGACATATGATAAGTGTGCTATGCAGTGACACGCATGAAGAGGCTGTGAAGAGGGGCACATGGAGCACATAACCCAACGGGTGGATTCTGCCCACGGACAAGCTGGAATCCCTTTGCTTGTACCTGCGAGTAATACTCAGGCAGGACACTATCTCAAAGGTACAAAACCTCAAATTATACCTGCAAATTTGATACTTCGCAGGGGAGTCAGTTCCCTAAACGTGGCCATTTAGTGCCATTTCAGACGCCCTCTTTCACCTGGCCCCAACTGCCATTCCAGGCGGCCATCGGTCTCCCATCTGCGTCAGACCTGCCAGCCTTGTGCGGGTGTCTCAGATAACCCAGCACATCTAAAAACAGCACGGGATGCATACATCGAAGCACCCAGGTCACTCCCCCTTCGGTGACACAGAAAGCACCTTTTAAGCGAGCAGCCAGCTTTTACAAGCCTGGTATGCTGCTTCTTCTACTTTTATTTGCTAGTGTTCATTTTAGGATTCAGGAAACAATCCTCTGAAGTCTCTTCAGACTACCAAATAATTCGTTGCATTAAGGAAATTACAACCCCCATTTTAAATTACTCCTACTGCATTTTTTAATCCCATACTCTCCATACATGCACTGTGTAAAACTCAGTTGCCTATATAATACATCTAATTGCCTCCCATTTACATTCAATTACATTCTGTGATATTATTTTGCAATATTAATTAACCAAGTCTCTCAGGGGCTAATTGCCTGGAGCATTTGACAAATGGCAGAGGTAAAGCATGGTATAAAGGGAACAGTGTCTGGGGCTGTCTCCTGGATGAAGAGATACTGGAGTCCGTGGTGGTGTGAGTACTTACTGCATTCCCATTAAGTTTGTGGGATTTTAATTTGCTTTAGGCGTGTAATTCTTGGGAAAAGTTCTAGATGGAAAAGTCACTTCTAGCATAGATTTCAACACCACTTTGCTTTAACTCTGTCTCTTTTTCTTTGGCATGGAACACCCAGGTTTCTGTGCTGAAAAAGCAACTTTGCCAGTGCCTGGCAGTCAGAACTTGGATCTGTTCAACTATAAATAAAAGCCCGGAAGAGAGCTTGAAAATCATCTTAGAGTGGAGAGGGAAAATTGTGGTTGTACAGTGGGAAGTACGAGTTGGGTTTTTTCTGTCTACAACCAGCAAAAATAAAGACTAAAAAATTTCTGTACCCTGTCCCATAGAGAAAAAGGAATGGGCAGAACGAAGCAGAAATATGTCATGTCTGGTGCTGGTCATTTCTATTAAGGAGGGAAGCTGCTTTTGCTTGAATCTACTCTACTCACTGTATTCCCTCTAGGAAGAATGTGAAATGAAGCAAGGGAACCTGGAGTTGACTTGTGCATGGATGACCATAACCAGGTCTTTACAGAGAAGGAAGAAACCTTCCTCGTTTCACTGCTGGTGGGCACGGCCAGAGCCTCTGCAAACAGGCTTCAAATTCAAAGCAGGCTGCTGCTGCGAAACATTACTAACAACTCACAGGTCTCGGTTAATGGTTTTCAACTGAGAAGTACTGTACATAGATAGTGCCTACTTATGGCTCTGCTCTCATGGTCATTTTCCTGTCTTTCTGCATCTGTGTTAGCTGTTGAATTGGAGAGAGTTTTTCTTTCTAATCTTTCTGGAGATTCTCCTACCTCTGCAGCTGTAGGAGGTAACTCGAACATGAAATGAAAATTGTATTTTTTCTATTGTACTAAGAAATTATGATTGATTCAAATATGTCCAAACATTTGGCAAGTATCATTTTTACTGTAAAGTTGTTGGGTTTTGGTTTTTGGTGTTGGTTTTTTTATTTTCAGAAGTTGCTTTAACATATCAAGTAAGCATGCGAGGAATGATTTAAAGCTTCTGAGTGTTCACATATAATTCTGAGCTTAATACTAACTCTTTTTTTTTTTTTTTGCAAACTGAAATGCTGGAATTTAAGGGGACAATGAGGTAGATGGAACAAATGGCTCTTAGGCAATAAGCACAACAGATGATGGCTGAAGGCTCTGCCTTTTCTCTTTACCTCCTGACACACCCCAGGGTTTATGGAAGTTACACAATATGCACACCCACCAGTTAGGTTTTATTGCTTAATTACTTATAGGGGAAAAAATGAAGTCTCCCACAGTCATCTGAAGTTGGGAAAACAGAATTGTTTGTTTTTTCAACTTTTGGTGTGAAATACGACTATGAAGAATTTGGAAAAAAACCTGGACTACAAATATAGTCTAACAAAACAACACACAGACATACAGCAGTGCATATTATAAAGCACATAAGGAATGTTGGCTAGTATATATTCTGAGCCAAGCAGGCCTCCCCAGGCCTCTAATTATTATTTTTTTAATTGACTACTCATGCCATGAGCCTTTCTTAAATTGTGTCAATTACACACATGCACCATCTGAAATCCTGGTAAATCTATTTCCCTTCATGAGGTATTCTCGACTATATTGCAAATTTAAGCAATACCTGAAATGACAGGGAATAAACCAGAACCTGTGAAGTCGGAACAATGTTTGCCTACTTCATAAGGGTTTGTCTCTTTGAGGAAATGAGCTGCTCTTTCCCTAAGGTGCATTTATTGAAATAAACCTCTCAACACAGCATTCATAGTTCCAGTCTAGCCAAAGTCATAAGTAAGGACAGCCTTACTTTCTATTTTAAATGCTCTTTGATACGAGAAATGATACTTTGACACTGTGAAAATGCAAGAGAAGCAAAGCAAAT
Organism: Ciconia boyciana; assembly: GCF_034638445.1. Taxonomy (NCBI): domain Eukaryota; kingdom Metazoa; phylum Chordata; class Aves; order Ciconiiformes; family Ciconiidae; genus Ciconia; species Ciconia boyciana. The sequence continues at coordinate 7,194,372 of NC_132939.1, forward strand.
TGCAGTAGTATTGTCTTATCTATTGCTTATTACTGGAAGTTCTCAACGCGCTCTGGCAAAGGTTGAACCATTACCTTCTCTTCACAGATAAGGAAACTAAGGCACACAGAAGTCACTTGCCACATAATAGTACTTACTAAAGTAGTTATTGAAATTCAAAGCCTTCTCCCTATTTATTGACTCTGAAACCCAACCTAATCCAGGGCTATGCTGTGAAAGGGTGCTTCAACCTTGCAAAGGCATCTCAGTTAAGACTTCAGTTCAGCAAACCACTGGGTACATGAGTCTTAGCGCAGCTTGAGAATTCAGAAGTCCAAGTATCACCTCAGTAAAACCTAAAAAAAAAAAAAGCTAAAAAGAGAGAGTGGGACAAGAGGGAGATGGGAACTGGAGAGAGAATTTCTGCCAGAGAAACTAAGAATAAGCAGCTCTGTACCACAGAACTTGAATTTCTGATGCAGGTCAGGATGGGCTTGTGAGCGCTGCATCTGCAGCCTACAGGGGCAATGGGAGCAAGCTGCTCAGTAAATGAAACAACATGTATTTTATGGAACTTATGCAACAGCTATACTGTAGCTCCTTCGGAAACAATGGTAATTACACACCTCTCGTGTTATCTTTGGATAACACTGTAATTAGTATGTGTCATCACTCTAGCCATGATTAAAATAATTACCGTAAAAAGTCCCTTGTAAGTAGCATTTACTGTTCCGGTTTCCAAACATGTACAGGTTGGGTTTTGTTTTTTTTTTTTTTTAAGTATAATTGCTTTCTCTGTTCGCAGCTCAACTCAACACTATTTCTTTCCCCACCCACCTTCCACTTTACGCAGCCATCTGACGTTGCAGCAAAACTTTAATGTGTGTGAAATACTTACAGCTCTTCCAAGTAGGGAAAGTTCTTGAACGCATCCTCTGGTAGCCTTGTGATGTTATTCATGCTGATATCTCTGGAGAAGGAAGAAATACAGATTTATCAACAAACAGTAAGGAATTTTTACACTCTAGGAAAAAGAAGAGGAAAAAAAAGCCTTATCAGATGGTATGATAACAGAAAAAAATATTCTAGCATCACACAGTAGCATCTTTTGCTAGAAATTTGCATGCTAAACTTTCAAAGCACAGTAATTTGAGAATCCAGTTGCAGCAGAGACCTATATAATGAAAAGTTGATAAAAAACTTTTCTGACACCTCTAAGCAAAACAAATTACTGTGAAACTACAGGGTATGCATGTATGGAAGAGGCTCTACAGTACTGTTATCCGCAGGACTAATTTTTACCAACTAACACATGCATACAATTTTAACACAGATGATTAAGACCACTCTAAAACCACAGCATATGAAAAAATTAAAAAAAAGATTGTGACCACCCACCACGCAAATTTTCATCCCACAATGTCTTTAAAAAAAATGAATACATGCATTGGGACTTAATAAAGAGTTTCTGGCAAACATGGCTTCTGGAACAACTGACAAGAATAGCAGAAACATGTCCTAGCTCTACCACAGTCATTTTTTTGTACAAAACCTATAGAAGTCTTCGAGGTAATAGTTTTAAGCAGATTGCATTCTCAGTCCGTGAGCAGAGACAGGCCGGCAGCAAGTGCTTACATGATAGGTATGCAGACCTGTTCAGCTTTTTTCTTTCCAAAGGAGCAGTAAGTGGCAAACTTGGTGCCATCACCTCAGTTCACACCTACATAACCACCACAGATAATCCAGTCCTAAAGCAAGTTATTACTCAATGTGAGTAAAAGTAGCACGAAAACAATTCAGTTTGATAATTAAACTATTAACTGCCTAACAATTCATGACATAACCCAAGTTCTTACTTTCCACTTGGTTACTGCTTTTTTTTTTTTTTAGTAAGTAGTTTAACAAGCAATTCAGTGAGACTCATTAGTACAGCCCTCCCAGCTGCCTTCTGCTTGGTGTCTTCCACACGTTCTCTAGCATCTGTGTGCCACCTTCTCATGTATTTTGGGTAAAAAGCAATGAAACAAAGCCAAACCACCCCTTCCATCTCACCGATAGTCAACAAGTACCACTGAAGCTCCCGCATGAAGATCTGAAGGGCTGGTGACTCCATGCAGGACAGCAGATTGTTTGCCACCTGAAAAGCTCAACCTCACAATACAGTACCAGCCTTTGCCTACTGCTGGGGCAGATGTTCTTAGCCCATCCATAGCCACCACTGTTTTGCAAACATCTGCCTCAACTAGAATCATCACTTCTGATGAGGCAGAGAAAGGTCAATTTAGACTCTCCCTGCTATACTGGAAGGACACAAATCCCTGAAGAGCCATTTTGCAGCAGCAAAAACACCCCCTCGAGAAATTAAAAAGTTTCACGTTCAGAACACCTTCCATGGCTCCCACCCATGACAGGACTCGGTGCTGACCTTGGGAGGTTCAGAGTCAGGCCCCTAAGGGGAGCAAGGAGCAAGCGGAGGGGTCAGCGCCACTTCCGAGGAAATGGTGTCTTAGGACATTTGTACCTTCTTTCATGCTGCGACGAACCAAATGCCATGTCAGTACCGTATAACCCACCAAAAACATTGCAGCAGCTAATTAAACCACTTTTTGCAAAGAGTACCCACATTATTCCACCAGTTGCCAGACCATAATGTCTAACATGACTCATTAAAAAAAGTTTCCTTATTTATACTGACAACAGAATGCACTATATTAGAAAAAAAACCAAACCAGCTACTGGGGGGGGGACAATAAATTCCCCACAGCAGTTGACAATGTCAACTGATGTCAGTGAATTTATGTTGATATTAACAAATAACTGGCAACTGGTCTGCTGCCCCTGACCGAGCAGCACAGGCCCCCAGCCGCCACTGATGTGAACGCTGCGCTCTTGCATTAAATCTAGATGCAACTGTTTCTTTAAACTAAACGTTTATTAAATAGCAGGCCAAAACTCCTTTTCTCATACCCCAGTGTAAACCAAGCAAGTTATTCCTCAGCAGCTGTTAAGAGTATACTAACGTAACTCAAGAGCAATGGAGATCAAAATAAGGTTCAGCACATACAAAACAAACCCAATTGTGCAAGATGACCGAGGAAATCCACTGCGGCACAACAGACTCCTTCACTAAGCTCCAGAAGGAGCTGAACTGGAGATGATTTATTTCTGAACTCCACAGCCTACGTGTTTTAAGAGGTGCTTTGTATCTCAGCGGCAGCTTGGGTACCGTGAGATGCTGCAGTTGCTGCAGGGGACATTTTTCTTCTTGTGCAGAGAAGTAAATAAAAGTATCAGATACATGAATCGTCAGCTGCCTGCTCCACAGGAGACTGCAACTTTTATTCTCCCTACTCCCCATATACATTTTTCAAATTGTCATGAATACACGTGTTTCACACATCCAGGCTAGTCCTCTCCTTTCCAGATGACTACACATCCCCTTCCAGTATCAACTAGGAAACATTTATGAGGAGGGCAGAAGGGTAAGAAGGGAGTGGAGACCCTACATGAATCCTAAGAAACAGTAACCAGTGCAAGAGAATCACAACTCTCTTAAAAGACTGTCCAGGTGATATAAAACTCTATTATCATGTATACCGTACTAAATGGTGGTAGTAAAAATAGGTCAACAGTACATATCATCAGAAAGTGCTTTACGAATGGCTATACATCACTTTGTCAAGGATTTTGACTGCAACCACATTTGTTGCACTACGTGATAGCTCTCTGTGACAGAAGTAGTAAGAAATCACAGCTATCTGAAAGCAATGGTCTTGAAGTTTCTAGAGCTATAAATGCCTGATTTTCAGAAGTGTCATATGCAATCCTAAACGAAGTCAATGGAAATCATGTAGACATACAGCATGGCTGACATCCAAACTCTACGTAATTTCGGCTTTCTCTGGGATCTGAAATTAGCAAAGAAATTTTTTTGCTTGTAGTTCCAAGTGTTAGCATCCACAATTTTAATATGGGGAGTAGACTCCTTGGGTGTAAGCACAAAACAGAAGACCTTAATAATGAAGATTTGAGAAGCATCATCACTATCCACAATTTCTACTGAAACTTCTTTTCAGCGAAACTGCATTTATAACAAAAACAGGCACAAAGACACATTGCAATTCTGTCTTTAGCATTATGATGTGAATCTTCAGGGACTGCTTATCACAATGCCTTGCTAAAAAGCTGGAATTATTACAAAGTTTCTGTATTTGCCTTCATTACACATGATAGTAACTCCTACTCAGTACATAAGCCAATCTTTATAGCACTGATGCACAGACTTTGGGCAACATCGAGACACCAACTTGGAAGGCTTCTTAATGACCACCACACAAGTTTTAAATCAATTTTTGTTTAATTAAAAACATTATATAAAAGCAGTTTTGCTGCAGAAATCACAAACTGATTGCCAATGCCTCATCAATCAACAGACTTGGGTAGGCCACACTTTGAAAAACTGCTAGAAAAAAAATTGTTTCAATGTAAGGGATGAGAAGGTCAAAACGCAATAATCTTATCTGACATGCACTATCAGCAAAAGAACAACCAATACAGAAGGATAAAACCACAAAGAATTGTAGAAGCCAAAATGAGAAACTTGTTTTTATTTTTTTAAATATATATATATATAATTATTCTTTTTTTTTTCCGGTCTAGAGAATATCCTCAAAGAATGAGTTCATGGGCACTATCTGCTGGTAATAAAATATTAAGTAGTTCATGAGCTTCAATGCAAGCATTTAGAAACAATATTAGCAAACGGATACCCATATCACTAAAGTTAGATGAATTAATAACTACTCTCTAAAAAAGTTTGCATAGTCAATCTGGAAGATACTTTTAATAACACATGCTTTATAGGAGAACTACAACAAAAATGGACTAGCACCATATATTATGACAAAATAATGGCAAATACTCCCAAAAAAAACACTGCCCAAACCAAAAATAGCCCTTGTCAAGTTTCTACTTCTTTTATTTCAGAAAATATTCATTTTACTATTTCTGTGATTTCAAAAAACAAATCAGCACATGCAGAATCAAGGAGGCTGTCCACATAATAAAGATAAAACATTACTACAGGCCTTGGATAGGGCAAAGAAATCTCCACTGAGAAGCTGCCCTACTCCGCATGTTCCTCTACCTCTACCAGAAAGACCTCAGGCCTACAAGCCCAGAGCTCACTTAAGGCCCTAATATATAAAATAAATTTCTAAGAACAAACAAAACAAACACCTAAGAGTACTTTCCCAACCTCTAGCAGTGTCAATGGGAATGATGCCATCACACAACAGAAGGATCACGTCACCAGTTGCCTGATGCTGCATTTCAGCAGGACTACGCTGAAGGAACCATTCTGGATCCGGTTATTACATCCAGACATAAGTCCCCTAAAAACAGCAAAACACTTACAAACCTTTCAATTACTACCAAAAAAAAAAAAAACCCAAAAAACAACAAACAAAACAAAACACCAAAACACCCCCACACTTGCCCTAAATTTTACCGGTACACTGAAGTTCAGACTCTGTATCTGAAAGGCTTATCTTAAATTTCTTCTTCTTTCATCACTTTGCAGTATGATCTGTCAGACCCAGGAACCTACAACTCTGTCTTGAAATTAAACTCAGCCCCACGCTTATATCTGGGATGTTTTCCCTGGGAAGCACAAAACGGAGACAACAGCTTTAAGAGAAAAAAGATAAGGACAGGGATGCCGTGATTTTTACACTGTAGATTCTTCAGGAAAACGAAGGAGAAGCCAGGGGTAGACCTGCACCTTTCAGCAGTTAGCCATTAACTGGGCTTATCTGTACTAAGCAGCTAGGCTAAATCTTTGCTCACTTAACCAACTTTAACCGAGGCAGGTCAGGGCGTGATCAGGCAAGGAGCTGGCATCGAAACTAAAATGATGAGCAGCCGAAGGTGGTAACCTCTTTAGCAAGAAGAGGCTGCATCTTGGGGATAACATGAATCACAGCCTTATAGGTACAATTAAGTTTCGCCATTTCAGGTAAGAGAGATGTAACACCAGAATATAAACACAACCGTGCTCCCTCCTATAGTGCCATTGCTGCCATGGCTGCAGTTTTGAACGATAAATAAGGCTCTTGCACTCGGTCAGAAGTTTTGTCCTTCTTCCAGGAAGGTGCTACAGAAAAAAAAAATAATAACAAACCAAAAACCAACTTAAACAAGTAGCTTGAAGAAACCTACTGAAAATGTTATTTCACCATCCCAGGTACTGCAGAGACTAATTTTTACAGGCCAAAGGTGAAAAATCAAGCCACGGTACTCCAGCAGGCATTTGCTGTCTTCAGCCTGCTTCAGTAGATCCCTTCACGTTATTCTGACAACTACTTTAATCTTTATTTCCAGCTTTGTTTAGCAAAGTCCCCTGCTTTCACCTAACACAGAAACACTTTAAAGTCTTTAAAAATACTTGTACGTATACTAACCAGCAAGGACGCTAAAAGCTATGAAAACCTCCCTCTGTTGAAAATAGGCATCAAATGAGATAAATTAGTTTGGGAGAAGAAAGCACCTTTGCTGGACACGGTAAAAACACAAAGCACCGCATCTCCTCTCTGCATAAAGCAGGAGGTTTAAACTACTCTTAAAGCAACCAGCAGCGGAGATTTCAGAAACCTGAACTAGACAATATAATGCACTTAAACTTTTTTATTATACTACTCCTGTGCAAGAATTCCAGTTCCTGATGGAAAGTTTTGGTTGGGGTTTTTTGGGGTGGGTTTTTTTTTTTTAAGGATTCTTTATTCTACCACTGACCAAAGTCAAACTTCCCCAGGCTTCAAGATGAGCAGAAATACTTCATATCTTGAATGGCAACTTACTAATTCTCTCACATTTTAAAAAAAGAAACTCTTACTTATCTTTAGAAAGTGGCTTCAGTCACAGCTTTCATCAGTGGTATCACGCAAAAGAGGATTAGATAAAATACACAGCATGGCACAGCATGTCTTGCAGGGCACAGATCGCCTTCTCTCTTATTTTAAAGTACTGCCTCTACCATAATGTAGCCTGACCCTTGTTAGATTTATCCTAAATGTCTTTCTTACCAATTGCCAGAGCAGGATTCTGGCTAGAAAGGACAGCTGACTAGAGACAACAGAAACGGAGGAGGGAAACAATAATTCTTACACGAGAAGAAAAGCTGCAACAACAAAGAGGGACCACAAAATGGGAAACACAGACTTCCTGTAGAGGGCTACAGAAAGGACAGGCAAAAATGATAAATAAATTAGCCCAAGTTATAGGCAAAGAATGAAAGCTGATGACCCCCAATAACTGATGGGCATTGAAAAGGAAAATGATGCCGGTCTCTCTGGACTGAGGGACATATAGCTGCAACAGCCTTTTTTTTTTTTGACAATACCTACCGCTCTTTACTGCATCTCCCCAGCCAAAAGGTGTGCACATTTTAGGCAAAGAAACCTTCCTCGCTACCCAGCTCTGGTGGGCTGGCATATCTCCTAAAACTCACTGGAGACGCGGGTGCTACACTTTCTATCCTGCGTCGCAGCCTCAGCTATCAACACTTGGATCTGCACTGAACTGGGGGCACGTGCACCTTCCCACCACATTCGTGCACTGCATCCGAAGGCATGCTAACGACCTAAAATACTCCACTTTGTAAAAAAGATCTTAAGCCGGAAAAATATAAAATACACAAAGGAAAATTAGATCTCGGACAAACCCAATAGAGATTGGCTGCTTACAAAATAAAAACAAAATACTCCTCTATGCTCCCCTGCACTTCATTAACAGCTAACTTCTTTTTGGCTCTCCACCTAACCTCTATCTTTTGTGAAGTTGAGAAGGGAAGGGGGAGAGGGAAGAGGAGAGAGGTAGAGAGGGAAGAGGGGAGTGTTTGTTGAAGGAAAGAAGATCATGTTTCAACAAGGCACCTTTAAAATCCTATAAAATACTCCCTCTGAGCAAGCTTAACCTGTTTGCTGATAGATAATAGCATGTAATACTGTAGGCTCCATTCAGTCTTTTCCAAGGTCTGGGCCCTCTGCCACTGAGTTATTTAATTATAACACTTACAAAGTGATTTAGGCAGGGCTATCTATATTTGAATAAAGCCCTCCTACCTACTTGTACAAAACCATTAGGTAAAAGGTCTTACTCTTATGTAAAATTCCCCAGGTAGTAACCTCGATCCAGCTCCAGCAGTACTAGGAAAAGCTGGAGCTGTTAATATCTTTAGAAACTACATTAAATAAGCCAGATTATTGCAAGTGCAAGTCAACATGATGCTGGAAAATACCCAGCAACAATTAGCCACCCATTACCACTGGGACCGTTGATACGTGGATGATGTCCTGATTACATTAACATCGGTGAAGATCAACAAGACAAAGCAACAGATATTTTTCTTAGTATACCAGACCAACAATTCTTTGCCAATTATCCAAAAACAAAAAAAAAAAGGGACACAAGCATACGTAGTTGTATGACGATGGTCAGTGCTTCAAATTCGGTCCAGGTCACATCTGCATTAACCAGGAGAACTGCCTGGTGTTGTGGCAGCAGGGAGAGGCAGAGGAGCTGGAGCGGAGGGTGGGCAGGGGGGAGAGGAGAAATCAGGGAAACTCAAGGTTAGACCAATCTAAGTTGTACTGCGGTGCTACAGTCTTGAAGAAACACATTCAGTGCCGAACTCCTTGTAGGAACACGCTCACATGATGAAAACCAATGTAATTTTCAACCAAATCACACACCCCAGCAGTAAGTCCCAGGGGAGACCAGGAGCTGAATTACATCCCTGGTTGAGACCTACTTTCCCATTTAGCCAGTTCCTTCAGGATGAACATAAAACCACTGAAGGGACGGAGTAAATGAGTTTGCATTAATACTGTCCCATGTCTTAATCGTATTCAGTATGTAATGAAACCATAGAAAGCCTAGAGGATCAGCACGGAAATTCTAATTAAATTCATTCCATTAAAAAGAAAAAGAGTTTGGGGGGTTTTTTTTGTTTTACTGTATCTTCCTGATAATAAGAAGCAAACAATTCCCTTCCAGAAGGACCACCTCACAACTACTGCTTCGAACAGTAATTTTTTTGCACTGTGAATCCAATGAGCGCAGCTAAAATTCAAGGATATATGTTACATGCAGACATGCCAACCCCAACAGCTAGAAGTCATGAACAGGAGGCAAACAAATACCAGGCAAAGGAAAGATGATGTTTACAGAGGAGCCTACACTTGGAAAGTGTTTGAGCTTGCAACGAAGTTTGAGTTTAAAAAAGTAATATGCTGAGTCATTAATTTCTTACCTTTTATATGCTACCTACATCTATTACTGCAAGGTTTGGCTACCTCAGACTACACTATTAGCTAACATTTATACGGTAATAGCACACCGATGCCCCAATATGTTAGACTGGTATTGCATTTAAAATGTATGTTCTCCCAGTTTCTAACAAGGTCTGCACAACTACCAGTGCCCATCTCCCAGCAGGAAGGGCCCAGCTCGAGGGCACCTCTGGGTATGCCAACAGCCAGGACTCTGCAGTATTAACTATCCCATATCCTCCAATCCTTACTGCAATGCCCCAACACATTTTTCTCCTGATCTTCATCTACTGTTCCTTTTAACATAGACAAAGTTGTTAATGATAAAACGGAAGATTTGAAAGCAGTTTTTGCATTAATGTAGATTATTCTCCTTGTGATTCCATCTCTCCCCAACAAGCTTAAGTACAGTCCTACTGCCTGTGACATGATCACAGAGCCCTCCAACCCTTAAAAAGCACAGAAACCTGTTCTGTATTCACAGCCCATTTTGCAGTCACAAAAAGCCTATCAGCCATGCCATTTTTTCATTTATGAGCATGCTTCCTTTTCCACTTCTTCTAGGAAACATTCTTGTAAGAAAGGAAATACCCAAATACTTAAAGCCTTAGTCAACATCTGCTGTGACTAGCTAAATAAGACACAGGTTGCATTCCCACCCAGCAAATACACTTGCCATTTCCTAAGTACCCATGCTATCTCTCTAATAAGCACAACGCCTTATCATCTGTTGTTTGTATTGCAACAAGAAGCTAAGGGCCCTAGTTCAACATGTCAACGTGATTGGCGCTGTACAAATACCCAGTTGGAGACACTCCTCACCTATAAGAGTTTGCTGCTTAAATGGACAAGACAAACAGCATGGGAGGGAAAACAGGCCCACCGAGGTGAAGTCACCTGCCCAAAGCCACCAGCAGAGCCTGGAGACCCCTCCAGCTGCCCAGTGCTGCTCTCGTGTGCTATGCTCAGCTACTGCCCTCCATGTCCTTTTCAAAACAAATGAGTTACCTTTTTTTTAGCAGGAAAATAGGCCAGGAGACTGCTCTGACAGTTTCGCATTTGCTAGATGTGTAGGTTCACTCCATTTGGTAGCAGTGGAAAGAAATTACACTCTAACAGCTATGCAAGCAGTGTATATGCAATGTTTCCATCCTCTTGTCTGTGGCTCAAACTAACTGGAATGTTTGTGTGACCGCTCACTTGGGGATGAAGCACTTAACCTGCTTTTTCACAGAAGCAATCAAACTTCAAACTACCCACCAACCCTGGCTATTAGACAGGATTGAGATATTCAGAAGTTTTAGGAAATAGGGGTACATGGAGCCCTTTTTCAGTACGAATACAAAAAAAAAGCATAAATCCTGTTGATTCCAGTAAGCTTTTAGCATTTTGCTGAAGCAAGACCTACAACATTTTCACTGACAGCCACAGAAAGGCTGAAAAATTTCAGACAGGTCTGTTCCTGCAAGAGACGTAACATCCCCCTCTTTCCCCCACCATATTTGTAAGTTATTTCTCCTGCCTCCTCCTTCCCATGTCACATCAACCTGTTGGGTTTTTTTTCTTCCAACACGATGTCTTAGCTTTCTTTCAGACACAGTAACTAGCTCTAATGTACCCTATTCATGTGCCAATCAAGCCATCATCAAGATCTTAGAGAGAACAATACTTGTATGCAAAGACCTATTTTGAACTGGTATTTGAGTCACTGCAGGCCAGCCATTAAGCAATCACACATACGGTTAATGGCCTATGTTGACACATGGTAGGGAATTAACCCAGAAAAAAATTCCACTGCATTATTATGAAAGAGATCGTATCCTGGAAGAGGAATATAGCACAAGTTAACATGCTCTTCAGTTAATTTTTAAGAGACACACGTTTGGTGCGGATTACGGGCTGAAGGAAAGGTTTATTGTAAGGTGGAGGAGGAAACAAAATGTCTTTCAGCGCAGGAGTATTTCCCTTACATAGAGATTATTTATAGCAGAGAGTAAAATTATGCATTATTCATGGCTTTATAATTATTTACTCTCCAGAATACAGTAACGCCAGGGAACTGAGTACAAAAAAAAAAAATCAGGCCATGAGTGTGACAGGCACATTAGTCAAGGAGTCTGAGGGCAAGCCTGTGCCGAGATACTCCTCCTATACCTAGAGTATCCACCAAAAAATGTGAATAACCAACCTGTGCAAGACCATGAAGTAGTCCATGAACAAAACCGAGTGGGAACTCGGATGATCCACGTCCCTGATCTGTAACCAACCTCGCGTGTCCTGCTACCACCCAAACTCCTGGTAGGGAAGCTCTCAGCATGCTTACACCACAGCTACCCTCTGACTTGAAAGTTTTTAAAAATCATTTACAAAAAGTAACATGGTTATCCACAACTCCAAGAGTAACTACAGATGAAAACGTCAGAAAAGTCATTATCAGTATTTGGTGATAATCCCCCTGGATTCACAGCCACTTGAGGTAACATGGACTACAGGAGGACTTCAGGAGAGCAGCAGAGCAGTTAAAACCTGTAAGGACGAACATTTTTCTAAGGGCCACTGCAAAGCATCTTTGCCAGGCGGACTCATCATGCCCTGCAACTAGCGCAGCAGTTGTGAGGGGGATCAAATCTAAGCAATGTAATTATTTTACGGCAACTGCATGTCTTCTGCACTTCACCCAGCTTGTCTCCTGTCTCCAGGCAGCATGGCTGGGGCTACACGTGAAGTCAAGGCAAGCTGTAAAACTGGCGGTGGAGCCTTTGTGTGCAAGTGTTCAAAATGCTTTCCTCCTATTAGCGATACTTTCGTATTTCACTGATGCATCTTCTAGATATGGACAACTACGAGGAATACTTTAATGCCTTCATCTCATTTAACAATAGTCTCAGTAAGCTGGATGGAATAACAACTCTCCAGGTAAGGGGCTTGAACCTGGGGTCATCTTAGCTCAAACAGGTGCACCTAAACCATTCGTGACAACCACTATTTTTGGCAAGACTCTAAGGCCAACCATATCCTGGGCTGCATCAAAAGAAGGGTGGCCAGCAGGTCGAGGGAGGTGATTCTGCCCCTCTACTCCGCTCTGGTGAGACCCCACCTGGAGTACTGCGTCCAGCTCTGGGGTCCTCAGCACAAGAAGAACATGGAGCTGTTCGAGCAGGTCCAGAGGAGGGCCAGGAAAATGATCCAAGGGCTGGAGCACCTCTCCTACAAGGACAGGCTGAGAGAGCTGGGGTTGTTCAGCCTGCAGAAGAGAAGGCTGCGGGGAGACCTTATAGCAGCCTTCCAGTACTTAAAGGGGGCCTATAGGAAAGACAGGGCCAGACTTTTTAGCAAGGCCTGTTGTGACAGGACAGGGAGCAACGGTTTTAAACTAAGGCAGGGCAGATTTAGACTGGATTTAAGAAACAAATTTTTTACAGCGACGGTGGTGAGGCACTGGCACAGGTTGCCCAGAGAGGTGGTGGATGCCCCATCCCTGGAAACATTCAAGGTCAGGTTGGACGGGGCTCTGAGCAACCTGATCGAGTTGAAGATGTCCCTGCTCTTGCAGGGGGGTTGGACTAGATGACCTTTAAAGGTCCTTTCCAATGCAAAGCATTCTATGACTCAAGATTATTTGTAAAAGCCAGTAAAGGTAAGCAGAAGGGGTTTGTTTTTTTAATCCATAGGTCTTCACATGTGAAGGGAAAAGGAGAATGCAGCAACAGCTTACACGCTTAAGGCTTCAACCTACTACACCCTCCAGGGTGTAGTTGCACGATGTGTTTTCTTTCTGATGGAAAGAATTGGCTTATATTCCCATCGCTTTCCATCTCCATGGTGGAACTGCTTATGGGCAGCATGCTGGAATCAGATCATGACAACAATCTGGATTTAAACAAAAGCATTTCTGGTTTTGGGCCTTTTTTTTTTTTCTTTAAATCAGATGGGATTAGCAGTCCTCTATATAGCATGGCCTCACAGAGAGCTGGATCAGCACAATTATGGGGCAGCAAACTGAAATGGTTGTAGGAATGAGGAAAGGTACTGAAGGGGACAGTGGGAATTTTGCACCAAAAGGAAACGTAACATGTAGCTACACCTTCAATTAAATCAACACCAGATTCCCTAAAGGAGTTTTACAGAAAGGTATTTGTCATGTTTTAAGTAAATAAAGTTTAACACTATGTTTGCAACCAAGTTAAAATAGGGCAGAATTGCCAGTTGCAACAATTGTCCTTACCATCGCTGAGTCATACTGAACCATCAATTACCAAGGTTAACTACGTCATTTTTAAATTACTCAAACTTTGATTTTTCTTTAATGATTTAAGTCAGCCCCAGGTTAGAGACATATCCGAGTTTTAATTTAGAGCTCACATTGCTAAACCCGACACAGACACTTCACACATGACCAAGCCAAGGTTTTGTTTGTTACTACTGAGGAAGTTCTCAAGCATTTTTTCCTTATCGAAAACTTCTGTGAACAACCATTGCTGAAACACTAGGAACACCACCAAACTATGTAATCTAACCAGTTTAATGAGATCTGGATCTCCCCCTCTCCAGTCTCAGGTCCCTGCTGCATACCCACAAACACCTACAAGGCACATTTTGTTCCATTTAACAGCTTCAAGGTCAATTCCATAAAACTTAAACCGCCTCAACAGGAGCACAGGGAGCCATGCTCACCCTTTGGACTCCAAGGACACCACATCTTGCTCCACCTAGCAACACTGTATTTACTACAACAAACATTTCGCACCAAAAGCTCCCCATTACAACTCCGGACACAGACCCGTCGAGGTTCAGTTCGTTGCCCCAGCAGAGACTCATTTTGTGGGTTTGGGCAGGTTGCTTCCCCTTCCCAAACCCCAGGTTCAAAGGAGAATAATCTTTTCTCCATCTCTGCAAGGAAGGGGGAGGATGAAGCTACCAGTGTTTCTGAGCTGTCCAGACAGAGCCCAGCACTTAAATCTGTTTACACTGATAGAAAAGCAGTGCTATCATTACACGCATATACTCATATAAAAATCTTCTGTTGCATTTTCACTCTGTGTTTTTGCTCTGTTGCAAAAAAGAGAACACAAACAGCTACAAATCCAATTTCATAAAAATGCCAACTTTAGTTACTCTAAGTACTTTGAATTTTATTCATTTTCTTCTGGTTTATTTTGGTCTCCTAGTCTGTCCCACCCAATGTTTAGAAAGCAACCTGAGCCTCAAAAGTCTGGGTAAGCCCTACATTTTTAGAAGGCTAAAAGCAAAAAAGCAAAACAAAATTGGTGTATATGAACACAGTCACTGATACAATGAAGCCAGAAGACAAAATGTAAATAGCTCAATCAGTCCAAACCTATATACAACAGCTTTAGCATTTAAGAATTTTTTTCACTTACATGTAACATGTAACTTGGATGTAACTAAAAATTATTTCTGGCAAAAAAAAAAGAAATGCAATACATTTCCTGCAATACAGCTGTATAATTATCTATATACTGTGGGAAAACTAAAAGCACACAGTACAGCTTTCTAGTGTCAAAATAGATTTCATGGCAGCACCTGGAATGGCCTTTATAGAACCAAACATAAAAGCAAACACGCTTTTGCGTAGCAGTTTTCAAGGCATCTTAAAAGTAGCGGACGAACCACGAGCAGTTTTGATAAGAGGTAAGAGTTAGGTTTTGGAAATTCTTGATCACCAATTGTCGGACAGTACTTTAACAGAAGCGTGATTTCCACTTTATGACATTTGAAGGACTAAAGTCTGCCTGAAGTCTTCTGAAGTCTCCCGCGTGGCAGCGTTCATGCGTGCTAACATACAACCTTGCATTACACTCAGGAAACGGTACCTTCAACAAATGGTAAAGCGAGGGTTGCTACCTATTGACAAGACACGTAGCTGAATACAAGAATCCAAACAGCCTTGCTAGCTTTGTACAAGGTTTCCAACCTTTTGAGTTATACTGGTTTCAGCTACATTCCTCTTTTTATTTGTGAGGGATGGCCAAGTCCCTTACATGCATGAAGACATGGGTTGAGCATCCACCTTACCTTCCAGTGAACCTCAGACACCAATCGAAATGAAAGCTGCCCAAAATGTCTGCCAGGACACTCTTACAGAAGAGCTACAGGTTCGGCTTCTACTTCAACAGTACAGGACTGAACAAGGGACATCAAGGAGGTATTCAAAACCAATTTTATTTCTTCTTGTGTAAGGAGAGTGTCAGGAATGATCTCCTTATCTGACTTATCACAGAGCTAACTATTTCATTTCAAGAAGCAAAACTTCATGCATGCTTTGCCTTGTGAAAAAACACAACTCTTTCCCTGGTGGTCAAAGTTGTGTAGCTTTTATCCCCCCCCCCCACATTTGCTGTCATCTTAAAGCAACATAATATACATCAAAGTTCAGGATCTACAGTGACAGCAGCACCTGTGGTGTGCATATACATAGCAGTGGGTTGTCTCCCCCAAAGTTTGCAGTAAAAAACTAGCTAGTGTTATGAGCATTTGGGGAAGAAAAAAAAAAAAAGACAAGTCATTACTCCATTGCTTTCCAAATTTGGCCACCAGCTGGTCCTGTCACCCAGAAGACAGATAGACTAGTTCTACTTCTGCAAGTAACCCTCGGACAAAGCCTTCTCCCCCAGCCTCCCACCAGACAGAGCAGGGTCTCGCACCTACAGGCCTCCCTTTGCTGGAGCATCGGATTGCGGGACGCTGCTTCCCCAAGAGCCGGGCTCCGACAGGCGAGCCAGGCCCCCGTGCCCAGGAGACGGTCGCCCTTGTCATTGCCGATGCGTCTGCGTGCGCAGCCGTCGCTGCCAGCGTTGTGCAGGCAACTTCACAGCACCGTGCACACACGCATCTCGTATGTTCTCGGGAACTTGGCAGCGGTGTGGCCCTACTGCTGACAGCGGCCAACAGATGACAAGTGCCCGGAGAGCCACATCCTCTGACAGCTGGAGAGGCTGCCTGTGCCATGCTAAGCCCAAGGGGGGCACGACTAACTTCAGTCAATGTGGGTTGTCAATATAGTGGAAGCAGCAGTCACATCTGCAGGTAATAAGCCATCCAGTAAAAAAAAAAATCTGTAAAGGAAAATAATCAGTCTGGATGAGGAGAAACCAACTGAAAGCACAAAAACTCCTCTGTATGCACCAAGAGATGAAGGAAGAATGTCCTCATAGCGCTTCCACCTCCGAAGGTCGGCGGACAAAAGGCAGACTCTCACCTCCAGCAGAAAGCCACATAAGATGAGGAACACCACCTTTTTCTTTTCCTTTTTTTTTTAGTACTATCATTATGAACTATGCCTAAATGCAGATTTTAGATGGCTATGCAAAGAGGCCACAAGCAACCTACCACAACCACCGAGAGGCCTCCTCAGCCGCTAACGTGCCAAGAAGTTTTTCAGCGTAACAAACCAAGGTGGATCAACTCTGACCGAGACGTGGATCCCTACTCAAAATTTGCCCCAAACTGGAAGAGACTTCTCCAGAATCAAAACAGTTGGTGAACCTGGTTCTTCTTCAACCTTTTCACACATTTAAACTACAACTAGAGGCTCAAACAAAGAAAACCTGGGGGGAAAGGAATAGGTTTTGTATTATAAAAGCAAGGGTTGTGGGAAAAGATTTATAATGGACCAACCGATAGAGATGTGGGAGAAGGGGTGGCAAGTTTCAGGCCCAGAGACACTTTCTGAGGTCCCTAATGGCATGCAGACATTTATTTTGCCACTGTAGGACTTCCTGCTAAGCTGCAGATGTTGTCCCTCCGTCACTACAGCACACAAAGCAGCCAGCACAGTCTGAGCTGGCAGCCATAAGAGGGTTAATGCACACTGCACACCAATTAGAAAAACCCTATAGTTAAAATTAACTGCAATTGCAAAGAAAAAAAGAAAATAAGAGAAAAAGAAACCCAAAAAACCCCACTCTCACGCCCAGAGAAAAAGCCAAGTATACTGTTAGCGTGGGGAATCCAGCCCTTTACACATTCCCATTCCCCATTCCACACCGGCATATTCACAGTAGTTTTCAATAAACATCTACACAAGTCACTGGGGGGGGGGGGGGGGAGGGGGGGGGCAGAATCTGTTTTCTTTCATACAATTCCACAAAAATAACTGTCATCACAACCATCCTTGTGGCAGAAAAGTCCATATTTGCCTGCAGTGAAATCCGTCTGCAGCTGCCCTGTGGAAAAGACAGCCAATAATTGGCTTCTTTCACCTCTGTTAACCACGAACAAAAGTGTCATTCAGCTCCCAAATGGACAGAAGGCACCAATGGATGGTCAGCTGAGCCAATGGGCTGGAATAACAATAACCCTGTAGCATTTTCTTTTTCCTTTTGTTTAGTCTTTCAAAGCCCTTAATTAAGACCCTCACAAAGCACCCCTACAGGCTTCTTTCAATGACGCATTACACGCCTGTTTTCTTGTATTTAAGGAAGAAAAGTAACAGGGATTTCTGAAACACATTAAGCAGTACACACAATTTCCACGTATTCACAGCTGAAATACTGTTACATTTTAGCTTTTAAATATTATTGTCAATAAAAAGAAGTTCAAGTTTACTGTGCCCGCTCTTTGCTGTACATCCTTTGCTACGTCAAGAAGAAGAAAAAAAAAAAAATACAGGCAGTCATAAATCTGGCAGAACCGCAACAGCTCACCCAAATCCATCGCAAGCCAGCAGCTCCCAAAACGAAGGCAAGTGGAACAAGGCATGTTGATGAAACATCCCTGGGCATCCTGAAGCAGAGGGCTGAGAAAGGACTGGGTAACGCAGGGAACTAATTTGTTGAGACTGCACATCACGCACTGGCATTGTCTGAAAACCAGAGCTCGTGCAGGCTAAGGTATATACCCTGCTGGGCTTAGCGGCCTCGTGTACAATTCGGTATCTGCCTGCATTTAATATACGTGAAGGTAATCCGTACTCCATTATTTACAACCGACCTGATTAATATACAAACATGGGTATTACAACAGGACTTTTGAGGACTACCTCTGCTTTTCAGCAGCGCAGGCAACCTCTGCTTAACAGAAAAGCTACAGAAACTCACGATATTAGAGCAAACTACAGCAGCTCTTTTCTTGAAGGCCTTTTCCCCCCGCCGCAAATAGGAAACAAAACAGTTTGAAGAAAACACCATTGAAATATCATCCTCGTAGGTGCAGGAAACCTAGTCGGCTAGCCCTTTCCCACTCACCCCGAACCAGCCCAAGCGGCAGGCTAACGTGGCCACTGGTTTTTGCGGGGCTCCCAGCGCGTGGGGCGAAGGAGCGGGGCGAGTGGGGAGCACCAGGTACAACCACCACCTAACAAAGCCACCACCCGGCCAGCGATGGCCCAGCCTCTCCAACCTGCTGCCGGCCCTCTCCGTTGCCTTGTCACTCCTTCTGTGAAAGGTGGCATACGGGCAGCTTCTTCGCAGGAGACCGGCCCAGCAATAGAAGATGCAGCCAAAAACTACCAAAATCCTTAGCAGAGGGTATTTTTCAAGTCAAAGAACCACAGGCTGAGGCCCTGGTAATCTCCAAAAAGCTCTCTCCCCTGCAAGAAAATTGAAATGGCCCTTTTACGACTGACAGAAACCCTACACAACACGAAGAGGGAACAGAACAAAGATGTTTTTATTACTAACGCCAATCTGAGCGAACACAAAAAGCAACGGTTTAAAATCCTCCTCTCTACGCTACCTACGTGTCCAGCAGGCATTCTTTAACAAGCACCACTTGCTATAAAGACTTAATGCGTCTAGGCAAAACGCAACTGGGTATAAATCAGCTTAGACCTTTTTTAATTATTTTTTTTTTTTAATATACCAAACAGTTAGCTGCTTGTATCTGTATTTACATAGTCGAGGAAGTAACTTGCCTTTCAGGAACGTAATCTAGCAGCAGTACTCAGTGATTCTGCTCTTCAAAAATCAGATTGCCTATGTAGGTATTATACACCAAAACCTCTTCTAGTCTTACCTTAGACCACCGAATTAAGGCCCCAACAAATCATACATGACTATCACCTGTCCTACGTGGTGTTCTTGTTTCCTCCTACTACAAGAAAATATGATGTAACTGTACTAAAAGATAAGGAAAAAACCCAACATCTGCATGACTTTGTTTCGAAGGCCTAACTCCAAGCACACATTTTTGGAAAGCCTGTCCACAAGCCTTTATCAGAAAGTGTTGTATCACTGACCTTGACAGAGCTTCAACATCGATCAAGCAGGAGTTTGCTCTCAAGTTCTGTTATATTATTGACAATTTCTGTGATTATTTACCACAGCAGTTCAAGAGGGACTCCTCTCCAGCAGCAAAGAGCAAGAAGAGTAATTTAAATTCTCAAAACAAGCATGAAGCATCATCCTAAGTGCATCCAATGCATCAGCTACCACCCAAATTCATACCGTGCTGATAAAAACCTCACAAGAGCATCTGATAAAACTGCAATATAATGTAAAAATATGCCACTGCAATATAATGTAAAAAAGCAAAACAAGACCCAGCCCCTCCCGCGCCCCCCAAAGTCCCAGACACAGCTCCAAGTAGCACGTGCAAAGGGTAAGGCTTGCCTCTCACTAGTTGCATGGCTCAGCATCAGGACAGGGGAATCTCAGTACCTAAACTGCTCCTGTCTTAAAAAACACCCCCCCGCCCAAAAAACCTGTCCAGACATCAGAGGCACTCGCCAGCGTGACTTTGTTGGTTACGAATTGCATCCCAAATTGGACAGTTTTGCTAGCCAAATTTAGTAGTACAGCTCTGGACTTCTGGATTCTGCCCTAGCATGAATAAAAATAATATCACTTACCATTGCTGACCCAAGAATATAAACCAATAAAAAATTAGCATATTTTCTAATTTTTAAGGAAAATGTATACAAGCGAATGACATCTTTCACAGAAACCCTCGGCCAAAAAAACCCGATAGCCATCGCTTGCCATTATAAATAAGAGGTCAAAGAAGCACTTATTACTAGTAATTTTCTTGAAAAGGTTAAGTTCTCTCTTCAGTTTAATTCTGTTCTCAGTATTCACATGACTACACCTATTTAAAACTGAGTAGATTTTAATCACTAAACTGTCAGGAAAAAAGGCATACTTAATGCAAACAGAACATTACAAGTATTTACATGAAAAACAAAGACCTACCACACTAACTATCCAGCCCACACTCTTAGCAACTGAGATTAAGGCTTGTCAAGTTTAATCATGTACATAGGATCAATTTTTTTATATAAACACATCTAATGCGCATGTGTGATGGAAAAGCAAGAGACCCACAAAAGGCAATCAAGTAATCCGCCTGCTTGTAGACAGAAATAGCGCATGCATCTTTCCGGCAATATGCATTTTACAGATAAACTCCAAGAAGAAAATCGGGCTTTGTGAACCCTTGTCTCCTTGGCTATCTCCACACAACAAACACGAGCATATTTTTTACTTCATCATAGCTACCCTATCGGCAAGGAAATACACTCTAGCTCTTACCTAAAAGCCGCCAGTCAATGCAAATTCCTTTTTGATGTATAAACCTATGTTGCAGTGAAGACAACTATAATGGATGCAAGGTGGACAAAGAACACCCCTCCCAAGCTCCATTAATAAAAAGATCTGGTTTTTCTTGTTCTCACTTATTTCAAAGTCCGGTTTCTTTTGCCTTGAAAGACTATGGGTTTTACTGAATCAGTAAATTGGGGCCAGTAAAACTTGCCATGCAGCTTGAAACCTGCCCCTAATATGGACACCTTAGTGCTACTGACACCATGTTTTCCCCATTACCAATTTCATCATTTACTACCATCAACACATCAATTCTTCCAATCTATCACCAGCAAAATTGTGAAGACACTATTAAAAAAAAAATTAACCCCCTGGAAGCTGAGAGGGTGAAAAGCTTTTTTTATCAAAACTGGCAAACCATATCCTCTTTTCATTTTTAATAACAATACACCTATTAACATCACTATTTAAGCTACCAGTTATGGTGTCAGATCCCACAACAAATACCAACGCATCTTATATTCGCTACCAAATCTGAAAAGTATAAAGCAGATGTAGTATTTTATTTTAACTTTTAGTTGAGGGACAAGTAATCCTGCAACAGATCAGAGATTAGAGCTTTAAGAGATTACCTTAAAATTAAAAGGCGAGAAAACATTCAGAACATGATCTCTTTTTGTCTGTTTTTAAACAAACATCAGGACATAATGAAGAAGGCAGCGTAATGTAAAAACATACATAGCTTTGTCATGTTCAAAATGGTTTATTTTTTCCACATACATGAAAACAGTCAATCTTACAAATATATTTACTTACTGTGTAATTAATAGTAGAGTTAAATAATTATTCCATCTTAGTAAGAGCACTAGATATTCAGGGATCCAAGACAAACGGAACCTTTTGCCACTTTTCATTATATTTACCACAAAATAGCTATAATAACATAAGGACTATTTACAGTAAACGTGGTAGGGAAGGAAGCATCCCCATCCCTTTGACACATCAGATTGTATTTTGTGTAACATACAGATTAATATAAAGTGCAGAAGACAAAGCTTTTAGAACTAATTCTGTACCACCCATTCCAAGAAATTATCGGTCAAACCTCCTGTAACTACCACCAACTTAAAATAAAAAAGATTTTAGCAAAGAATTTATGCGCTTTATTCCTGTTGGTCTTTACTATTCATGTTTTCTTTTTTTCCTCCGTACTACATATTAGGAAGGACAGCATGAGGAGCAATCAGAAGGATATAATCCTGAGAAATTTCCACAAGATTAACTATGTTTTTCTTTGCTATCACAGGAGCAATCAGTCTGGCTGCATTGCATCACATTCATCTCATAAGGAGTCATTCTCTTTTGACATTTAAATAGTGTATGACTAAACAACATCTACTAGTAAAAATAAATGGTTGGATTAATGGATTTTATTTGATAACTTAAATGTCCTTTCCTTTTTACCTGTATCGCCCCACTACAGTATCGAAGTGCAGCGTAAACTGCTGCTTTTCTGCTGAACTCACACCGCCTTTACTTAAGGGAGAAATGTTCAGAGCTTGCTAATGCAGTACATCTAGGAGCTGGGTTTCAGCAAACTGAAGCTTAACATGCTATGTAAAAAGGTATAAATTATGTTTCCAAGACAGCTCCAGGCACTGCCTTGTTTGGAGTTGCTTACCGAGCAACTACGTTTCTCCAAACAAACTAATGTGCAGAAGGGTAAAGGGCAGTGAAGGTAATTATTGGAAGGAAATCTCTCCCTAGGCCAGAAAAGAATAATTAAGCTTCTGCATGTTAAATCACATAGGGGAAGTGAACACTGAAGTAATCGAGTGTAAGCGATAGCAAGACCTATCTACAATCTTCTTGAAAGGAAATTAAGGCAGGGGGTAATCTAAAGCAGGATTGTTTAGGCAACACGAAGGCAGTATCCCCGAACTTCATTCATGGTTCTTTATATAGATGTACACGCTTCCCATACACACGCGTGCATACCCCCCCGCAGCGGAGAAAACGTTCGGTAACCCAGTAATTAAATGAGCATGCTGAAATCTAAAGCAGTTAAACTGCATTCTGCAAGCCTGGATCCAACATAGTTTACTTATTGCTCATTAATCTCTCTGCAGATAATATCTTTTTCATAGTTAAAAATGCTTAAAATATGACCAAGATTTTCAATGTTTAAGATGCCTCTTGTGCTTCGACCGCCACGGTGTTTTGGAAACTGCCTTGTCTAAATGAACAGAACATATGGGAATAAGCGCGATGAGTTTCTAGTCTAGTCCTTCCTCAAAAGCCTTGGGCTATTGTGTGAAAACTTAATGAAAGTCATTTGCACAACCCTGAAAAGCTGGTGAGAAAAGCTGTAACAGAATCTCCTCCTTCTGAGCTTCCGAGTTGCATATCTGCGGCAAAGACCCTTTCTAAGACACCAGCAAGGCACTACTGCTGCTGACAAGATGGCAGCAGAACAGGGGTTGCTTGTGGTTTTAATAGCACAAACTCTTGGTTGTTATTTGCTGAAGCTTCTTGGATGATCTGTGTATATTCTCTGAAAATAAACTATGTGCTAACTGCTTTTAAAATATAAAACAAAATATAAAGCGATTTCTAACATCCTATGCACTTCTGTGAGATCTAAACCAAAAAGAGACTACTTCATAATGACAGGTGAAGAAGCAATCCCTTTTAAGGCCATGCTTGTGTGTTTGAGCTCCAAAAGGAGAGAATGTGTAACGTAGACAGACCTTAAGGCTTTCCCAATAATTTCACAGATATGCATTGTTAAGTCATCTGCTACCAGCCGCAAAAGCAGCATCTGCTAGCACTGTTCTGCTGCGAGAACCCTTCTGCCTCCTTCGCCAAACTTAAAACTTCATAATCGCTTGTCTCTTAACCATTTTAGCAAAGCCCTTAGATTAACTTCCAAAGCTGGATAGCTCTACATACCGAGAGATTTCCATCGCTGCACAACAGAGCTAAACAGAACAGCGTCTGGGCAGGGAACCGCACCACTATCATACACAAGGCTTGCACTGCAATGCAAACATACAGGCAGGGCTCAAATCCTGAAGGAGCATGCTACTAGTCAATGGTTTTTCTTTCTTTAAATCAGAGATGCAAAGGACTTTTAATACTGAAAATGGTCACATGTAAAAATACCTCGGCATTTTCACTGTTGATTCACACTGTGATTCACCTGTTCTGTTAAAATCAGAAGCTAATTTTCAATTTGACATAGTAGTTTAAGAAGGGCACCAACAATTAAAACTTACTTAACACATGAGATGAGTGATTATAGGCATTACATACTTGTCCTTTTTCTGCGTAACAGCACAATGGCTACTAATTTATCATCTTTTGAAAGAAGTGGTTTGTTTGTTTGTTTGTTTTTAAAGTACATATATTATAAACACCGTATAGAATCCTCAGTTTCCCCAGTACCTCAAAAGTATGAAAAACCAGCAGAGACTGGTCACGCAGGAGCTATCAGTGAAACTCCCACGTTTAACTAGTGCCCGTTGAGGAGAAGCACTCGAGCAGGGATAACTCCTCAGTGATGCTGTCTGTCCTGAATGCTGCAATACACAAACAGGTCAGGACAAAAAAAAGGCACAAGCTCTTAAAAGGCACAAACTCTTATTTCAAAAAGCCAGCTAAAGTTCAGAATAGTATCTGTTGCATGTTTAGCCATCCACCAGATCCAGGTCCATGTAGGTGACTCCATACCCATTTTTGCCATGACTAATATTTACTACTCCAAGATTGTAGAAAAAAAGATCAAAGTCCAGCTGTCCAGCCCAAATGGGGGGGACTCCAGTGAGCGTAACACGGTTTTATCAGACATAGCAGAACAGAGACATCCACAAATGTTTGCCGATTTGCACAGCATTCTATAAAACAGCCCAAAACCAGAAGGGCAATGGGAACCTATGGCAGAATGTGTATTCTGGCCAAGCAGGCTGTCGCACAGTACAGGTATGATGTCCAAGTCCCAAGTGGTCAAGTACCCATCTTGCAGTCACCAGGAAACAAAGCAAGTGAACTAAACATTGCCCTTCCATACTGTGGAACATTTATAGCTACGTATTCTCCGCTGGCACAACTGAGTTAATGGAGGAAGATTTCTTATTGCCATGGTAAGGCAGAATTTCTCAACTTTGTGATTACTTGCACGTTAAATTCCTTACGGTTTGAAGCATTTGTTCCTGTTATATTTATTATGGTAACAAAGCTTACACGGGAAAAAAATTATTAGTCTGGCAGGGACATTAAGACAACAAGCAGTCAAGGATCGAACTGTGCAAAGCCCCCCCAGCCCTCCCAAGCACCTTACACAGAAAAGCCCCAAGGGCCTCAGCGGCTCCCTACAAACTGCGAGCGAGGAGCAAGCCCCGAGCCGTGTCTCCCGCTGGGCACTGGCAGGACAGAGATGAAACAGAAGCCGTCTAATCCCGCTGAAGATGCCAAAGGACAAACTGGTGGGCACAGCAATTTGCACAGCAAAGGGGCCTACAGTATCGATCTGACCCTTTTATAGTAAAATAAATCAGACCAGACACCAAATTCTCAGAGCTCAATTCACTGAAAAACAGCATTAGGAAGGAATATTTTTTTATGTTTATGTTGTTATTCCACTATTCTCTATTCCTGATGGCACCCAATCAACTGCGACCAGGTGGTGCACTTTGCCTGAAGGAAACAGGGAATATATTTGGCAAGATAAATCCAGGGTATTTGGAAATATGCATCAACCTGATGTGTGTTACAGGATTTCTCCCATCAATGCAGTTAGTTACCAGGGCAAAAAAATTTATCTTAGGTGAGTGAAGAGACAATGACAATGCAAGCAGTCCTACTCTTAAGCAGGATTTCTGATATATTATTGTTTAAACAATAGTCTTCTCTTCTGAAACATGTTGTAGATTTATTTTACTGGCACAATTACTTAGGAGAGTTGAAAAATATATATTTTTTTTTTTAAAAGAGGAAAAACTGGCGTTGCTGCACAATTGCAGAGGCTTCTGCTGAAGCAATGAACAACTGCCATTTATTATCCTCAAAACATCAAAACCCTGCTTAGAACTCCTAAACATTGAGATACTGCACATTTTTGGTCTGGAAATTAGCAACCTGGTTTTGCAGGAAGCAAGTTAAAAGAAAAAAAACACACCACATAAACAAACTAGTTGAAATTTTTGAAAATGAGATGTCAAGCAAGAGCTAGACAATTCTAAATAAATGATTAATTGACCTGGATATTGAAGAGATTTAATGCCTCCACTAAACACTTAGCACAGAGCCAGCAGATTTGCCCTTGGAAGAGACATGGATTTTCTACACCTAGCAAGACTCACACTAGTTCTGTAAAATATTAACAGTTTGGTCAATATTAGCACATACATTTTATTTTTTTTTATTTTTCTCTTTTTCTTCTTTTTTCTTTTTTTTTTGTTTTTTAACCCAAGTGTTAAAACCAACAGCAGTAAAAAAGTACCAAAAGGCAGAAGCCTGCCGAGGTCCAAACCACCAGCAACTACATTCTCAGAGCAGGGCCCCTTCCACAGGACCATATCCTTTACTCTCCCCAGCTCAGCTTTTCCCCCTCCAATTCCATGAAGACCACCAAGACCCCAAGGAGAGAGCCAGAGGAAACACAGCAGGGTGAGCATTCACTCAAGAGCACTGAAACTGCAACTAAGAGAGATGAACAAGGAGTTTGTAGCTTGCTGCTGCTGGCGGGTTGCAAAATTCCCTCAAAGAACGCGTACGTCTGGGCTTAAACGCATCAATCTTCCAAACAGCGTGGGGCTCCCTTCAGTAGGTTCAAGGGCTCCTAATTTGGAGGAAAGGCTCAGAGAACTGCTGAGAGAGCTCCAAGCATGTTTCCCAGTCTGGACAAGGTTTCCCCTAGTTAAAAACGCAACACATTTCTAGGGCTTTCGACCGTAGCACCTGAACAAGAAGACGGCTCCTTCACAGCTTTTACGTGCAAGAATTGAGTGCAGGCCAGATCCACCAGTTCTGCCAAGTGAAGAACAGCAGACAGGTCTCCATGCAGAAAGACCCGCTGCTCCAAAGAGGGAGGCCTGCACACCAAAGTCACAGGTTTCAGCGTCCCTTCACTTTTACCAGCAAATCAACTATATTTGCTGCTGTTCCGGATCAGCATTTAGAAAAACAGCAAAGAAACTTCAGAAGAGTTATTTTTAAAAACATACAAATGGAATTTTAAAAAGGATAGCCAGGACACCCCTTACATGAAATTTTAGTAATGAAGAAAGGATTGAAGCTAGACACCACCGAGTCCTTTTAACAAACATGGAGCAGCAAGCTTCCCCAGATGTCCTCTCCTGACTCGCACCATCTTCTCGTCCAAGGTGGTGCTGCAAGAGGAGCAAACCATCCCTGCTTCCCTGCCAAAACCCCAAAGCCCTGAGTGCAGGAAAAACACTCTCGCTTTACAAGCTAACACACTGTGGTGTCCTGTTTGATGACAGGGAACAGTTAGTCCCATTTTGTGCTCTGAAAGGGGAAGCAATGGGCGAAGGGGAAGACAAGACCCCAAGGCACGTTCCAGTGCAACCCTCACATCTACGCTCACATCTTCTGCATCTGCAGAACACCAAATACCAACCACCACAGTGCCCAAATGGTTCAGAAAAAACATCACTTAGTGTCCCTTATCGGGAAGAATGAAACGCGACTACGGTGAACTCTACCGCACGGTCACATTACTAATATTGCACTGCCAAAATGGCTTTGCTCTCCAGCTGGGGTCCTGGTCCCACAGCAAACCACAGCGTCACACAAAGTACACCACCTTTGGCAAGAGCATTTTGATGGCTCACAGAAAACCTTATGGCTAGCTTACAGATCTACCACGAAGTTTGAAGCCCCCAGCCCTCTGCCCTTACAGCCCCGTACACCGCTTGCAAAGACGGGAATGAAATATTCCATATGTTTCCTCTGTCAGTGACATGCCTATTGAAAGCACAGCCATGCCGCTCTCCCCGCTGGGGCACTGGGTCAGGCTATTCATCTGTAACCATGCAGATGTCAAGAAGGTAATGGGAAAACTCCCAAACAAAAACACATTTTCACAGAACAAAGTTATAAAACACCCAACTGCATTTGCAGCATTATTAAGCTAAATTAAACAGGTTTAGGCCTCCCCTGCATACCTCTGAAATTGCACATCCATTTATGATTCATTGCTCATTGTGTACCATTTAAAAGTCCAAACACATTTGCTCAAAAATTTTAGGGCGAAAAAAGTCCTTGCAAGACCCTAGCATTCCTCCAGGATTGGTTCAGGAGAGAAAAGGAGGTGGTACACCACTTCAAAAAAAAAAAGTCTGTATATTTTAGTGAGAAAATGCTCAACAGACCTGCAAAGACGGCTGTTTACTCTCTGAGGGCCTGACTGCTCAGGGCACTCTTCAGAGTGCTCTCAACAACTTCACCTGACTTTGCATTTTTTCTTCATTTTTCCCTCAAGATAAAGAATTAGCACTTGCTCTCTTGGAGAGAAAAAAAAAAATAATCTTTTTTTCTGTCCCAAAGATAGCAC
Source organism: Ciconia boyciana (assembly GCF_034638445.1). Classification (NCBI taxonomy): domain Eukaryota; kingdom Metazoa; phylum Chordata; class Aves; order Ciconiiformes; family Ciconiidae; genus Ciconia; species Ciconia boyciana. The sequence continues at coordinate 7,222,757 of NC_132939.1, forward strand.
CTTCTGCATCACTTCTATCCCTTCTTCCAGACCACATTGATGGTTTGAGGCTCCTCCTGCATTTTTAATGCAAAACTTAAAGGAATTAGTTACTATATTTTTCAAAATGTGACAGAGTTCTTAAGCTTCGTAATAGTTTTCCTACCCCTGAAGAAAAGAATTAACTTTAATATTTTCTTAACTTCAGATCAAAAAATACCAAAAAAATTTTCAGACTCAAAAATGACTTCAAGTATATCTTCACTGTGCCAAAATCTTGAGCTTGAGTTGTCAAAAAAAAATCACCAACCATTGTCTGAATTACCTACAGGTAACAAAGTTATAAAACAAGATTTTTAATTACATGTGTACTTATCAATATTAGCTTTGAACAACACCAAAAAAAACCCCCAACATTGACACACACTGAGCATCAAATTTCAACAACAGACCTTACACATTTTAGAGTTCTCTCATGTTATACCAACAACTACCTGGCTACATTTAAAACTTGAGAAACACAGGAAACTTTCTTCAATAGCAAAAAATGTATTGCTCATCTTCCATATGCTCATTACTTTTCAGGTGTCCTTAATGAATTGTATTCATCAAATAGAAATGCAAAAAGCACATGAGGGAAGCCCATAAGGAATTCATTTTTATTTCTGCCATGCCATGAAGACCGTTCTTCCTTTGAGAAGACATCAAATTAAACAAGATATATTGAATAATATGCTTTTTAATAGGTTAAAAAAAATTATGTCAAAAGCTTAGCTAACAAAGTTTTACTAACTCCAAAACACATTGTATGGCTGAAATAGGCCACCTAAGAAAAATATGACCTCCCTATAACTTGGTAAGTATAAACAGCAAATATAAAAAACCAACCAGGAAAACAAGGCCGACAAAACCTCATGAAGTGATATTCTTACTTCCCTAAACAAAAACACATCTCTCTCAGATGTCAGACCCCAGTCCACCAGGGAATATATATCGATATCACCTGTTCAAAAATAGCTAATTGCATTTTTTAAAACATGTTATCATATTGACTGATGTTATGTATAATGCCATCAGTTATGTTACATATTCAAATTCAACAGTAGTTTTCAGACACCTACTTTAAACTGTTATATCTGAGATCACTGCAGTCCTCTGTTGTTTTGTAAAAGATTTATATCATTAATAATCTAAATTGACTGGCTGTATGCAGAATGTGCTTTCAAATTCAGGGTGAAGCTAGAATACAGATTTCCCCTAATCTTTCAGCGACAGTAATATGTTTCTGGGAAGAGGAAAGTTCTGACCTTGTCACAATCCTGTAACAGTTAAATCATTCAACAGTAAAATAAAATGCATTCTGCTATTTCAACTATGTATTTTAAAATAAATGACATACGATTTGAAAATATTGGAAACTTTCAAGTTCAGTGAAACTCACTGACAGCTGCAGTAACTCAGCACTTGGGGAAAAAAAAAAAAAAGGCAAAAAGGTCAACTGTTTTGCCAGGTAGATCACATGCCATTTCTGCATGATTTAATTACGCTTTCCAGGCACCCATGCATCTCACACTAGATGTTTCCGATTTGGACATACCAGTTTTATTTGGAACACAACACTGAATAAATCTGGGCCTAATTCTGAAACAAAGGCTTTCAAAGATGTTTATAATGAGGACAGTATTTATATAGTAACACCAAGATCTTCCTCTCCTGTGTGCGAGCTACTGTGACACCCATTGCCGCGTGCAGTTCTGCATCAACTGAACCGGTCGCCTGTCTATCAGCAAAGGAAATATCAACAGCTACCTTCACGTTTCCAAAAGGGTTGCGCAGGGCAGCCTGGCGGTGGGAGAGCATTAAGAACCAACATCACATGACTAGAAATCTCTTTTCAGACCACAGTTTGAGAACATCTTATCAGAAAACTGCAGCGGTACCTGAAAGGCAGGTATGAAAAACTACGGAAGAGTATTTCCCTGTGGCAAAATCCTAGGTCGCCACTGCAGCAGATGGTGAGTCTACCAGGTGCGGAGGATAGCCAGGGACCTCTAACATGGGAAATGCTGTCGATACTTCCGTTAACAAAGGTCTCGTAACGTTTAAATCTCTGTTGCCTCAATTTACAGGTTTCTTCAAACAGGGATGGCTGCTTCTCCTCTTATCCTCTCTTACGTACCCTCTCCCACCTTTGTCTCCTATTTCTAGGATCATACAGATCTCTCTAATTCTTCCTCAAGCTATTTCTGACTTTCTGCTTCTTCCGTAAAGAACCCCAAAACCACAACTTGGCAGCACAGAGCTGCAGCCTGAAACACATTCATCCCTTAATAGAATAACTGCTGGCCATGAAGTCCCATGCGGCCATGCTGAAGCTAACCAGCCCCATCCACTTCACTCCCTTGCTTATTTGCAAAACAAGAAGCAGGCAAACCTGAGTTGTTGGCAAATCCTCCAGAACAAACACAACATCAGCTCATGCCCATTCCCAACAAGAGGACCATCTTTAGGAACAAGCTTTTAGGAAAAGAGCAAGGGTGGCTGAGAGGAGGGAAGGGAAGAGGAGGGTCTCCAACGTTCAGAGACTCTCCCAGAGCCCCGCAGCTCCCATGCTCTCTAAAATGAGATATGGGTGCTCAGCCCTTCTGAAATCTAGGCCAGTAATTTTCTCTGGGTAAATAAGAGCTTGTGTTCTGCAAAAATTGCTGGCTTAGATGCAGAATACAAAACAAATAAAGATCCTTGCGGAGGAGGTTTCTTTGGGTTTTGTTTTGTTTTTCAGTCCTTATATTACAGCTTCCATATTTTCCATCTCAAGCAGATAGTTACTAGTAAATTCCTCTCAAGAACTGAAAAGGTAATTATTTACTAGCATAAACTTACTTACACTAAAGTCCAACTTTTTTCCATGCTGCAGACTTATCTTAGTATTTATTCCCCAGAGTCACACTTAACAAGCCTCTGCCAGAAAGCACCAAACAAGAAATGACATATTGCTGATACAAATGAGCTCAACGTACAACATAAATGCCAAATACCTGACAAATTACGTGCTATGGCAGGGCACTGGGGTATTTTGAGGGGCAGGAATAAAAGGAAAAGAGGAAAACACCAAATTTGCTGCCAATAGAGAACACAGAAAGGGTAAAAAATATTTAACAAACTCTGAAACAAGAACAACAACTTTACTTTTCTGTGCCCTACCTAAGAGCATCTACTTTTCTTATATGACCAACAGACACATCGGCCAGTTTAAAATGTGTTGTAGAGACTCCAATCCTTGGGTGAAATCTGCTGCAAAGGCTGCCACTGGAGCCACTGGGCTCTGGACCCGTCGCCAGGCTCTGCCCACCATCAGGCACTGGATGCTGCACCAGCAAACTCAAGTCCCCTCCTGCCCATGGGATTTCACAGGCCTGTACAAACATAACAACGTTTCCGCCAACTAATAGGAATATTCATATTAAAACGACATGATCGTGTCTTTCCAAAAGAAGTACGGAAAGCATGTTTTTAAAAAGACAGAATAAGCTTTTTATTACTTGACATCACATCACCAGCATATGGCATATGCAAGCGAAAAACTAAACAGTGTAACTGTAAAACCTTCAAACCTCTAATTAGATAAGGCTTTTCTATCTCAGGAGAACTGCAATTATGCTACATTTTCCAGACTCAAGGTCATGTCTGGACATCTTTACTTTTCACCATAACAACTCTGCTAGACAGCATACACAAAACCTCAGACAGGTCCTTACTGTGCTTATCTGACCATAGCGGGTTGCTGCGTCAGTACCAGACGTATTGGAAGACGACATCTCACATCTACCTGCTGTGTTTCATCACCGTTCTACAAAAAATAGGAGCGCCAGATGAAAAGACGAAAAAAAAGAAGTGCAAGCTCTGCTGAATCCAAACAGAACCATATCATTTTGCTGTTTATACATAAACGGAGTAGGAAATTAACTTAAACATGAGACAGCGTAGGTACTTCCAGATAGTCTGCATACTGAAAAGAAGATTATCAGCTCTCTGCAACTGCTGAAGCAACCTGTGGTGTGAAACAAGTAAAAAAAGGATCCTTCTCAACTGCCACATCTTGATCTTATAAAGCTAGTGCATAACACAGCACACAGAAAGATGGACAGCATTGGGTTAAATGACTAATAAAAAACAAAAGGCCATGATGACCATTTCATCCTGAAGGTCTATTCTCTAGGGCAGCGGGGGCCTGGAAGCCCTCCCTTCACAACTCGAAGAAAGTAAAATTAAAGCAAGTGACTCTGCCATTCCCTGAAAATACAAGCAAGAAGCACTAGAAGGAAAAAGTTATCTGCACTGTTTTTGTATTTCAAGTGTCCAAAATAAAATAGCAGGCACTGAAAAGGGACTACATTCCTCATGGTTCTCAGGCAAGCCCCTAAAACAGCCAGGCCCATGTAAGATGTCTCCGAAGTCATTATCTAGAACTATCTGCTTTTCGTCTCCTGCACAAGACTCACACGAGTATTAAAGCCCTGAGACTGGAATTTGAGTTCTCAAACTGACACCCACGAGAAACACAAGTACAAGTGTGCCCGACCATAACTTTCTTCCACTAATACTGGATTCCACTAATAGATGTTTTCTAGCACATGAAATATTGTAGCAAAGATCAGGAGCGTACTGCATTGATTAAAAAAACCCAAACAAACAACATTTTCACATTCTTGCACAGGCATCTCAACTTGCTAGACGACAGTTATTTTGCAACAAAGCAAAATCACAGCCTTCATAAACAGAAAAACAGGCAGTTGGTAATCAGGAGTTACATAAACACCTACCTAAATTATACAGAACAAATGGCCGCCTACAGTAAAAGTATCAAGTAATTATCCCTGGTTGTGTCCTCCTGACTCCCTCTGCGTTCCTTCCCATCCATCCCATCCCCTCCCCTCCAGCCCCTCAGAGGGTTTGGCTCGACTGCTGCCACCTCTGTCTTTTCCGAGCATTTGTGCATCTCCCAAAAACCTCTTCACCAAGATGACTGCGGCTGGGACAACGTACTCACCTTTCCGTATTCAAATTCCATCTCTCAAAGCGCACCGATGACTCAAAAGTAACGAGCAGATACTCTGTCTTTCCAAGCTGCTCGGTCTGATGCAACTACCCTCACGTGACCACACCGACCTTCGGTAACCATATAACCCCCTGCTATGACCCCCGTCCTGCCCTCCCTGCACCCCAGCATTAGGGTTATAATGCGTTCAGCCAGGTATGAATGCAGTGGAGCATCTATTCAATGCACGTTCCGCAGAAAAAAAATCTGCAGTGTTTGGAGGAGCTTTCTAACCACCACCGTAAGCAAGGAACGAGCAGTGGATCAGTCAAGAGCTGCAGAAAGAGAAGTAAGGAAAGAGAAGGGGAATTCTAAAGGATATGCTTTTGAGGCTCTACAGAAATCACTGCCTGACCATTCATGGCAGCCCAAGAAACATGGCTGTATTTTAAAAATATACGTTGGAAGTTATATTGAATTATTAAAATTAATGCAGAGAAATTAAGACCGCAGGAAAACAGAAGTAGTAAAAATTAACTATCAGCCCCCTTCCATGGTTCTCAATTGCCTTGAAACTCATTCACTGCCAACTTGGGTTAATTGCAAGCACCTTTTCCTCAGTTGCTCTCTCCTGGCCAAAGCCAAAACATAGGCACAACTTTGCTTTAGTCTCACAGAACATCGCTTGTAACACTCTCTCAGCCATCTCTACGCTACGGACTCTCTGCTGCTATGGCTATAATCAAAAAAAGCCCCGTAGCAATGCTAAGGGGATTTCCTGGCATCGTTACGCTGCCTGACATGAAGCACAGAAAAGCTTTCTTCTCTTCACGTAGCGAAGACGCTTTGCCATGACACAAACATGTCAGCTGGGGGGGTGATTTTATTTTCCTTTTTTTTTTCTCCTCCACGCAAGCCAGCTCAGCTTCTCTGGCAAAACTATGTATTGCACAGCCCAAGCAGGCCAGAAATGAGTTTTCTATTGCCTACAAAACTGTTGTCTACATACCCTAAACTTCCAGTGGCCTCACTACAACAGAGACTATTCAAGCGCAGAAGTGCCAAGAAGTCACCCATTTTTTTGCTTCTGTAAATAAGGAAACAGGAACTAAACACAAATGGGGACCAAGAGTATCCTCCACTGCCACAGAACGAGATAGCTAAAAAGTTTCTGCTCAAGTTTAAAGAATGCAAAACCAACAGCAACACAAACTCATCCCAAAACACGCTGAAGTGCGTGCAGGTCTCCTCTCACTTTTGCTGTAAGCGTTAAGTTGGCTTCTGGAAATTTACCTGCACAGTAAGTAGGAACTTACAAACTGAAACTCTTTGGCAACCTTATCTCTAATGGGTGTTGGCTATGACGACTTGTACCCATTAGACAACGAATGCCATGTTGCAGACACGCAGGGATGTACCGAGCCCGTTTTACAAGACAGACAGACAACAAAGCAGCCATAAAACCTCGCTCTTAAATGCGGCTTTTACCAGATAGGCTTCGTGTACTTTATGAAATTGGGTAACGTCCCTGTTTTATCTGTGGAGGAAAGAGAAGACAGTTTACCAGCGTGTCCAAGGCTTCACAACGGCAGCTCCTGACTCCCTACCCCAAACACTCACAAACACGGTTTCTGCCCCAGAAAAAACACCACGAAGTCAGCTCCCACTAACACCATCGGAGCATAAAAAGGAACAAAATATTTAAGCGCAGGTAACAACCGAGACCTGTAACTTTTGCCATTCATCAAGTACTACACAAGCAAAAGGCCCAGTAATCTTTCTCCACCCAGCTTGAACAATTAAAAGAAAAAAAAAGTCCAAACAGGTAGGAGAAATTGGAAACCTACTCAGTAAACAAAACCTCCAGTAACTAAGAACCAGATTCCCTGTGCATATTAAGTAAGTGTAGGCAAACAAAGAGGGGAAAAAAAAGTGACATTTTCGAAGGCATACACTACTACTGTATTTTGACAACGGAGCAGTTCAGTACCGATCTGAAACCACGCGCTGTAGTTTGCTGTAGTGTGCCCTGTTTTATACGTTGTAAACGCAGCGAAGCTTTAGTAACAGCAGACCTGACCACTGGCCCATACAAGACCTCGCTCCAGCCTGTGAAATCTTTGCTGAGAAGTGGGGCAAGACTGACAGGTTTTATTGTGAAACTTAACAGGTTTGGGGATTAGCAAAACTACCACATTGAAAGCTGCAAATCCCTCTTCGGTCACGTCTCTACAGAAGAGAATGTTCATTCCTCAATTAAAATTTTATTATTAAAGTTACCAAAACTCAACACAAGATCCACCAGTTTGTGCCTCGTTTACGATACCACAGGACACCGGAGAAGCCGTTTTAAGTTTATATTTTTCTCCATCCACGAGCAAGACTCAACAAAACTCCCGAGCCCTGTTTATGCTGTTTTTTCAAGGTTCAGCTGTGCATCCCATACTAGGAGATTTTGTAAAAGCGAAGGCATCCTCAGTTAACTGGATTTACACGTGCTGCGGACTGAAAATGCCTTGACTTTTGGGAGAAGATCAGCTAGCCTGGGAACTGATTCCTGAAGAAAACCGAAGAGAAAGGCGCTCCAGCGCGATGACATCGCGTAGAGACGCGCCATGTGCCGGCACCGGTCCCCCCCGCCTCAGGGCGGCACCAGGACTGAGCCGGGCCCCACCAAACCCCACCGGGATCTCCCCCCTCGCCCCCCCCGCCCCGCTCCGCTAACCCTCCCGGCCTTTTCAATCCCCGAGGCCGATCCCTTCGGGGCTTCGGAGGGGTCTGCCCAGCCGGCTCACCTCCGCCCGCCGGAGCCCAGGGGCGCCCGCCACAGGCCGGGCCGGATCCCCGCGGGGCTCCGAGGAGCGGGGCGGCGGCCGGGCCCGGGGCCAGGTGCCGCCTCAGGCCCCCGCCGCCCTCACCTGCCCCAGCGGGGCGGCGCGGCCGGGCCCTGCGTGCGGCCCGGCGGGCCCCGGCGCTGCCCACAGGCCGCCCCCCGCGGGCCGGGCCGGGCCGGCGGGGAGAGCGGCGGCCCCGGGGGCGGCCGCGTTACACCCGCGGCAGCGACAACAAATACATAAACATGCAATTACTGGGGTTTTTCTTCAGTAAGAGGGGGACAAAGCACCCGCCCCCCGGCCCCACCGCGGCTACCTGCCCGCCCCGGCCCCGGCCCCGTTCCCCGCCCCGACTCACAGGGCGTGCGTGAAGGCGCTGAGTCCCGGGGGCACGGCGGCCAGCCCCCGCCCGGAGCAGTCCACGCCGCGGTCGCCGTCGCAGCTGCAGGAGGCCGGGCAGGGCGGGGGGGACGCTCCGCCGCTGGGCCCGGCCCAGCTCCCCAGGCCCCAGGCGACGAGGCCGAGCAGAGCGAGGTACCGCATCGCCGGCCCCCGCCGACCGCCGGGCAGCCTCCCCCGGCTCGGCTCGGCACGGCTCGGCCTGCCGCTCTCCGCCGGCGCCCTCCGCGCACCGAGCCCCCCCACCGGCTGGCGGAAAAATATATAAAAAATAACAACAGCAGCAAAAAATAAAAATACAAAGGCGCCTCCGGCCGGCGCGGCGCGGCCCTGGGGCTGCCTCAGCGGCGCGCCCGGGAAGCCAGCCCTCCGCCGCCCGCCCGCCCCATCCAACGCCCGCAGCGCCCGTCGCCGCCGCCGCTCATCTCAGCCCAGCAGGTACCGCGCGGGGGCGGCCATGGCCGGCTCGCCCGCGCCGCTGCCGGCGGGTGGCGGTCCCCGGGGAGCGCGCCGCGGCCGTGCGCCCCGGCCCCTGCGGCTGCCTGCGGCGGGGCTGCCTCGGCGCCCGCCCGCCCCTCCCGGCCCTCGGTCGCTGCGAGCCGCGGCGGCGGCGGCGGCTCTGCGCCCAGCGCCGAGGTGCATATGCTAATGAGGCGCACGCCCCCGCGCCCCCATTGGCGCGGCGCGGGCGCGGGGCTGGTGGATATGCAAAGCCGAGCTCGGCCGCAGCCAACGGGCGCGGGGGGCGGCGCGGGGGGCGGGGCTGCCCGGCGGCGGGGGCCGGGGCCGGGGCCGGCACCGCCCCGCGCTCCCGCCGCGCCCCCGCGGACGCTCGGCGGCGGGAGCGGCCGGGGCCGCCGGGCTCCTCGCCCCGGTGCCGCCGGGGAGCTCTCGCCTACGGAACCGGGACTGAACGGCCAGAGCAGCCGCGGGGCCGAGGCCAGGCTGGCCCCGTGAACAAGGGCAGCGCCGGGCCCCGCCAGCCCAGGACACCGTTTCCCCCTGCTCCAGCCCGACCTTTGCCGCGGCGGAACCCGTGCCCGCTCCCAGGCCCTCATCCCCCACCGCGGCCGTCAGGCACCGGGATGAAGCAACCCTCGGGCTTGCGGCGAGAGGCGACAAAGGCAGCAGCCGGCTCCTGTGCCCCGTGCGGGGTCCGGTACAAGAGGAGCCGAGCCGGCGTTGCACATCCATCTTGGAGCAGGGGCAGGGTGCCGTGCCGGCTCTCTGCCGTATAGACCTTAAGCGTGTCACTCTCCCGTCACCAAAGCAGGCACGACTGTGTACCAAACTCTTCTCAAGACCATTTTGCCTTTAAATAACTGTTTCCCTGGCACACGAAACACCACCGGTGGTATCTGGATTTTATAAAACCTATACGTTGTAACCAAACTTGTGCCGGCAGCCAGTCTGTGTCCTCTTTTCCTTACCGCCTAAAAAAAACCAAAACAAACCAAAACAAAAACTGAAAACCCGTCTATCCTTGTGGTTCAGACTCTCCATCACCCTGTGTGTGCTGCTTTTCTCTTTAACCAATTTTTTTTTTTTTTTACATGCTTGCTTTTGGACACTTCTAACCTGCAGCCACCATCAGGAATGAGACTGCTACACGTTCAGCCCAGCTCACCCGCACACCGTGCTCCGTGCAATCACCGGATCTTACTGGGGATGTCACGGCAGCACTCGGGTAACACCAGTTGGGACCCCTGTTGGCTCCCATAATGGGCTCTGAGCAGACGGACCTGGCCGAAGTGAGCACTGCGAAGGCACCGGAGCCTGCCCTGATGGCAAACACTCGTACCATCTACTTTACATGTCTTGTTTGGATGCTCTAAACGTGCCTGAGGAGTTGCCTGCCCGGCTCCACCGCCAGCACAGCCACCAGCCTGAATCACAGCCAGGCAGGTGCCTGCGCAGCCCAACCTAAACAGCACAGCCACCCGGGGAGCCCGCTAAGGAGCAGAGCTTTCCTAAGCCCTTCTGCCGCTACGTGGGTAGGTAGGTATCGTTCTGTTCATTTCGTGGATGGATGGTGGAGGAGCACAGAAACAGGCGAGTGACTGACAACCCGCCTCTGCCGTAGCAGGGAAATGGGATGAACCACACCATCGTGCGCACACCGAGCTCTGCCGACTTCCCTGAAGCCAGGAGCGGATTTGCAATGGTGATTGAGCCCTCAGTCCGAAGCAAGAGCAGCTGTGCAAGGGTTTCACACAGCATGGCGGCACTTACTTCAAGTTGCTGCAATCGCGTCCGAAAAATCCCAAATACCTGCACATGCACAGCGAGTCAAACGCATCAGGGGTGAGGCACACTTGCTCCCGGCAGACACGCAGTGAAGAGGCAGCGTTCACAGCAACCCTGGCCCGGCACCGGTGCTCCGATGCGTGTGCAGGCGGGTCAGGAGTTGAGGGACCCATACCTTACACCTTACCTTACCAAGGGCCACCCTTACCAGCACAGACATTGCAGAGAACTCTCTCCACGCCAGGCTGAGGTCTGGGCTAATCATGCTTTCCTTGCACTGACTGAGGTGGGAGAAAGGAAGAAAACCGTTGGCCTAAAAGCAGTCATTTGGTGAAATTTAAAAGTCAGGCAGGTAAACAGTGGAGACCTGAAGATTTAAAATCATCTGTGCTCAAGAAGGTGGAGTACACACTGAGCACCCTAGGAACATAGATCTTCCAGTCACTGCCTCTACCTCCTACATTTCTCCTCATCATTTTTTCAACCGTTAATTCCCTTCTAAAAACGCTAACACTATTTTACCTAGTTACTAGAAATATTATTCTCTTCCATGCTGGGAATCCTGTTCCTGATGCAGTGATTTTTTGTGAACATGATCATTCATCACTGCAAAAATAAGGTCATTTTAATAACTTGCTGTGTGCTTGTCCTATACCTCGTGAGCAGTACAAAGTTCTCACCAAAGTTGAATTTACCGACGTATGACAAAGCTCTGCCATAGGTATATAGACACATATGGTTCTCTCTTCTCCTTCTCTCTAGTTGATCTTGTCAGGGGAAACACATAAAGTCAAAACCGTGTTGTTCTAACAACTGTTGGGGCCAAAGAGACTGCACATTCATGTCACTCTCTCTGCACCTGCGCTCAGGGACAGCGATGGAGGAGTAGGAACCAGAATAGCAGGGGAAAAAAAAATTAAACGGAATGATTGTCTAGACATACTTTTACAAAACAGACCTGAACCAATCCACATAAGAAAAAGTAACCTTTTTTTCCCAACTGGCAAAGAAAAATAGCAAAGTGCTTATACTCACTCTGCAAATAGTCTCACTTCACTAACCAAAAATAATGAGAGCAGAAGCAGCTCTCCGTGGCTGCACGGCACTCGGAAGACAAATAGTAGCACAGAGCATACTTTGTACTGCAGTACTGGCGACTTGCAACGCCTGCAGAACTTCTCTTCTGGAAAAAAAGGACAAAAGATTTCTAGTAAAAGCAGAACAACAAAGCACTTTTTTTGCATCCTTTGAAACACTGGAATAGTTTAGCTTTTCCTCTCAATCCTTGCCTGGTTTCAATCTTTTGATTTCTTTCCCCAGCATCGCTTCAGGTGTTTTGTCCTTAGTGGAGCTATCTCAAGCCTCCATCTGCTGTCCTAGGAGCAATCCACTTGTCCTTTCCGTTCAGACGATATTGCTTTACTTCTTCCAGTGAATTCATAACTCGTTCTGGCAACTTAACTTCAATCCTTTCCTTATTTTTCAACCTCTGCCTCTCCCTCACTAGCACTGTTGGAGCACTGCTCTCTCCTCTCCATCAACATCCCCCAGTTCTCTCTCTCTCTCTTCTTACGCAGCCACCTGTTTGCAGGCACTTACTGGTTTTATTTTCCTTTATAGGGAAACCCCTAATGTTTATTGCAAAGCTGGTTTATTTGTGTAATAAAGATCTACATGCTGAGGTATTTGTAAGCTGAAAAAAATAATGGGTACCTTTTATTAAATGACCTATTTAACTAAACATTGTACCCATGAACTTTAAAATTATCATGGTTAAAAAAAATCAAGTCTGAAACAATCCTCAACGCCACAAATTCCAAGGAGCATCCTCCAAAATACAGCATAAGGCAGCAGTTAGCTTGTTTAATAGAAAAAAAAAACCTGCAAAGGAGAGAAAAACTGCAAGGTGTGCTTTAAACCAGGTAAGGGAGATGAGGATCTAACAACCAAGTCAATTAAAAAAAAAAAAAAAAAAAAGAAAGATTTGCTTCAGTTGAGCTGTGGAGAAACTATGCTCTTCAGGGAAACTGGAAAGCACCATAAACTGGTCTGTCGCCACAGAAGGTCTTCAGGATTTAAAACCCAATGTACAGGCAGGTGTTTGTGAAACTTTTGTAAGGTGTTTGCTGAAAAGACATTAGGAAAGCTTGAAAGATGTAGGGAAAAATTACAAAAATCTGGACTCAGGATTTTTTCTGCTATTGCCACAAAACTGTCTAGCAACACTTCAAAGACACGAATTCATTTGGATTTGATGGGAGTTCGATGTGAAAGAGCATGCAGATTAAGACCCAAAGCACAGATACAAAAATAAATACAATTTGAAGTTTGACTGGGGCAGCAGAACTCCTTGAGGCTGGAGCTGGGCCATGGGAGGGTGGCAGGTGAATGAGAATGTAAAGCTCATAGTCACGATAAAAAATCTGTTTTGCTTTAAGAAATGATTAGACTTTATAAAACAGGCAGCTCACCAGTATTGGACCAGCAACATCACCCTCAGATTTTTCTTCTCCAGCATTGTTTTTGCCAATCGATGCCATGAAAGCAGCGCTGATTTAAGATGGAATTATGCAAATGGATAATGCTAATACTGGTCTGAAGGGGTGAGAGGTCTGGCAGAGGGAGGCAGGGACCAACACACTGTTGGTCCTGCTTTGTGAGCTGCTCCATCCCCCCATTCGAGTCCCGTATTGTTGAGAAATGAAGTAACACTTTGATTCCAGTTCCGAGGAAGTTTAACGGTATGCCAGAGAACGTCGCATGCATAGAGCTGCTGTGAGTAGAAAAAGGACAAATATCTGCTCTGAACAAATATCTGATCTGCCGTCATATCTGCTCTGACAAAGCAAGTCTTCTTAAAAATTAAAGGATACTCCTTCCCAGAAAGGAGGCTGAAACTTTTATTCAATTGAAGTAGAACTGAAAAATTGCTTCAGGAAACAAGTGTCGAATGAAAGAGAGGGGCTAAACAGAGTTCAGAGGTTTGTGAAGAAAATGTCTGCAAAGATACTAACCTTGATATAGCAGAAACACAGAAACAATTTAACACTTCAGAAAAAATTATCAGATTGGGGAAAAAACAAATTAAGAATTGTTTTGGTAGGGCCAAAAGCTTGCCTAGAAAATGACTTTGTCAATACCTACTTTAGATCTCTATAACACAGGACAAACTAATGAAGACAAGCAAGACCACTAAGATCCATAGTTTAAAAACAGCACATGGAGAGTAAAGGAAATACACAACTTAGATATTGAATAAAAACAGGAGAGAAAATTAATTTTAAAAATGCTCATAGTTAAATATTACCTCTGTATGTAAACAATACTTAACTTCCAATGGTACAGTGCTTCTAACACTATTTCTGTATATGGACTGCCTGGATGGTCCGGGGCGTAATGTATTTTGCAGTCTGGCCTGGTGAATCTCTCCTCGCTCAGTTATCCCAAAAGCTGCCCCCGGAATCCAGTGAGCTGGGCTGTGAATAGAAAAGGGATGTAACACCATAAATACAAGAGAATAACACCGGACAGTTTATTCCAACACCTTCAGTAAATTGAATAGAGCAAAGCTAAAAGAGAGGACAGCCCAGAGAGTGGGGGGTTGTGTTGTTGTTTTTTTGTTTGGTTTGATTTTTTTTTTTTTTAGCCTAGAAGTGTCAGCTCCTCTGCTGTCTAGAGTTAGTTCTGGAGATTCTCCAGTACTATGTATTCCCTTTAAATAAAAGGGAGACCAGTTCCCACTGTAATGTAATAGCATTGTAACATAACTAGTTTTATCTTAGCACTCTAACCCAATGATCAGCTGAAAATAGGTAACTACACAGGAATGAAAAAGTGATTTAGGGCAAAATAACTAGTACGTAAGGTTAGCTTTTAGCCCAATATTCACGTCAATCTGTACTCCATCCAGAAACTGTTGTACTGAATGATGCTAAAACAGGCTTTAATTCCTATTGTGCATCTTATTCTAAAGGCAGTGTGCTGGTTTTGGCTGGGATAGAGTTAATTTTCTTCATAGGAGCTAGTATGAGGCTATGTTTTGGATTTGTGCTGGAAACAGTGTTGATAACACAGGGATGTTTTCATTATCGCTGAGCAGTGCTTACACAGAGTCAAGGCCTTTTCTGCTCCTCACCCCACCCCACCAGCGAGTGGGCTGGGGGTGCACAAGAAGCTGGGAGGGGACACAGCTGGGACAGCTGACCCCAGCTGACCAAAGGGATATCCCACACCGTAGGACACCATGCTCAGCATATAAAGCTGGGGGAAGAAGGAGGAAGGGGGGGACGTTTGGAGTGATGGCGTTTGTCTTCCCAAGTAACCATTAGGCGTGATGGAGCCCTGCTTTCCTGGAGATGGGTGAACACCTGCCTGCTGATGGGAAGGAGTGAATGAATTCCTTGCTTTGCTTGCGTGTGCGGCTTTTGCTGTACCTATTAAACTGTCTTTATCTCAACCCACGAGTTTTCTCTCTTTTACCCTTCCGATTTTCTCCCCCATCCTGCTGTGGGGGGGAGTGAGCGAGCGGCTGCGTGGGGCTTCGTTGCCAGCTGGGGTTAAACCACGACAGGCAGTATGATATTCCACTGTAAGTAGAGTACAGCACATCTTTGTCTTACTGTATGAAAGCAGGCGTAAGGCAGGAAGCATCGAGTACCTGTTCCTCAGGCACCTTCCCCTCCTCTCCGCTCCCACCCAACCTAGAGTAGCGATGGGCAGTCTGATCCCCCGGGCAGGATCCCAGCTTCTCCTGCTTTTGGATGAATCTCCCCCAAACTGCAGGCCTTTGGCAGAACCCCCGGATGGGCAGGCACCACGCACCTCTCCTCTCTGTCCGACCACTTGCCTCCTCCCTGATATGCTGGTTTAGATTTGAGCATCACTTGACTTTGTATGCACTTTGCGGTAATTCAATGGGTTTCCGAGTTACACTGAGCTAATGGACCCTCACTCACTTTAAAGAAATGGGAACGATCTGTGCTAAAATGCAGGTGGGTCCTAGTTTTAAAAGTTAATTTTCATTATATATATATATATAAAATTAAATTTCACTATATATATATAATGACATTTCACTAGAAAATATTCATTACAAGCACGGTGCGATCGAGATTTTCTACAGACTTTCTAGCATGAAATACTTTTTTAACATTAAGGCAAATCAAATGATAGCCAAAGTGCAATCAGCTCACGACCAGAAGGTTTATATACGACGAGCAAATGCTTCTCAGGGAACAGGTTACAAAGAAGTACATGTAATTCAGTGAAGACAGAGCCACTGGTACGAATAGCTGAACAGGGCACCGACCTGCAAGAACAAAGCCTAACAGCTGCAAGCCAAACCTACCCACTCACTCAGTTGCTGAAAAGGCAACGTGCATATCCACCGATACCTATTTTAACCGTTTTGGCATATTTCACGGTACGCGGCCAGCGGAGAAGGAGCGAGAAGAGCACTTGAGGTGAGAAAGCAGGCAGGGACAGGCAGGGGCCGAGGGGACAGGCAGGGGCCGGGAGGGGGGACAGGCAGGGGCCGCGGGGGGGGGACAGGCAGGGGCCGCGGGGGGGGGTCAGGCAGGGGCCGGGGGGGGGACAGGCAGGGGCCGCGGGGGGACAGGCAGGGGCCGCGGGGGGGGGACAGGCAGGGGCCGCGGGGGGGGGACAGGCAGGGGCCGGGGGCGATCCCCGGCGGCGGCTCTCCGGCAGCATCCAGCGGGGGCGAGCGCTCGCCCAGCCCGCCCCGGCGGCCGGGGCAGAGCTGCTGCCCTGCTGATACCCCCCTTCCCGAGGTGCTCGGTAGGAAACGACAAGAATTTTGGTTCTTGAAGTCACGCAGCTTATTTTTAACTTTTTTTTATAAGCCACTGAAGCGCTGACCAGTATAAAACTTAAGGTGAGACATTAAGGTTAAGACATTATACTAAGAATTAAAAAAACCTAAACAAAGCGGTGCTTTAAGGGTGAAATCTGCCTTCGCAGAGGACCAGCTTAGGGATTATGTAGCTTTAAATCCTACTTAAACCCTATTTTGAAGGATTACAGTGGAGCCCGAGTAATGTAAAGGAGTAAACTTAACTCCGATGATAAATTATTCCCAGAACATGCCCACGATCCTAAGCTGTTTAGCAAAATAATATTAAAGCTCCTGTGTTAGAGTGAATAAAATCCTTTTGTTTAAGTTCTTTATCAAAGAAAACTCGATTTGATACATTACCTATCATCACCACAGAATAACCCAAATGCTCTGGAAAAAGAAAATACACATGTTGAAACACATGGGATCTTATAAGGGAACAATTAATCATAATGCAATCATTTGGTAACGAACGATTTTCAGTGCAGTGCTAACAAATTATTTCTTTTTAAGTCATAGATATGAGAATATCCCTGATGAAGACCGAGGGGATACACTCCCCATAGGTTTTGAGTTGAATTTTCTATGAGTATGAAGTAACCCAATAGCATTCCCGGATGTAATGTATTGATTTAAATCATGTTGTGCACATGCCAGATCCCTTATTTTGGCACGTCCTCTGAAACGACTAGGTCTAGTCACTGCACGAGACTGATTTCTTCCTGTACGCGGAGTCTTGAAGATGAACAGAAGTGTTGGTTTGGTTTTGTTATAGCACGTGATTCCTCATCGCTATCTAACGCTTTGTCTGTATTGTTCTGTGTCTCTCACTCAAATGCTGCAGTGGAACAAACATTTTATTTTTATTCATATTTCGAAGCTGTATAAACCTTACGAATCTGTGGGTGCCTTAGTTTCTCTAGGACTGACTTTAGATCATCTTTTTGAAAAGCTCTTGTCGTTACAAGGCAACTGACTCAAGAGGCTTCGGCAGAGTCCTTATTACCAGAGCAACTGAGGAATCCCAGCCTTATTTTAAGTAGTTTGTATCTTGGGGGGAGGAAGGAAAGCAACTGCTAAGTAATTAAGATTTATCATCAAGTTGAGCTGTCAGATCGTAAGCTATCTTCAAATTTGGGGCGTAAGCATACACTAGTCATTTGGGGCCTATTTTATCCTATTTATCCTCCCTGCCTATTTTTTGTCCTTGTCTTTTTTGCTCACTGCTAAGTCATTTCCCCTGATTTCTGGCTGGCTGGCCATGCAGGGAGGTTCAAGTTCTGTTCTGTAGCATGAGGTTAATGCAAAAATGACTGCACCTGCAAAACGAACGGAAAAGCTGTGAATGCCAGAGCACTATTGTTCGCCCAGAGAACAGCCCTGCTTTTAACTGCGGAAGACGGGTTGTTACGGTTCTTCTGCCAGGTGGCACCCCTCGCCAAGCCAGGCTTAACCCAAAGCTTGCCTTCAGTATTTGCAGATGGGATGTATGCCGCAGAACAAAATCCAGACAAATAATTCCTTTAGAAGCCATGAGCGTTTCTCCACCATGGGGATCGGCTTGTTTGGAGGCAGCCAACTCATTTTTTGAAATATTTTTATGCCGACTTCTCTGTCATTAGATATTGAGAAGGGTATATAAAAGCTGAAACAAATTCTTCAAGTTCTGCAATCGCAACCAAGGCTAATGGTCACGGTATGTATTCCCACTGCAGAGGGGCTGGTGCTGATTCAAGAACTGACACACGCTAACACTGATGCTCTCCCAGGGGGCTGGGCACTTTTCAAAGATACTTTTGGTGGAGGGGAGCAAACATACCAGCCACTGATGAATCGCTACTTGGGACATATATCCACTGGCCACCATACCAAGAATGACCCAACAACACGATATTAATGCCTAGCATGCCAGACAGGCCACGGAAATTAATGTGAAAACTTTGGGGGACACCTAGGATGAAGCAACAAACCTATTTGGCAATGCTTAATAGATGACAGAAACTTCAAAGACACAGCCATCACTTTTCATAAGTAACTGCAATCCTTTATCATCATGATCTATTTTTTTTTTTACTTACCTAGTTGCATTCTGCGTGTCTAACTAGAATTACTCTTGCTATTTCATTTGAATATGTCCTCACATTTACCTGAAGCTGTTGCTGTACTTGGTTAAATCGCAGTGTGACTCACGTCTACCGCCAGCAGCAGCTCAGACAGACACGTTATACACATTTAATACTTTCACAAAACAGCAACACAAATACAGTTTCTTAGGCACTCCACATTTATCATGGAGATGACTGAAAAAAACCACGGCTACTGCAGGCTCTCGGCTTCAGTAAGATTATGGTCAGGAGCCTGCCAAAAAAATAGCGAGTTTTGATACGTATACCAGAGTAGGTATCTGCATCTCAAGTTGTCTGCTCATGCTGAGGGACAGGCTCACTTTTGTACTCCTCGGTGGAAAAAAAAAAAAAAAATTAAATTTGCCCCAAATGAAATCGCAGAGGAAAGTGCAAAAAGTCTTACTTCATTGTCTACTGTATTTTTTTTTTCCCCACTTCTCAGAAACACTTATCTTACAATACTAGCCACAAAACTTACAATTTCTTAGCAATAGATTGAGGCTCTCTGGAGCCAAACTATTTGTTCTGTGTTTGTACACTGCAAAATACAATGGGATCCCCATTCAAACCTGGGACTTGTAGGCGCTACTGCAATGCCGGTAATACAATAAATCACTAACTTTTGCCTTTTACTTACAGCTACTTGAAGTAGGTGAAAGGCCCGATGACTTATTTCCCTGCTGTTAGCCATCCAGGCTCCAACACAGATTAGATTTTATTCAGACAATGCTACTGTACTGCTCGGGCAGAGAAGCTGAGCTGCGATTAGATAAGAACCATGTACAGGTGGTTTTACTTACCTTTTGAGTACGCAACTCAAAAGCCTTGCACTGTTCGGGAGGATGACTTTTTGTTGGTGGTGGTGGGGTGGTTTTGGTTTTTTTCCCCTCTACAGATCTATTTTCTAGATAGCCAAGGAGAAATCAGAAAGAAACACGTAAGAATGTACATCAGTGCCTATAACAGATTATATGATGGAAAAAATGCAGTAACTTCATACAAAAACCTGGGTAACTTTTAGACAGACATGTTTGCCTCTATGCTATCAAATCAGATTAACCTGCCAGGAAAAAATACTGTTTTTAAGAAACTGGTGAAAAGGCGGGGTGTGTGTGGGGGGATTTACTTTAGAGGGAGAAAACAACTGTTCACATATCACTGTTTCTCAACAAGACACATCATTTCAGTGTAAGGTTTTATAAGACTGAACACAAATGCCCAGCAATATTGGAAAGTATCCATCTTACTCCAGCTTTTATATTAACAGAAGCCTGTCACTATAAGCAAGATTTATCAATACATCAAACTATACAATTAAACAGATACAAAGGGCATACAGGTATCGGAGGATTGTTCAGTTTGGAATTAATAGATCCAGTTTCCTAAGTCTTGCACTGTGTGACAAGGCTCCTTCATTTTTCTTTGAGGAGTGGGGAAGAAACGATTAGCATGTGTCCGAGCAAAAGACTTTATTTTAAACCTTTGAAGCCTTCGTTACCAATAAAATACCCAATTTACTTTAAAAAAAACAACAACAAACAAAACACACCAACAAAACAAAGGTGGGGGATGCAAAGAGTTTGTTTTACTTTCCAAGATTTTGTCACTCTAGACCTAAGATGGGTCTCTAAAACAAGAAATAGTAGCACATCAAAACTTCAAATTCAATACTAACTTAATTTTAAAAGGCTTCCCTGGAATTTTTGTTGCAGTTTTATTGGTTTTTTTACAATTACAACTAGCTACCAATTTTATTCTGAGGCACACCTCTGAATTTCAGCTGTCTCTTGTTGAATGTGCTGTCTTAGCCTCAGACCCTCCAGGCAAAGGACAACTTCCCTGTAAAAGTGAGCACTGCAACCCAGGCTTTTCTCAAAAACCAGCTTCTGATCAGGATTTTACAAGACAAAGGATCACAGAAACCCAGACTGCTCCATATCTTGGGCTTCCATATAATTCCAATCAGTTTGTCTACCTCCCACGGTCTCACCCTTTCCTTGCACCAAAGCAATTCCTTTGCTTTTTGAGCTCACCTACGTCAACGGAAACAGACTCAAAAAACCTGACACACAATTCATTGGTTTCTGCTAGCTCGCTGAGCTGAAGTGGCTCCGTACATGGCCAAAACCCAGCAAATGCCAGCACACGCAAGTACTCATAATTGAGGACAGAAGAGTGACAGGAGTGCCAAGTTTCATCAGTGTATGTCAATATGTAGGCAGCCTCAGATACAGTTTTGCTTTTCCAATTACCATTTCTGGGTTTAAATTAAGACGAAAACACTTTTTTGCATCCAGCATCAGCCTCCAGAAGGAATGATCAGAAGAGAGGAAAATAATTTTGCAGTAAAACACTGAAGTTGCTTCTTTTACTTAGGCTAAGCTTAAGTTTGGTTCTGCTCAGTCCATGCACGTTTAAGGTGGGATACTAGCTTGGACAAAATACTTTTCCAGCTTGTTTGGATATTGACTGCTAGATCACAGTTGAAATCAGAAGTCAGAAATAAAGTATGTTCCACCAACTTTTTCAGTTGTTTTAAAATCAGTTAAGCCTGTAATTGCAATGAAAAACATGAGGTAGATAAACTACTCATTTTTTAAGTTACGAGATTACATTAACTGCAGTCAGTCCTTGGTTCAGTGTTATAAGCCTTATGTTGAAATTCACAGTTGATAAGCCTGAACCATATTTAGCAGAATAGAGATAGCCACTGCGTAAGCCAGATGATGGAAATGATTTGATTTTAAAATAAAATTGAAAATGTGTTTATTTCCAGTTCATGTGTTATCAGTCCTCTACATGAAATAAAAATATTAATATAAATATTTTTGCATACATTTTCAATTTGCAGTCCAGCCTACCTGCATTAAAAAAAAAAAGTCTTTCTACATTCAGAACTGAAGCATTTTCTCCTACCTTTATCTTGGTTCATAACTCCAGGCACATTTTTCTGAGAAGCTGACAACCTTACAAGGTCTTTAAACAAGGAATTACAGAAATTCAACATCTTATTACTTGAGATATTTGCTTCAAACAATTAAAAGATAATATCTGTCTCAGAATAATACGCATCATGTAAGTTTATGCAGCTGAGACCCAGGAGGTCTCAAAAGTGCAGGAGGTCCAAGGTATTATAGATACTTTACAGCATTCTAATTTTCTTCTCCAACAAATCCCAAAACGTTGGGGTAGAAAAGATCTGTAAGTAATCAGGAGAACAAAATAATAACAGATTTAAAGTTTTTCTCTTCAGACGCCCACACACATGCAGGGTGTTTATGTTATGCCCTAGAGATTATAAACACCCAATTACAGCAGCCTGAAAACAGTACTCAAAATGGAAAGTCAGAAGAAAAAATGCACAAACACAACACACATGAAATTTAACTTTTATTTTTCTGTTGATAAAACCCAGAGATCCTTCACAGCAGCAATCGATGCAGAAGTTATCTGCAGAAATGACACCTCTTCTTAACCTCTTTGCATACCCAAGTATGCCAAGTGTGTAGGGACTGCATATTATTAACACAGTACAGGCACTGCTCAGTAGTAACAGAGATCAAGTTTCTTGGCATATCTTAATCCATCTTTTCCTTAATATTACAGGGTTTTCATAGTATTAAAGATGAACTGTTAATAAGTTGTCTGTTTATTGGATTTTTGTTGTTGTTGTAATTTTAAAACTTTTTATTAAATTCTACACATACAATTTATATGCCCAGATACACCTCCCCACCTTTTGTACTAGTTGACAAGCTGTATCCAAATGCTACAATTCAGAATGAAAATGCTACTGCATTTAGCAGCTCTAGCTGCACTAGAGTAAATATTTCCGTAGAGTAACAAAACACACCTCTTTGTTCAGTAACACAAGGGATACAGGTTTTAAAATGCACATTTCTATCTTGTATCCATACCTTTCTTTAATATATATATATTTATATATAGCTCTAAAACAAATCTCTAGTATTTTACAATTAAATTAAAACACATCCACAATTGGTCTAACTAGTGATTTTGGTCTCAATACTTTAAACATTAGTTGTTCCATAAAAATATACAGTTCAACAACATGGTTGTATCAGTAACATGAGGCCTCTTGAAAGAGGCCTATGACAGATATCAACCATGCAATTCAGTGCTCAATGTCATCTAACTGATAAATATTTATACTGCATTTTCAAACTATCAGTATCTTTAAAATCCAAATTTCTCTTTGCAGGCTTACCATGCTTACAAACATGCAGAAAGCAATCACATTTCTCACTTGCCTGTAGCAATCACATTTTTTTTCTTTCCAATAGATCAACTGACAAAGCACAAACTTCATGCTGTCATTTTTAGATTGCTAATCTTTTCCTTTCTTTCACATACTGAATTATTTCACAATGGATCACACTGCTCCATGTGAAGACTAGGGATTAGCCACATAGTAAGAACTGCACTTTTCAGTTTAAGCCTCTAAGAATCAAATTACTAACAGTCAATTAGGATGCGCTCGTAGCTGCCATACAAGTGAACAGACACCCAGCAGACAATCAAGTTAATTCTAGATATATACCAAAAGGTGAAGCTTAAAAAAAAAACCAAAAACAACAACCCCCCCCCCCCAACCCTAAACTACACAAGTACAGCCTCAAACCTGGTAGATTCCAAGTGGACCTCTGTCCTGTAGAAGTTTCTTCAAAGCAGCACACCAAAACCGTGCCACCATCAACCATGCTTGGGATATTAATCACTTATACCTGGAGATTTCCTCATTATCACCACAGCACCATTCCACAAGAAGTTTTATAGCAATGGTGATGTCGTGCTTCTGTAGTACAAATAAGAACCCTGCAAGTCAGAAGCAGTCAGTAATAAAACCCCAGACGAGTTCACATGTCAGGGTAACCTGGCATATAAGCCTCAGAACATTTACTCTTACAAATGTAATCATCAATAATTTAGGTACTAACTATTCCAAGACCAATACAGTCAGTCTCTAGATAAGACTACAACAGAACATACTAAAAAACACAAGAGGTATGACAGGTCAGATGAATATTTCTTTTAAACAGCAGAAAGTCAGGGAAACATCTGGAATTCTTTTGCACTGCATTAACATAATCTTTTCTTTCTGAATATAAAAATACATCTAGAGAGTCAATCCAGAACTGCATACACAATCACATTTTCCCCCTTACTGCTTTAAAATCTGTACAAAATAATATAAATTACAGGAATGATTGTTGCAAATTTGTAAATATCAGCTATTACAAAATCATTATGTGAGAACAGCAACTGTAAATTATTTACAGGTGAGGTAATACAATTTCCAGAGTAACGAATTACAATTTAGCTAAAGTGTAAAAATAATGTACTCACCAAAACATTACAAAATCTGGTATCATTATCAGCTACACAGTAGATCGTGATTAGGTTTTGTAGTTGATATACAACATATTCTTAAGAAAAGTGCCAAAATACTGCTACATAAGAATCTTTTTTCCAAAATCATTCAGCAAAAAAAGCTGCAGATTCTATGTTAAGTAATGCCAAAAGAAAACAGGAAAAAAGGGATGCCAATTATAGAAATATGTCTTATTAAATGCCTTTGAAAAATCTGTAAATCCACTTTCATGATTAAAGGTCTAACATGAAAGAGACCTATTAAAAAAATCAATAGAAATATCAACATATATGCTTTTTCAGGGTATCTTAGGCCATTTTAAAAATACACATTCCTCTTAAGGTGTAAAACACATGGAGATTGAAAACATTCTAAAAATGGCTGAACTGCCAAGAGTTGTGGTGATCAGTGGCACAAAGTCCTACTGGATGCCAGTCACTACTGATGCACCCCAGGGGTCTGTACCGGGGTCCATGCTGTTTAACATTTTCATTAATAACATGGGTGACGGGACAGAGTACACTCTCCGCGAGCCATTCAGAGGGACCTCAGCAGGCTGCAGAAACGGGCAAACAGGAGGCTCATAAAGTTCAGCAAAGGAAAGTGCGAAGTCCTACACCTGGGGAGGAATAACCCCATGCACCAGCACAGGCTGGGGGGCTGACCAGCTGCAAAGCAGCCTCGCAGAGAACCATACCAAGCTGACCGTGAGCCGCTGATGTACCCTTGCGACAAAGGAGCCCAGCAGCCTCCTGATCTGCATTAGGAAGAGCATTGCCAGCAAGTTGAGGGAGGCGATTCTTCCCCTCTGCTCAGCCCTGGTGAGACACAGCTCAAGTGCTGGGTCCAGTTTTGGGCTCCCCAGTTCAATACAGACGGGGGGCATACAAGAGCGAGTCCAGTGAAGGGCTGCAAAGGTGATTATGTGATTGGAGCATCTGACAGTCAAGGAGAGGCTGAGAGAACTGGGATTGTCTAGCCCAGAGAAGAGAAGGCTCAGGGGTGATCTTACCAATGTGTGTAAATGCCTGATAGGGCATGAAGAGAGCCAGACTCTTCTCAGTAGCATCCAGTGACTGGACAAGAGGCAATGGGCACAAATGGAAATATAGGAAACTGTTTAAACATAAGAACAGACCTTCGTAACGTGAGTGAGATCAAAACACTAGAACAGGTTGCTCAGAGATCTTCTGGAGTCTCCACCTTTGGAGATGCTCAAAAACCCAGCTTGTCACAGTCCTGAGCAACCTGCTCTAGCTAACCCTCCTCTGAGCAGGGGGGTTGGACTAGATGATCTGCAGGAGTCCCTCCAAGCTCAGTCATTCTGTGATTCTATGAAAAGGACACTGTCTTTTGTAGCCCAGGCATTGGATCAACTGAGTCACAAAGCAAACTATAAAATGTAAATGGAATATATTTTCTCTTGAAGTTATTGCATACAATGTTAATTTTGCTGCCTGCGTTTTGCCGATCTCATTTTTTCAAATCTTGACTCCATTTCTTCCAGGACCTTTGGCGTGTATCGCACAACTAATTTAACCTTTCCTTGAGCTGCCTTCAGCAGTTCTACTGCTTTTTCATGGTGTTCACCTTCGACACTCTGCAAAGCATAAACCATTAAGTACAATATTAATAAAGACACACATTGGAAACAGATTTTTTTTTCATTTTTTGTACAACTTCTATACAATCAAACATTGAAGATTTCTAGTTCGAAGACTGCACAAGGACAACGTCACCCAAGTTCAGGATTTATTCTTCAGCAAATCAATAAGAGGTGATGATAAATATACTAATTAGTATTAACAAAAGAGTAGTGCAAAACTTTTGGTTAGGTTTATACTGAACAATTAAATTCTGCATTTACATACAGTAAGTGAAATAAGGATAACATTAGGCAATTATGAAATTACACTTAAAAATCAACAACTTCAGGAGGACACTTAAAATTCAAGATTGTTTATCTTCTTTCAGCATGCATTTTATATTCAGTAGTCATCCTCAACTTGCCTAATAAGTTGCCACAGACAACTGCAAGATAGCTGCCTTCCTGATGCTATCCTGTGTTACAACAAGGCAAAACAGTGCATACTGGGCACCTGCAACAGAGCAGCTAACATGCAGTGTGTTGCTTATCTTAGTGCTCCACATGTCTCTCAGTAAATGCAAGGTATTCAAGTTAATCTCCTCTAAACTGGTTAAGAAGAGCCTAACCCAACTCAGTAAGAACAGAATAAAAATACTTTCCTAAAACAACTCTCAGAATTTATTAGGGTTATATTAATCTAATTACAAATTTTAAGCAACAATTCTTAACAACTGCATCCAAATACACATTCCTGGACAGCATACATTTTATCAGCAAAACTTATTTCTCCCAAACTTATTAAACACAATGATGGGACTACCCCAAGCCTACCTCCCACTGGCGCTATTAGAAGCTAGAAGGCAGGTGATGTACCTGTTGATTGGAGGGTTTCCCCGTTACTATAAAGTTACTTACAGAAAGAAAGACAACAGTTAAAAAAACCCAAGTTATTTCTCTTCTATCAGACTTACACAACACATATATTTGAATGTTTTCATTTCTGTTATTCAAGTGCATGTGTAGGCTGTTCTGTTTAAAACTGCTAATAAAAGGTTTGTAAAGTTTATATTTAATTACATCAAAATACCTAAAATTCTGGAGTACACTCAAAATCTCCCAGCTGAAAAAAAATAAACTTGTTTTAAGGCACAGTCACTGCAGTCTTGGCAGTGGCAAATTTTTTTTTTAAGTATTACACTAGAAATTACAATTACAGGAAAATGCCTGTCGTGTATTAAGATGACAGGATTCCATCTGTAAACATCAGAAGAAGATTCTTCTTCTGAGACCACATTAGCATTCTCAACAGTATTTTATGCACTCACTCACTGTAGTCTTACAATGGCTATATGTATTTATACATGTGCATGCACACACATGCAGTCATTGTTAGCTGTACCAACTGTCTGATGGTCAGGTTCAGTTGGAGGTGGAGTGGTGGTTTTATTTTCTTTAAGAGGGTCTGTGGGTGAGGAAGGCCTCATCTGAAGACAGTTCTACACCTGTTCCTCAACGCTTCAAAATAAGAGGAAGGCTAGGCCAAGGGCAGTTGCATCACTAGGGCCATGATTTCTCTTACATCTCCTGAAAAAGACAGTTGGACTCCCAGGTAACAGTCAGAAGCCAAGCATGTCAGAGATCTGTGCTAGCAGGGACTTCCCAGAGTACAGACACCCAGTAAGTCTCTCCTCCTTTCATGTGTCAAAAAACCCCACTCGGATTAAAGAGCACAGGATTCAGTTCGACCCTCAGTCTTAAAATAAAATTGGGTTTCTAGATGTAATTACGAGAACATTAAGTTTAAGCTAGCATACAGCTTCTCTAAGTAAAATCAAGAGTTTGAGAGATATTTACATGCATTTGACTAGCAGCTGCCTTAAGTCAAAGCCTGTCCATAGCCTCCTCTTTCCAGTCACCCTGTGTTTTGCTTTTTGTATTGTAACTCTTCAGAAGAGGATACTTATTAAAAATAAATATCTACAACAGCACTTTAGACATGTACCCCTTAAAATATGCTAGAAAGCCTCCGTTTTTGAAACTCAGTATACTTAAGTGGAAGGAAAAAAAAAAATACCACACAACTGAAGATAACACCACCTTGTAGTTCCATCTTATTACAGCTTTCTTTATGCAGTAGCATTTTTATTGGGATAATGAGAATCTGATCAGTCTAACGCAACATAGCGTAATTTACTACTTACCTTAGAAGGTGCAGAAAACTATATTAATTAAAATCTGCATCATGAAACTGGGATGAAAGAGGAAGTCATAATGGCAGTTTAATACTATTTCACAAAACAGTACTTTGACTAGATTTATACAACCCCTCAGAATCTGAAATACTGACATAAATAGCACAGTTCCCAGTTGAGATAGATAACCAAAGTATTACCCTAGAGCTCTCAATGCACACAACTCTACAGAAACCTAAGCAAGTTGTTTTTGCAAGGACAAAAAGAAATGACTTCGCCAAGATTAAGAGACGACATGGAGCTTGTGCCATGTACATTCTCTGTATGCCCCCAAGTGGAAACAAGTAGTTACTGCTACATAAAGTGAAAACCAATTCCTACCACTCCGTTTACAGAAAGCAGCTGGTCTCCACGTTTCAGGCCTCCATGTCTATCAGCTATACCGCCAGGGATAATTCGAGAGATATAGATTGGAGAATTTTGTTCTTTGCCTCCCATAATGTTGAATCCAAGACCTTCTTCCGTTTTGGGTAGTTCAACCACTCTGGGATGGGAATGACCTTCACTAGCAGCAAATGCAGCTACAGTGGCCTGTAGGAAATAAGATTTTCCTATTTATAAGAAATTAAATATAGACCCCTTAGCTAGACACAGTGCGCAGGCTGAAAAAGTATTTTTATCCCAAAGTACTTAAATATTAAGACAAATTAGATTAATTCCCTAGATACCAACATTAGCATGAAAAATTTAGAACTCCAAGAATAAAATTAAAACAGAAGAAACTTAAAAATAACAGGTCTTTTGTTATACCTTTTAATAACCTGTTAAGCTTATCCATTTTATCAGACAACTAGATAACATCCTTCTGAATTTTAAATAATCTTCTTCTGCTTCTAGAGTAACAAACTACTGTATTTTACACAAGTTATAGTTTGGCTTTTACCTTTGCTGTTGCATTAGCTCGAACTTCTGGGCTACTGCTGATATCCACAGTTTCGTATACGTGTTCATATACCTTTAGAGACAAAACAGTCTAAGTATGGGGAAAACACAGATTTTTCTGCTTAGATAATACAACAAAATATCAGATACAACTTAAAAATGTGTAAATGAAAAAGTACACACCTCTAACAAGACATTACTCTCTGATTCACTACAAGGTGTCAAGTGACAATCTACCATATTATGAAGAAACAACTCTCTCAGCAGCTTTATTGCTCACTTAATCCATGCATATCTAGGTCTCAAGCCAAATCTTCCCTCCTTCCACAGCACTCAGACCTCACCATTAATTTGGAAGTACTTATGGCTAATCTAACACACCTGACTGGAGATATGGATGACTACCTTCTCATTTGATTCAAGCTGGAACTCTTCAATAAGGATGCATGCAAAATCACTTAAGGACAGCTCTTCAAAGCTCTCCCAACAATCCAGCCCGTATTTTCCTTCAACTGATGCAACTGACTGAGTATCTTATGAAAAAAACAGTATCGAAAACACAGAGGCAGTAAGAATACTAATGCTAAGGAAGTGCTTACACTGAGAGCTAACCCACATCCTCACATCTACCTGCCAATCATTGGGACTTGCTAAGCAATAAAACACACTGTCCTCAATAGGATGAAAACATTAAGATGACACCTGTATCTACAAACAGATAATTTAAATAATTCCAGGTGTTATCATCACTGGCAGCACCAACAGCAATAGCAGGGCATATTCAATCGCTTAAAAATCTCTGAAACAGTATCTGGAATGAAGATGAGGTGGTGCAAGGCTCCACCTCAATGTGATGCACAAGGTGACATGGATTTGGCTTAAAAGAAACAGAGGCAATTTGTATTTTGTCCGTTCTTACATTCCAAGAGAATAACAGCCTGTGAGCTGCCAGTAAGAACAGACTCTCAAAATAACCTCTAAAAAGTTATTTGCTACTGAGCCATTATTTAATACACCTATGCTATCCCAAATTATCTTCTTTTGAACTTTTAAAAATAAGTCTTGTTCTGTTAAACTCTGTAAATCAAATTCAGCTTTTAGAAATAACAAAATCAGATTACTGCACTGAACACAAAAAGGAAAAAGCATAACATACTGGTTTTTAAGTCAAGGTAACTGCTTGCATCAAGTTAACTTACCTCCCTTACAGCATTACAGAATTCACTTTGAAGGACCCTTTGCAAAGCCTGTAGCTTTTGTGGTGGCACTTCTCCACTTCTCTGTAATTTTTCCAGCAACTCAATTGCCCTGCAGATGTCTACAGAAAAATAAAGCACTTGTAATGAGGAATGCCTGAGGAAATTCAAGGGGGTTTTTTGTTTGGTTTGGTTTTTTTGTTATAAGTTAAGTTAATGGAGCAGTCTCTGTGTGTGTGCACTTGTATACACCTTAAAACTACGTATTAGCTTCATTTCTCCCATAAGACTTCTGTATCTACAAAATGTTACAATAAAACACCGTATTTTCCCACCATTTTTAAGTCAACGACAGCAATCCAACCCTGTAATATATCTGGAGGTATCACTGCCATATGTATATTTTAAAGACAATCTGGTTTCTCCTTGAAGTTTAAATCAGGCTGAAATATTTCATTGATGTATACACTATCAACATTCCATATGCATAACTTCATACTTTATGTACTGCACGCATAACATTTTGTTAAAACCAGCTAGAATATTGTCAGATATGCTAACATTCCTTTTATATTAAAAAAAAAGTTCAACAAGCATACACGCAACGCTTTCCCTATAACAGGGCTGAGAACTATCTGGCCTATTTTTTTTTCCCCAAAGTGCCCAGAAAAACAGCCAAACTCCTTTTGATATTCTCAGTTTAGAGAGAATATCTCTGTAGTCTAGAATCCTCAACCCCAAACAGTTCCTAGAAATTTGTTCCTAAGAATTCACGTTGTCCATATTCTCATAAATGCAGATGCTGCTTTGTGAAACTGAACTCCCTGTGAAGGATTTGATTCCGGACCAGTACAACTCAAGATGGGCATCAAACATTATGTGACATGCCCCCGGCACCTCTACAAGAGTAGAATACATTAATATCCCTCACTTGTATTTCCGAAGTGTTACATTAGTGATGATTCTGAATCACCCAAGTCCTTGTACAGAAGTAGAACAGTCTCTCAGAAAAGCAGATAGAAAGGATTAACTTCATTATCACAAAGGCAAAGCAGCAGTGATTAATCTACTGTACAAATAAGGCACAGATTATTTTAGAAAAGGATGAAGTTCGGGACACTGCTATATCCCAAACATATTATTTCCTTTTTTCAGTAATTAACCTTTAGGCAATCATTTTTCATGTGACTGCACATCTACTCAATGGCATCACGTCAGCACAGAAGACATGCAAGAGCCACAAACTTCTCCTAAAGGCCAAGTGTAAGAAGAGAGAATTTATGTAACAGGATGAAAAAACAGTGGGGTGTATGCTCTGAAACTGGCAACAGACAACCCACAGTTATGTTCCGTCTGGTTTCGTAAATTATCAGTCAGACACATCTTACAGACTGCTACACTGATATCAGGTGGTGCAGTCAATTAAATAAGGTATGACTTAACCTCACAGACTGGTCATCCACTAGCACAGTTAAAGCTGTGTCTGTATCACGGACTGGAAACAAACCCTTCATGGAAGAACATCCAAGTATTATCACTACAGCCACAAGACACAAATTATTTCAGACGAGAGTTAAGGTTTCTACATGCCATGAGAACCTGGCATTTTTTGGCAAGCATTTTCAAGCTTTACAATCATCAGGTATCTAAAGCAAAGAAACACCAAAACCTAAACTTTAGCTATTACTAATCCCAAGTCTACAGAGAACTCATTTCACACAGGCATGCATATTTGCTATTTGTACAACAATTACAAAATGAAAAAAACGCTCCTAAAGCTTTTAATTTCCTAACACACATTTTGTAGTTTATTTAACATACAAAATGTTTGATGAAATTGAAGAGATTCTAGATGTGATTGTTTATTAATCTTTCAATCTTTTAATGATGCAAAATCACCAACATTCTTAGTAATCTTTGTGTTCAGCAACAGCAGTACAAATTATCTTAATTTCATGAAGTCTTGCACTGAACAGCTTGAAGTAGAATGATCAAAAAATGGCAATAGCAGCACTTCCAATCCTGCAACACTCCATATATTCATGAAAAAAGTCTAGTAAGTATGTAAATTACAATACAGCTATCATTTAAATACTTGCAGATGTTTGCAGACAAATGATTATTTCATGCACATAAAAAGTACAGTTCTACACAGCCGTTCTCGAGTCTGTGGTCCATGAACCTTGTTAAGCTGTAAGGTGCATGAATGTGTAATCTAACAGTTTGATTAGGATACTGCAAGAAATTTTAAAGGGTGACAGCAATCTACTGATCCAAAGAGTAGCTGCGGAAATCAAGACTCCAGAACTTCATTTGCTAATTTCTCCCCTTTTTTGACCTCCATGTTTCATCAATAAACTAGATATATTTCCTACCTGGATCTCCTAAGAGCCGAAATGTTTAACTACATAGCATTTTATACCCTAAGGTAAAATTGGCTAGTTTGGGAACCAGCTGCGTCTTTCATAAAGCATAGACTAAGAGCACAAAATCAGCTCGTCAAAAAGTGACAGGGATACAATGAACTGGATTCCTTTTAGATGAAACTAAAGCAGAAGATGCACTTTAATAAAAAAGGGCTTTCAGATCAAAGGACCAAGCTTGCTGCTGTAAAGTAAAAACACAAAGCAGACAAACACAGCATGAAAGCTGAGTCCTCAGCACTCTACAGATCTTTTATCACACTGCACCTCTTGCTCAGGTAGATACAGGCAACAGATCCCATGACCAGGCCGCTTTTTCCCCCAACAGCTGTTTTGCTTTACCCTGTTGACAAGACCCCATTATACCAGTCCGAAAGTGAAATGAACATAACTTTCTCATACTGAGCTGCATTAGGCACTATTAGTCAAAAGCTGAAGGTGCAATCTCTCCCAGCAACACTGCTCTAGAAAGGAACTAGTTTGGCTGGGAGCAGGTGGCAAAACACACCTTCTTACAACTGTGCCCGGAGAAGAAAAGATTGTTGACTGCTCTGCTGATGTAGTTTGCTTCCTCCTGGACTACTGCTCGGGGTACGATCAGCTGAAAGCTGTCTTCCTTGCAATATTAACACTATAGTTCAGCCAACTGTTCAGAACCAGAGACTGAAATGAACACTACATAACTGTTTCCATGATGGATTTCAACAAGGAACGATGTAGAAATAACTCCAGAGGTAGGTGATTAACAAAACCATAAAACTCGTTGTAAAATGGAATCCAGACATAATTTAAAAAAATATTTTCTTTTAACCTTTTCATCCTTTTTGAATCAGTTGCCTGTTCCTCACAAATCATTTTTTGTGATCACAGGATACTAGATTGAAGTTCTGGAAAAAAGATACATTTAAACTAAACAAATGTGGAAAAAAAAGCCAGCAAGATGCCACCACTCCCAAGCATATGTGTGAACAAAACACAGAAAGAGGAAAAATGCAGCATCCTCATAGATACTCCTGATTAACCACCTCCGCTGCTTATGTTCAAATAGTCTGGATTCTTAAGGTGTATGTAGAGTTATCACACATCACCACCAAACCATAAAAACAACTTTGAAATGTTAAATGTTTTTTCATCCCTGCACTCCAGTGAATTTGGGTGGTGGTGTTTGCAATACAGCTTAGAGAAGAGAACAGACGGGGAGAATTTTCAATTGCCCTGATGGTAAGCATATGGTAACCATTTAAAATCAGCTAATTTTCTACACTATTCTCTCTTTTCTTATGCTATATGCCAAAAACATTAGTGATGTTCACTTTCAAGCTGATGATTCATCATCAGGTTATCTGCAGTCAATCCCATACAATTAACAGAGGTTATTTATTTCTGTAAATAAAGCTCTTTCTTTTGTAGGTCCATTATACTGTGCTCCCTTTTCCTTTTTTTCTTAAAAAGACCAATATGCCAGAAGACTAAATAGCTCCTTTGTTCCACTGATCCCTAAGTAACTCTGCAGATTTGTTTGTTTTCATGGATAGAGCATAGTGGCAGGGTAATGAGGTGGAGGAGGATGCTGCCTGAGGTTGAACTCAGCAGACCTACCAAGAGCAAGTAATCCACTGCCAAAGCAGCTGCCCTAATTAACAAGCTTTGGAGAGGGAGGGTAGATGAGCTGCAGAGTGGGAAGCAAAGTTCTTACGTAAGTCACTATTTACATGCATTACAAGTGCTTCACTTGTGGAACGGGAAAGAGGGTTAGGCAAACAGAAAAACCGAATTCTGTGGAATTCTGTGGTCAGATCTAAGCATGCGGTAGGTAACACGTGATAGTACCAAACACAATAAAGTAGGTATATACAGTGGGTTATACATCTACAAAAAAGCATCTAGCACTGTGACCAAAGGTGGTGGTCCCAATGGGAATGGCAGTGGGAAAACAGTCAGTTCATCCAATCACCTACACTCCACTTAATTACTTTCATTTTCAAGAACAGGATTTCTCATTCTCAGTATTCTTTTCCTATTTAAATTCCATTTTCCCATCCCTATTTTCCTAAATACACACTAATAAACCAATCACATATATTGTTATACAAGTATGTGTTCACTGAGCTACTGTGGACCTTGCACAGTTCTGAAGAACCACCCTGAAGGAAGTTTATCACTGTTTCTTAAAAGTCCTGGATAAAAAGACACAAAGGTACCACAGAAAAAATACACAACTAGGTTTTGTATTTTATCTGTTTCCCTACTAATTCTGTTTACACAATGCGCAGTACTAACAATACAAATTAAGACTACAGACTGGAAAAACGTGATGAAAACATAAATGTGAGAGGGTAACAGAGTTGAGCAGAACCATGAACAAGTGTAGAGGGACTCCCGCATGTGTCAGTTGCCTTCTATAAAAAGAAGTAAATTATTATTGCTAAGACACCACCTAACAGATTGAACTTGAAGCTAAGAATTCAGCTGCGTTCAAGAGTAAGTCTTCCCAGGAGAGAAACAAACAAGGAGTTAGCAGGTTGAGTTGGGCACTGGCAGAAGTGTTGACATGAGCGAAGGCGCAGCAGACACATCTACAGAAGGTCTGGGGAGAGTGCATCCATGGAAACCCAGCCACGAGCTGAAAGGCGAGAAAAATCTTCGGGGCTGCACAAAGAAAAGCCGAAGAAGCAAGTCCCACCAACACACTGAAAGAATCAGGAGCGACGGGAAACATTTTCAAAGCAGCTACGGCACGGCTGCTCTTCGCCTGTCTCCGGGAGAGAGGGGCCGCTCGGTGCCCTGCGGCGGGCCGGAGCGGGCAGTACCGCCATGGCTGCCCGCTCTCCCCTGCTCCGCGGCACGGCGGTGCGCCGCTCCCTGAGGCCTCAGGCCGGGGGAGGGGGGGAGGATGGACGGGGAAGACCCTCCCGGGGGCTCGGGCCAGACCCCCGGAAACGCGCCCCAGGGCCGGGCCCGGGCAGCGGGTGGACCAGCAGCTCCACCGGCCCAGCTCGCCCGCGGCAGAAAGCGGCCAGGAGCGCCCGTCCCTCGGCCGGAGCTGCGCTCACCTCGCTCCAGCCGCACCGGCTCGCCCAGCGCCGCCATCTTCTCCTCGCTGCGGCCCGCACGGGAAGTGACGCAGCGGTGCCGGCAGGGCCGGGGGGGGGCGGGGGCGGGGCTGGCGCCGGCGCCGGGAGCGGCCGACATGGCGGCCCTCGGCGGGGAAGGGGCTTCGGTCACGGTAGCAGCCTGCGGGTTGCTTGTGAGTGGCGTGGGAGCCATTGCAACGTTCACCTCGGATGCGCAAAGGCGCATGGACAGCGCAGACCAGCAGCGGGTGCCTGCAGAGGCTGGCAGCTGCCTGCCTGCCCGTCAGTGCAATAGGACATGGTTCCTCTTGGCCGTGTGTTTCCCAGATGCCAGCCAAAATTATGGCAAGTCCACTAGAAAATGCCCTCTTCTTTATTTTTTTTTCCACCCCTTAACGTTACCGAGGACTCTGTACAGGCTAAAAACACCACACAGGGAGTGCGCGTCTTTCTGTGCACCCTGAGTGCCCCTGGAGATGGAATATATACAACTATTGCTCTGCCTGTGGGAAATGCGAAGCTTGGGCTTTACGTTTCTTATTTGGCATCGATTTAATCTATGTGTGGGGCTAATAGATTGCAGTTACCTTCTGTATTCAATCGATGATTCAAGGAGCAATGGTTTTAAACTAAGGCAGGGCACATTTAGACTGGATTTGAGACAGAATTTTTTTACAGTGAGGGTGGTGAGGCACTGGCACAGGTTGCCCAGAGAGGTAGTAGAGGCCTCATCCCTGGAAACACTCAAGGTCAGGCTGGATGGGGCTCTGAGCAACCTGATCGAGTTGAAGATGTCCCTGCTCATTGCGGGGGGGTTGGACTAGATGACCTTTAAAGGTCCCTTCCAACCCAAAGCATTCCACGATTCTATGTAAGTACAAATATGACGTACTTTGTGAGGTGTTTTCTGGAAAAGAGTAGGAGACTACTTCAGGACATGTATTTATATGTTGTTAATTTATTCTAAGGGTATAACTCTTCCGGTTCAGCTTTGATTTTGTCCGCATTTCATATTTTTTGCTTTAAAAGAGGATAGTTCTCAACAGGTCTTGAAGCGTCTGCTAATGTGACAGTGATGTACTCTCTCCTTTCTGTGATTCATTTTAATGCCAGTTCCTCTCAGTTTGAAGGATGTTGCGTGTGCGTTTCAATGAAAAGGTCATATGAATGGAATTTTGCAGGTGAACAAAATTAAATCCTCACAGACTAGTTTCCAGCGAGAAAAAGTGTTTTAGCAGCTGGAACCGTAGAATGTTTCTGGAATAAAATCCAGATGTTTCTATCACAGTGGTGCAGGAACTACCATTCTGTTACAAGTGATTGAAATTTTAAATAGCCTGCTCTGGACAGATAAGCCTATGGAGAAAAATGAATATTCAGCACTATTTCATAATTCTTAAGATTTTTCCAAAAGACTTGTGATAACAATACATGTTTAAACATGCCTTTAAAGTAGCATTATTCTGATTTCAGTAAAGACTAAAGATTCAGAAGTTAAAGCAGCTGTTTTAACTTTCCTGTAGACCCAGTGAACTGGACAATGACGTTATGAGAATAAGAAAATCTGAAAAGCAAATTTTATGTGGTGCTTCCACTGTCTACTTTATAGCACTGTTCAGCTTAAACCATATCGCTCGAGGAATTTGCGCTTATTTATACCTGCAGAAAAAAAAACACCACAAAGTTTGAGTTTCTATTTTGTGATCTGTAAAGAATGTTGATAATGTAATAGCTACTCGGTTTTGTTTGTTCTTTGTTTCCAAAAGGGAACTTACTTTCTCTGATTATCTTTTACTTGAGAAAGCTAGGTCTTTTTACACCATAAGTTCTGTGGATAGCAGGAAAACTAGTGGGGTTATAATCTCACAAAAGAATGGCAAAGAAGCAAAGTGACTGCTTATTCTGTTTGGTGTTTGCTTTTTTGTAACACCAGTGGAACTCAATCAACTGAAATATATCTGAGAGAAAGAAAACTTTGGTATAAAATTTGACATTGCTGTTTGTTTTAATGAAAAAGCTAAAAGCTGGCAAGTACGCCTTTTCTGTGTCCTCCAGGAGAACCAAAGAATGACAGGCTTGATATTCCAGTGGAAGAAGAGGTGGAATGCAAATGCAGGACCACAACAGAGGGAAGGAAAATAGGGCTACAGATCATATAGAAAAAGTATGAATACCCATTTGCTTTTTCCTTTCTGAGGTACCATGTTTAAGTGCATTGCTGTATTTTGCAGGACTGCCAGATTTTTGCAGTGGTGTCTTAAGTTACAAAGCTAGGCATTGCTATGGCAGAGGTATTTTAGTACATTTTTTATCTTCAAAAATAAGAAAATGTATCTGAATTAAAGAAATAGCCACTGTGTAAGTCAGAAGTCTAATCCTGTCCCACTAGAACGGAATGAACTGCTGAGTCTATAGCATGCTATGTTTTTCTCAAGAAAAATTCAAAGCACAGGTGGATACTGACAGATTCAGTATTAACATGACAAACTGTTTATGCTTGTCCTAGTCAGGAAATCCCTATCCTGGTAAGCATTTGGAGGAAAATAGGTCCCAGAAGCGATTCCCAAAGAGTGAGAGCTGCTCCTCCTGAATGACTAGGTAAATGTATTTGCACAGTAGTGGCTGAGAAGTGAGACAGATCTAAGCATTAAACTTCAGTTGATGTATTTTGCTAACTATAATGGAATTATTAGTTTCGACCCATTTGTCTGTGTCACTCAAGCTTGTGACATTTTTAGCAGAGTTACTTTACTTATATCTTCATTGATTAATTAGCCTAGGTGTTACCAGCTGCACTTTAATGCCACATGAAATATTGGTGCTGGGTGCTGTAGTATATGTCAGTAGAACTTTTGGGAGCGAGCACATCCTGTAGGTTTTTGCGTGTGCAGTGACACTCTAGACTTATTGTTGAAGGATTATCAATAGTCAAGTGATATAGCCTATGTCTTTATTGGAAAATAGTTGCATTACCAGTCCAAGAGAAAATGGAAATCAGTCTGTAGTGTAAGCTAACTGAAAATGAAAGGACAGTTTGTTTTAGGTGAGAGGTCTTAGCACGTAAGAAGTTAATCCATAACGGAGTAAGAGGATGAGCTTTCTTTATACATTAATTAGTAAGGTCTTAATATTTTTATGATAGCGTCTTAACAGGCAGCCAGACATGGGCCTGTTTTTTTCTAGACATTAGACACAGGTGGAGAGAATGCAGATATGACAGGATATACTCTATGATTAGCTAGGCAAAATGCAGGAAGAAGAGTGGCTCAGGAAACTTTGTTCACTTTCCTTCACGCGTCTGCTGGGGTGCAAGGTTTGGGCTCAAGCTTCACATGAGGAGACACCATTTACAACTGTGCAAGCAGTCATTCTCATGAACCTCTCTCACGTGGACTTTGTTTTTTTACAAGAATAGCTTGGTTTGGTTTAGCTTAAATACTTTGTTACTGGATGTGCTAAACCCAGAAAGCCATCAGAAGAATAAGAAAATGCACATGGATTGTGGCTAGCTTTGTCTCCATACAATTCTATCAGTGTGTAAACTTATGTCGTAGTTCTATTGGAAAATTACTTTCCCTGTGTATGGACCTATACATGTGTATAGGTGTTCTTGGGTTAACAGGACCAGTCTGTAGTGGTCTTGTAGCTAGGTAGTATTTTCCTTCACATCCAGCTGACATGAATTTAGTCACAAGGAGGGACTATAAGATTCTTCAGAGGCTATAGAAAACATTGGAACACAGTTTTCTAAAATTTCATCATCCCAATAAAATCTTTAGAAGTGTAAGAGTGCTAATTAGTGCATTATTTTAATGCACAGATAGTACAAATCACACACCCACAGCATTTATTTCTGTATGTGTTTTCACATGCATATGGTCAAGAATGATCTCAAAGTGCTTTTAACATTATTAGGCAAATGTTAAGTCCAAACTGAAAGGAATTTTACTTAAATAATTACCTAGCTAATTGCTGTAGAAGTTATGTATGTGTCCAGTTACCGTTAAGGGGGAAATGGCAATCACGTAACACAGTACACCAACGTGGAGAAAAAAAAAAATTTGGCTAGAAATGGGTGTCAGGACACCGTATATGCTTATAAAAATTGCAGAGGAATCTCTGCTGTCCACAGAGAACAATGTCTGCCTTGGAAACCTGAAAGGCCAAATTAACCATGATAGGACTTTTATTTATGATTCAGGGCAGAGAAGAAAGTGCAAATTCAATTTTTAGGTTATTAAGACATCCCTTTGCCTCAGGACTACCATGTTGGTAGAATTTTATTGCTTTAATACCGCTGAATTTAATCACTTTAAATCTTCAACAGTTGCATTAGTATTCGCAATTTCAGCAATACTTTGATTCATTGGCCTAGTCCAGAGTGAGTTTCATGGTCCGCCACACACTGTGATTGATTGCTATTGTCCCTGTCAAAGTCTAGGCTTTTATACCTATTGAAGAACTTGGTAGCTTTTTGGTCATGCACGTACTACCAATTTCTTCTGTCTTCATATGACAGAAGAGATTTTTGCTTTGTTACATGTTACAGAATATGCCCTTTGATTAATGTCTCACACACTGGTTGACTAACATGTAGAAAGAGTCCAGCATTTTGGTTACGTGCCACCTAATCTCCATGCCTATTATTTTTTCCACATAAAATTTGACTATGTGAGTTGTCTCTGAAATTTTCTAGTCACTCCTGGCAAATGTGGGAGCACATAGCAGACATATAGAAAGCCTTGCCTGTTACTCATTTTTTTGGAAATCTTGTCATTATCACCCACCCCCACCCTCCCCAGCCTTTTCTATAGATGAAAATGCTGTTTACTGATGACAAGGCTGACAGAGGAAGCAAAGTCAAACTGGAAAGTCGATGATGCATCTAAATGCTAATTACAGTTAATACTCAGAAATAATTAAATGCATCTGCTTTTTTTTTTTCCAGAGGAAAATACCTGATCTTGCAAATGCTCCTTTTTAATAAAACGTAAAATATCTATGAAAGGCCTCATACAGATGAGACAGACTCACCTTACTGTATGATGTAGTAAGCAAACACTGTAGTACAGCTTCGCAGGAACCCCTTCACCATTACGTGTTGAAGGACAGCAAACTTCTGTTTACAAAACAGAATAGTAGTATTGTATAGTATAGTATTCTGTATAGAATACTATATATTCTAGAATTATATGTAACATATAGAATTCTACATTATATATAACATTATATAGAATTCTAGAATATATAGTGTTCTATACAGAACTAAAACCTTCTTTCAAACGCTAATTTGACAGAATTTACCACTTCCCATATGCAAGTGGTCATAATATAATAATTAAGCTGGCACAGTTCTCAGCTAGAAGGACATTTTCCTTGGTACACAATTGAAATAAATCAGGGAATGAAATTGTGTTAACTAGCAAATTTCAGAAGAAACACAGGACATTTAATTTCACCTTGAATGGGAGAGGGATGTTTTTGAAAAGACTGCTGTTGTGTCTTTCTTTATAGTCACAGAGATAACTTTGCATTAGCAACATTTGCCTGCCTTTCAAGCGCTTTGCTTAATGTCCTTTTAAAGTTGCTGACAAGACAGTGGTGGGCAAACAGATGGCAACATTAAAAACAATCTCATTTTACTTTACAAAAAGTTATTTGAACCCTTAAAGGTTTGAGTTTACTTTAAAAAAGAACTAGCATTGAACTAAATCTACCCAAAACAGATTTGGCAGAACAGCCTTTTAATAGAAGAATATAAATATAATGAGTCTCCTTCTGCTTTCATCACTGGAAGCAATGTGGGGCCTCAGCCTCTGGGAAGGGTGGTCAAAAAGAAGAAACTCTGCCTCTGCAGTATGGTGCTCTTCTTCCCACTTTAACTTGGCGGGGCTTTCTGAGTAGGAAAGGGGTGAAGTCACAAATTCAGGGCATGAGTTAGCAGTGAATTCCAAAGATCAGCTTTTATTGAATTTATACTGCACTGTAAGGGAGTAGTTCGTAAGGAGAGAATGTTTCCCGCTAAAATATAATACAAATGTCCACAAAACCTTTCATAAAGAAACTTAAAGAAAACTTTCCAGATCTCGATTACCACACGCACAAAAAAATCACACTTAGAAAAATAATCATAGGAAAATATTTTTACTACGTATTAGACAACCACTGGCTATATATTCCCTGAATGATTCCCTGAAGGTAATTATTTCAGTGTTTTATAACACAGAGTATGACTTTAGTAGGCTCTGGTTAGCCAGACTTAATATATTCTTTCTACAGTATGTATGAGAGATTTTCCTCTTTACAGAAGAAAACAACAGAGCAGGAACCAAAACTCATCAAGAGTTACATGAAATCTTACATTGTATGTCTTCATTGGGCAATACAAAGTTTGCTATTTCACATCTTTTGAGAATAGCTATCCAGAACAGATGAACTGTTATGATCAGCAAGGGTCACCATACAGAATAAGCATCTGTGCTGTTCAGGACCTTGTGAGTGTTTGGACTGGAATTTAATTTCACCTTTTGGCTTTTTTCCCTGCATTGTGGTAATTTCTCTGCTGTCTCAGGCTGCATTTGAGTCTTTCACTGACTCGAGTGTTCCTTGGCGAGTCCTTCTGCAATGAACCATTTCTCTGTATACCTTTAGATGAGCTATCTCAGAAGAAAGCTCACTGGGATCACAAAAGTCTCTAGAAAACACTGGTTTGACTCCTAAGATCTGAAATCATTCTGTTTAAGCTCTGCTTAAGTCATTAAATGTGTCCCATTGACCTAAGTGGGAGTTGGACTAAACCCCAGAAGGCCATTCAATTTCAGTGAGGTGGTTCTTGCTCTTCTCTGGTGCAAGTGAGAAAATTTGAATACAATTAAGATATATATTTAGGATTTAGGACTGAAGAGCAGATGGACTTGGCTG
Source organism: Ciconia boyciana (assembly GCF_034638445.1). Lineage (NCBI taxonomy): Eukaryota > Metazoa > Chordata > Aves > Ciconiiformes > Ciconiidae > Ciconia > Ciconia boyciana. Next base: position 7,264,962 of record NC_132939.1, read on the forward strand.
TATGATGGCTAACACATTTCTGGCTTTGTAAAGAGACTTTTTTTTTCCCCCAGTGTTTTTGGCCAAAAATGATTTGTAAATACCATTTCTCAAAGGTCTGATTGTAACAAAATGGATACAAACTGCTAACGTAACATTAAAGTGAAATTACTGTCGAACTGTTTATGCTTACAAAAATGCATCCACCATTTAGGGTCCCCAACAGATTCTCCATCTCCACATAATGAGGTCCTCTCGTACAGAAAAGAATGTAAGTTTCAAAGACATTGACTGTGTTTTTAGTAATATCATGGAAGTTTAATGAGCTCCAGAAGCATTCTGTTGCACATTACTGCACTTTTAAAACTCAGAGAAAGGCATTTAAAGTGTATATGTAAAATTGCCTTTTAAAATATTTGAATAATAAAAAATTAAGATGATCTTCCTGTAGGCTTGCGTAGGGCCAGATCACTTGCTGATGCAGATGCATGCAACCCTACTGTCTCTAAGTCTGTGGCTCACTGGTATCTTATAGCTGCAATGACAATATAGGCAGGGTTTGGTTCCTACAATCCCAGGAGTTTTGCTGTTAATTGCAATAGCAGTAGGGCTGGACCACTCTGAACAGGTAACAAGTAGGTATGCTACCTCCTTGTGTGTATGCTGCAGTATATACCACTAATATATTTTCTCCACATCAATAAAGATTTTCAGAGCTTACTTTCCATATATTGAAGAATATATAGTGATTGTTTCCCAAAATGAAGTCTTTAGCTAGACTTTCCTCTCCTTGTCAAAGGTGCTAACCTGATAGTGCTAGAGATAGATTAATTTTGTTTTGTTAAAATGTCTGATCTTGTCATCTTTATGAAGCCTGTGAGTTTCACTAATATTAAATAGACTACGTTAGTGGTGTCTAACTGGTACAGCCTGTACAGATGTAATACAATCTCCTTCCATACTATTTTATCACATTACTCTGGTTTCTAATCTTGCAAATATTCTCAGGAGGAATTACTCACATGCATAAAATAACGTCATATTCTTTAATGTTTGCAGGCTTGGGCCCCAGGTTACAGTATCATTTATATTAAAATTGTTTCTGAGTGTAAAAAGGCTGCTAATTATTCCAGATTCTGCATTTAGGATTATATTTTGAAGGGAGAAATATGTCTTATTTGTCTGATTTTATCTTTTCCTGTTTCCTTCTGATCTGTTTTGTAGTTACACATATGGGGAGCATGATGCACACGGGAAAATATTTGGTAGTTTGGTGATGAAAGTGTTCTCTGTGCTCAAAGAATAAAGGATTACAACTGATTTGACATTTTAAATTATTTTTTGCAAAAAAAATTGAAGAAGCAATTCAATTCATAATATGATTTGTCGAGCTATATTTTGGTGATCAGTACAGAATGAAATCTGAAACACATTTATGTGTTTGCATTTGCACATTTTAGAAACATGGGGTTTTAGTTTTCTTAAAGTGTGCTTCCTTGTGTTTTACATTTCAGCTGAAGGACTGAAATTAAATTTGTGTAGGAAGGCAATAAAAGGGGTTTATGAGTACATGCAACTGCTACTTATTTTCAGCCTATGACAAAGTGAATTTCCATGGCAGCTTGTAAATTCATGAAATTTAGAACTTCAGGTAATACCAAAAGCAAATAAATGATGGAAGAACCTAAGTCCAGCTGCAAGACAGTGAGAGTTGGCAACTTAGGCACTTCTAAAACATTTTAATATGGGTTTATGCACCTCTGAACTTAAATAATTTAATCAGAGCCGTGCATTAGTGTTTACAAACTGGGATTGTGTTCCCTAGGTCCTATTTGTTCTGTGGTTTCAGTGGTGCATGCCTCATAGGTTTTAGCCTTGCAATTCAGTGAAAATATTTCTGCATGACATCCCTGGCCTGCTGAGGAACACCCATTTGAAGAGTCCCAACATGAAAAAGCTTCAAAATCAGATTCTAATACCAGAAGTTGAGACACAAGTTCCTGTAACAGCAAATAGATTCCTCCAACCTTGGTAAAAAAAAGACCTATACTGTCTCTTGCCCTTGTCAGACATGTTAAAACCAGTGATTTGTAACAGATGGGAAGAAAGACTGCTCAGATGATTAGGTGAAGGGAGAGCCTAATTTACAAGGAAGGGTGAGAAGAGGAGAGGATTACTTTCTTTGAGTATATTGCGGAATATATGCTGGGGATTGAGGGAGGGCAACAGAGATAGATGACAACGAATAGATATAAATTAGCCAGTAGTAAAGTTAAGAATTATCATCAAGCTGCCTGCCATTAATGAAGTCTGATTCTGAAGAAGCTTTGCAGCTGAAACGGGCAAAAAAACCCCCGAAACACGCATTAGAAGGAAGATCAGTTCATTTCTGAAAGGGGTTATGACATGGTTCCTGAAATACCAAGAGACTGGATTTCCTGCAAGACCGCTGTGCTTTTTGAGGCAGCTGTGTTCTGCATCATTTTTTGCCTCTCTTTAGCCCCTGTGTGTAGCACAGTAGGACAGCTGGGCTCTCCAAAGCAGCAAGCCCAATGTCACTGTCACTAGCAAGTGACAGTGCTTCCCTTGCCTATGTGCAGAGCAGAAAGCATCGGTAATGGCAAATCACGTGCTTGCCTTCCTTCATCTTAAGCTCAATTCTGGCAAATCAAATTTGACTTACCACACTATCCATTTTTCTGTAGGATGAATTATCGTGTCCCCATCTCCCCCAGGTGCTAGACATGACTTGGGAGACAAACCTCTCCCATGGTAAAGCAGGGGTGTGCTTGCAGCTCAGTGTAAGCACTTTCCTTAGCCCCGTCAAACTTCTGAAAGAAAGCTTGTTGCAAGGCCACCCTTTGGCATCTTACCCTCCTGACAAAAAGCCTCGAAGCTTCCAAGGCTCATAAACACCAGCCTTACTTTTTCTGATAGTTTCCCTTTCTCCTTGCAGGACAGTAGATAAAATAGTTGTTCTCCTCAGAAGACCTAAGTCCATGTTCTGCCTTGTACTGTTTATTTTCAGTTGAACACACCTGCTTTTTAAGCTACTTAAGCCTCAAACAGGTAGTTCCTCAGGGCTGGTGTCTGCATTTTAACTCTCCTTTTTATAATTTTAGAGCCTCTTATGCTGCCATGACAACATTCAGTCCTGGTGTTCTCAAGCAAGTTTCCATAACTTCCTCTGAGAAGCTGTTCTAGAAGCTTTCCAACAACCAAGAATTATCTTCATCCGCAAGTAGTTCAGCTTTACTACATTAAAAAATATGGCAGAACAGGAATGGAAACACTCATCAAGGCAGAGATGTCTGCAAGGGAATGGACACGAGGTCATTCAGTCTTACCCTTTTCATCAAATAGGAAAGATTTTACACTCTGCTTGTTGTACATTTACCTAATCCTAGCTGTAACTCTCTGCAGAGTACAGTGCAACCATCTATGGCAAATTATATGACTATTTAAATAGTCTGACAATTCTTATTTCTCTATATAGTCTCATCAATATAAGCCAATAAAATATAAATACCCATTTTAAAGTAGTCTTTCATCTCTCTTCTTTTTAAGGTTATCTTGAAACATAAGAGTACATTGAAATTAATATTTTTTATTCAGAAAGATCTATGGTGATTTATCTTTCAAACTTGTCATGTCTGGTTTTGGCTTACACAGAAAGTAAACTTTATGAAAATATCTAAAAAGTCTTTGTATACTGAGTAAATACACTTAAAAGTCAGGAGGCAAGTGATAGTAAAATGCTTTCATTTAAAAACACAAAGCGAAATAAAAATGCAATAAAATCAGCAGATAAACTGATCTGGAACCCTGAACGGATCTTGGACCTGAAGACATCCCTAAGATTGCATTAGCAAATACACATACAGAAACCCTGAATTTACATATAGAAACCCTGATGAGATCCAGGCTTTATTCCCTCTACTTAGGTGCTGTGAGTTTTATGATGACAAGGCTAGGGCCCTGATATAAAAATAAAATAAATCAAAATAAAATAAAACACAACAAAAGCATCTCTCAACTATGCAGGGAGGACTATAAGTAGCTTTCATCTCTTTCCTATGCTCCTAGTAATTTATGGTGGTTCAAAAGGAGTACAGCCAGCTCCCATCCGCTGGAGTGCACATACACCACCTCTTCTCCACACCCTGCCATTTCTGTTTAGCAAGAAATAAAAAAGGGGTTTGTACTGAGCCACACAATAAAAATAGAGAACACTAAACTTTGAGGCCAGCTAAGCTCGTCCAGTTGCCGCTACTATTCCTCCACAGCTAAAAGAACTGCATCGTTAAAGATAACGCATGCTATTAAAGGACAGCATAGATTTTTAGAGCACGAGAGTTTTTAAAAACAACATTCAGCTGGAGACAATACATATCTAGACTCATTCAGTTTTTCTGTTATAATACAACCTAGACACAACCTGGCCAATGAACCCTCTTGCCAAATTGGCAAGAATCTTTGAATTCAGACACATTTTGTTTATCCATTGAGTTTTCCTCTATTTTCCAGGTGGCAAACGTTTGCTTCCTATTTATGTTATGCTTGTCAGAAAGTGCTTAGGAAGCTCACAGGGACTCCAGCGGAGTGGATGCGAGAAGTCCTGCTTTTCTGCAAGTTGCTTGCAGCGCCCAAAGAGACCTCTCTCAAAAGCATTTCTCCTCCTGAGGAGAACTCCTCAGAAGGAGAATTTTAATTAAAAAGATTTCAATCATGTTCAGCAGCATTGTGCTTTGGATTATGGCTTAGATATCTTGATGCTACCGAGATTCTGGCTTAACAAAAAGGAAAAGGTGAGTTAGCTGGAAGAGGAAAGAAATTTTAATATTAAGCATAATCATAACGGTGAGATTTATTGTTTTATCTTTGTTCTCATAGTGAAAATCCACACTTTAAAAAGTGAGCACATAATTGTATCATTAAAGCTCACCACACATTAAAACTTACAGAAAGCTCTAATACATAGTGAAATGTCCCATCTCTGCAGGTCTAACGATCCTCAAAATCATAATCCTAAACAGGTTATCATGTTATTCTATGATGTTCTGCAAGTGAAAGAGTATTCTTACGCATTAACAACACAAGTTTATTATGGGGTGGATGATGGATAAATCTGAGAGGAATAAGTGTCCACCAGTGGCTGGGTTTACCAACCCTAGGGTGTGCGGTCAGGCAGCATGGAGCCTGGCTCAGCTCCAAAGTACTCAGTGATAGACTTTATCTTGTTCTGTGTCCTTTTGTTCCCAGAACAACCGGGGCAAATCCCTTCTGCTCAGAGAACTATGAAGAACACCCTACCAGAGCCCAAAGTCCGTGATAGTCCTCCTCACTTAAAAAATGTGCTGGTAGCTGAGAACCACAAGAAGTCCCAAACTATCACCCACAAATCCGGGCAGTGTTATGGGTATTTCTGTAGCCATGCTTTATTAAAGGTTGCATAAGACGTTTCAAATGTCAAGAGAAGCATTAAAAGGTTGGTGGTGCTTCAAGTGTAAAGGATTTTCTAGAAGAGGAAAAACCAGAAAAACCAGACCTGGTCTCTGGCACTCCAGCAAGAGCCTGATTTGTTTAGAAGTGAATGCGAAGGAACAGGCTTGGTCGGAAAAATTGGTATTTAATTTAAATAAAAACAACAACAACAAAAAGGCTTGGAACTTAATTTCATTTGCATCAAGATGAAACCAAGATGCTGAAAATTTTTAATAAGCCAGAATGAGAGAAAGAGACTCCAGGATATCCAGGAATTTTGTGGCTAGGAAGCTCCCTAGGAGATGGGGTGCAAAGCAGGGAGTCAAATCCACATGCACCACGTCTGAGGTCAACGCACTGGCCACAGGGCTAGTGTATTTTCTAAGGCTTTTCTACCATCCATTGCTTTTTTGTAATTTTTCCCTACCCCTTTAAATGCTTGCTTTTGTTGCAGTGCAGATCGAAACCAACTACAAGAATCATAGACTCCTTTCTTCATTTTTTGGGTGAAAATAACTGAGTAATTTGCAGTCTTTGGCTCAATGTATATTGATGTATGTATGCAAAATTAAATAGCTCCATTCAAAGAAAGAGGCAAGTATATAATCACTTATAGAAATCATATAAATACCTATAGCCCCCACCACCTAGTACTAGTTCCAAAGTAGGATCCTAAGCTACCTCCTTCCAGGTGAATAAAGTAATCACGAGGATATTGCCTGTGCTGGACCTGCTCCATCGGTTCCTCTCTTTCTCATACTTCTTGTTTTGACTGGAAATTCTTGCTTGAGCCCAGCAACTTAGTGGTAAACATATTTCTAAGGAGCCTACTCCAAATTTGGTAAATAATGCACTTAATCTTTTCTTATTTACCTGAAAAAGTTGATCTACTATTTCTGGCTAGACCCAAGAGGCACGCCTACCAAACTATTGTTTTCCAAACTATTTCTCTTTTAAAGGAAAAATAAATTCAGTAAGCCAGTGAGTTAAAATAGACCAGCTGCATGCAAAGGTACAAAACCAAAACGGATAGGCAGAAGAAGAGGAAGGAGTTCAGTTATGTATACGGTACTGGTAAAAAGCTGATGGGTTAAATTGTGGCAAAAAGACCAAGCCATTCTAAGAAAGTGTCAGGTGTTCATTGCTATGGGCTTAAAAAAGCGATTTTTTTACAGGTAGGGAAGGAGTAGTGTGCTGAGCTTGCCAGGAAAGCTCAGAAAAAAAGAGTCCTCTTCCCTCCTGCTGCACACTGGGTGCTTGGGCAGGGGAGGTGGTGACCCGTTGCTTATTTTGGCATCACTTCTCACTGCCATTTACGCAGTAGCGCATTTGGGGGGCAGCAGCACCATTGTATTCTCTGTATTTCTGTTGACAATGTTTCTTTAAGGGCGTGCTTTCCCACATCTTTGAAAGCTGGGAGGGGTACACGTGGAGTGGAGTTGCTGACGGGCTCAGGTGAGGCATGATGCCATCTCACACATGGGTGTTCCCCAGGAGCAGGGCGCCCAAAAACCCAGAGCTGCAAAGCGAGGGCACCTTTTAACTCAATTCATAATGTTTTAAGGGCTTGGATATGCTGCTGTGCCCTAATGTCGATGAGCTACATTTTGTTTTCAGAGAGGGTTTTCGTAATCCAATTGCATTTAAATTCAGAGCAACAGGTAAAGTCCCTTGTATGCCTCAGTAAACTTTTGCATGTTCAAATGGGCACGTCATGGCTGTTTTCGCTGCACGTGCCATTTCGCACTGAGCACAGCCGGGTGCAATTTCTTACCCAACCCACAGCCTGGCTGTGTGAGGTTGAAGAAATCTGTGCCAAAATTGTCTCTAAGTTATTTTCAGAAGCCTTCTTGGTGCTCTTCTCTGCATAAGCCTGATAGTTAGCAAGTCTGACACTTGCGATTTCTCAGAATACGCTTCCCCCCCCCCCAAGTCTCTCTGCTACCTGGCTTCTGTGGCAACAAAGGACTCTCTTCTGTTTCTAGCATCTATAATGTTATGCTATTCCAAAACCACAGGTAAGAAATATTAGCTAAAACTGACTATTTCTGTCCACAGGAGTAAAAAGTCAGGATCTGGTGATGCATATTTATGTAATGAAATAAACTCTGAAGTAATTCTGGCTGCTATAAATTTGGATTTATGCAACAGCTTCATAGGAAGTTCTCTAAGCACAAGTTAATTACCACATACCTTTAGCATTTAATGTTTTCTGATGGGACATCTGAGGACATCCTCTGTTCATGCCTGGATATGTTAGTATTTCAGAAGGGAATACGAAAAAATAAAATAGGTAGCTGAAGGTATACTAAAGATTGTGTTTAAATACCTGACCTGAAATTTAGCAATAAAGTATCCATTATCAGGTTTAAAAAACCAAATAATTTTCACATTGGTGGAAATCAGGGTGTTACTCATTTTTACTCAATAAAAGACATATGTCTTTATTTAAGAAAGTACAGTAAAAAATGGAATAAAATCAGGATTTGTTGGAATAGCCAGCTGCATTTCTAGCTCTGTTTTAAGACGAACTTTTCTAGTTTTTTCCTGTTACCTTCCCCAGGTAAGTAAGAGGACCCTGCTGAGGTGCATTTAGCCATTTTGGCTTTGAGGAGCTCTCCTTTCTTGCCTCCCTGCCCTGGGCCAGAGCATGACTGCGGTGCCAGATGCCTGTGCCTGCGTGTGTCAGGCGAGGGCTCCCATGCCAGGGCTCCCACTTGCCTCCAAATGGTTACTTGATGTGGCATCCCCAAAGAGTTTGTAATCCTTGTTTGTCTTGCCCTGCGTTGCTTAATATCCAGTGACTAAGCACTGTTCCCTGCCACCCACTGGCATATTTCCTCTGTTATTTTATACATTGTGAAACCTCCACTAATTTCGTTTCGTGAGGTAAGGAACGAGCCTGCCCCACATCGTTACCCAGCATGTTATGCAGGATCTTATCACGGAACTCTCACAGCCCTAGGAAAAGTTTAGCTCTCATACCTGGCATTTCAGTAAAGGCTCAGTTTTGGGAAAAGATGGTTACGCTCCCGCGCTGCTTTCGCCTAGGCTCTCGCCATCCTCCAGCAGCTGTGCACCAGCTTCGCAGCAATAAAAACCCACCAGAAACGCTCGCCGGCAGAGCGGGGGGCACACCAGTTACACGGGGGAGCTGCAGAAATTGCCCTGGCCGTGCACGTAAGGAAAGTGACATTTATGTGAGCAATTGTACAGGATCCAGGAAATCAAGATAATTGGAAGGAAAGCACTAAGGAATAGTTACTGGGCGAGTAACAAGCAGATGCTCCATGCGAGGCACTAAACAAGCTATGGAGCCGCGCCGGAGCAGCCTGGGAGCCTCTCCGGGGCCAGACGGCCGAGGCAGCTGCTGGTATATTCCTGCTCTGCGGGATGAAGAGAACCAGATGATACACCCTCAGCACCGTGCCTTGACAGCCCTGAGCTTCAATGCTGCTTTTTGGAGCCTGAGTACAGTTTGAATAGTCATTAACACGAAGCAGGCATCCATCTTGTACTGGCAAAGAGACAGACCGCTCTGATTTATGGCCCTACAGGACATGCCCATACTAACTCTGGGTTTGAAATAAGCAGATTGAATTGCTTAAAAGGAAAGAGCATGAACACTTATTGGATTTTTCTGAGGCGGTTAAGGTTTTTAGCTTGGAAGTCATCTCTGTTTATTTTTCCTGTTATGTTCCACCAGTCAAGGGCTTCACCTGTATTTTATGCAAGGCACAGCTGTAGGATTTGCACCTCAGAGGTTGCTTCACGGAGAGCATTGATGCAGTATAATAAATGCTGTTTAACCAAGCAGCCATCAGAAGCAACAAACTACTTCAAGTACCAAACATGCCATGCCAGTGGCTGGAAAAGGGAGAATCGTCTACGAAAACGCATCCGTAAGCAGTGACGTACCTCCTGCACAGCCATGGGTCACAGCACCCCTGCCCCAGCCCCAGCAGAAGACCACATGCGTGGGCACCATCGCCTCTGAGCATGGAGGGGCAGTAAACACTTAAACCCTAAAATCTGTAGGAAGTCGAGTGGCCTGGAGGAAGCACTGAGCTAGCGGAGCAGATGGTGGTGGTGAAGGGCTTACCCCATGGGACAAGAATGCAGTACAAATCTTCCTTGCTACGGTAAATGTGGACTTAAGGTAGCAAACCACAGACACTAGGAAAACGAGGGCTATTTCTTATGTGATGCAAATCTTAATAATAAGTGAATTGTTTTCTATTAAATTAACTGATGAGGCCCCGCTCCTGATGCCCTCTGACCATCTCTGATCAGAGGTAGAATTCAGTTTCCTCACGGAGAGGTTCAAGAGGACTCCTGGGGTAACAACAGCAGCATCTAAACCAGAGGGCAGCAGATTTTGTGTACTATAAAAATATTACATGCAAGTATGTTCAGAGGAAGCAACTTTGGGTTTTGCTTGTGGGTGTAAAAAGTTTAGTATCACCTTTTGAGAAGATCACCGTAGCTGAAATTGATGTTACTGCCGGTGGAAAAATAGTGCTTGACATATCTACAAGGAAGGATCCCTGGAAACAAAGATATAGCCACATGCAAATTGTACACAAATTATAAACACTTCCATGACTGCAGACACTTTCTAAGGATTTGACCAGTTAGCAGAACAAAATCCAGAGCTGCATTCAACATACCAGCCTGACTAAAGGCAACAGATTAAGAAGTTTTGGCAGAGTAAGAAACATTACTGGGACATTATATATGTGGTTATGATATAGAACAAGTCAAACAACAGAACCCATATCTGAAGAGGAAAAAATTGGTCTCTGGAACAAAATAGGAATATATTTCTTCACAATGAATTTTTCCAAGAGACATCCTCATTCCCCTAAGGTAGCCTCACCAGCGGGTGTAATAAACAAATGATTGCGTATACCAGAGCTACTGCACTGCTCATCTAATAATGTCACAGAATCACAGAATGCTTTGGGTTGGAAGGGAGTTTTAAAGGTCATCTAGTCCAGCCCTCCTGCAATGAGGAGGGATGTCTTCCACTAGACCAAGTTGCTCAAAGCCCCATCCAGCCCGACCTCGAACACTTCCAGGGATGGGGCATCCACAACTTCTCTGGGCCACTTATTCCAGTGCCTCACCACCTTCATTGTCACGCAGCAGGATCCACTGGTGGTAATAATTATGACATGTGAAGGAACTTGGACCAAATCTGTACCACAACCACAGCCGAAGGATTCACCACCATTACACAAAGTGAAACTAGATGCTTTGGGAAAGACTTCTAGGCCCAGATGACACAAAGGGGCTAAGGGACTTGATTAGTTCAAGCTCTTCTTATATGTGTTTGAAATTTTGTATCATTTAGATGTTGATATAAATGTTATTACTGTTTCTGTTTGATTAAAAGGAGGGTAAACTGTACCTATAGGACAGTTGCTTGAGCCAAAGGTATCATGATTAGTGGAGAGACCCTTGGCTTTAGTGATTTATCTTGAACTGTCCCAGAAGGATTTGCTCATCCTAAGCAGCAGTTAGAAGAGCTTGTTTCATTTACCTTAGCCAAACTATAGCTGGGAGGGGACATGAAAAATATCCATAAGCCAAAGAAAACCCCATAACAACAAGAACAAGAGATATAATCTGAGTATGAATGAAGTTAGACCAAAAAAGAAGGGGAGAAAAAAGGTTTCTAACCCAAAAAGAGGAACAAAGATGTGAGAAAGTTTCTTAACAGGAATGGGGATGAAGAGCAGGAGAATGGGAGCAGAAAATCCTTTTTATTTTAAGAAGGAGCCCACTGGATGGATGGGCAGGACTACATGTTGTGATTGCTTCTTGGCACCGCGAGGCTGTACACAGCTCCTGCTGCTGCTTCTGATTTTGTGTCTGGTGTCTCCACTTTACAAAGAGCAGGAAGTGAAAAATCAGGTTTTATCTCAGTTCCGAGATCAATGTTGCTATTATAAGCTTACTCTGTTTAGTATGGATTGGACGTTCTCAGTATGTATGCAGTTCTTGTCTCAAACAGCTATAGCAGAACTGGCGGGGGAAGTAAAAAAGGGGCAAGCAGCATGACCACATATCAAAAACTTCCCTGTGAGGACAAGTTGGTAGGTGAAGACTCTTCCATCTGGAGAAAGGATAACTGAGGAGATAAGCCAGAGGCCCCAAGTCACGGGAGCAGAGCTCTGTCAAGCGCTCACAACACATCTTCCACTACAAGCACAGGGAAGAACCAGAGGGATCCAGGAGGAGCCAGAGCTGAAAAAGGTGCACGGACACGGTCCTTCGCAGAATGCCCCCAGCAATCCCTGCCCAAGGATGCAACATCTGGGGGGCCAACAGGAGGCCCAGCGAGTATCAGCTCAAGAAGTTCCCCAATCTGCAAAAAGGGAAACTGTTAGGGGAAGGATGATACTTGCTCTGTTCTTTTTTCTCCGTAGCCTGCTCATGCCATTGCTGGAGACAGGCTATTGGGCTGCCGGGACCTTCAGCCTGGCTGCCCCTATGTTCCCTTCTGACCTTGTTTATAAGATTGTAGAGAATGAATCAAAAGCAGCTTCTGGAATGAAGTAAGATGGATGGAGAAAGCATGGATAGATTTGTTTTCCTTGGAGAGCAGCCATATGTAAATAGTATCATTAGTTCTGGAAATGAGGAGTGTGACTTAGCTGTGCTCTCAACCACCTTCTCCTCAGTTCAGTGTTTGACACCTTTCCAGGGAAACAGCCTGAAGTCATGGGAAATTTTCCGACTCTTCACCTTCTGCAGAGAATGGCTGACAGCAGTCTGCTTGGTCTAAGTGCACTTCAGATTCTCTTGAAATAGTTTATTTGTAATTAACTTTTTTTGGCAGGGAATGAGAACAGATCTGTTGACAGTCAGAAGTGGTCGTAAGGCTTTTATATTTTCAGGCTGGATTGGAACACCTCAGAGAAATACTGGATAAAAATGGAACTTCTGCCAGCAATTGCATGCTCTAGGCAAGATGTAGACTACCGCAATACAGTAAATGTGATGGTAGACAACTCAAGAAAGAGAAGAAAGGATCTGGATGTTTTTTACTCCTCATACCTTCCCATGAATTCATAATTAAAAATGACTGCATCATTCTGCAAAGAGAAAATTTCATATCATCTACCTTATTTCTTTACCTCAACCTTATTAAAAGTTCATAAAAATCTGGTGCAAGGAACGTATCACAGGAGTACAACATCTTCAGTTTGATCATTTCTTACCCAACACATAGGGAAGGCTGTTACCCAATATTCAAAATTAATGCTATAAATAATTCCAGCAATGTGTTACTAAGAATGGTAAGATTTTAATTGCTTTCCGGCAGTTTTAGATTACACTTCACCCTGCACCGCATCTGCGCTCTACAGATGTTAAAGCCCAGAGCTCTATTCCAGCGGCTAACAGTTTGGCAGCATTTGTGAAACAGTTGGGGTGTTAAAATTCGGAACATGTTTATAAGAGCCTGGTACTAGAGGGGTATAATATTTTTCATATTAAGTAACGATATATATGACAGTAATCACAGCGTCTTTTCAGCAACCTATTTATAAGGATCAAAACCTCCTTCTGTCACCTATTCTCATGCTGGGTCTGCTGCTACGTTGAAATCTATGAATAATCCACTACGAGCAGCATCGGGTTTTATTAGTTGAGGGAAGGGAAAGCAATGGGTCTACTCTTCTTCTTTCAGTCCTTCTCAAGCAGATCTCCATGGTATAGTGATCATAGCCGAGTAGGGATTTGGCTCAAAGGTTAATGCTACGTTTGCTTTGTTTCGCATGATTTTGAAGAATTTCCTCTATTTTTGAAAAGGCAGCTGAGCATGTAAGATGTATAAAACTGCTAGGAAGCTGGAAGACGAGTAGGACTGGCAAGATTAGTGCTGAGGATTTAATTCATTGTTTGAGTAGTTTTTGATGGTATATTCAGCTGTATAACTCTCTACCATTGCTTTGAAATAAATTAAAACATTTGTAGAATTATCTATCTTACCAACACTTCTGTATTGACATGGCTCTCTGCTATAGCCATTACGATTTTCCCCTGGGAGGAGCTAGCTTGATAGCTTGCTAGTTTGAGTTAAATGACTTAAATGATAAGTGGCATTTTGTTCTCATTACACTAAGAAAAGTCAATCAATATAAAGCACATCAATGCATTAATGTAAAAGCAGAAACCAAAGAAAACTGATATTAAATGGAAATTTAGAATCCATTATATTGAACACTACAACTCAATTTCCTGAACTAGAGTTGACAAACCACCAGTAAATGTCCAGCAGGGAATAGTTCGGCACTGATTATACTGACTAGATGATTTAATAGGTCTTTTTCCTCTCTAATACCTATGAACATATGAAAATCAATGGCAGCCCACTTAGTGAAAGTACCTTCCCTCTTTCGCTCCAGACACATGGTTCGAGCTACCTACGCAGAGCGATGCTACCAGAGAAGCCGGCTTTGCACTACCTTCCGGGGGGGAGGTGGTAAGCCCCGTAGAGAAATCCCAGGCCAAAATCCTGAAGGAGTTCACTTTCAACTCTGGCAAAACCCCTCCTCATTTCCCACGGAGGATCTTCAGTCAAAGCCTTGCTCTGGGAGAGGAGGGTGCCAGTCCCCAGATGTAATACAACATAGGGACCGGCCGGCAGAAGTAGGGGAGCCGGGGGGCCGTGCCCCAGCATCCCTTCCCCTCCCATGGATGGTCTTGGGACACTGGCCCTGCAAACCTGTGGAGAGAGGAGGGGACAGGTATGCAACCGGGACCAAGCACTGACTTGTCCCCCCATGAGGTCTTCTCCTCCATTTAAGAGCCTCGATAACACCTAGCTGAGGAATACGCCAAACAGCCTGGCTATGCGACTTTATCCGGGTTGATCTTCTCCTAATCACATTGTCCCATGGGCTGCGGAAAGTTTGCGTCTGGGGAGTGGAAGCAGCCACCTCCTCCGCATTGCCAAGGTTTTATTGTACTTTTCATTTCTGAGCTGTCATTTCATTTAATTTCCAGTAGATGCTACTCTACTCTAGATGCTCGCTGGAGCCAGTAATCGCTCCTTCCCTGAAAGCCAGACTTTTACAGCAACGTTTCTTTGTGTATTTTCAGAATACAGGAAAACAGTCTTTAGCCCTCAAAATTTGATCGATGGTATGAAACTGATTAATTAACAAGCAAAAAGGAAGGAGCAAGCCTACAAACCAGATCCTGTGCTATGCCTGCCCAATGAAGCCCATGGCGAAAGGCTAATACAGGACCGGATTCAATAATTTAAAGATGTTTTGGTAAACAGTGGCAAGAATATGTGAAATCACATTATACATCAGCAGTGCTGGTAAAAAGCAGGCATGGGTGTATGAGAAGCAATAAAATCTTGTTGCTTTGTAGTGAAATAAGGGAAAATGGAATAAAACATCATTTCTGGAAGAATGTTTATGAATATAAACATACAAATTTGACCACAAATCATTTAATGTTCCCATTTACAATATTGAATGTTTTTTGCACAGCTTATTTTTGACCAATTTTGACATATTTCTCTGCTTTTCTCAAAAAAAGCGTGTGGTGGAATCCTTTTCATTAAAGAAAGAGTCGTAGGTACCCTTGCAAAGTCTTTTGGGGCAAAGGACATGGTTTAGCTAAAAAAAGATTATTTCTCAGCCATTTTAACCCGTGTGTCCCCTGAACGCTCTGTGCGGTGGACACAAAAGCCTGCCAGACATTAGAAAGTATGGAGAAATCTCCTAATCTGAGCTGGGCCATGCCGGAAAGAAAAGGTAAGTTCCTTGCCCAAATTTGTATTCATGTTATTTGTAGTCACGTTTTTTACATGCTTATGCTGGAAGTACTGGGAGGGTAAAACCTGATGCCAGATATCCCACATAAAGCAATTGTTCCACGTGAAAGGAGGGAGGATGCTTAATTTCCATGACAGCCCTGTCCCGATAGCAAACCCCCAGCAGGATAAAGACCCACAACACCTGCTGGCAGACATCCCCATTCAAAACTTCACTTTTCACTGCCTCTGAGCAGTATGTGCCCTAAAACTCTTTCTCCCACCCTGCTTTCCAGAAGGGAGACCATGCATGCTGACTAATAAAACGACACCAGAAATTCTGTGAAATTACCAAAAAGGTAAAAAATAAAATGAGGAAGTGTTGCTTCAGACTATAATTAGTGAAATCTGCTGGGAAAATGAATGAATGATGCTGAGCAAAGTTTTACCAACATTGCGTATTTCTGTGGCGACTCATCTACAAAAGTCTTCGCCTCTTTTTTTTCCCCCGATACTTTCAGTAAATTTTAAAATAAGTGGCAGCATTAACTTAATCTTTTATTTAGCTAATAGGAAAAGGCTGCATTAGAGCTTTCCTGGAATAAATGTAAGTGTACTTTAAACCGAACGCATAATGGCAATTCCCCATTCAGCTGGGAACTGTACTAAATACAGCTTTGTCAAATCTTGAGCTTTTATTGCAAGTGTCACATTATCTGACCTTTTTCTTAAAGCTCTAGTTACCAGAATCATGTTATTATGTGAAAATCTCAGCTTTTATTAGGGGAATAAAGGTTTCCAGCCCTGATGGCTAGAGAGAAAATGTCAATTCCAAAGGCTCCTAAAGCAAATGAGAGGTACCTGAGCATCTGCTGTTAAAAAAAATAATAATAGAGCTCCAGCTCTACATTTTGGGCATCTATAAATAACCATGAGCGTTACAGATGGTGTAGCTGTGTGGGAAAACACACTACTATACAGAGGGGGAGAAAATGGTTCAGTCATCCCGCCTTTACCTGAGCAGCCACCCTTTGGGATCCCTGCCCAAACCTGGAGATGTGCATCTCCTGGTATCACGACATAGCTAGGCTTTGACATCATTTAACAGTGCTGGTGAACCCTGCAGAAGAGATCCAACTCTACTGAGCTAGGATTAATTCAGCTGCGACAGTCTTATTTGTGCATCTGATAGCCTTTGAATCCCAACGTTTCAGGCAAGGCTGCAACCTTGCTAGAAGATGCTGGCTTCCCTCCTCGCCCTCATCGCTGCCATTTATCACCGTCTCGCTGAGTCCTGGTCCTCCCCCACCCCATTCCCAAGACAGTTTGTTTCTCATTTGAACTTTAGCTGCTCAAAAGCAATGTCAACAGCAATCACGGCGGAGGCAAGCTTTGCAAAGAGGATACCGTTGCTTTGCATAAAAGATAATCTTTGTTGAACATTTTGCATGGGAACCTTAATTCGGCATCAGGAGAAATCTGACTACAAAAGCATCCCAGGCAGCAGAGCGTACGCACATCGGGCACCACGTGTCACGCTCGTAGTATGAGCTGCAAACACACGGTCCTGCGCGGTGCAGAAGTTACGCTGTGGAGTAAAGCCGCTCAAGCATCGGCTCTGCCATTACCTGCTGGTCCTTCCCGGTGCCTCTGGCACCCCGAGGCTGCCCGCTCCCCCGCCTACGGCCACGGGGACTTCAACCGGGGCAAACACAAGGGGAGCGGAAGAAAGGAGAGTGGATGGCTGCGGGCAGCCCCTGGGGTAGCGGCAGGTCCCCGGGCAGTGCCACCCTGGCCCTGTCCCCCGCGGCAGTGGCCCCAGAGGGCTCAGCCTCAGCCTACCCCGGCCAGACTGCCTGCGCTGCCTTCGCCTCCTCCTGACCACAACGCCGAGTGCCTTCGCACCCGAAACCAGGCCCTTCCCTTGAAAACGCTATGTTTCCTCATTGCGACGCAGAGAAGGGAGAGGTGAGGGTTTTCTCCTTTTCTTTCAAATGAAAGATGATGGGCCAATTTGGAAAAGAAAGGGGACGTGGTGATTCTGCCATTACTTTGCTGCGAGATCTTGAGTGAAGCCCTTAAATACTCTGTGCCGAGTTCACCCGACCATAAAACGCCCGCGGACCTCGCAGCGGTATTCTGAAAATAACTGCAATTTAAGATTCTCCAGGATAAACTGCTCAAACAGGGAAGAGCATTATTATTTATTGATGATTTCTGTGGCATTTAGCGTTTTCCACAGGCCACGGCTCAGCCAGGAAAGACGGAGGATGCCGTGGTTGCGATCTTTTTCCCTTCCATGCAAATGGTAACCTAGGTGATATGCAAACACATCTGCTTAAATCAAAGCAGAGTTGTACTCCTCACCCTGCTCGGGCACAAATAACAGCAGCAATTAGGGAGGTTCAGAAATACCATTCAAACACAGAGAGCGAAATATGAGAAGCACACAACTGCATATTTAAATAAGATAAGATTAGTAAAGAAAAGTAATCTTCTTTAAAAGGCCAGCTAATCCATTAGGAAAAACAAACAAGCACTTATTATTATTTGTTCCATTTTCATGAAAATGTTTTTAGCGCCGAAGCAATACTTCCTCTTCCACCTTCTGTGGTGTTTGTGCGAGATGTTAATTCTCAGGTGATAAATGAGAAACTGAATGAGACTTTTCCAGAAAAATGGAAGAGATCAGACGTATGCCTCAGGTAGGCTATAATTAAACCATCAATTACAGTATGCACCATCTAAAGCCCACAGGGTTGGTTTTTTGCTTTAGAGCTGGACGCGGCATAAACAACGTCCTTTGTACAACGTCTCTGTCAGTGGTTTTAATTGATTGCTGCATTGATTAGGTACATGCAGATGGCTGGGGGTTTTCTCTGAAAAGTTTTTGATATCCCATTATGGTGCTCACAAAAGTGGCAAGCACTTGTGGCTTACACCAGCAACATTTCAGTTGTTACTCTATGCTACCCTGATAGTTTTTTACGCCCTTAGCATCCCTATAGCTGAGCTGGCTGTGGTGTGATGCTGAACGGCTGGTCAGTTTGGAAGAGATGGGTGGGACCGCAGCTCTGGTACCCTGTGTGTCCTGTACGCAATTTGGGTACGGACTGGGGTGACCTTACTAAGCAGCTCCAGAGCCAGGTAAGAAGAAACTGCAAAGCAGGCACAGTGCAGGTGGCTGGCACGTTGGGAACCCCAAATTCGGGTTTCTGAGTAAGGCAGATTGCCGAGTGTCTGAAGATCAGAAATGCTGAGTCGTTTATAGCAGTAGCAGGATTATTTTTAAAGCTCCAGTTTCTGTACGTACCTTGGACTGTCAGGAGCAGCGTGAAGCGAATGCTGTTGCACAACTGTGTATTAGGGCTTGCATTCAAAGCCAGAGCGTGGGTGGGGAGGGACCGGTTACACATCTCTAGCAGGAACCCTAAAGGATGTCATAACAGCCACATGGAGAAAACATCTGCTCATTAGCAAAGCTGCTCTGTTTCAGACACCGAGAGCGCGCAAGCACGAACAAGCCCCGAGCGGAGGCTGCTCACGTCTGAATCCCCACATTGAGCTCGCGGCCCCTGCGTTCGGCCGCCCCGGCACTTCCAGCCTCTCACCAACCCGCTGTGCTCAGCAGCATCCCCTGGCCTGCAGCTCAACGCGGTGGTTTGAGGGTTTTGTTTCTCCCCCTGGCCAGCTGCATCACCCCCGTTTCTTTTTCTCCTTCCTGCAAACACGCTCACCCAGCTACCAGCATTTTCCCCTGGGTTTAGTTTGTCCGACTTTTCTTTCCAGTTGCTCCATCTGGTCACCTCCACACGCCACATCTCAGCCTCTTCTCCCTGCGGCTGTGAGAAGCTAGGAAGGTGACTATCCACTTCCCATCCACTTCCCAGGCTGCGGAGATCACTCAGGGTGCTCCTTCCTGGGACAAATACTGTCCCCTCTGCCAGAAATGGCTTTGTCCTGGTTTTTTATTTCCCAGGAAGCTGTTAACAGCTCTTACCCCCTTGGTGAAGCGCAGACCTACACAGCCACCCCCTGCAAATGTCCTGCGAGCTGTCCCATGGCTGCTTCATCCATGGGGATGGGCTCTCCAGAGGTCTCTCGTGAAGGGAGAGCGGCTTTGCCCCGAGATGGCCCATCCCTGGGGCCGGGTTTGTGCAGTGGCCCTGGCCATGGAGGACGCCTGTCCTCACCCCAGGCTCTCCTCCAAGTGAGGAGTTAGAGAAACAACAGGAGGGAAGCGAGACTGAGGGGATGAGACCAGCAATGGTGTGATCACGAAGGAGTGCTAGTTAATTATCCACGGGGATTTTCGGATGGGTAATACCAGATCCTGGTATTTTTCCCAGTCCTTGATTACGTAGGCTCACGAGAGTCAGACGGTCAGCCCCTCATGTGCCCCTCACCATCTCAAAGGACTGGTGTCGATACACCCAGCTTCGGATCAGGGTCGAGTGTCTGCGGGAAACGAGTGCAGAAAGCGCTGGATCCTGGCTGAGCTGGACCCGTCCAAACACCCAGTGCAAGAGCTGTTTTGCAGTGCATGCCCAGCTCTGTGCAGGGGAGGGCTGGATCCAGGGACCTCACCAGGAGATGTCACAACATTTGTTTGCCAGGCCAAAAAAAAAGTCTGGAGCCCATATTTTCCATCATTTCAAGCCTGAAGTGTACTTGAGGAATCTGAAGTCTTTGACAGTGTTTTATACTTGCAGAGGGGGATTTTATTTTGAACATCCTTTAAATACTCTGTGGGTAGGAGTATTTCCAGTTTTGGAGCGGTGCGTGTATTCTGATAAATAAAATCAGCCTACAAAGTAGACCTTTGCATCGGCAATCAATACAGCATATATCTGCACTAGTGACTCACGCAGCCTGTCTTGGGTTTTGTTTAGTTATTTAATGTAGAGTTATATTTATATTACAAAATATTTATATTGTAGATATTTTAACATCAATGAACAGATATTTCGCAATACGTATTTATAGAAAGGACAGAGTTTTGCGTCCAGTGACGTGCTGAAGTCTTCGTAAATATGTTTTTCAAAACTAAAAAAGTTTTTGGCATCATATATTGCTCATCTCAAAGGAAAGAAAACTGGAGGTCAGAAGTATGGTGGTAGTAGTTGAAAGAAACACTTTTCTTAATGTTTAGTCAAATCCTGTTATACTTCCCAACCCAAATGGTGTCAGTGGCCCAAATTCTTCTTCCAGGTACACTCGTTACGTCTAGAAGAGATCTTTTAAGGAATAACACTAGGTTTGCTGCCCTGTAGACCAAGCTGGCCCACAAAGAGAGGTCAGCATGCCTACCATGCGAGGAGAGGAGTCAGAGTTGTATCTCTGCAACTCAAATGTTGTATTTTGCATACAAGTTCTTGCAACTCCCTAGTTACTACTCGTAGCAATCACAGCTTTGGCAAAAGGTCTTTTCTGGTTTGGTGTTTGTTGTTGTTGTTGTTTTTTAATATACATGTTCAACAGAGTCCATTTCCATCTACACAGGCAGACACCACAGCACCAGTTATCTGAACTCGTAGAAGTCTCTCCCTGTAGGGAAGCCAAGCCACAAAGGACTTCAAAACATTCAGTAGCTGCTAGAAAGGAATAAGTTCTCCAAAACATCATTCAGATTTTTTGCCCTGAGACTTCAGAAGGACAGATAATTAAAACTTCCCCGATGACAGACATTTGCCAGCTTATGCAGCACTTCATGGGAAATACAGCTTCCCGCTAGCTGCTCTCAGTGCGTCCGAGACACGCTATTTTCCAGTCCTGATTCTTTGAACTGCAATTAGTGCCTAGCCTTTTGGATCAGATGCCAAACCTTTCCCCCTCATTTGGCTCGCAGGTGCCGAAGACCCTCTTCCCCATGACCCTCCTGCCCGGTGCGTGCCTGGCTGCCTCCCCACAAGCCCCAGCACCACGCGGGGCTGCTCGCTGGGCACTCGCGGTCCCAACAGCTGAGCGACAGGATGAGTGCACCCAAAGAAGCAAGCCCACAAAGCCTGAGGTGCAGCAGCCACCCCATTGAAGCGTGGGGTTTGCTGTGCTGCTGAGGATGCAGCGCTTCGGAGGAGTTGCCTCGCGGTGCGCAAAGGTGGGATCGGAGACAGAAAGTTCAAAATCCGTGGTGGGATGGGCATCTGTGGGGGTCACGGCATTTGGGCTGGGCTGGGCTGAGGCTTGGCAAGGTCCACAGGACACCCATGCCAGCCTAACATGTGGGTGCCTCCCAGTCACCCAGCTGTGGGATGCTGGTGGAGCTCTGCATCCATATGGCTCGCAGAGGCTTCCCGTGTACGCCTTCTGGGCTCAGGATAGCTTGTGTGGGTTCGATGGTATGGGGTTAAAAAAAGTCAGTATTAAAAAATCTCTCTGCATGAAGGCAGATCTGCAGTAGCCATTGAGCAGCGTGGACTCCAAGGGGAAAGGGACCCCTGTGGGGTTTGGCACGGCGCAGCGCCCGCCCGGCACAGCCAGCCGGGATGGGAGCCCTCGCCTGCCACAGCAGGTCTGGGTGACCAGTCCTCCTCCTCCCACGGGAGCCGGGCTGTGGCTCTCCTCCAGCCCAAAACCATGCTTGGTTTCAGTAAGTTTTGGGGCTCCCCAGGCTGTGGGCTGGGAGAGGCTGGCAGGGCGCTGCCTGCAGCATGGGTGCGTGCCGTGCACTGCCTCTCCCTCAGGGTGCTGGCAGGCAAAGGCAGCACCCGATGGGCTTTTAACTGCACTCACACACCAGATGCTGAAAAAGCACCCACCTCCCCTACTGCAAAGCAAGCAGTGCACCAGCTCGGAAATAATTATACTGCTCTAACACCGACGCATCAGAAAACACTGCAGGACCCTAAAGGCAAGCCCTTAAGTGCCTCCTTACTGGGACCCAACGATGCTTAGGGACAGACACAGCAAAACCCCCTCCTGGATAACGACTGAAAGCTCTGGGTATGATCTGTAGCACATGAAGAGGCAGAAATAGATGGCGGCCACAGCCCTGAAGCAGAGCAGAGGGTCTGTGCTCTGTCTGGTGGGGGATTAAAACCGCTGGGTGGAACAAGCTCATTTGCTTCAAAGCAAAGTGGGAATTCCTCGCTGGCCACACAGCTGCGGGACATCTGCCCACGCCCGGGCCCAGGGCTGCGCGACGAGCAACCTGCTAAAAAAAAGTATAATCAGCAACATTCAGAGCAACAACGACGACAAAGACAAAACTCAATGGGAAAGCAGAGCCAGGGAGCTCGAGTGTGCCTGAGGCCACGTGTCAAGTCTGTGGCACCGCTGAGATACGATGGGTTTCTCATCCTTGCTCAGTTCCCTAGGCAGGCTGTATCTCAAATACACGTATGTAAATCTGAAACAGACTGCTGGCCTGACTTTAATTTACCAGAAAGCCGAACTCACACAATTTAGGAGCATAAAGACCAAAGTAGCAGGAAGAAGTTGCACATGTGGTTGTTTTCAGGCCCCCAGGAGAAGGCTCTACCCCCATGCCCTCGCAGCAGCCTCCCAGACCAGGCGAGGTCCCGCTCACTCCTCCCCCAGGGTCAGTGGTCACCAGGGCTGGAAGCCACGCAGGCGCACGCTGCGGTGGGGTGCGGGTCCTCCTGCCAGCCCCACCTGCTACAGCAGCTTTTTTCACATTTTTCTGCAAGTGCGGAGATGCATTTCTGAGAAAGCCCACACCAGATGAGACCGCTGGTCTGGCCACCCTTACGCTTGACCTCCGGCGGTGGCCAACAGCCGATGCCCAGGAAGGGGGTAGAAACCAGGCAGTTTCATAGCAATTGCCTCCCCGAATACTCCTCCACCAGTCTTCATCCCTGGGACCTCCTGAACTAAAAACTGATATTTTACAGATGACTTTTGCTAGGTTTATTCTCTATTGATTTATTGAGCTGCTCTTCAATCCTCCCACTAAATTCAGCAAAGACTGTCCTTTTCAAAGGCGGAATTAGGCTCTGTGATTAAGGAGAAATTGTCCTATTTAAAGGAGAGAAAAATGAAAGCTCCAAGAAAGAAGATTTGCAGAGGTTTCCAGGCTTGCAGCTTTGTTCTGAAATGCTCCAACACATCACTGCGTAGGTGGTCATTTCGGTAGTCTGGCACCAGACTGTAAATTATACCATAGTTATAGCCCTGCGTAATACCTGACACATACTTTATTAGAGATGTTGCACCAATTCTTAGAAACCGTAGATATCTATTGTGTTGTGAAGCACGTAACGGAGTATTGTGGTTCTAAAGGGGAATTTATGATGTGACCATTGAGTAGATAATGGATTGCAGACCCCTAAAATCATCTCGGGCTACAGGAACGCTTTATTTCAGGATCTCCTCATACTAACTTCCTGCCTTGAAAGTTCAAGCAAGGCTTCAGATCGTCACTATTATTTTCAGTGACAGGCAGGGCTAATTAGCTTGTATAGCTATTGTTTGCAGTACTTTATCCTCATTATTTCTCCGACTTGCCATGCAGGCAACAATTATAAAGCCGTAAGGACATGCAGAGTTATGCCTGGAATCTCTGGTTTAATTTAGAGGAGGCACAGACAAGAAGAGCACTGCTACTGCTAACCACAGATGCCTACCTGACAGATTTATGAAGAGATTTCATGTGCTCGTCTGCCTTTCCTCTGTGTCCCACGCTGCGCAAGCTGAATTTAACAGCTGGCAAATAGGGTCCTGTGGTCCCTGCGCTCACTAAGCTTACCGGCATAAAATACCTGACTATCGAGGCCTCAATTCATACAGTCACATGAAGACTTTTAGCTTTTTTTGGGAAGCTAAAGGTAATGCATGTTCTCAGGGAACTTGCAAACCGATGCTTTCCCTCCAATAGCCTCTTCTGAGCTTTTGCCCTAGTTTCCCCTTGGAAAACAAAGCTGCTGTTTAGCACTTCAGGTGATGAATTTCCGTTTCACTAGACAGCTCGCTCGCAACCAGACTTCTGAAAACAGAAACGTGGCTTATTCGTCCTGAAGTGCTAAGCAGAGACTACCAGATGTCAGAATTTAAGCACGGGGTTACTTACACCGTGTCATGCTTTGCAGTGAGCTAACAAGAATTCCTGTTTTATACCTACTACATCTCTATTCCAGCATTGCGTAGCAAGGCAAGGAGAGCCGGCTGCAGGCTGCCATGCCCTGCCTTCCCAAGCAGAGGGTCCCCTTTGTTTTCCAAAGCTGCATCCCCTCTCCTGCCGTGACAGCTCTTCGGCAGAGACCTGCGCGGCTCGGAGGTATGTACCAGCAGCTATTAGTGAGACTGGATGAGCATGTCTGAACTTATATCCCCTGAAATGGGGAGGCGAGTACTCCACACCAGCACAGCTGGCAGCAAGGAGGGGAAATTTTAAAAGAAGAAAAGTGTAAGATAATATGGCTGTTGTGAATAGTTCAGCTGAAGCTGAGGGAGTCTTCCTTGTGCACCCTTCAGAATTAAACGGCCAGACTATGGCATCTCTAAGACTAATATGTCAATCAAATCCAAGGGAATAGTGGCCAAAAGATGTAACCCGCTGGGAGGTGATTTGACATTAGAGGAAGTGAGCACAAGTCACCTTGTTGCTGCACCCCAGCACTGGCAGGCGCCTTCTGGTAGCAGAGAGATCTGCACCTATGCCAGCCCACATCCATTTGACCGTGCCCTCTGGAGCAGCAACTCCGACAGCACAGAAAGGATCTTAGTTTACAAGGTGACGTAAACCATGTAAAAGTGATTTTTTTTTTTCTTTTAAAAATAAATGTACTCCTGTTGTTGCTGAGACAAGTGTTGTTGCTCTGCAGGTGGGTTGCGCCACATGAGGATGTCAAGGATGGCAATTTTACTTCTCTTGAGAATAAAGCAGGCCAGAGGGACAAAAAAAAAAAAAAGCCGCTGCACAGTTTGGGCAAGAAAAGAGGTCTCTGTGTGCTCTTTGTTCAAGTAAATGTACTTCTTGTAACTAAACAGGACTTCAGGTATGCATTTGTGGTTGCTTATTCCTGCTCCAAGAGAGCTGACTGGCAGAGGTGGGGATGTCCATCCTCCTACAAAAAGGGGCAGCAGCAGCAGCAGCACGTAAGATGCAACTGTCCCGCATCGCATCATCTGTACTTCGCTTTTGACAAAGCTCACTAGATGTGTTCTTTTATGTTTCTCAAAGCTCTTTTGCATATGTCCTTCCATTCAGTTTTACAGCTGTACCAGTCTGTGCATGTATTATGTGTGTTTGAGTAAGAGCGGAGTGTAGAACCAGGAGTGAAATGGCCTCATTGGGCCGTTTCATGGATGTAAGTGACGCTGCCAACTGGCAGCGCTGACTATTTTTGTGACACAAACAGGGCCACACATAGTTTATATTGTCTTTAAATAACAGATTCCCAAGACTGGCATCCAAGTATAGCGAAACTTCTATGAGGGACCACGCTGGGGTTAGAGCAAAAATGAGTCTCCCAGCAGAGTGGTCTTTAGTTAAAGGTCAGAAAAAATTATAATTGGAAACCTTATTAGTACAATTTAAAATCCTCAGTGTAGATGCCAGTTGAAGGAATATTTAGTGCAGTAAGTACCTATGCTCTTATTTAGAGTCCGAGGAGTTTTAAAGGCAATTATAACCAACATAACACAGTAGGAGAAGATAGCTTGGTTTACGTACATGAACTGCAGCTTTAAGTTGGAAATTCCAGTACTTTATAGACTTAAGCTAGACCAGATTGTTTGCTCAGGGTCTTTTTTTAATAAAGGGGAGGAGGGGATGGTATAAGGAAAGGATTATTTTAGCAAGGGGGAACATTTTCAGAGTGCAGACACATGAGATGCCATTTCTGAAAGTGCAAAACTCTGCACTCCTAGCAGGAGATATAGTCCTTCCTTGCAACCCATCCCTTTGCATATCAGCTGAGAGATTACTCCTATTAAATAAATCAAATGCTTTTAGAGTTCCTGCTCTGGCATTCTTCACTGTGATACGAAGGGAGTTTATTCAGGTTCAGAGGAAGATAAGGGAGAACGTTATTTCACCTTGTGCCGATGGATAAGAGCAACACCTGCACTGGAAACTCCGGTTTCTGCTCGCTGGTATCAGTACATACAAACAACTTTCTTCTCCAAACATTTTAGCCCAGTTTTCCCAAGCCCATTTTATTCTAGCCATCTACCTGGCCCTATTGGAAGGGCCTCAAGCCCAGACACAGCCTTCTGCAGTGGTAAGGAGGTGCCAGTCCCCGGCGGCGGGCAGCACAGCCCACCAGCACAGCCCACCGCAGCATCCCCTTGCCACGGCGGGGAACTAAAGGCAAACCTACATGTGCAGATCCCGCTGGTTACGGATAGCCCCGGCCCTGCAGCTCGCTCTTTCTTCCCGCTGCCACACGGGTGCTTTGCGTAGCTGGTAGAGGCAGAAAGGAGGGATTTAGACAAGAAGCCTTGCAGCTCTGTGCCAAATCCTCCTCCTCATCCCCTAAAATCCCTGCGTGAGCAAACTGGCAACGGTTGGGCTGATGAGATCAGCGGTGTCTGCTGCAAGCCGACGCGGCTGAGGGCTCCCAGCAGCAGGGAAGCCCTCGCTGCCTGTGCAGCCCTCCCAGGCACTGGGAATTACCGGGAATTGCCACTCTTCCATTCCCTCTGCAGGTTATTCCTACGGAGACGGGGACCTGCAGCAACAGGTGGGGTGGCTGCAATCCCATACGGAGCCAGCAACACAGCACCAGCCTGATCAACAGAGACCAACCAGCAGCACCAGTAGATATTTTACATCTGGATAAATACATATACATGTGTATGACTTCAGTATGGACCCGCAAGAGAAGCGACCAGGTTACAGGCAGGTTTTAGAGACTCATTCTTGCACAGCAAAGCAAAAACCAGCAGCTATGCGTTGTGTGCCTCAACAGAGGGTTGGTGTAGCAAAGAGCAGCTTACCTCTGGGTGCTTTCTGCTGCCATCTAACAGGATGAGATTTAAAAGACTTGATTTCCAGAAGCATCTCAAATTCCACAGGTAAATCCAAATCTTGCTTGGAAAAGTTGGATCCCACTTGGAATCCCACTCATGCCATCTCCAGGCCTTCTTCTCCCACAGGCATCAAAAAAAGCTCAGTTCAACTCCATTGATTTATACTGATACCACCATCTTTCACTACCCAAAATGGTAGCAAGCGGTTAAAAAAAAAAAACCCTCACCCCCCCCCAAAGGTTCAGAAAAATCTTTTCTTCTTCCAAAACACCTCCTCCTAGAACCTTCCTAATTTGAAAATTGCATCACAAGGTGAGGCCTCGGTGCTCTTTATATTTACTCCAAACAAGTGCATCCATTCCTTTTTAATTTTAATTGTCCTGCCAGAAAGTGTCTTCTCAATGAGATCTTAATTAGGAGAAGTAGCCTGTGGAAGCAGTGTATTGGATCCACCTGGGACAAATTGAAATAAATGTCCTCCCTCTCTCATTGCACTTAAATGTAGCCTTGATATTCTCTTCAAAAATCTTCTTTTACTGTTTGCTATTGTTCTCTGGCTGAGTAATCTAAAAGTCTAGCTATATGCCTTTATTTCTGCTCCAAGTGATAAAAGTTATGGAAATATCTTTCTTTTCCCCTACAGAGCTACCATGCAGTAGAGCGCATGGATAGATGGTTAGCTTCCCATATCTTCCTCTGTAGTTCAAATATGTATTTTGAGGGTGCCCATTGCATTCCCGAGGTACCTATGCCATATATTTAACAGTAAAATAAGCTAAAGCAACCTCACCCATCTCTGTCCTGTCTAGGGAAGGAGGCAGGGTCTGAGCGGAGCCAGCTCCCGCAGCCAGGAGCAGGCACATGGCGCAGTAATAACGCGGCCCCATCCTTCCATACGCCAATGGTTTGAGTATCTGTTACTGCTTCCGTTAGCTTATTTTAAGACAACAATAAAGCAAATAGTGTGTGCACGCATGTGTCTTTAATATAAATGATAATTTGCAGAAGCACCATTTCCTCAGTTCTTGTGGAGACGGTGCTGGCACTGGCCTCTTGAGAAATTTGCAGCAATGGAATTTTTTAAGAGTTTGGGTTTGTGCTTTTTTTCCCCCCTAAAGTTATATGAAAGTTTTCTATTCATCATGAAGATTTATTGATTGTTCTAGGGCTATGGGATAATTAAATATACAAAGGCTTGGCAGTTATAGTAGAGCATATTATTTTAGAAATGCTAACAATATGTTAAATCCAAGGAATTCCATTCCTAGTACTCCGTGGGGTCATAAATAAGTTCAGCGCAGGGGATATAAATATACATGATACCATTTAAAAATCAGGTACATGACTGGACTATAGCTATTGAGTTTATGTCTCACTTATTCCTTAGTTACTAAGGTTAGTAACCCCTCCTCCTCACTTCCATTACGCTCATTATTTTATGGCAGAATAAAATCATATATATGTGTCATTCATGGGTTTTTTTAGTCTCACGAGGACTTATGTGCTAGAATTAAATGGAAATGCATCATTCTGCGAGTATCCCCAACTTGTATGGAAAGTAAATTCTTGCCACCCCTCCCCTCCCAATGCTAACTGTCCAGCTCTGAAACAGGGGGCTAGCTGCCCTCTGAGTGAGATTTTATTGCTAAAATAAAGTAAAAATTGTTTTAAAACAAAGAACACACACCTTTATAGTAAAACTCAAGTTTGTTTTACAATTAGAGAAAAGAGTCACAGGTCCCCCAAAAAACCCCAAGTTTTATATATATATTTTGAAAATATATTTAAAAACATAAAAAACTCTATAGTTAAACATATATTATGTTAATCAGTACACTTAAATATAGCTTAATTATATTTACAATATGACGCAGTTGCTTTTAAATTTTAATGCCAATTTCAGTTTTTCCCCAAAAACATAAAATTATATAAATATACAATAAATATTTATGTTACACAAGGTGAATAATAGAGAACAAGGCCACAGACATTAACTTACAGTTGCAAGAGTCTTTACTTTAACACAGCACTAGGCCTGCTGACATGCATGATATACCTCTGTCACAAACAGACCACAGCAAGAGTTTAATTAAGTGACAGGAAAGAAAACCACCCCCTCCCCGCCACCTCTGTTTTAACTAAAACCGCCAAGCCTGCGATCACGGATGTATTAGGCCAGGCAGGCGAGAGCCACGGGACTGCGGTTTAATTGCCAGTTTCGCGTTACGTCAGTAGGCATAGAATCGGCGTATTATGGGGCATATCGCTCTAGGTGTAGTTACAGGACACGGGTTCTTCTGTAGGTTCTCAGCTCCATCCCTTAGTCCCCCGCCCGCGTGGGCTGCCTGTCACCCCTCTGAACCTACCAGCCCACTGTTGCAATTCTGCCACTTCCCTGTGCCAGGTGAGGACTTCTGACTTGAGGATATTGCCATAATTAACTTTGGGAAATGAGGAACTTTCTCTCTGGCGTGATTTATGCATTAACACTTCTCTTTTGGAAATTCCATTTATTTGAACAGGGAATTCTTTTATTCCTGTGTCTGAATTAGATTACTGCCATGTCCTAGCTATCATTTCTTTTTCCAGTCTAGATGAATGATCTGCTATTCACTCATTAGCATCATCCTTTCCCCTTCCTAAGCAACCAGCCCTGGTTTTGAGGGGAGCCACCATGACACCACCTCTCTGCTGTAGTTCAGGAATACTGCTGAGCATAGCTCCTGAGCCACGTTTGGGTTATTAAATGCACAGAATTACAATACACATACAGGTCCTGGCCAGAGTGAAATGAAATTCTCCATTACACCAATGCTTAATTTGCATGAAGAATACTTCAGTTGAAGTTTCGAGACCTTTCTGCGACCTCTCAGACCTTTGAGACCTTCTCAGACCTTTTTTTTTCATTTCTGCAATCGATTGGGTAGGCTGGCGTTTGAAGTTCAGGTGGGTCAGACAACCCTCTCTCCTCATGCACTGTCCAGCGAGCATGTGGCCAATGCAAAAGGTTTTCATTTCACAGTCGGGATGGTTCTCCTTCGACAGTCAGTTATCCTAGGGAAGGGGAAGCCCTTCTACCCTAAGTAGAAGAAATCGTTGATTTTGAAGGTGTCTCTGTTAGCTTCCAGCATGGGTTTTACTAGTAATGACATAAACTCAGCATCAAATATACTCTTCAAAGAGAATTGTCATGGGGGATCGTATTTCAAACAAGCTTTGCCCAGTCCAGGTTTTTAATTAACTTCAACAGCAAGGCAGACTAACGCAGATTCTGCAGCATTCAGAAGTAGTTATGTTTTGCAGTATTTTCCTCTTCCTTCAGCTGCTTTTCTTCATCTACAGGAATTACAAATATAGCATCTGCCTTCAGTGAGCTCACTAATGAGCTATTTCTGCCTCCCTGCCCACTGTAGTCAGTGCAAGCGCTATGCCTCGCTCTTCGGCTTACAACCTGCCTTTTTAGAAATACTTCTGTCAGGATAGTTAGAGGGGTAGCGCAGGGCTAAATACATCTATCAGAACCTAAGCAACGCTAAGCCAACTCCTCCAGCACTTGCTCTTCACTTCCTTCAAGAGAATTTTTTATGCCAGTATTTGTTTCATGAAATAAGGCTGACAGCAGAGGTAGAGCCACACAAACAGAAACGCTAACTGCTTTCAGCTAGAGGCAGGGCCTCCTTCTGCCTCATGCTCTAGCTCGTTCTCGGGGCTCCTTCGGGCAGGGATGCCACTGCAGTTTGCAGGCGACGGTTTGCAGCCCCGGGGCTGCTAGACAAGCTCTGGAGGGTAAGGCTGCGCTACCCGCATCAGCGTACAAGGCAACTCTCAGAGGATGCACGGGACCACATGCAGTGCCGACTACGATTTGGATAGCCGCAGTCAACCCAAAACACCGTTATTTGTCCCTGAACTGGGTGAGCTACCCAGTCCCGTGACCAACCTGATTCCAGATCCGCTATCATCTTGCTAGACCCTTTTCTAGTGACGTTCTGGTTGTGCTTCACCAAGTCTTTTCTTACAGGAAAATCATTGCTCTCGACACTCTGTCAAATATTTTCTATATGACAAGCTCCAGTTGTATGGTAAGTGAAATATTTTAAAGATGACAACCAACATCCTTCCAGAGGGAGGAAAGGGGAAAAAAAACAAACCCAAACACAAACAAACATGGTATAAGCAATGCAGGTCTCAAAAGACAGCAAATAAAATAAAATAAAAAAAGAAAATAACCCAAAAAAGCATGTTGCCATACAGTTAAATAAGTGCTGTCTTTAAGCCTGTAGTTCAACAATGTGAAGTGGAACATCACCATTCTTTTTCAGTTGCCTCTTTTTTTTTTATTATTTTTTTTTGTCAGTAGTTGGATTGCTATTGCAAACACCTTCACAACATACAAAAAACAAATTTGTTTTTAATCCAGAATAAGGTAATGATTTTTTTTCTTTTTCAATCTGATGGGAGTTCAAAAGTAAGAGAGAAACAGTAAAACTATGACAACAGCACCTTGACATTGTTTTAATTCCAACGCTATCAGAAGTTAAAAGCAGTAAACAGATATAATACTAACAGGAATAAAGATACTTACTGTCTAAAATGTAAACGGAATGTTTTGGTTCAATTTATTTTTCTGAAAGAGGACAGTTTATCATCAATTCACAATTGAAGCAGCATGCAATTTTATTCTTTTTTTTTTTAAACTTTTTTATATTTTCAATTCTTGGCAACGGCGACAAACCACAATGTTAGAGGAATGTTATGCAGACTTTTTTGTTTGCTTGTTTTTCTTTTTTTTTGTTGGTGGTGTTTTTTTTTTTTTTTTAAACTTGTGCGCAAATGACTTTTGTTCCCCTTCAGGTCATGGATATGTTCAATAAATAGATTGTGGAACCACTGTACTGTATAAACTTCAGTTATACATGCAGTCCATAAAATTATTTTTTACTGAATAATTTACCCTGTTATGTATATATACAAATAGATAATTTTGTCTCAATATAATCTATACAACACGAATCCACTATCTTCCCCTTTTAATGGTTAATGTACATACACAGGAAGTGTCTATCCTTATAAAGCGCCAGCCAACTCTCTTTTTATTATCCATGGTGAGAGCTCGCACGTAAGACTGGGTAGTTCGGCACTGGGAGTTCCAGTGCCTCTTGTCTATGCCCCTGCAGCCCTCCTTTGTGTACCCCTTGGGGTTGCATTTGGTCTCATAGAAGTATTGCTTCAGTTGGCCTTTGGGTACTGGGACTTTTTCCAGGACTGTGACAGTCGCCCCGGACATGTCCACTGCAGTCTTTTTCTCTGCTGCCGTCACCCACTCGCTCGTGCTGTCACATACGCTCAGTTCCCCACGGCGAGCTGGGTCGGAGTGGCGCCGGACCCTCATGGACATGTTTGCAGCATCCAAGTAGTTTTTGTACTCCTCGAGCAGAAAGAGCAGTGGGGGTTCCAAAGGCACTTGACTGCTTAGCATGACTCGGGATGTGTACAAGTCTGCATCCTTGTTTTCCTCGCTGGGCTGGATGTCCTGGTCCTCATCTAGAAGCTCCTCTATGACATGTTCAAAAGTGTCCGCCAGTGATGTCAGTCCTCTTGAACCAGCATTGGGCCCATTTAGGCTCTCAAGAGTCCCATGGGTCCGAAGACCTGGGTAAGCCAAGCTGCCTTGTCCTCTTACACTAGCTTCTTTCATCGGGGCAGCTTTCATGCAACTGAAGTATGAGATAACCATAGTAAGGAAAAGGATGGTCATCACTCTTCTCACTTGGTGGAACTGTTAAGGACAAGAACAAGAAAAAAAAAAAAAGATTTAACTTACAAGGGATGGAGTAATAAAAATTCACCTGAGTTGTCATGAGACATTACGCGTTTCCTGCAGAGATCTGCTGCATGTAGCCGCAACTCATTACCAGTGATAAAGCATACTCTTGTACAAGGGTGTTCTTTGATTTAGGGTTTCAGATAAAGGATATGCCAAAGCTTAGGCAACACTGATACCAGCAAGTCAGAGTTCTTACGTGCCAAAGTCTTTCTGTAGTATTAAATTAGATACTACGCAGACTCCTTATTTATTGACTGATTACACCTATTTCAAGTAACAGCAAAAGCAGAACTGCTATTTAGCAATGCAACATTTCAGCAGTAAAAGGCTGCTTCGCAAGCGTGAAAGGCAAGACTTCCATTTCAAGTGCAAATGCAAATATTTGATTTTTAAGGTCTCTCTATGCCAAAAATATTTCATCGTTCTATCCACAAAAAACTGAACAGCACCAGGATAAATTGCATTTGTATTTTGAAAGCAACCTTCAAAACGCAGCAAGAGGCCATACAAATTCTGAGGTCTCAGCAGGTCAATTCCTCATCTAAAAGTAGAAGGTATGTATGCATAAATATAGAACAAGAAAATGGTCCAGGACAGTATGCTTGCTACCATACTAAATCTGAGCTGGAAAGATTGCTTGCATCATGTGAATGCCGTGGAAGGGACTTGCTGGACTACAGAGCTGATAAAGAGCTATACTGAAATGACAGTACCAGAACCACTGTACCATACTTTCCCAGAGCCCCATACCGCCTGTTCTCAAGCAGGCAAAGCACCTATCTGAACCCAGTTAAAGCCCAGAGCTCAGCATGAAAACCAGATGCACAACCAGCCCTACTGCCATATTGAAACACAGCAGTTTGCCTCTTTCTCTCCACAGAACATTCTGCCCCAGGTTCTGGGCCATGCTTTGAGGCTTATGTATACCCTTGGCTCTGTCCTCGTTGAGCATGGAGGGGTAGCACCAGGAAAGAGTGCCAGTAAGAAAACTCCTCACCAGCCTTGGAATCAGCACAACTCACTCCTATCAGCACTCCCAAGAGCCTGGGCTTGTATGACTGCTCGTTCCCAAGCGCTTTGCTACGTCTCCATAGATTGTACGTTCCTCAGGGTAGAAATCGTTTCCTCCTCAAGTGCAGAGTACACACTTTAGGTACTATTACAACAAGAACCCCCCAAATCCTGCAATGACAGAGAGCTATGCTTTCTGTCTGATCCCAAGTGCTACTACAACATCCATCACATCCAGTTGTTATTTTTCCTCCTTCCGATCCCTGCTCTCACCAGTTCTGCTTGCTAGAAAGCAATGGCATTGTTCACATTTTTGAAGCAGCAGCTAATGCTTGTTTCAGAGCTTTTGAAGTTCATTCGGAAGTACCTCATACTTGGCAGCACTCATTGGAGTAAATGCTATTTCTGTTTGCCAACAGGGTGCTATGTAAAAAGCCTTACTTCATCTCCTGCAAATATGCTGTGGGAAACTAGTACTCTTAAGACTCAAACATGGAAAGACAATCTATCATAAAACATACAAAGAAAATGAAATATGTACTAGAAAGGCAGTGCCCAAAATGTAGGCCTCAAAGTTTACTTAATGAAGTGGGGGGCTGGGGTGGGAAATGTTTGGGTTTGTGTCCATGCCCCCTCAGCCCCAGCCCCCCACTAAACAAGATTTTGGCCAAGAATCCTCTCTACCCCCGCACAACTCTTCCTTCATCCCTCCATCTCTCTTCCTGTTTAAAAGTGTTATTGTGGCATAGATTTATTAAGATTAAACAAACCTGACATCTGTGACTCACAGGAACATAGTGTTTGCTCTAACCATGCAGAACATTAATATTTTGCAGATTTTTTTCATCCTAGGATTTTTAAAACATTCTACAGGGAGTAATAACAGATTTCTTCCTCAAAGGGGAGGAAGAGAGACACTATAGAGATGATTTACAACACAAGGAAGAAGGTTATCAGTCTTCCTTTATCAAACAAGGAGAGACAAGACGAGAGGGAGAAGGGGTGGTTCAGCTAGCATACAAATGCAGAGCCAGTGG
This sequence comes from Ciconia boyciana, assembly GCF_034638445.1. Taxonomy (NCBI): domain Eukaryota; kingdom Metazoa; phylum Chordata; class Aves; order Ciconiiformes; family Ciconiidae; genus Ciconia; species Ciconia boyciana. Next base: position 7,300,015 of record NC_132939.1, read on the forward strand.
AACAGGCAACAAAAAGAACAATATTCATACACTCCCTCTTCTGAGAATTGTTTTATATAAAACTTAAAAGGAAAAAAACCCCAAACACCCACATTGCACTATGTGACCACCAGAGCAGTGAACAGAACACAGATCTTCTGGCTCCTAATCAAGTTCCTGTTATTTTTATTAGAGTAGTGCCCAGAGGTCCCAGCCAATATCTGGACTCTGGAGGACAGACTCTGTCTGAGCACGTAGTACCCCAAAGGGCCTTCCAGTGTAAAAGAGAGAGGACACAACACAAGAGGCACCAAGACAAGCACAAAACAGAGAAGGAGAGGCTTGCACCCATCAGCTAAGTGCACCAGTTGGAGGCTGAAGGTTTGCTTTTCAAGTTAAGTAGGTGAACAAAGGATAGAAGGATTCCTGGACCAGCCCACATCCTTCACTATTGTCATTGGGCTGTTTACTTCTTATGATAGCAGTGAACTTGGAGGGATGTGAAATGAATAGAATAGTGGCTGTGCAACTCCGTTTGCATGGACATTTTTCTTACAATGACAAAGACACAGGTGCAGAGAAACCTCACCAATTGACTTCACTAAGCCCTCAGCATCCTCCGCCAATGGCTGGTGGGTCACCAGATCTAACAGTACTTTACATTTCACATTAAATTAATCCTTCCTGAATCAATTTTGCCTTCCATTTAGGAAGGAAACTGCTGTCAAGCTTGATCAATTTACATCCCATCCAATGACATATGACCGCCACTATTATCTGGGGTAGCAAGAAACAATGTACAACTAGGCTCTGAAAATCAACAACTTTAAGAGAGCCATTATCCACATAACATACTGATAACATGCAACAAAATGTGTTCCCCTAAAAGCCAACCCTCTTCCTCCCGTTTATAACCGAAGAATAGTATGTCAAAGTAAGCTTTAGCAGCGCAGGCACATGGAGTATTGCTAGCGAGCAAACACAGATCAAACATCTACTTCTTTGTAAATGAGTCCCAGACTAAGCTGAACTGTGCAAGCCCGATGTGAAGAGATTCTTCTCTCTATCTTGACAGTGACTTGAGCAATATACACAGTCGTTGTCTTTGGCAGCAAAATGATATCAGATGATTTAATATGAGGAAGTAATATTTTAACACCTGGGAAATCTCTTCATTTTAGAGGCCATAGCAATTGCTCAAGATCTACTAGTTTATCATGCTGTAGCAGAATAAGATTTAAATCATCTCACTCAATGGGTAGAAACACACAGCCTTTCAGCTACTGTTGGACTGACTCATGAATGCATGGTTCATCTCTTACTTAGCGAGGCAGGACTAATATCCCAATGTAGCACCAAAAAGGTCATTGGAAACACTTTGGATGGCAGCTTCCAGTCCTTTTCCTCTGCTCCCCAGCTATCAAACCTTCATTATGTTGCAAAGAGTAAAGATACTGCCTGTCCTGTTACAATAAGTGCCTTGTAAACCCCAAACACTAACAGATTATGTACACCCTTCCGATTACGAGGAAGTCGCCATACCACCCCGCGTGGAAATGGAACCGGGGTGGGAACATGGGAGAAAGCTGCATTTTCCTAGTTTCCCAGCATGCTACTACTGAGCAAGGTACTGCCCCTTTCCATGCCGGGCTCATCCACCACTACGAGGCCTTGCATGGAGATGTCCCAGTACTTCTGTGTGCACCCATGCCTGATGCTATCCTGGTAGACCGAGCACCTACTTCCCATGGAGGCTCATCAGTGCCGAGTATTTCTTAACTGGAGCAACCTGGCTGACACAGCATGTTCTGAGGGCATCAATACAACTGAATGCCAGACAAAACAGAGTAGCCATGGCCACTTTTAGTCGGACATGCAGCTAGAAAAATACAACATAAAATCACTGATGATACAGCCTCAGTCTGTAGTCCTATGGTGCATCCATCCCCTCCCTTCTCAGCTGTAGGAGGTTCAGGTTTCTACTCCCCACCTTCCAGGAATGACAACTAAAGGCTGCAGCTTTTGTACTCCTCCTGTTCAGCTATGTCACTAGGCATAAGAGATCAAAGACTTCTCTAGGAGAGGAAATCTGCATTCAATTGCTGTCCCATACACTGTTGTATACACCTACTAACTTCTATAAAATAGATATAAGCTATTTAAAATAGATGTATGCTGGCCTCCTTGAGACCTAGCCTTAAGCTACTCCCTCAGGTCACACAAGGCATCTCTGTCAAAATAGCATTTGAGGCTGGTTTCCTGAACGACATCCATTCTCATGGCTGCAAGAACATCTCTCCTTCTCTTATGCAGCATAGCAAAGCTGAAGCAATGAAAAGAGGTCACCCACCATGGACCAGATCTCAGGAAGACGTGACCTAGTTTGTACTTCAATAAAGTCCATACAATTACAGCTAGAATAAGGGCACATAACTGTGGCAGTCGTCTCCACTAATGGGAAGGAGGCTCGTTAAATGAAGGTCATGTCAATTATCTACAGCTAGTTTACATATGCGGTCAATTATCTAGCTGTACTATTTATTTCAGTATTTGTATTTAATGAGGATTCACCAGTTAATCGTTTTATTGCATTATTTTTAGTTATTTTAAGCAGAAATGTAGTAGCTTAACAGGTTGTATTTCCAGCAGAGAGACCTGAGGAACAGCTGTGAACATGTACTTGCTTTTCTGCATCCTGATATGTGCTATGAAAGTTGAAATAACTTTCAGTAGTGAATAGATTCATAATGCTTTAATCTCCAGAAAGGAGTGTGCGGTGGAAGATAAAATTAGCAGCAAGAAGACATTCATTTTCTGCCTTGCCATTTTCTAAGACCTTTATACAAAAGTTCAGTTTACTAAATACTACTGAATGGCACAGGCATGAGCTCCTGCTCTACGCATCATTACCGGAGTGTGTGAACAGATACTAAAATGGGATGCATGTCAGCACATGATTTGCAAAGACTAAATGTACTGAGAACAAATAGTATTAACCTTTAACACATGCATAACTGGATGTCTGACGCACTCTGGTTATCCTTGCGGCTATTTACGCAGCAAACTATATAATTACTTTTTATTACTGAAAATAAAGCGCCCTCCCCCCAATATACACACATGCACACCCACACCCAATTTGTATTCTTGTAAGTTGGTTCTTCGTGTCAGGAAGAAGAAACCCATTTTATTTTTATTCTCATGTTGGTTTTCCCTGAAGTAATAAAATCTACTTAGCCATAATGCCAGAGATGGCAGAGACGAAGAACCACTTTGAAGACTAAGATAAATAGCAAGCAAATGTACACGTAGTTTGTAAACTACAACTTCTAACATAAGAAATTTGCTTTCACCTTATGCTGCTAAATATTGCCTATGGTACAGCTTCTGAGAGCAAAGAAACTCCAGCAATGCCTACATTGGCTCTGGAGAAGTATGCATCTGTTTAAAGCACTACAAGGAGTTTTTGTGGGGTTCCAAGGTTTTATCAGACTCTCTCCCCAATGAATACAAAAATCACAACTTCTCCTGTCAACCAGAGGTGGGAAAGAACTCAAAGAAAATAATGGCAAAATAATAATGCCATGACATTACACCCCCGATCTTTCACAGAGTTATGTATCAGAGTTTCCTACAAACTTTCATCATACCTTTCCGGACACTCAAACAGCCATGCAAAGGGCACACTTGCTTCAAAGCTCTGAGAAAGAGAATTCAGCTGCTCTGATGGGCACAGACCAGACAGTCTCCTCATTACAAGCATGCTTATACTTAAATTGGCCAAGTGCAGGACTACGAGGAGTTCCCAGTAGGATTTCTGTCGGATGGATCTCAGACCCATTCTGCCCATACCGGGAAACAGGCAGGATGAGTTTTGGCAGTATGCACAAATGAAGGAATAGCAGGCCAGACTCACAGATGGTATCAGAGCTTTCAGAGAGACAACACCCATGGAAGAGAACAGATGTGCACTATTTTTATACTTTTACAATGGGAACCGATTGTTGAGCCAGTGACACACATACTGCTTTTCCAGCTGTTTGTACAGCGTCCCACACACAGGGCACTCAAACTGCACGGGGGTTTGCAACCCCTGCTGTAAACAAAGAAACTCAGCTCTAAAAGGGTGCTTGTATGCATGCCACTATACATACCAAACACAATATGCTTTGCCACAACAGTTTTTGCCAAAATTTCATGTTAAAACACCAAGGTATGCAGTGAAAGTCCCCCTCAAATAAAAGTGCTACCAGCAGGTTTCGTTTTGCCCACCAGGAGTATCATGGGTAGGGTAACATGCCGTACTGCTACTGCCATGCCAGAAATACTGTACAGTAAAGACATGACTTCCAAGCCTAAAAACTAAGCATTAGCAAATTCCAATTTCAAAACTGACTTCAGGCTTAGAAAACGGCACTAATCTGTTTTAGAGTATTTGTCAAGATACATTCATGCCATTACTGTGTTCATTCAGAAGTAACATTATGCAACCTCTGTGAAAGGAAAGTTCACCTATAGAACAGGCTACCTAACCCCCCCCCAAAACAAGAAAAACAACCACAAAACCACCCCATGAAGTAATTACTCCGTACCAAGATACTATCTGGCTCCTCCATGGGAGCAGATAATTACAGTTCTCCGAAATCATTTGCTTCGGTAGCCACTAGAGCTTTATATAATGCTAATTCAACCTGTGCGCCGAAGAATGTTAGGGCAGAACCTCAGACCTTTGAGCAGCATCTGTGGTTTGTCTTCCATTTCACTAGGGCTCTTTGGTATGAAATACTGTACTGAATCGTCACAGGACTAAGCTATTCTGCCAAGTACACACATGAAGCTCCCACTGAAGTCAAGGATAATTGGCACCCGAGAGCAGGAACAGAACGGAGCACGATGCATGCAAACTAGCGTGAGTTGGATCCCTTGTACTGTGACATGTGTCCAGCCGCCCTGGAACAACCCAGAAGCTGCTGTACCAGTTGAGCTTGGATCTTACGAGTGCCTATAAACTACTGAACAGCATGTAAAACATCCCACGCACCCATCGGTTCTGCTGCAAGTGGCAAACTTCCTAGGACCTATAGAACATTATGCACTCAACAGGAACATAAGTGAAGCCTAGCCAAGGAAAATCAATGGTTAAAAAGCATCAGCATCAGATGGAGCAGTTACCCACGGCTGGGGCAGGCAGTGCTTTCTCTAGGGTAAGGGAGGAGAGCAAGGGCTATACCCATTTGTTGCAAGACTCTTACCTTTGCTGAGACCCTGACTGCGTGTAGCGTTGCTGCAAGAGAATACCTTGCTTTTAGCCATAGTCAGTCCTTGAAATGAAGCAGATCAGTACATTGTGATGTGCATGAACCAGAAACTGGAAATGCCTGTTGTCAGAGCCCTGACAGGTATTAACAATATGCCTGCATTTGCCAGTGGTGTTATCATTCATCTTTTGGCTGCCCGCCCTCGTGTGCAAATTTCTCTCAACACACGCTCAGTCCAGTTGTTAGCACAGCATCTCCATGGAAATACTTTCCATAGACAGGACAAGGGATAAAATCTTACACTGAGGTACCAGAGCAGCTTCTGGGAGTATTCCAGTCCAAAGTTACATGGGAACAACCAGACCAGGAGCAGAAGTTTGTAAGTTTGCAAAGCCACCTACATTAATGGAATAATGAAGGATTTGTATTTAACAAGGATGTACTCACTAGGAATCTAACCCACCTCCCTGGGCAGCCAGCCCTGCATGTGTCCTGCAGTGACAACAGCTTTATCTTTGGATATAACACTGTTGGAAAGTTATGTTAATATGTTAACATAACTGTATTGAAAACACTTTGGCAAAAAGTGCTTTTTCATCAGTGATATTTTACTATGACGATGCCGTACACCACAGATTTCAAAGCATTACAGTTTTCAGCTTTTTTTCCACCTTCTAAGTGGGTTGAAACAAGACTTTTGCAATTGCTATGCCTGGGCCTCTATCCCTAATGTATCTTAAAAATTTGGGGGCCAGCTTCAACCAGATTCAATAGAGGGATACAAGTTTCACGGACAACACTATTTCCATGGCCACATGTTGTAACTGGCATGCAAGTAGCTGAGACCCACCCAAATAAGCTCCCCCCCTCCTCCATCCTTAGTCAGGCAAACACCAGTGTACGGGCTTACCCGCTTACAGACTTACAATGCTGTGTATTGCTGCTTTCATTTCACAAGCTCCACAGAGGAAAAGCTTTTGGAATTACTACAGGGGGTGAGGAGGTATATCTGGCAAAGATGCAAGTGTCTGAAAACAAGCTTCATTAGTTGTACTGCTAAAGGTACAAACGTTTAATGGAACATAAAGAAAAACCTGCAGCCTTGCAGGAAAAAATTAATTTATCAGGCTCCTGCCTTCTCCTAGTTGTATAATGGTGTAATTTCTTTCACGGAGTATTACGCTGTGATTCCTGTGAATTACATGGACATTGGGTCCTTCCTCTCCCCAATTAAAAATGCAGTTTACCTGGTTCATGACTTTTCATACTTGCCACCAGATTGTGGCATCATGGGAAATTATTTCCACAAAACCCGCCGAGGTTCATCGAAGCAGTATGTTCCAGTGAACCCAATTCTGGTGGACACAGTCACTGCCCGGTGTAAATCCATAGTGCTCTGTTCACAGATTTATACCAGCTGTGAAGGTGGCCCAGTACTTATGCAGTCATAAAAATCAGATGGGGCCAACATCTAAACTATAGCTAATAGCTGTATCAGAACAAAATGTGACAGGTTTCAGCAAAACAGCTTCCTCATACTCAGGACTCCTGAGGGATACATGCATATTTTGTAATAATTTAAAGAGGAAGAAAAAAGCTTTCTAGGTGTACAGACTAGCTCCCCCCTTCCCCCACCAATATAAGCACATAAATAGCCCAGACATGCCTATAAACAGAAGTATGCAAAATCCAGCCCAACACCACCTAACTTTCCTCTGCTCCGCGCTTGGGTGTCTTGTTTCATGCACACACAGCCCCGGTGAAGAAAGTGGCTTTCCTGCCAGCATGCTGTTCTCACTGTAAGAGCCCTTAAGCTCCAAAGGGTAGGTTTGTATATGGGATTTCAGTCATTAAATAAACACTTCTCTAGAAAAACTTCAATACCTGTCCCTTCACATAAGCAGATCCTACTGCCCTGCAGGGAAGGAGAGCCTCTCTTCAGATAGCTGCGGGTAGGGGGAGGAAAGAGAAAGTTAAAGCGAGAAACATTAAATTACCCAATTAGTCTGTTGAAAGCAGCTAAGTGTTCTCCCTCTCTCAAATCTCTGCACAACACGACAGATTATCTAGAAGTCACCATCCTATTCAAAATCAAAAGCAGAGCTGTCTTATCAGAGATAATTAGTAGTTCTAGAGAAGAAAAAACACACTTAGAAGTTGCAAGAGCAGAGAGACCTGGTACTTATGCCGCTGTGACTCTCCACTTGTACAACATGTCTTGGAGAACATGCTATCAAAGCTTCCAAAGTGCTTTGCAGCCATTGAATCTCAACATACTTAGGTGAGGAGGAACCGCATCAGAAATCCTGTTTTCCTTCTGGGTAGGCTGAAGCCCATAAAGACGTTTAAGCAACTTACCCCGGACTGCACAGCAAGTCGCTGCTGAACCAAAGAAGAGGGGAGCCCCTGCTCCCAATCCCTCGCTTCAGCCACGACACAAAGCTGCCTTAACCATATGTATCATTTACATATTTTGCAAATCTCTCTATGGTAACTTAGATGTCTAACCCAGAAAGAGACAGGGCAGCTGATTAAAACCTTAGGGGTATTATTTTGAATACATATGCTAGCTCACTTCCATCTGTGTCGTTAATTAGTTCCTGACTGTAGGTTAAATGTAGGGCATGTTGTCACGAGCCTAAGGTGAGGTGGCAGGACCTCCTGCTATTGCCATATGGCTTTTTGTTCCTTCATTCTTCAGCTTTTAGCCTCACGCTTCTAATTTGTGGGCTCAACCATTATATAACAAAGAAAAACAAGAAAAGCAAAACTAGAGTTAAACTAGAAACATTCTTCACCATTGAAACCTCTAAGAAGTTTGGTTTGAAATGCAACACAACTTCCTGTCTCATCCGGAGGCTGCTTTTACCCACAGCAAATTTGCTATGAAATTCAGGAAAGACCTATTCCCATGGAGAACTACTACTGCACAAGTAGATATTTACCAGCCCTGTAAACACAAACCAGGCAGCTTGCCAGGGACCAAAGGTCAGCCTTAATTTGTATAAAATGGAGAAGAGCAAGGCTATGCCTACTCGTAATATGGATGCTGAGCCCTTACAGGGGATGAAGCCAGTGTAGCAGCACCATCGCCATCAAAATAATGAAAGGAAAAAAGATGACTGAGTTCTGGTCATCTTCCCCCCCCCCCCCATGCATCTCCACAGATGTATCGTTTTATTAAAAATATAAATGGCTCAGGACTGTCCTCGACAAAACTACAGGTCATGTTTTGAAGTATGCCTGAACATGACTAATTACAAGATATGCAGAGTATCGGCAGTTCCCCTGCAGTCATTTTCTAGGGAGTACAACTTGAATACTAACAGGTCTGGTGGTGCTTTGCGACTGAAGTTTTTGCTCTAAAGTGCTTAATTTAGAGTAGACATGGAAGTTATTTATCGTGTTTTATAGCTCTCATTGCATACCTGTCCTTGCATTAGCTAGAGGCAGGGGAAGTGATTTCTGGTATTTCCAGGAATAAGATTCTATAATTTTTGTAACAGTTACAGGAATCAGAGCAAGGAAAAAAATATACAACAATATCTATGTTGAACAAAATGGATTAAGAACCAGGTGACTTGACTTCATACTTGAGGATTATGGAATTCAAGATGTTGCATCTAGGTTTGTCAGACTTGGAGGTAGACTTTGAAGACTTAGACGTCTAAGTAGTTTCTTAAATCTTATTTCTGCTTTTTTGCTGGTTTTGGGGTTGTTGTGGGTTTGTTTTGTTGTTTTTTTTTCTAATGGAGGCATGTGGAATCTACTCACTTATCCTTTTGCAACACCCTTGCTCATCATTAACGCTCCTGCTACTTTTGGAGTTACAGTGGCAGAAAAGTTTTGCACAGGGGGCAGCAGAAATTAATCATTAGTGCAAAATAGAGAAACGGACTCAAAATGAGTCTTCCAAGGAAGGCAGCTTTGTTCTTTGTTTGAAATTCAGGTACGAATCATTAGCTTTTGAGGGGAAAACCAATTTTCAGACATTCTTTTGCCTGTCATTACACAAAATTTGTATTTCTGCGAAAAGATTTTAAAAAGCACCTGCTTATCCTCTCTTTGCACCATTTCATTGGCAGCAACCTGCAGACGCCATACCAGTAAGTATATCCTGCTGTTGTAATGAGACGTGAAACATCCTTCTTTGCCTCCCATAAAATAAAAACAATCCTTCTTCACCAGTCTGCAGGACATTAGGTGCCAACGAAAAACAATAATCATGACATTGACATAAACTGTAATGTTTATATCTGGAAAAGCAAAAATGGAGAACTTCAGATGTGTTTATTTCTAGTTTTGGTTCAACCCATTATAAAGATAAAGGGTAGTCATGATGTTCAGCAGCAAATTCGTACTTCACCACAGTTTCCTGGCGTGGGTTCTGGTTAAGTTACTCTTGCCAGCTTGAACTTGTTAGTGGCTGTGCTTTCCCCTTGGACTCACACTGGCTTTCAGTGCAAATTCTATCAAATAGCATTTCTCTCTTGGCATTTATGGCTCAGTCAAACTGGATTATCAACTCAAAAGGAATGTAAATAGCAAGTGAAGATCCAAGTCTTAATGCAGGCAGCCAGCAGGCACAATTATCTAGAAATACCGCAAAACAAGTCCTGTCGCTCATCCCAACAGTGTCCATACAATTCTGTAGTACGGTGACAGCTATGACTAAGGGGAGGTTGGTTTACTTACTAATCCAGCCCTTGAATAAAATTTAGATTTCATTTCTTTTCATCTCAGTATATCAAGTGCTGAACACTCACCGAGCACGCCATGGCCAGCGTAAAGAAGGGTAAACTAAACCATATGGATACTAAACATTGCACCAAGCTTAGAAAGTAAATGGCATAACGGACTAAGGAATCCAGAGATCATAAACTTTAATTCCTTGATCTAGACAAAACTGCATTTCTCCAGGAGCTGTTATGTTTAAAGAAAGCAGTGTTTTGATCACTTTAGATAAGGCATAACATGCGCTAGAATTGGCACAAGATTATGCTTAACTCTTTTTTTAAGGTATGTACTACAGGATTCTGGGGGCGGGGGGAAGACTCTAGTCCTGTTCTTATTGTTACAGCCTTAACTGCAGCAACATGCTCCAAGTCTTTCGCATGCTGAGTTAATAAAGAGCGTAGAACAGCATTTTGCTCAAGGCTTTGCTTAGTTCGATCTTTTTCCAGGCTCCTCCTGCTATGCTGCATGCATGCAAAGGACTACAAGCCTACCTGTAGCCCAGTGCGCGTACTGGAGAGGCAGAGGTTGGATGTGCAACTCCAGCTGAGCCAAGGGCAGTTTTCAAACACTAGTTTGGTACAACAGCTCTCTCCTCATACACCCTCGTCTGGTATAAACAGTCTGCAGTTGCCTCCTGACTTGAATGGCAAATGCCCCTGTGTCACAGCTCCTCAGTTTCCCACAGTAAAACTCTGTTCCCTCAGAAGCTATACATTAAGCACTTATCCCAATATACTTTACACTGACAGATTTCAAGTATCTTAAGAAATTATCAAAAAATTCACCTGGAAAGATATGCAGTACATGCCATCAACTAGTGGCTTGCATTTTCAAGGCTCTGTGAGATGGAAGGTTTCAACTCCCACTGAGGTTTGGTTGTGTTGGGTTTCTTATTCCACTGGGCATCTGATAGCCGTAAGCTACCAGTTAGTATAAAAGCCCCCCAAATGTACTGTGTCTGTAAGAGTCAAACAGAAATAATTGCACATGAGATTATGAGTTCAGCGGGTAAAAAAGGCACATTGTTTCTCTTTATAAGCAGTTCCTCACAAGTTAAATAGGGAACAGTGCTTATTCTTCTCTCCCAAATGCAGAGGAAGAACCTGCTATAGCCAAAGACTGATGTACAAACACACAAATAAGAAGTTGTGAGCTCAAAACAAAACAGGAAACTATATCCTAAGAACCAAGGGGCAGATATAAACAGTGTATTCCATGTTGTTAGATTTGGGGTAGCAACAAACACCCACATACACAGTTTAACTTCAATACTTAATTTTGAAATTGGGAAAATCCTGGATCTAGTGAAACCGAGCTCAAGGCTGCCAAGTTGATACATTAAGAAAATTGGAATTTTGTTTCTATTCCACCAAATATCTACTAAAGGACACCCCCTACCAAGTAGAATTCAATGATGGGGTGCGGGAACAAACCCCCTCTCCCCCCAGAGCAACTCAAATCCTTAAGGGATTGGTTCTACATAGCAGTTTTTTGGTGCAAGCTTTGGATACGCTATCAAGTCTCACCGACAGCTGTAACACCAGCATACATCTGACTTGCAAATACTTCTTTAGGTGTAGTCCAAAGTTCAGTCAGCAAATGATTTACTGAAAGTGATCCTTCTTGTTTACCTCTTTGAGCCACACAAGGAAGACTGTATAAAGATTAGTTACCTGCATCGCTAGAGCAGGATTCGCAGATACCACCTCAGTTACGGGGTTAAAAAAGCCCGCATGCATACACAAAACTTAACTGCTGCGAGTAAGAATGGCTGGGATTAGCAGCCTCACTCATTTTAATTGCCCAGCCTCACTTGCAAGAGCCAGCCATAGCAACGTGTTTGGTTCGTGCATCTCTAGGTGGCGGTAGCTGCTCAGATTTTGAGATACCAAGAGATGCTTATCTCAAATTTAGCAACCAGTATTCCTCCCATCCTCCTAGAATTGCCGTTCCTAATTTGAAATGTGACCCCCTCCCCCATTTCTTCATAATTTATAGTAGTCTGAAGCTGAGTCACAAGGATTTCTGCATTTTCCTAACCAAGTACACAAGAAAAGAAATGAACTGCCAAAGTATTGAGGTAATTTATAGCGTAAAGCATTGAGAGCTTCTAGTCGATCAAAGGACTCAGAGAAACAAACATAAGAACAATCATGCCTTCTGTTCTGTACAAATGCCACGGCCAGAAATAACTGTCCTAATTAACTGGTTTCAAAAAATGACTTCTCTGAAAGATACAATATTCTTACCGAGGAAAGTATACAACTGCTACAGCCTTATGGCAGCTGTCGCTGGGGCATGAAAATTCACTAAATGAAGTTTCCTTCTGCTTCCTCTGGTTGTCCATGGGACTCATCTTCAGACAGCTGTAGCCATTTGTGATGCCTAAATTACGCTGTCATGGGACGTTCTGCTACCACTAGTATCAGTGTTACTAAAGGATTACAATCACGTCAAATCAGCATCATCCCAGCCAACCTTCTGTTCACAATTTATAAAGGGTAGAAATTATGCCCAAGATGAGGTTGGCTTTTTTGCTAAGACCATTGCCTATTCAGTCAAGTCCATAGCATCTTCAGTTGTTCAGACTGTTCCATGTTGATCGTTACTGTTGGGTGTAGCACTTGAACTCCACCGCTCTATAGTTGCCTGAAAATTAGGTCCTGAATGTTGAAAAGGAGGAAAATATGAGCCTGACCCTACAGATAACCTACACTTTATGCACGTGACTTTGTCCTGTTCTGCACGGACAACTCTTGCAAACGGTGTTCCTCAATGGACTGCTCAGAGCCTAGAATTGTACGCAACATGGCCAACATAAGATTATATCAATGGAGATAGGCCATACTATAACGGCTACCCTGTTAACTCACACATGTATCTCCAAAATTAAAGCATTTTATTCTTCTGTTATTGTATAGTCTAGTGTTTCCAAATCAAGTAACATAAGGATTTATGTTGATAACACGTAAGTTTAAGGCACCATAGCAGAGTTGCCAGTATACACTGCGTAGCAAAATCTGTTATTTATTGTTTGTATTACAAAAGCACTGAGGAGTCCTTGTCAGGTACCAGGAATAGAAGACAGGCAAGACTATCTCTGCCCCAAACAACTTACAAAGATAAGACTGAATAACAGGTATGGATAAGGAAGGGAAACTTACAGTAAGATTTGTGAGCTGACAGACAGCGGGCACAGCCTACCAGCCCCGTCCCAGCTCGTGCATCAGGCAGTTTGCTCAGTACACACCTGTACTGCTTCCTAATGGTGTACCGCGGGGAACAAAAGAGTTGTTACGCACAGAGCCTTCCTAGCTGGAACTGGAGACAGTAGCTTATTGAGTTACCACTTCATTTTGGCAATACACAAAACCAGCTTAGCTTCAGTGCTTTTAAAAGCTTCGTTTTAAAGGGTGCGCACAGCTAAGCATTACCAAGAATGCCAGTGTATGAACTGATCTAAGAAATGATTGAGCGCTTCCTAATTAAGCAGCATTTTAGCTATTTAGGAGGAACCAAGTGCTCACAACATATGCTTGAAGACAGGTCAAGACAAGTTAGCAATTAACCTACTAAAAGCATATATCCTCTTCTAGTGGAGCCTCCACCAATTCACACAATGCCTAACGTGAGATTTCTAGCGTAGGCACAGAGCACATTCTTAGAACAACATTTTAGCCTTTTATACAAACCAGGAAGGTAGATATGGGAAATACTTTTTTTTTTTTAATAGGACCGCACTTATTACACAATTCACTCAAGAGTGAATTGCTTCTCATCTTCATGCAGGCTTACCCATAGAAGGGATGAGAAGGTCTCCTACCCACGAGCTTCTTGTGAACTGCTTTTATACCTGCACCCTGGCAGAGAACTATTATCTGAGCTAAACATGCAGCTTCTTGTGTTCTCCTGGCTGTAACAGCAGAGTAACAGTTGCAGCAAGTGCTACAGGTACTGCAGGGACTTTTAACTGCTGCTACTTTCAGCGCTGTCACTATATGCAAAGCTTTTAAGCAAAAGCACGGATCCTTATTTTCCACTATATTCCTTCACATTTTAATGAGTCTTTAAAATCCTTTGCATCTGTGCACTACGTTTCGTAGTATTCCAGCATATTGTAGTACTCCCGTAGCACTACGCTACAACATAATGCCTTCATGTTTAAAAGCACGCTGCTTGAAATTAAACTTTTTTCAGTTTAGCCTTACTCCCTCCAAGATAAAAGTCCTTTCCCATTTTCCTCCACTGTTACATCTGGATTATTCAGATAAAGTGTTCTTGATCCTTCTGACCTGGTTTACCCTGATTTCACAGCCATATAACGTCAGGATCTACCCTGCAGCTCCAGAAAGCAGAGAGCACTGGCGACGTGAACAGAAGGCACGCTACTTACAAATGGGTTTTCCCAGCCGAGGTTCAGTGAAGCTGAACATTAAGTGGTAGCACTACAGCAGAAAATTGTTGCGAGTTACAGAGCCCTGTAGAAAGGCTCCTGTATCTAGTCGTGTTAAGTAAATAGCTGCAACATCCACCAGCTCCTTTGAGGTATTTTAGAGTTGAAACAGAGCTGTTGCTTTGCCCCGAGACCCAGGTGAGGGACAGCACTCCATCCTGCCACTCCCAGAGCGGGCAGGAGAACGTCGCAGTTTGCCTTCTCCCTTTCCCTCACCCCGGGTTTGTTTACGCAGCCAGTGCCCTGCCGCTCTGCACGCAGGGAGCCGTAGCATCCCCCGGACAGCTGCTACCTCCTCTTGCATGCCAAACCACGGGATTCGCAGCCGAGACAGAGCCAAGAGTGTCCCCTCTGCTTACGTTCTTCCCTACCTAGGCTAACTCTGGGCCATCGCTGGGGTCAAGTCTTCACCCAAGCGCTCGCAGGCAGCAGTCCTGCTCTGCAAGCGGAGCCATTGATTTGCACCAAGGCGCTACCTGACGCAAACGAGCGGGACGATATGACGACCTTCTCGCTTGGGACAGACGACCACGCGCAAACAGAGCCAACCCTTCGCTTCTGCTACCCGACACCCACTCAAACTTCGTGACGCGAGAGCTGCTCCTGTCTGTGAGCAGGCGGCTCACTGCCCAGCCCTTTGCTTGTGTCTACAGACGACCAAGGAAATTCATTTTGTGTACTTATCACACCATGAATTAAAGATTACAGAAATACTTGCTGAAGAAAAATGTATCGCCAGGATAGATTCTTTGCATTCATTAGAACTGTGTTACTAGAAACATAAATAAGTAATGACTATTGATCTCACAATAGTCATAACCTCAGAACAGCAAACTACAATAAACTGCAAGGAAAAGTACATATTTTAACCGTAATGTACCAACCGAGATACCAATAGCACCTCTTAGAAATAAACAAGCAAAGCAACCGTGGCCCACAGCTGTAACACCTCATGCTTTTAATCCTATAAAAGAAAAAAGAATCATCAGTGGGACAGCGCAGGGCTTCCAAAGTGTTAAATAAACCTTTGCCAAGCCAATTTACCGTCTAACGCCAGCTCCTTTCTGGCGGGAGGACGAGCGTTTTCCACACCAATATGAAATCAAAGCCAGTGGGTGCCGAGGAGCAGAGGACCCAAACCTCTTCCCTCTCCTCCTCCCCGCGCACCGACGAGCGCGGACACGGGACCTAGAGCCGCTCGGGCCGCCGCGCTCCCCCTCCGCGCCGCCCTGCCCGCCCTCCGAGCCGCACACGGCGGGCTCCCCACGCCCGGCGGCCGGCGTGAGAGGCGGAGGACAAAGCCCCCATGGCACCGGAATCCCGGTGAGGGTGCCCGGCGTGCTTCACATTCCAGCGACGGCTGCGCTTCAACAAGTGCATCGCTCCCCGCCCTGACGGCACCTCGCCCGCCAGCGCCGGGGCGGCGCCCGGCCGGCCCCGTCCCTTCCCTCCCCGCCCACCGCTCCCCTCGCGGCCGCCGCTGCCCGCAGCCCGGCTCTCTACGCGCCCGCCCGCCCGCCCGCCCCACGGCGGGGCCCCGCCGCCGCCGGGCCCCAGCCCCGGCCCCGGCCCCGGGACGCCGCGGCCGAGAGAGGGCCGGGGCCGGGGCCGCCGCCCGCCGCGCGCCCGCCGCCAGGGGCGCCGCCCGCCGCCCAACGGCCTCCCGCCGCGCCCCGCGCAGGGCGCCGCCACGCGGGCAGCGCGCCCCGCGCCCGGCCCCGCCTCGCCCCGCGCGGCCGCCGACGCCGTCGGGGAAGCGCCGCCGGCGCCCAACGCCCGCCCGGCCCCGCGCTGCCCTCGGGCCGACGGGAGCGCGCTCCTGCCTCCGCCGGCGCCCAACGGCCGCCACAAGAGCCCCGCCGGGCCGCCCGCCCCGCCGGGCACCGGCCGGGCCGACAGGTGCGGGAACAAAGGGGCGCCGGGCGGCCCCGGCCCTCCCCGCCCCGCCGCCGCCCTTCCCGCTCCCCGGACGCCTGGCACCGGCCCGCGCCCGCCCGCCCCCGGCCCCTCAAGTTTCCTGGCGGGGCGCCGCGTACCTCGTCGTCCACACAAAGCCTGTCCGGGTCCCCTCCGGGAAGTCACATCCTCTCCCGGGCGCCCAGTCCCACCGGCCGCCTCCCGCCGCCCCGGCAACACAGGCGGCGGCTCAAGTGTCTCATCAAAGCTTTATGAGGGGCGGGAGGGCAGCGGAGCCGGATCCCCCACCCCCGCCGCCCAACGGGAGCCTCCCGGCCCGGCCCGGCCCGGCCCGGCCGCCTCCCGGCGGAGCCGCTTCGCCCCTCGCCCGGGCGCCTCCGGCCAGCGGCTGCGGCGGCCGCAGGCACCGCGCCGCCCCGCGCTGCCCCGCTTAAAGCCTCCGCGCCGCCTCCCCGGCCCCGCCGCCGCCGCCGCCCCCGCCCCGCCCGCCCGGCCCGGCCCCCGCTCCCCCGGCGCCCCCCGAGCGGCGGGCAGGGCGCGGAGGGGCCGGGCCGGGCGGGGAGCGGAGCGGGGCGGGGGGGTCGGTCCGCCCGCCGCGGGATATTGGTTTACTCCGCCGGGTATTAAGCCAGCCCGATCCATTTAAATATCGCTCCCGCGCTGACCTCTCCGTAGTTTGCCTATTAAGAATGCAATCAAGATAATAACAGGCATTGCTTATTAATGAGCGCCCCAGGTAACGTTACACCGGTGACTTTCTGCAGGCGCGCAGCGGGCGCGGGTGCTCAATCCAGGCGGGCCGGAGGCGGCTCTGCCCGGCCAGGGACCGGGACGGGGACGGGGACCGGGACCGGCAGCCGGAGCCGCCCGTCGCGCCAGCGCCCGCCGGCGCGGTCAGGGGCGGCCGCGGCGCCCGCGGGATCCCGGGCGGAGAGCCCCGCTCGGCCCTGCCCGGCCCTGCCCGGCGCGGGGTGGTTTTTCCTTCCCTCCTGTCAAAAATCTGTCTTGCCTTTTCCCCCTTCTGCCTGTGCAGCAAATACAGTAAATTATTGATAGTGGAAATTGCGTGGTGGAGGCAATAATGGCATCCCCTGATTGAGTAGCTCCATTTGATCTTGGTAAAGACAGAGAGATGGCACGATCCCCGGCCAGGCTGGCTGCGGCGAGCGGGAGCGCACGCGTGTGCCGGTGGGGCACAACGGCGTGTGCCGCCTGCCACATCCCACGGCGAGAGCCAGCGTGGGAGAGGCACCCACTTTGTCCCCAGCCTGGCATGGGCTGTCGTGGCCTCACCTCCGCCCTCCCCTGTCCCTTCACCGGTAAAATTGGAGGCGGTCGATTTGCAGAAGATAGCCCATCTCTTTTATGAATCGGTTAAAATGAGTATCTTTCTACACCTTAAAGCCTGACTACCATCTAATTGCAATTAACGCCAAAGGCCCATCCGCTTCAGTGCGCTCGTGGCTGTTTATTTATACTAGGAGAAATGTGTGCAACTCATTGCTGCCTTCAGACAGTCTGATTGCCTGTGTGCTTTTGCTATGAAACACCTGCATTTATTAGATCAGTAAAGTAATAAAATATCCCAGGCGTTTGAAATTTGAGTACACCTAAGGCCTTCCATATAAAACAGCTTTTAATATATATTAAGGGAAACAATCCTGGTGGTTAATATCCTTTGCAGCTTTAAGAACTTCTTTAAAAATCATGTTCCAGTACCACATTACCATCCTTCTTGCACTTGGGGATTTGGTTTCGCGTGTTTGAAGTAAAAGTGTCACTGAGCTGTGAAGACAGTTCCACCTCTTTTGTCCCAGTGATTGCCAGTCCAAATCTACTCAATTTACAAGAAAGGAGATGGTTTTTCAAAGTCCTCGCTAACAGCCTGGGCCCGAGGAATCACGCCCAGCTCTTGCTGTCTGATACCGAGTCGCTAATAAAGGTAGCTGTTCAGGCCAAGTCCTGCTCGGCTATTTCTGCGATATTCAAATTCTGCCATTAGGAACACATCAGCCATTTCTTTTCCCACTCTAATATACCGGTATAACCTTATACCCCTCAGCGATACTGCCAGGTGGATGTTTCAGTGCGATTTCAAACATGGGGATCGTAACTGGAACTTGCTAAGTTAACACGTGCATTTTATTTTACCGTTTTGGACCTCTCTCCACGATACCGTTCAGCTTTCCAGGTATGACTGTATTAGTGTGGGTGCCTGATTTCACCAGGGCAGCATGTTTTCAGCAGCCTTTTTGCACAGTGATAAGACAGCACAGTTTTAATAATCTGTGTTCATAAGACAATGCCTGCAAATATTTGGATGATCTACCAGTCAAGTTTAACAGCAGCAGCAGAGGCTACTTTAATTAGCTGTAATGTAATACATTACACACATGTTATTCCTGGAGGAAGCACTCTTCTCCTGGTACACTAGACATGCAGATGAGCAGCAGCGAGTACCATGCTTTAGAGACACCGAAGCATCTGCTGGCTTGTTCTCAGGAGCGAAAGAGAAGGCACATATTCTGAAAAAGTCTGCTTGCAATCAGAGTAAGTTTTTTAATGTTGGAAAGGAAGCGTGTTACGGACTGCCTGACAAGTCCTCGCTCTGTGGTACACGTTTTCAGCTCGGCTCTGCTAAGAACGTGAGAACCATCAATTCCAGGCAACTGTGCGCTGAAACTCCCATTTTGCTGTGCTGCAAACATGCTGCCTTTTGCCCCAGTGCAGAGGTTTTCCCGGGGAAGAGGTGTGGTCAGAGAGCTGCTGTATCTTGCCAGTATAATCAGCCCTTTGGGGATTATTACCAGCCAGTGCTTGATTACTGGGAAAATGAAAAAATAGTGTAAATAATGATCTGTTTGGATTTTTAATGCACATACAAGCTGGGCTCCTTATTTTTCAATCAGACCCTGACTTCAAGGAGAATTTTGTATGAATGAGCCCCAAAAGGGGCCCACAAGGTATTAGTTTGTGAAGCGACTGATAGTCATCACATGGAGACACTGCTGTGGTCAGAGCTCCGCTCCTTTGTCCATAAGACGTACTGTAAGCTTAGAGGTATACATACGCCTTCGCCTTCGGAATTTGTGGGATACATAGGATGCAATGATCAGGCGTCCTGGTGTTTCCCATGGATTCCCAGGCGGGTGCCTGCCTTACAGCATTCACCTTGAAACCGAGTATCTTCTTCCTATACCTAACTAGTTAAAATTCTTCTTTGCATACATAAATTACACTTCACCCTTTTCCGTACAGCGACAGGGAAGGAGTAAGAAAGAGTACGAGTTGCCAATCAACATAATGTTGATTTATCCCTGCAGCAATATCAGACTGCTTGCAGGGGGGTAAGACCATTGCTTTTTGCTGAATTCAATTTAAACTGTAGCATAGGCACTAATGATGCTGTAGATACTATAAAGAAGAAAGCAGAAGCACGCACATCTGGTTTCTGTCTCGGTGGAGGTTATGCATTATAGTGATTGATGTATGAGGTCCAAATTTACTGATAAACTAATTATATGATAAAGTAGTTTGTGGGGCTCTTAAATTCCCCCATTGCAATTGTAAGAGAAGCAATAAAAAAGTCAATATTTGAAGAGAGTAACATTCTTAAAAGGTCCATAGTTAGTCAATACATAACTGGCGATTCAGTTTCCCCCCACAAATGTATCTTTACATTCCCCATTTTATTCATGTAGTATCTCAACCTATTTTTGAACGAGAAAAAGGTCAAGAAGCTACAATTTGGACTGCCTCTCACTCGGTTGTTAGGAAATATAAACTAATCCTGATTACACAAATGAGAATGCTGTTGATGTACTCGGGTTTTGACACTAGAGCATTTTTTCTATTAATAATTTTAATTGGCTGAGGTCAGTTCTTATATCACTACAAGCATTTTATGTTTAATTATGTTTATTCATGTTTCCTAGTTACCTATCTTTGCTATTTTTTCACATTAAAGGGCTGGAAAGTCCATGGAAATAAACTTTTCCAACTCAAGTAATGCTAAAAATTGCAATGGATTATAAACACAATTGGAGGTTGCAGGCATATCGCATTTTTAAGAAGATGACTGGGCTGTGACGCCACTCTCTGATGACTCAGTGATCACAGCACACACAGCGGAGCCACTGATGCTCCACACTAACATCAGCACGACTAGAAAACCCTCAGCATCTTCGAGGACCGAAACCAAATTCTGCTCAATTACGTAAAGACTTTGTAATCGGCCAGGCTGTGGCTGAGCGAGATGAAGAGAGAAGGAGGGTGGCGAGCGCTTCCCCAGCCCACCCCTTGCACCCAGGGGTTGGCCAAACCGTGGCCATGGCCTCTCCCGGGCGTCTGCGTTGCGTGTTAATGCCCTGGGGTTGGTGTCACTTGGATCTCATAGCCTCGAGGTTTACCTGGTGTCCAGCCTGCAAAGTGTTGCTGTGGTTCTGGTCTGCAAGTAGCTTGCTGGGTGGCCAGAATATACCCTGTGCCTTAAATAGCACAGGGTACTTGCTCTTAATATCAAGCATAATTTCGCCTTCAGTGAACAATGTCTGCCGAGAGGCCTTTCGGCCTCATTTTAGCAGGGGAAGTATTATGTGAAACAGCAAAGACGGGAATAGAAACCCAAAGATTTTCATTAGACATAGTTTGTAGGCTGCATGTGTACAGGATAAAGCGGTGAAAACTACCCTTTCAATCACAGGCACCGAAACCACAACATTTTTGCTGAAGAAAATATCACCTAATAGCTCAGAATCGTCACCCTGCAGCTACAGCAAAAGTGAATTTAAAACTCCAACAAACAATTAAAATAATTGGTCTCTTCTCATGTCTGCTAGAGGTATGCCAGCTTTCCGTCACATGGGGGGATCTGTACCCTGGATCTTGTCCCATGTCTTCTAGTCAGGGATTTCAGCACAATTTATGTGCATGAAACTGCTTCTATAACAGAGCTCTGTGGTAGGTGCAGATTAGTCTTTTGCAAATGAGGAAATGCATGTGTCTATTATATATAAATTTATTAAGCGGCTCATGAACATACTTGTTTGGCAAGCACGCCCCTTCTGTGTTTGTTCCTTTCCACCGCTCATGTAGCTGTCTCTACTGGCATCAACTGTCATAGAAATGGAATATGAGTCATATGTGACAATTACCACATACATTGAGTGATGAACACACACACACCCCTCCCCATCCAAACCTCCCTTTTGGGGTTTTGCATGAACTCCACACGCTGCTTGGACAGCGAGACTCCTAAACCGGACACGAAATCCCTCTTCCCCGTGCAGGAGGGCTGGGGGTAGCCGGTCGGATAATTCACCCTTCGTCCTGACCGCCCAGTCCCGCGGGCAGTGCGGAGCCATGCCAGGCTGACCCCGTGCTGGAGGGTGGCTATCGAGGATGGTGGCACGGCCAAAAAGGCGAGAACCAGAAAAAAGAAAGGAGAGAATTAATCCAACCCAGCAGCAAAATTAAAAGTTGGGTTTATCATTCCCTGATGTTTCGACACTCACTAAAACTGGGAATTCACCTCCCGAGTGTCTCTGCCTTACTGCTGTCGTTTTGGAGGCATTAAACCCCCACCACCTGAGCAACGAGCAAAGTATCTGGGTTGTGCCTGAGAGTATCCAGTGCAGCCGCTGTCTGGCGTACAGTGCCCGAGCCCTTCCCCGCTCGCCCCTGGCCTCCCTGCTAACAGCCCGGCCACGGCTCCGTCACAGCAGACAGAAAAGAGAGCATGAAACAACAACAACAAAAAAGCAAGCTCCGAGTGAGCCGCAGACATAGGAAGGGAAAAGAAAATCCCCTCTCCCCCAAAGAGGTTGTGTGTGATTCCTCGGGATGGGGGAAACCCGAGCCGAGTGCAGAAAGATTAGATGGCTGGAGATGCACTCCTGTGACGAATCCGGCCATTGGAGCTGTATGATTAAAGAAGATCAGAAAACTGGTGGTGCACTTGTGGGTGAAAGGTGTTGGGATTGACTCATCTCTCCTTTCCTCTAAGTATTCAGTGGGTTTCAATTAGATGCAATGCAGTGGATTATTTTTAATATTTAAAGGGATCAGATTCCAGGGGTTTAATAAACTTAGCCAGGCATCTTGTCAGAGTAGGTACATGCCTTACCAAACCCTCCTCAGTGCATAACTGTGGAGAGCTTATCTCGGGTATGTCCTAAAAATAAGTAAGCCCCCAAAACCCAGGTTCTCAGCCCTGCGAATGCTCCTTTGTAGTTTATTTCTATTTAAGCAACTAAAATCTCCTCTGACATCAAGCTCAAGCACTCCGTTCGCCAGGTGCAGCTGCTCTGCGATACCGGCCGGAGGGTGATGGGTGATAAGAGATCTAAAGCAAACAGTCAGGGAGGGGAGATGGAGGATGGCTTTCGGGGGCCGTAGCTGTGCCAGGGTGCCCAGCGCCCATGGGGCCCCGCTCCTGCCCGGAGCTGGCAGGAGGGATCCTCCTTGGGTACGTGGAGATCCTTGGGAATGAAAAGCATGTGTAAACATTAAATAGTTCTTCTAGCTCTCCTGCCCTGCACCACTTTCTTATTAAGGCATTTTACGCTGCACTTAGATAGCTGTCTTCATCTTCCCAAAGAGGTTAAGGTGCTTTGGCTCCGTCCCTCTTTAAAGCGTAGCCACGTCAATACTTTTAACGAGCTGATGTGTTTAAAGATGAATTCAAGATTTTTTTTTTTTAAATAGGGTATTGAGCTATTTTACCTAAGAAGCAACACTAGAGTTCAAAACATTTTCCATGTTAACCACCTAAAGCATTAAAGAGAGAAGTATCTGAGGAACAGTAGATATTTTTGTTAATTGCAAACTAAAATTATCAGTGCAGCAATAAAAATTAAATAGAGTCCTCAAAATGAAACCCAGACCACATTATGTTCTCCTCCTCCAGTTCCTGTGACTTGTGGCTCAAGAAACAAGTACTGGATTGGTCTCATTAAAGCCAAAGGTTCCCTTGACTAACATGTTTCATTTGTTTGCTGTCTTTTCTGTTTATTGAACACTTGGGATTGTTAATCTTCCACTAATTTAATGACTGGAACCATGTTATGTATAAATGTTACTACATTCCACTTTGGAGATTAATAGGCAGCCCTGTGTCAGTCCGGCAGTTTTCACTTGTCCGGATAAAAGGGATCGTCTGTTTATCCATGGCGGAGGAGCACTCGGGTGGTGTGTGAGCACCAACAGTGGCAAGAGAGTCAAGATTTGGGCCACCATGAGGTTATGTGCTCACCCAGTCCCCAGAGCATGTTAACGCAGAGCAAAAGATGCCAACAAAGAGGGTGCTGTCCCCGCTCCCTCCTTCCTTCCACCCCAACACTCAGCCCAGCCCCAGGGAGCAGGATTTGCACAGGGGCTTTTATTTCTCTGCATTGGCAAGATGAAATGATTTAATTGACCTGCACTGCAGAAATGCTTTAAATAGTAATTAGTACCGGTATAGCTGTAGTTGTGGTACTCCTGTTAAAAAATTATTTTCCTCCTCGCAAGTACAGTATGGGAGTAACTGGATGCGCAGCCGGTTCTGTCTCTGCAGCACGTGACACGCCTGGACTATCATTTATAGATGCAGAGAGATGGGAATGAAACACAGGGCAGATGTATGGCTACTCTGGAATTCAAAAATCCTCAAATATTGATTCAGAAAATCAATACAAATTTTAAGATATTTTTAAAACAACTTTCCTCAAGTTCTACACCATTTCTCAAATGGGAAAACGTATCGACTCCTCTGTCCCAGGAAGAAGCCATCCTGTGCAAGGATGGGGTGGCTCTGAAGGGCTGGCAGTGTGGTGGGAGCATCCACCAGCGGGGACACGACTGCCACCACAAAACTCATGCGACCAGAACGGCAAGCGGAGGAAAGCAATCGCGCACGTCCGATATATGTTCCCGGAGTGCGGCAGCCCACTCCCGCCATCCAACATATCACAAACGGGCTGACCCGCGGTGCCTTTGCGCTGGCTCCTCTGCTATGTTTTCCTTCTACCCAAAGTGCCCAAAGCCCCTCTATTTTTAGGGTTGGATGAGCCTCAAAGCCTACTCAAGTAAAATCCACCCCTGGCTTTGGTGAGACATTTAGTGGGGGTTCAGGACTCGTGCCATTGGAGTATAAATTCATAAACAACATTATCTACATTTATTTCCTGGACACTGTTTATTTTTCATGCAGTTTATACAGCTGAAATGTAAATGCTTACAAGGGACTGGTGGCTTTAAACACCTCTTTGTATTTCATTAGTTAGCCTGTTTAATCTGCTATAATTTATTGCAACCCACAGTTGTACTATATGGCCTTATAGTGCCTTTACTTATTTGAATATAAACACAACTGAAGTCAACAGGAATGCAAAGTATTTAAATCAGAAGAGACCCGAGTGCTAGATTTTCAGCAAGGACTCTGCAGCAAGGCATTTAAACCATTATTTTAGACTTTCGTTACGTTTCTGTTTGATGCTTTACCCTGCTACGTGCTCTGAGCAGAATCCCTTTCCCTTCCAGGCATGTATAGCTTCTTCCCCTTTGGTTTCTTAATTTGGGTTAGATCCCATAATGTGAAAAATATACTCTGATATTGCACCTAGAGCACATTGATGAGGCCTAAAGAGCTCTTCTGTGATGGGAATTAAGATCAAAAAGGATATGGAATTTAAATATTCAACATTTTTTCTTGGATATGAAACAGAAAAATTGTTTTGATGCAAAAGTCATTGCGACAGAATATGTTACTTCGACTCCGGGACCATATTAGGGTAAAATGGCTTTTTAGATAGGAATTGCACTGAGAGAAACTCCTTCATATGGAAATTATGACATTTTGTCTATTGCCTCTTACTAGAAATGTTTAAAAGATCTGTTAAAAATATTCTTTTAAGAAGTTGTATCAAGATAAAAGAAAGTAAATAAGAACCGGGATAATTTAGAGGCTTATTTCTGATTAGTTTCTTAATTTAGACCCCGTTAACTGCCAGAAAATTGGACCAGTTACCAGAGTTGGGGCAGCGTAACTGATAACATGGTTTATTTTGCAGTTTGGGGTTTGCTGTGCTTTTGTCAGGCCCCCACCCTCGCAGTAAATGAACAGTGTGTTAATTCCGGGTACTGATGAGCTTAGAGAGACTCAGGAAAACAGGCTGAGCCCAAGTAGTAACACAGCGAAAGACAAGCGTAGGAAACATACATTCTCGCTGTCTGTTTGACAAACTGGTCCTAGACCTCCATCTGAATTTAGCCAATTGATTTTTAGCTAACCATTGATCTTTACTAACATCCCACAAAAAGCACAGACTCAGAAGGCGGAGGACAGCTTCCCCCACCAAGGTTTCAGGTACAGCCAGGCAGGACACGCTTGCAGACGGCGGAGGGATTGCTAAACCGGCTTGCCGGGAAGATGGACCTTTCATCCTGTGTTCCCCCATACTGGGCAAGATGCACTGCTATTTCTTTTCCATCCGAGCACTGCTCCCCTGGCGTGGGCCAGCCTGGGGCTGTCGGGGCTCCAGCGCTATGCATCATTTCTGCTCGTCCATCATCTCCCGGTGCTCCCACACCTCCTCGCTGCCAGGGAGTCTGTGGTGGTCCCCAGGACCCCCACCCTCCGGCCACATAACTAGTCAGCCCCGGGACCTGCTCCAGCCCAGCGCTAACCCAGCAGGGACAAGGATAGGCGTTTATGCTGGTTTAAAGTGCCTGTGTAAGTGCCTTATAGGCTCCTGATCTGGGCTGCTTTCTGGTCCAGGGCTTTCCCTGTCCTCATTTCCCAAAGAGAGAGGTACACTAAAATTAATCTTTATAAATAACCTGATAGAGTCTTCAGATAAACACTAGCAGCCTTCCATCACATTTTTTTGTATTAGTGTAATAAATAGGGCTTTGGGGGTATTCTCAGGTACCTAAAGCACATTCCTTCCGTACATGCTTCAACCATGCAACCCTATAATTTTCCTTCCCTGTCTCTTGCCTATCTGTTACCGTATCTCCATGTAGGGTCTGCCTCGCCAAGCGGTGACAGTGCCCATGAGAATGGACAAAGGAAAATTAACTCAGCCACAGCCCAGGTGCCTGCTCTCCGAGGGTACAACCGGACTGCCACTGTGGGAGCAGTACTTGGGGGTGTGGGGAGGGCTCATGACCATGGCTCGATCCCATCACAGCAGTGGTGCTGTGTCCTGGCCCGAAGTCTCTGAGTACCTGTGTCTGAGAGACTACGTTGCCTTTTTCTAGGAGGAGTCAAAGGTGGGGTTGGACAAGGCTTGAGCAGAGGTTGACAAAACTCACAGCAATGCCGAGTGTTCAGGCTGAGCACCCGGAGCACGCCAGGCGCCTGCCTTATTTGTCCCCCCCAGAGACCCCTCCATGGGGCTCCTTCCCTCACACCACACAGCCCACCTCCACTTCCAGGGGCTCTCCATGTCTTCCCCACCCTTTCCTCATGGTTGCTCGGATCAGGCGCTCTGCGTCCTCCGAACCACCTTCTTGCACAGTCCCCCATCCCCCTTATCTCCATTTCTCTGGCTGCGGGAACAGCGTGTGGCTCATTGCCACTCGCAGGTCTGCAGCAAGGGCGAGCGGGAGGCTATTGCTATGCAGGGAGGTATTAATGTCCACCCGCAATTAGCTCTGTGAGCTGAAGGCAATTCTGGGCTTCGTGGGGACAGCTGATCATATGCGCAGGGTCTCGGGGGTTACCCCAGCCTGCAAGTCACATTGGAAACCCAAACTGAGAGAGATTAAGAGACAAACTGATCCAAATAAGACTCGGCTCCATGGCTGCATCATCCCCAGTACGTCCTGGGGGAGGACGCAGTGAAGTCTGCCCGACTCTCCGTTTCTGAGAGGGAACTGGCATAATGCACATCATCATCATTGTGTTTACAGCCCTGGCAGAGGCGAGCTGGGAAGTTCTGCCGCTAATCAGAGCCCCAGGCAGCTGTCACACACAAGCAGCAGCTGGTGAAATGGCCTCTGGTGGTCAAGGAGGCGAGTCAGTACATTGCCTTGGTCTTGCCCTATTGCTCTTGGACGGGCTGACTTGCCAGGGGATGGTACAGACCCAAAAGAAAACAATTTTGAATGGTCCATCATCTTTGGCTTTCCTCCTGCCCTAAAGTGTATGCCTTGCAGTAGTCTGAGTTTCCTCCCTGCTTTGCCTGGAAAATCCCTACGGATAAATGAATATGAAATTCTGGCCATTTCAAATTAACTTTCTAGCTTTGCCTTAAAAAGGGCTTAGCCTTCTTGTCAGCTATTTTGGTTTCCTTAAAATTTGGAAGCCAGCAGAATTTTCTTTAGGGAATGCTGCAGGAAATCTGTGATGGGGAAGTAGACGATAAAAATAACTATTTGGTGCCAAAGGCGGTAGGCTGGGGATTAAAAGCCCCTCTGAAGTCAGACACGTTCGGGTCTTTGAAAGAGTTCAAAAAAAAGAGGCAAGAAAAGCAGTGGGTATCCTGGGCTATGACCATGGTTGGGCAGCTGATGGCTGAGTCTAGGTGAAGGATTTGGGAAGAGGAAAACAACAGGTGGTGGGCGGAAAAAAGCATGAGAATCAGATCTGCCTGGGGAATAGGCGGTGGATAGAGTAACCGACTGCTGATGTAGGAGCGAACACCATGGAGAAAGAGAAGAATCAGGTGAATCTATGATTAAACTCTTACCTCTTGCACCACCAAGGCCTTTGTGAAAGACTTATGCACGATAAAAAACAACTACGGAAAAACCCTAGACTTCAAGTGCTTGTTCCCTCGGAAGAGGATGAGAGCATAACATGTGACAGATATTACTCATGTCACTTAGAAAGGTGTTCAAATACCACGATGAATGATGAGTGTGGTATAAGGACGTAGAATAACTTAGTCAATAAACCAAATTTGGGACACAAAAAGAGACTCATATGGGAAATACTGTGAGATTCACTCCTTGTGTGGATGACTCTTTCTATAACCAATAGATACATTATTCTTTTTTTTTTTTTCTCTGATGCAATAAATTTTCAGCAATAGAATAAGGGGTATCACACTTCAAGCTACAGCAAGTGACATGTACAGAAGCAAAAAACATTTGAGATGTATTGTCATCCACTGGAAAATTCCAAACCCACAATTTAGCCTCGCTTAAAAACTGCTAGGGGTTTTTGTTTTCCTGGCCGATACTATTTTATCAGATATATGTTTACAAAATTCAGCCAAATATCCTCTCAGATGGTTTTATAAACTTTCGGCAGATGTGAATGAACATGTATTTGACAGAGCCAATTAAGCGCCTAAGCAGCTCCAGTCTCTTGACCCCTGCTCATGACTCTCACTGCATCCCATTCTCAGTAGAGTTGGTCAGGTTTCAAAAGGTACTTGCTGTCAGAAATCAGCTCCCCTTTTTTTTTTTTTTTCTTTTGGTAACCACCTGTTTCCCTGAAATCCATTGTCTTTTCATGATATATTTTGTTTCGAATCTGAATCTTTTATCAAATGTCACTGTCAGACTTTTGATGATAGCTTTAGAGGGAAATACCGAAAGCCTCTTTGAACGCTCTGTAAAACAATATAGAACTGAGTTTGTGTTGAAAATATTGGGAAAAAAGATAATTTTGAAATGTCAAATACTTTTGCAAGTCTGTCTACCTTGTCAACATGTGGCCTTTTCTGGTTCCTCAAGGAAAACCTGAATGGGAGCTGTGATAAATATAGAATGACCACTGGGCCACCATACAACCTTCTGCCATTGCTGTTGTTTTAAGGAGTCAAACATGTAAAAGAATAAATAAACCTGAATGCAGGATCAGGCCTGAAGTCGATACTTTGACATTTCTGTAGCTGTACAGGTTTAGTGTCTCTAATATTAGAATAACATCCTGCAAGACTGAGTATGTTAAACTATACTGTTATGTCTTATCTTAGGCACGAGCAGTCCCCATCTAGACAACCTCCATCATCCTCTTACTATTCACAAGTGTTTCTTAAAAAAAATTCTACTTATAAAGAAGCTTGAACATTTTTTTTTTTTTAAATCTATGGTATTTTTCACCTTATTCAGTGCTCAGAGGGGAGTTTAGTAACATCTCTGTATTATTGATGAACAAATGGAGGCAAAGGAACTGGGAAGATCTGCCATACAACACGCAAGCCGTACAGGAACTAGACTTTACACTCTGTGGGTTATTAATGGGAGCAGCCGAGGAACTAGCCTTGCTGGTCTTCCCTCCAGTCTGTCTTTAAAGAGGATGTATGACCACGCATACAAAGCAACCCCCCTGGACACTGCCCACGTTCTTCTACTCTTGCCAAATAGATGAGAGAAGGGTTAATCCTGAAGCCTTCCCACTGCCAGGGTCCCTTCCTCCTCAACGTGCCTCAACCTTTTTTAAAACTGCTTCAACTTCTATTTTACCATTTGTTATAATAATGGAGTCTAGTCAGAAGCTTGTGGCCCCATAAACTTTAGACATAATTTTAACTATGTCAGCTTTAAAAAGTCAGTATCTGCCTCATCAAAGGGCAATCATGTCCAATGTGGGTGTCTGTGCCAATTGTGTTTTGAACTGCAGCAATAATCCAACCAAACTATGCGAAGAGCTTTTCTACACCCACATTTCTTAATTATCATCATGAGACTGAGGTAGCTGAGACCAGATCTATAATGTTTTCTGGATGTCAAAATGCCCACACACCTTCTGTAATCCTTGTGCTACCAGCCCCCTTTCATATTGCTTTTAGCTGGTCCATCTAATTATCTATCACCATAACTTTTTACTGCATTATTGCTGAGTCCCACATAGGCTTGTCAGGAGGAAGGGCCTTTGTTTAAGAAAAAGGAAACAACTTGTCTGATCAGGCCTCCTTAGCTGCACAACCCTATAAACGTTTTAGTGGATGATAAACCCCTCCGCACCCCTTTCAGAAATGAACCATTATTTTTTTTACAGGCAGGTGAGACCTAGGGCTTTAAAAGTCTCTGCATAGATTGCATCCATAAACAATGCATTTTCTTGGGAGATTTGGGGTCTACTGTCTGTTTGGAGAACAAATAAGTTCATTATTTTCACATGTGCTACAGTCAATAAGGATCTGAAATGGGAAAGTAGCGAAAATGTTATGACTTAATGAACATGTTGTGTAATCATTCTTGCCAAATGTCAAAATAAATTGGAGGCCAGAGCGTACGGTTTACGCTTGTTAAATTGGGGTTTTGTGTGCTATTTTGGGAGGGGAAAAAAAAAAAGACAGACCAGACCACGAAAAGGTAGGGGGAAGAGAAAGTATACACTTGGCCACTTATGGCAAGACCTTGGTCCATTACAGTCCCACCACTAATATTCCCCACGGGAGACCGTACAACAGCCTGGGGCTGTGGGGAAACCACTTACCGACAGCAGAGTTGGCTCTATGGCAAACGCCCCGGCCCCGAGGCTCTCCGCTAGCCAAGGAGGAGCAGGGGCCAACCCCCCGCAGCCCAGCTTACGCCACAGACTGGACCCAGCTAATCCCTGCCTCCCTGGGAAGCATCGAGCTGCGCCAGGGGTGAAAGTCAGTCACATCCATTAGCGACTTCAAAAGACATTTTTCATCAGGAGACTATGAGTTTGCACTCTGCCATGAAGTTCAAATGACAACAGGAATAAAGCGACCGGAGACAGATTTTGCTTTTGCTGGAGGCTGTTGCGAAATGTCTGTTCACTTCTGCAGGTATCCCATCGAATCCAGTTTTGGCATAGAGATACTGAGAAATGCAGGTTTTGCCTATGTCATGCAAAGAGTTTTCCATTTGTCCAAGTGATGAGTACCTTGAAAGCTCCGAGTTTGGAAATATCTGAAACAGCTGAGGACCCAACTCTTTGAACACTGAAGCATGTCACGGCTATTTTCCCTTTGAGATTGCCTCAGGAAAAGACCAATTAGGATTACGTGATAAGTAAAATTACTCCCATACTTACGTGATTAGTAAAATAGGTCTCTCAAACTGCATGTTCAAAAGGAGATCAAAGCAATATTGTTCTTTTGTGGTTAGATTTTTACTTATGTTTTTCCCCATTGAGTACATGTTCTAGCAGCACCGAGAGGCCACAGGCACGTGCTCCTTACTCCACCTCTACTTCTAGTAATGGGAGCGCCACGAAGGTGCCTGTAGTTCTCGCTGCCTGCATGAAATACGTGGATACGTATATGTGGCTTTCATTTATTTTGTTTCATGACACAGGGAGGGGGGAAAAATCCTTTTCATACACCTACATCTACCACATAGCAACTAAGAATAGAAGCAATATTGAGACAGATGGAAATGTTAACGGTGACAGCTCACAAGCACGAATCACACATTTGTGAAATAATGAAATGGGTGGGCAGTTGTTATATGAACTCCATGTCAGTCGGTATGTTTTCCTGGCTATAATTTTGCAAGAGTATGTCTCAGAGATATTTTCAGTTAATCGGAGAAGTCGGTGCCCTGCCCTGCACCGTGCTGGCATGTGGGTGTAGGGATTCACTGAGGCTGGCGAGCTCTTTGCACGCGAAACTGCTCATCACGCACCCCGGGCGCTGCAGGACGTCCCCTGACATTTCCTTGCCAGGGCACTTTAGTATTCCTAACAATGTGGTGGGAGAGACGCAGAAAGCAGGTGTAAAAACGTTTGGAAACCCAAACACGAGGGAAACATGAGATACTCACACTTGTTTCAAACTCTTACTTCCAGGCATGCAAGGATTACCTTTTTTTTTTTTACGTATCATCTTCCCATATTCTGTGGTCCCTCTTACTATCTGGACTTGCTGACCACGAATGACAACAAGGATTACAAAACCAGTCCTGTGTTTCTCAGTTCGTTCTTTCTAGTTCTTCATGCCCCAAAAGCCATCGTCTGCATTTTAAGGACCGCTTTGACAAGCCTGTTTTTGCTAGCCCCAGTTTCTTAGCCCCAATCTAATGTTAGCTCAAAGGGGAGGGAGCTGTGAAAGCGTCTACCCATATGTATTTTACCTTGTGCTACCTGTCTCTTTCCCGGATCGAGGGAACCTACTGATTTTCAGCAACTTTGAGAGGTACCATTTCTTACAGATGCTGTTTACAGCACTTGACATGACTATTTTTTGCTAGAGGAATGAACTAGATCTCCCGAAATCTTATGGATGCTCTCTTTGTTTGTGTATCTGATTAAAAAAATTCTGGCAGCTACATTTTCGAGTGCTCAGTGGTGATTTACTACAGTGATTCATGGTAAGACTTACAGCTCTGAGGAAAATTTGTCCCTCGGGATTCATCCACCTTTCCAGAATTTCTCATGGCAGGGCAATCGTATGCCACTGTATTTAAGAAGCAACGTGTGGTTACTAAACGGCAGCCAGTCTGCATTTTCTTTGGGCATTTCTGAGAGCTCAACAGTATCGGTGTGATAAAGAAATGAAATAAAGGACATGCTGTACAAAGGCAAATGTGTGCACCCAGCCACCTCAGATTAATGAAATGCTAGACTTAATCCTCCAGCATACATGCCTGTGAATAGTGGCCACTAAAAATAAACAGTGAGAACTATCAGACCATTTGAAATAGGAAATTATTGAACGATGCTGAAAATCAAGCGGTTATCCAAATGGAGAGGTGCTGAGAATGACAAACTTGGAGAGAGACCATGCCTACGTCAAATACCACATTAAAAAAACATCTCATGCTGGACACAGACACCTGACAGCCACCAAACCACTGAAGACAACACTCGTGGTATCAGGTAAAATAAAGGGAAAACTATAAAAAAGGAGCAAGAAAGACTGTCACGTCGAAACTTTGCAGGATGAAGAGAGATTTGAAGGAGATCGGACATTTTACAGTACCATAACCGTAAGAGATGAAAGGTGGTGACAAACCACCACCAAAGCGGTGACAGCTCTTGGAGAAATAGTAGATACTAAAATAATAAAGCTACTTGCAGATTAAGGTATGAGTCACTGTGAGCAAATGTGACCAAATATGGCCCAGTGTCATTTGTTAGCAGCCGTCCGTCCCATGCGTCTCTGCAGAGAACGATTAGAATTCAACACAAACACTGCAACAGAGGCAGAAAGGGAAATATCGGAACCAAGAGTTTTTTAAGAGCTGGTAAGAAAGTAATGAGTGTAAAATTAAAATATAGGAATATAGACAGAATTATCCATGGAGTGGAAAATTCATATAAATAGAAGCTCCTTGGCAACCTCCTATATAACAGAACCGTGTATTTTGGGAAGTGGATGGGTTTTAGTAGGGCTCATCACCACTAGATCACAGGAGATGTATTCAAATATTAGCTCTACCACCTGACTTTTTCCTAAGTGAAAAAAGGTCGGAGGACGTGTCATTATGAATTTAATGAAACCGATACTGCAAACTAGGTGCGTTTGGGTTTTATCCAGCCTGCCGATGACGGATGCTTCCGAGACCCATCTCTTCTCGGGCTAGTTTCTCCTCGCCTTAGAGCTCCCGAGAAATGCCTCTCATCGCACCCAGACAGGCATCCCCAGCAAACGCCAAGTTCTCCAAGTGGAAATGGAAAAATACACGGAGGGACCCTGCCGGCCCCTTCCCCGGGCTCCCACCCAGCGGCGCGGCCGGGCCCGGGGGCGGGGGGGCGCGGCGCGGAGCGGAGCGGAGCGCAGGCCGCGGTTCGCGCATCTCCAGGAGAGGAGGCCGGTTGTTTTTCTTTAATGGTAAAAAAAAGCCCCAGCCCCCAGCCCCCCCCAACAGATATAACGCAGAGGAGACGCCCGGTGACCGACTTTCGTGGGAGCTCCGCGGCGGCGTCCCCCCGCTGCCGTCCTGCAGCACCTCCATTTTGGCTGTGCGCGCCGGTGCCGGTGCCGGTGCCCGGCCCGGCTCCGGTGCTGCCAGCGGCACCGTCCGGGGGCTGCTGACGACGTGCCTCTCCCCGGGGGGGTGGGGGACGGAGGGGGCGGAGAGGGGCGGCATCCCCGCGCCCCCGTCCCCGCAGGACGGTGTCCCCCGGGGCAGGCCGGTCGCCGTAGCAACCGCGGCGGGGGCGGGGGGGGACACACACCGGCAGCGGGGAGCCCGGCCCCCGGTCCGGCCCGCTCCGGCCCGGCCCGGCCGCGCAGTGCCCCGCGCGGCGGCTCCGCCCGGCTGCGCGGTGGGGATGCCGCCCCCTCCCCCGCGGCGGGCGGCCCCGGCGGTGCCAGCCCCCCGCCTGCCGGGGGGTTTCCCTCCTCGGCGCCGCTACGTGCGAGCCGGAGCGGGAGCCCGGCGGGAGGCGGGGGCGGCGGGGCCGCGGGATCCTCCCTCCCTCCCTCCTTCCCTCCTTCTCTCCCTGCTTCCCTCGCCCGCTCCCTCCCCGGCGGGGCCCGGCGCTGCAGCGGGGCCGGCCGCGGGGCGCCGCCGGCTCTGCCGCAGGGAGCGCCCGCCGCCCCCGCGCCGTGGCGGGTGGGGGGCGCCGGAGCCGCCCGGCTCGGCTGGCCGCCCCTCGGCTCCCCCGGGGCGGGAGGAGGGGGGGCCCCCGGCGGCCGGGATCCCCCCGGGCGGGGAGGCGCACGCTGGCTGGAGCGGGGCGGCGGAGGCAGCGCGGCTCCGTGCGGACCCCTCCTCCGCGGGAGCGCACCCCTCCCCGGCAGCGCGGGTGGGGAGGGGGGGAGAGCAACGCACAGTCTCCGTGCAGAGCCGGAGACCCCCAGAGCTTCTCTACCTGCGAGCGCTGCTGCTACCGCCGCTGCTCCGCCAAACTGCTGACTTTCCAGAGCTTATTTTTAGCCCGGAGACTAAATATTATTAGCTACATTTCTACGTAGGAAGAATCGGAAGGGGGGGAGGCACTAGAGAGAGGGAGAGGAGCAGAAAGCTTATCCGAATGATCTCCAGGTGGGGGGGCTGCGTTTGGGTTTCAGGCTTGTCAAACACCTCCCCCCCCCCCCCCCTTTAATTATAGCAAAGTAGATGCGGATATTGGATCATCAGCAATACATGCACGGCTCTCCCCTTCAGTCGTAGGTTGCGTACACAGAGGGGCCATCAGTGATCCCCCAAGCTGGGGACCAGCTAATCTCCATGTAGGTAAAGATCAGCTGCGTCTCTTTATCTATGTAAGATCAGTTGTGCACAGTGCCAGCTAGAGCTCAGCTGCATCTCTTTAGCTATGCAAAATCAACTTGCATCCTTAGCTAGGGAAAAAAAAAATAATCCGTCGCATCTGCTTATCTAGGTAAAGATCAGTTGCATCTCTGCCCAAAGCATGCACACGCACATAGAGAGACGAGATTCCCAGATTAAATCAGGCACAACTTAACTCAACTCGTAGTGCAATCTCATCAAGCTTCTCCTACCTTTTCTAGCCTCCACACACCGAGCAGCCAGCAAGGTAACAAAACTAGGCAAAGAGCAGGCACCCATCCCCGCGCCACAGGGAGAGAGGCAGAAGCCAGAGGGGGGCCGCCGGGGGGGTCACCCCTCCGCTTACCTTAGTCACAGCTAACACCACGAGCAGTGGCTAGATCGCGGAGATAAACACTGGCATTTCCCAAAGTTGACACCGTCAAACCAGCCCCCGGAGCTTGCAAGACTCTGGGTGGTTGTTGGTTTTTTTTTTTTTTTTTTTTTTTTTTTCCTCCTTTTCCTATTCCAGCGCGCACCGCTAGGAATTCAACTTCGCCCAGCTCCAGCGGGGCGAGAGGGCGGCGGGCGGGGAGGGGAGGGGAAGGGAAGGACCGGGATGGCGGGGAGGGGGGAGGGAGTCGCTACCGAGTGCCAGCGGCTCCCCGAGCCCGCAGGGGCGCGGAGCGGTGCGGGGCCGCCGCCGTCCCCGCGGGCCGCCCCCGCTCCCCGCCCCGCCGCCGCCTCTGTCCAGGGTGCTCCCGCCGCCGCCGCCGCCGCTCCGCCGCCGCGCCCCGCTGCGCGCCCCGCTGCGCGCCCGGGCCGCTCCTCGCCCCCGGCCCCCCGCGCTGTCACGTGCCGCGGCCGCGCCGCTCCGCACCCCCCGCCGCCGGGACAATGCCCGGCCCTCGCTCCGCGGCGGGGCGCGGAGGTGCCCCCACACCCCCCCGCCGGGCGTCAGCCGCCTGCCGTGCCCGCTTGGCGAGAGGGCAGGAGAGAGCCGGGCGGAGCGAGCGCCCGGCTGCAGCCCAGTCGCCGGCAGCTCCAAGTTTCTCCGACGCGGTGCTTCCATCGCAGCCCTAAATCAAAGAGCGTTGCAATTAAAGTTACACTGTCGAACGCACAATTCTTCCGGCCTCCGCGGGTTACATGCTTTGGCATATTAAGTACTAGAAAGCCGAGCCCGTGATACTAGATACTGTCGTTAAGCAACATCTCAAGCTGGTTTTTTTTTTGTTTGGTTGGTTTCTTCTCTCCAGGTATAAAAATAGGCTTTTTTATTGGTACTCACCATTGTTTCTTTGCTGTCCTGGAGACAGAAGTGTCTTAAAATCCAGTCTCTCCAACAGATGCTGGAAGGTAATGTGTCTTGTTTGAAGTCATCATGTGAGAACTTCTGCTTTGCTCAGTGGATCGCCCACCACTTGGTGTGACTTATGAATCTAATAACCCTTTGCAATATCCGCAAGCTTAAACTCTCCACCACCTTGGTGCCTACAGAAGACAGAAAGCGACTGGCAGGGAGTTTTAAAAACCTATAGATCTACGCAAACGCCTTAGCTCAGAGTCACGCTTCCCTTTGAGTTCTTACGTGATCTTAATGAATGAGAGGGGTTACCAACTAACACGGTATAAAACGTGATCGCAGCCGCCTCCCAGGAAACCGGAGCGGGACAGAAAGTTCCCGAGGAAAGTCCTTCCCGGCCGGGCGCGCAGTGCAATGAGCCCTGACTCCCGGCCGCTCTCCTTCCACCTCCCGGCTCGCACCTGGGGCCGTGCAAGACGAGCTGGCTCTGGAGATTTGCATTGGTGACAGGTAAGTAAACATTTGGCTTTTCTAAATGTCACGTTCACTCTCGCTCACACGGGAAGTGCTCCAGGGACTTGTTGCATACTAGCTCCTGCCACAAGAGGAACATGGCACAGTTGCCAAGACGAGCTGCCTCGGAAGCCCCTGCCCTTCCCGAGCCGCGACTTCCCGGCACGCTTTCCTCCCCCTCCCCGCTCTGCCCTCGCCGGGAGGCGCAGCCCGGGGGCGGGCTGCCCCGCCAGCCCCGCAGCGAGCCCCCGCCGCCGG
This sequence comes from Ciconia boyciana, assembly GCF_034638445.1. Lineage (NCBI taxonomy): Eukaryota > Metazoa > Chordata > Aves > Ciconiiformes > Ciconiidae > Ciconia > Ciconia boyciana. The sequence goes on from NC_132939.1 coordinate 7,337,507, forward strand.
GGAGGAGGAGGGAAGGGGGGGAGCATCCCGGGGACCTGCCTTCCCCTTCTCCCCTTCCCCCGGCCCGCCCCGACCCCGCCGCCAGCCCTGCCCGCCCGCCGCCTCCCCCGCGCTCGCCCCGCACCGCCGAGGCCGCCCCCGGGGCCCCGCGCAGCGGCCCCAGCCCCGGCCCGGCCCCGGCCGCCTGCCTGCGGGCGTTACTTGGGTCGCTCGATCCGCTTCGCCCCGCTCGCGGTGCAAACGCACCCGCCCGGGCGCCACTGCGGGCTCTTTCCCCAGGAGAGGTGGTCGAGCCCCGGTATTATTCCTGCCAAGTCTCCCAAAGCCCTCGTCCCCCATTTTGGCTCCGTATCTCGAACGGATCTGTCGCCAGCGCGGGGAGTGTGTGTGTGGGGCGGGGAGGGGGGTGACGGCGGCGCGGGTTTCTTTGCCTTTGGAAGCGAACTGCAGCCAACTGAACCTGGACTCTCCAAAGTTTGTGGGTGCTGCCTCTGATAACACGAAAGAGCAAGACCAAGAGCCAGAAGCTCCTTGCCCGCTCCCCTGCTCTCCCGATTGACTGTTACAATCGCATTTACGGGTCGTTTCTCTCCAGAGCGCCCCTGTTTCCCCCACCCCCCCCCGAGTCCCAGGTACCTCTGCCTGGGAGCCAAAGCAAGCAGCCTCTTCCATGACAACCATTTATGTTGATCCATGCAATAACCAGCAGATGCTGCCCTAAGACTGGTACAGCTGGTACTTTCCTGCCTCGGCTGTCCTGGGGGCAAGGTGACAGAAGGAAAGTCAAGTGGCCTCCAGCAAAGCTGCCCTGAAGAGGACTGCTGAATCCCTGCACAGGTATTGCATACTTGCTGTATGACAGGTAACAGGCAGAGCCCTTCAGAAAGGCTGTTGCTGATGCAAGGCTGCACCCAATAGATCACCCTATCAGTTGTCACCCGAGCCCCATCCTTAAGTATTGATCTTCCGTCAGGAAGCTGAAGGTTTCTTCCAACAGTTGGAAGTACTCATAGTTAGTGTTAAAACTAGTTGGGAATACCGCTTTTTAAATTACATTAAAGGAAAAAAAAGCACAAGGGTTTCAACAAGTGGGCTTGCAGCGCGTTCTGCGTTCTCCCAGTCCTCTAAGCAAATAGCTCCTGCCTCTCCCGCAGGGGAGTAAAATAACTATGGTAATATCTACCTTGGGTAGTAAGTTACATGATTCATATTTTGACTACACAAATATGTACCTAAGTCTTAAAAGTTTCTGACTCCATGGAGTCCTCAGTGGTTTTGGGCAGAAGAACTTTATAAAGATGCAATATCAGTTAAAAAAAATATTTCTACATACTTATTTCATAGCTCAAGAAATGTAGTCTTTCATTGAGAAAGTAATTCCAGCTGCATCACTTGTAAGAAAGTATTTTATCTACAGCACTGTTCCTCCCCTACTTCTCATCTCATTAACTGCTAGATATTTTCATTTTCTGATGAAGGTCTCAGTCATTAGAGATGTCCAGAGGAAACCTTTGCCGGGTCACAGTATTATATTGATGTAGTAATGTTAAACTTGACAAAAAATCTTCCATGAAAACTTCCCAGGAGATCCACAGTGAGAACTGGACATGCTATCACTTCAGTCCTGTCGAGTTGCATTTTCCAGAGCAAATCGATGGGGTTCGCCAGTAATACGCAGGATCATGCTGGCAGTTCGCAGGGTCGTGCTGGCAGAACCACAAGTCAAGATACTCCTTTAGAGAGCTAACTAGAAGAGCTCCTGGTCAAGTTTTCTGCTTAAGATAACACAACATGACTCCACCCACTTCACTGGGGATAGGTGACAGCTCATAACCCATCTCATGCTCGTTAGACCAAATTAAGCACGTGTTTGCCTGAGGGGATAGTTTGCTTTACATTGCATCAATCACATCAGTCTGAAGTGATTCATGAAAAAAACAGGCGCAGTAATCAAGAGAATGGTACCAAAGTGTATGGAAGAACAAAAGGTCATTGGTAGAGTAATACAGGATGCTACAGAGCATGGGAATTATCTGGCAGAAGAGGAGGAGGTGGTGTAAAGCAATCACAGTCCTTTCCTTGTCCTGCCATTCACTGGTGAGAGAACAGCCCAAGTCCTTCTGATGGACCAGAGCCGAAGGTGAGACATCAGTCAATGCACATAAATGATGGAGGAGAGTCACTGACAGACAGCTGAGAGGGATTCCTGCAAGAAAGGCATTAGAAAGGGGACGGAGTAGAATTAAACCCAGATGTCTGTCGAGTTTCCAGCCATTTACGGTTGGACTCAATGATCTTTTCCAACCTTAGGTCTTTTCCAACCTAAATGATTCTAAGATTTCTTTTCCCTACGTCTTGTTTCCGACTGTGGATTTTATCTCTAGAGGGCTTGATCCCTAGGCCATGGGAGACCCAGCCATGAAAAATCCCTTGATGTGAGTAGGTGTGGAGGAATTTTTTTTTTTTCTTATTACCGTAGAGGGGCACAATTGATTCAAAAGTTACTCATTTGACAAGTCCTACACTTCAGTAAATTCAGGACTAGTGAGTAGAGTTTGGTCCATCGTTTAAAACTAATAGTCAGGTGATCTGTTTACAGGGTGCTGAAACAGGATAGCTGTTAGCTTTTGCGAGAACGACACAGCACAGCATTTGCTATGTTCAGGTAGTTCATACATATAAGGCAATGTACATCTCTTGTTCCAAGTCTGTTTATCTTGGATTTACATTGTTACCAGATGAAGTATACAGCTGTAGGACTTGACTTCAGTGGGACTACTCATATGTAAATAGTGACATAACTGTTTAGCAGATGAGGGCTAATTAAGCAGGAATCAGTCATACATTTTCCCCCTCTCTTAGACAAAAGAATGTGAAGAACACTGCAGGAGCATTGCTAGAAAGTCACAGTGCCTTGAACCAACCTGCCAAACACCCCAAAATCCTAAGTGAGATGGAAATGTTCGTTCCCTGCCTTAAAACACCATGGAAAACAATGAGCTGTTACTGGTTGGCTTTTTCACATACTTGAAAGGCTACCAAAATGTGCGGATGACTGCTAAGCACACGCCAGAAGACACCTTACATCCATTATGCATGGGCTGCTCCTTCAGAGATCACTGGAAACCCACCTCAAACACCAGCGTTAACAATCCGAGCAGAATCAGACAATAACAGTAGCTGTCAACTTTGTGGAGACGCTTCTGAAATAAGAGCTGTATTACATCATCGCTGGTGTGAAATGGGACTGCCAACTTCTCTCCACACCAGCAATCTAATGGTGTGTTTGAAAGAAAGGTCCCTCAGGGTCGTTGTGTGCTAGTTTGGCTGGTAATCTTCTGCTTCTTCAACAGGCGGATTTGGCATCTGCCCTGCTACTGCCCGGAGGGTAAATACCATCCTCCCAGTACATATTTAGGGTAGCCTCCCATCAAGTGTTGATTTTCTGTGCCTGATCTCCTCCTGGAGATTATCCCACTCTGGTATCTCCATCTTTTCCCTGATCTTCATGCTGCAGGCATTAACAGTCTTTCACTCTGCCTCCTCCCTCCCTGGAAGAGTTTTCCTTTCTTTCTGAGCCTACTCGTCTTCAAACTGCTCCCAACTGCGTATATTCCATGCTGGTAACATGCAGATGAACATCGTAGTCATGATCCCACTCAGATACTAAACAAGCCTCCCACCAATGCCTAGTCCTCCTTTAAAGCACTAGAACATTTCAGCTTGCTTTCAGTCTCCTCAAAGCACCAGGAAATCCTCTGGAGGAGGCAGGCAGCAGCAAGTGTGCTTGCTGTGTTTGTACTTCAGAGAACAGCTCAGCACGGACTCGCCTCCAAGCACACGTTTGGAGGGAAGAGAGGGCGAGACCCCCGAGGTGGAGCGGTGGGTCCATAGCCTGCACAGAGCCTCGGCTCCTGCCCACCTCAGCTCAGTGCCCCAGGAGAGGGCCTTCAGTGTCAGCATCAACAGGAGGCATTTTGCACGTTGACTTCTTTTAAAATCACAAGTTGTGCCAAGCTCACGTGCTTGATAAAACTAGGAGGGACACCCAAGGGTGGCTCAAGCTTGGTATGCCCAAGGAAACCCAGACCTGGTATAAGTCAGGATAACATCAGGCTTTCCATCATCCAAGGTGTTTGGAGCAAACACCTTGAGACAGGCGCCTTGGCCAGTGTTCCTCACTGTAGAGGCAACGGTGCAGGCTGGAGTGGGAGGGAATGTGGCAGAGGTAAGAGTGGCTCTGCCAGCATTGTGTCAGCCACCGATTTGCTCATGCTGGGGAAATCCTTTGCTCTGCACTTTGAGCTGGCTCTAGGTCCCCCTACGTTGCTTTTGCAGTGCACTAGGCCTATAGCGAGGGTTTAAGAACCAGTCTGAGAGTTTTGCATTAAGTATTTATTCGCCATCAACTATTGTAAAAAGTTTCGCTTAAACTATTTTGGTTATTTACGGAAAAGGCATGTTTCAGGAAAACTACTAGAATTAAGGTTTTGCTTTTCTCAAACTACCACTGCTGCAAATGTAGTTCAGACTATATCTTATCTGTTTGTGTGGCATTCATTAAGGTTAGCGGCAAAAGACAGGAGATGAGATAAATGTAATGGAAACTATTGGCCCATGTAAGTTCTCCTGGATGACCTGAGCAAAATGAGCCACCAGGTATCTCTTACTAGAATAAAACCAGAGATAGGGAGAGAAATCAGAACCTGGAGAAAAAAGAAACATGACAGCCGTAATCTGTTACTATTGCAACCTGATTACGGGATTCGTTGACATGGTGGGGGACCCTTTCTTTTGGCAACGGAGAATACGTCCTGCTTCATGTAACCACAGGGAAAGTATTTGTGGACGCATCAACTTTTAAAAAGGATTCTTTCTTCAATTTCCTTTAAAAAGAGCAAACATACAACATGACCGTGAACAAAATAAGCTACACCACCACCTGATCACGTTTTTAAATGCTGTTCTGTGCAGTCCTGAGTTAGTAAAGAACTCCAGCACTTCCAGTACAGAAATACCCTTATAAAACTAAAGGGGATTAGCCTTAATTGTACTTGTGAGTGAAAAGTAAACACATACTTTAGTTCCTTTCTAAGTTAATGTTTAAAAGGAAACTATCTCCTAAACCATATTAATCTACTTCTCGACAGTCAAATACCCTATCAGCTTCCATGGGAGTTCTCGCTAACAGCTGCATATTTGAACCTCATTGAGCATGATGGAAATGTGTTATTGTTAAGAACAAAATATCTGTTGGAGAAATTATACACTGAGTTTGCAGAAAGCAAGAGGAACCGGGTGCATATCGTGTAAGGATTATTAAGGGATGCTGGCAAGCTCTGAGTAAGAGCGACCCTTGACTTTGTCTCGGCATTTTTGTGATGAACTCTTTCAAATATAACTGTGTTCTCTTTACGTTCCCTGTGTAAAAAAGGAAGAAGGTGAAATGACAACAGAAGAAGAGGGGAACAGGGGAATAGTAAGGTAGGAGAAAAACACTGAAGGAAAGTAGAAATACAGAGAAACTCTTACGAGGCTACCACCAAACTAAGGGCATTTAGTACAATAACCACCACTATCCAGGCTCTTGCATCGAGTTAACTGAAAAAACCCCATACCAGCTATGTTTGCAACTGTCCCGTATATTTTTATCCTGTCATTGTCTGACTAAAATGACAAACAAATTCTCCCCTGAGACGGTATTCTCAACAGCCAGGAAATAGTGCTAATGTTGACCTAAATAAATAAAGCTTCTCCTGCGTAAGAATTCCTGCAAGGATCCGTTAACACAAGGTACTTTGAAAACATTTACTGCAAAATGCATATGAAACCCTGGGGGACAAACAACCTGCTAGACACTATGGTCTCACTATCCCAATTTGGCAAGCAAGGCTGAGAGCTTTATAAATACGCTGCTGCAGAAGACAGTGGTACTCAGGGTAAGACTTCTGATGCCAAATCAGAAGGTCCCGGATCCTACTGGTAGACCTTTCAGTTAGAGCACAGATGAATTTCCATAGAAAAAAATATTATTTTGCAGAGTTGTGAGCACGGGTTTGAGCTAAGGGGTGTTAGCACACATATGGCTTTAACTACATGCGTTGTCTTATGATGATTTGTGTGATGTTTTCTGCCTCACGTGGTGCTTTTACTCCTGCCTAACTTTTTGATAGGGTCATTCATTGCTGTTAATGAGAGCAGTTACACACTTAACAAAATAGATCTCTTTAGATGCACCCTTTGTTGAGGTGAATTAGGTCTGTTCTTAATCAATCTGAAGTGGTAGAGCTGAGATCCCTTGCCAAAATCAAGCTGCCCAAAGATAGGGGAGAGTCTAGAGGAAGATTTTGTGGAGGCTTATTTAGGATTTTATTGTAAACATATCAAACTCAGCAGTGTTAGAGGTTGTTGGTAAAAATATTATTGCTACTCCTACTTTCTATTTGCATCATAGATTTGAAGTTGGTTTTGTTCCATTTGCAGCCCACATACTGCTGCAGCATCCTTCCTTTTGCTCTACCTGATAACCCGTCAAAAAGGTGGGCCGTTAGCAAAACCTCTGCTGAGCGGCAATTAGCAAGTCTTCTGTTCCAGCAGAGATGTCAAAACTGGCTTTTGTTTTTCCAAGACTTGGAGCTAGAATGGCAAAGAAGGGCCATTATTTTCATTTAGTGCCTCCTGTAATGCTGCCTGCTTACCTTAAAGATGTTCTTCATGGGTGCTACCTTCCTTTACATGCAATGTACATAGGAAGCCTTTAGGTGTGCAGATGTCATTGTGAATTAATCCACTTCAGCCACCTAAGTCCTTTCTGCCTTTCATCACCTCTACTGGAGTTGAACTAAATATAATCTATGCGTTTTCCCTTCCACTTTCTTTTCTGATGCGCTCTCCTGTTCTCATTGCTCCTCATAGGAGCTGAAGTAACTTTTGTTATTGACCCAGGGAACTTTATTGAATAAGTATATCTAGAAGTGTTTCTAACACTGAACAGCACACAAACTGCATGATTACTTTTAGTGTCTCTTATTGAACAGAAAGTATTTTAATAACCTGAAAGATTCTTCAGTGAACAGTGCTGGATCTGCACAATTTATAGCGTATTTAAATATTTTTACATTGGTACCCAAGATTGAATTCCAATATTTCTCTTTTGTATCTCTGAGCATTTTAATACACTTCTGGGAACACTTACCTTTTATGATGAAAACAGTATTTTCTAACATAAAGTGGTGATTTCAGCTTAAGTGCAACCATATGTATCTTAGGGCAAGGGCTTTTGGTTCTAAATAACTGTTTAATGTTAAGGATCTTTCACAATGGAAATGTCACAAACTACCATATACCAGCGTTCTTGGAGAAACAAAGACAAAATGCAGAACAGTACAGCTTCTATAGTTAAGCATAAATACTTTGAAGCACAACTGCAAATTGAGATTTTTTTCAATGAAAATTGTAAACTACAGAGATATGGGAAAAACACAAAACAAATCTGCTTGAATTAATGAGCCTGTCTCTCAGCATTGGTTAGATCATGTCCTAGTTTAGTTTACCAGTCTGATTACTGGTGGGTAATAACACTACTAAACCTAATTCCACAAAACTATGCAAATAACTTATTCCTGGGTCTGTACAGCATATACCCCTCATCAGTAGAAACATCACATTCAATTATTTTGTTTCAGGCAAAGATCTCAAATCTTTCAGAAACCTGAATTAATCTTTACAGCTTTGAGGGACATTTTGGTGTCCATTTAACAAAAAGAAAAACTGCGGCAGAGAGCATTTAAACTGCCAGTAAATGACTCTGATATTGCAGCTCGGTCCCTAAGCAGTTTGCCCACAATAATAATGCCGGTCAAGATTTGGCAGTCCCAACACTTTTTTCTAAGAAGTATATAATGACTCTTCTCCTGTGCCCACTGGGTATATTACTTTGACACTGGGAAAAGATCCACGTAAAAATATTTGTATCATAATATCAAGGATATGCACTCATTCACATTGCCTAACAGCAAAACACTGGCGAGGAGCAATTATTAATTTGGGGGTAAAATGACTTCACTTGTTCAACTTGTACATAAATCAGAAGAAAAAGCAGAGGACTTGGGCAAACAGCAAGAGAACAGCAATCAGATTTTCCAGCTCTTAAAGGTTATGCACCGTCTCGCACCGACTACCCTAAAGGTTAATATTCACCTGTGGGTCACAACATGTTTCTTGTGCATTTACTTCGTGGCCTGCACCCTGGGATAGTGAATTTGGAAGAGGTTTTATGGAAGAGCTGTGAAATCATAGAACAGGATCATAGAATCATTCAGGTTGGAAAAGACCTTTAAGATCATCAAGTCCAACTGTAAATCTAGCACCGCCAAAGTCCACCACTAAACCATGTCCCTAAGTGCCACATCTCCACGTCTTTTAAATACCTCCAGGGATGGTGACTCCACCACCTCTCTGGGCAACCTGTTCCAATGCTTGACAACCCTTTCAGTGAAGGAATTTTTCCTAATATCCAGTCTAAACCTCCCCTGGCACAACTTGAGGCCATTTCCTCTTGTCCTATCGCTTGTTACTTGGGAGAAGAGACCGACCCCCACCTCGCTACAACCTCCTTTCAGGTAGCTGTAGAGAGCGATAAGGTCTCCCCTCAGCCTCCTTTCCTCCAGGCTAAACAACCCCAGGTCCCTCAGCCGCTCCCCATCAGCCTTGTGCTCCAGACCCTTCCCCAGCTTCGTTGCCCTTCTCTGGACACGCTCCAGCCCCTCAATGTCTCTCTTGGAGTGAGGGGCCCAAAACTGAACACAGTATTCGAGGTGCGGCCTCACCAGTGCTGAGTACAGGGGCACGATCACTGCCCTACTCCTGCTGGCCACACTATTCCTGATACAAGCCAGGATGCTCTTGGCCTTCTTGGCCACCTGGGCACACTGCTGGCTCATATTGAGCCGGCTGTCAACCAGCACCCCCAGGTCCTTTTCCGCCAGGCAGCTTTCCAGCCACTCTTCCCCAAGCCTGTAGCGTTGCATGGGGTTGCTGTGGCCCAAGTGCAGGACCTGGCACTTGGTCTTGTTGAACCTCATACAATTGACCTCGGCCCATGGATCCAGCCTGTCCAGATCCCTCTGCAGAGCCTTCCTCCCCTCAAGCAGATCAACACTCCTGCACAACTTGGTGTCATCTGCAAACTTACTGAGGGTGCACTCAATCCCCTTATCCAGATCATTGATAAAGATATTAAACAGAACTGGCCCCAATACTGAGCCCTGGGGAACAGCACTTGTGACTGGCCATCAACTAAATTTAACTCCATTCACCACAACTCTTTGGGCTCGTCCCTCAAGCCACTTTTTTACTCAAAGAAGAGTACGCCTGTCCAAGCCATAAGCAGCCAGTTTCTCCAGGAGAATGCTGTGGGAAACCGTGTCAAAGGCTTTACTAAAGTCTAGGTAAACAACATCCACAGCCTTTCCCTCATCCACTAAACAGGTCATCTTGTCATAGAAGATCGAGTTAGTTAAATGCTCTGGGAGCACCCAGCTGTGGAGGCAGGGGATGTTGCTGCTTGTGAGCCTACAGTGGTTGCGCTCCTCGCCTGATGCCTGCTCTCCATTCGTGGCCAGGTACCCTTCTGAGCCCTACCTTGCCTCAGAGTTAGAGGAGCTAGGTAGCAAGAGGAGCATGTGGCTCGTTCCCCGAGCCCCCACCATGCCGGGGTGTGCCGTACTGGGGCGGCTGGAAGCATGCGTGCCCGGGCGGGCACTGGCAGCGAGCCTCACCTATGATGCAGGGGGCCCTCCGTGCCGTGGCAGCTGTCCTGTGCCGTGCTGTGCTGCCAGTCTTCCCTCTTTAATCCAGCTTTTAATCAATCAGCACTTGGGACAAAGCATGGGCCTGAAGAGCGGATGATGTATGCCAATATTTTCCAATCTTTTATTGGTGACTCATTTTTTGTGCAGCCTGTTTTCCATGAGGAGGAGAAGGCAACCCAGATACTACCAGGGAAGGGAGGTGTGAAGATTCAGATAACTACAATAAAGATAATTCCAAATTATTTGTCGGGAAAACTCAAGATGACTATCGTTATTAATAATTTCAGTCTCTGAGGTCTGTGCAGTTACATGAGACTGAAGTGAAACTTGGCCTAAGGTTTCCCTGCCTTTCAGTGGGTTTGATTGTTGGCTTAAAGATGCAGTCACTGTGAAGATACTGTCTCTCATAATCTCATATTTATCTTATTCTCAGGTTTCTCACAAATCTTTCGACAATCCGTGCTCAGGATTAATCCCCACTAAATCTAAAGTATGTGGCAGTACTCCGAAGGAAAAAATCTGGGAGTAAAATCTAGAAGGAAAACCACAGGCTGAAAAACAAATGATTAATTGCAAGTAAGTAGGTAAGAAGAAAGTCATAGAATACCAGTACTTCTCAATTATTTAAATTTAATCAGCAGCATATAAATCACCGTATCCTAACATGACACCTTCCTGTACCACTAAGCCTCTCTCAAAAAATGTATTTTGGATATTGGCCTAAAGAGTGTCCTACTGAGCAACACAAGCGAAAATGATGGTAAGATGAAATGATTGAAACAAAAGTTATACAGTTAATTAACAACATAAAGCTACCTAGAAACCCTTGAATGCGATTTGAAAAGTGCAGGCTGGATTCTTAGCTGCTTAAATTGACATAACTCCATGGTTTTGTGGAGCTGAGCCACCTTGCATCAGACCAGGATCTGTCTCCCGTGCCTTGGGCCTCTTACAGAAACAGTAAAGAAGAAAACCAACCAAAAACTGTTCAAATCACTCTAATGATTCTAATTAAAAACTTTTTTTCCCCACCTAATTCTTTATTATGATAAAGGCTTTTTGTTGTGCAAACTCATTAGTACAGCTTATTCCCTGTCATTTACATTTACCAATATAAATAGCCAAAAAGTGCTGATGAATAACCCACTGAATCTGAAATCCAGCAGTACAGAGAGGTCTATGCTTGTAGTCACATGCAGTAAATAACTAGGATGTTCTAACCTCCGTCACTAACATTCTGCATCCTTATATATGCCATTTTATACATTTGATGTCTTAAGTGATTCTTCCCATTGCAGCTACACAGGCACCTTCAAAAGCAAGAAGCACCTGAGATAAGCAGGCAGCGGCAAGTGTGCCTTGACGTCAGGGTGCACGCTAAGCCCTGGGAGGCAGTGCCTGTCCTGGAAGCACGGGCTGGCAGCAGAGATGCTGCCTTTTATTCTGCTGTGTTTTATCACAGAATCACAGAATCGTATAGGTTGGAAAAGACCTTTAAGGTCATCGAGTCCAACCATAAACCTAACACTACCAAGACCACCACTACACCATGTCCCTAAGCACCTCATCCAAACGTCTCTTAAATACTTCCAGGCATGGCGACTCAACCACTTCCCTGGGCAGCCTGTTCCAATGCTTGGTAGCCCTTTCAGTGAAGTAAAATTTCCTAATATCCAGTCTAAACCTCCCCTGGCACAACTTGAGGCCATGTCCTCTCGTCCTATCAGTTGCTACCTGGGAGAAGAGACCGACCCCCACCTCACTACAACCTCCTTTCAGGTAGCTGTAGAGAGCGACAAGGTCTCCCCTCAGCCTCCTTTTCTCCAGGCTAAACAACCCCAGCTCCCTCAGCCGCTCCCCATCAGCCTTGTGCTCCAGACCCTTCACCAGCTTCGTTGCCCTTCTCTGGACACGCTCCAGCACCTCAATGTCTCTCTTGTAGTGAGGGGCCCAAAACTGAACACGGTATTCGAGGTGCGGCCTCACCAGTGCTGAGTACAGGGGCACGATCACTGCCCTAGTCCTGCTGGCCACGCTATTCCTGATACAAGCCAGAATGCCATTGGCTTTCTTGGCCACCTGGGCAAATGGAGGAAGGTAGGAAACCTGCTCTTCCTGGGCCAGCCAGAGGAGCTGGCAGGAGCGCACGGGCTCTCTCTAGCAGCTTCTCGAGAGGGAACAGGGTAGGAGTGGAGCACATGGAGCTGGGAGGGATTAGATACAGGTGGCACCCGCTCTGCAGGTTTCTGGCTGGAAGGCAGGAACTGCTAATAGGTGAGAAGGTGTATGTTGGGGTTCAGCAGCAGAGAGAGCAGCAACGGGGCCCGGGAGAGATGATAGCAAGAAGGCCCTGGTGGGAAGTGCCATGCTAGTCCAGTACAGCAGCACCTGGGGAGACACCAGTGCCACGAGGGCACCAGAGCTCAGATATCTCGGGTGCATCTGGACTGCAAGCAAGAGGAGGCATCTCCAGGTGTTGCCTCCAGTGCAGACTGAAATTCTTAGGAAGAGATTAAAATCAGAGCCTCTTGCTTGGATCTCAGCCCTTGCAACCTGCTTCTTCTCCCAAAGCAGTCAAGGCTGGGGTTCAGACAGGACTTTCCAAGTTTACCTTATGGAGATGCGGCTGGTGGTTGCGCACCGTGCTCTGGTGAGTCCTACAGCCTGCTCGTGGGAGGGAAGGCAGGCAGGGCATGGCCACCCTTCACCACTGTGCATCCCCATCGGTGCCAGGGACGCCAGGCAGAGGAGAGAATGGAGTAACATCTACAGAGATGGCAAAAGAGCTCTGGCAAGCAAAAAGGCTTTTATTGATCGTAAAGCAGGGATGTCGTGTCCCAGAGTGAAAGGTTGGGCATCATGTTGGCTTACTGATTCCCAACCTTTCTGTACACATACGCATATATGAGTAACACATATTTACATGCACCTGTATGCATTTATATGTACACAAAGACTGACTATAAACCAGAATGGAAATATGGTGATTTATAGAATAAAAAACTAGAGATCAGGAATGACTGAGAGCAACAGCACAAGAAATGGCCTTCCGCAGCTCCTGAGGCCCTGTAAGTTGGAATGAGCTATCTGAAGCCTTTTCCCTGGAGGTACACTGGAGGAGGCGTGCCAGCAGGGGTGATACAGTGAGAACAGGGCTGGGAAGATTGTTTGTATGAGATAGGGTGAAAAAAGTCAGGAGGACTTCATGTCTGTGCAATGCTCTCCTACGGATGTGACCGTTTCGCGTGCATGGCTCTCTTTGGTTTACAGGAGTAAGTGAGACTGAGAGAGCAGGATCTGAAATGCGTGGGCAGTATTTTTCCTCAGTCTTATCAAAAATGAAGCAACATCAAAATACTGAAGCTGACAGAAATAATTTTAATACGTAACTGTCATTTCCCACACATAATTTATGGCTAGATTGGCAAAAGCATTCTTACTTAACCACTCCCATGGACAATACCCAGTTCAACGGCCAAGTACTAAGAAGTTACAATGCTTCTCCCAATAAACTTAGAGCAGGGCAGGGTATAAAAGCCATCATAGCTGTGTAAATCTCAGACTCCCTCACCTTCGCCTCCTACACACGCATAGTCTGTGGAGGACACAGGTATCAGTGAGGTAGGCAGGAGCATGCAATACAAGCCCAGACACCCTGGAAAAACTCTACTCTAAACCCAACCTACTTTGCAGTTCCCCATGCCCTCCCGGACAAGCCACCCACCAACCGATCCTACCTCTGAGAAGACACGAATAGCCGCATGAGCTCCTTACCTCCTGGAGATGCTGGGAGGATGCAACCCTGCGTCTGCAGGGCGTGTGGGTCCTGCTGCCGTCGGGATTCACCGGGCAGAGGCACCGGAGCAAACACTTGCGCGAGTGAACAGACCAACAAATTTGTACAGATGTAAGGTAGCGGTTGCGTAACAGCCCTGGTGATTTACGTTTGCTATCTGCAGATAGGGATGAAACGCGGGTTGCCTGCAGTGTGCTTGCACGCTCGTACACGCACACCCCAGAGGGAGAGTAAAGCGGAGCCCTTGGATCTCAGTCAAGGTGGTGATTCAGAGGCAGAGCAGCACGCGCGGGATGGGTAGCTGCTAGCCAGCTACTTGTTGGGTGGGCTTGGGCTAATTAAGCTGTCTGATTGGAGAAGGATTCAGGAGCAAGAAGAGAACAAAAGTGCGAGCCAAACTTCGGTGTCCGTTAGCTTGATGTGTAATTTCATGACAGTTCACAGACCTGTGCAAGAGAACAAAGCGCAAAGCATCTATTTTTATGTTGCGGAGGGATGCTGATCTGAAGACGAGACTTAGTTCATGAAACCCAGTTTTGGCTTCTTTTTAGTCTTAATCCACCTCCTGCTACACACTCCTCTCTTCAAAACAGCACACATCTTCATAACATCACTTGCATGCGGGGTAGCCTTGTTTTGTTACAGGACCAGGTTCAGGGAGGAAATTGGTTTCTGATGCTCTGAATGGCTTTGTAAATGAATGATGAATGAAGACGCAGGCAAACCGGGAGATACAGGGAAGAAATTGATAAATAGAAGAGAACGCTGTGGAAAAAAACCCAAGGGGATCTAAATTACTTACACAAAATCCAGTAGTAATTTGCATGCTTAGTATTAGGTATTAATGGCATCTCTCTCCCTGCTGCACCAAAACATATTTTATATGCACAAATAAAGGAGACTGCCAACCACCCCAGTGTTTGTGTTAGTTTTAGAGAACCTCCACATTTAATTTCCAAGCTTAAAAGAAAATAAGAAACCTGGAGCTCTGGAGATCATTGCTGTTTCCTTCCAGAGCAATTCTGCATGTTTGACATCTTATCTATTGTTTATGTCAGGCAAACAGTGCCTGGACAACACACAGAGTGGGCTGCAGCGGTAACGCGCCAAGCGAATACCTATGAGTCTCGGTGATTCATCGCTCCAAGGAGCTCTTGCTTTAATCACGGAGGACTGGCAGATGAGGAAGACCATGAGGATTTATGACTTTGGGGCAGAGTGACAGCTGTCCCAGGTATTCCCACCCAAATCTACAAATCAATGCTTTTATTAGAAAGTGACAGCATTAATGGCGAAGGGTTGAGCAACCAACCGCCCCCCAGAACAAAACTGCCACGTGAGAGAGCAACCGTGTTTCACCCACAGAAAAATCAATCGGAAGTGAAAGCTTTTCGATGGCCGAGGGATCCATCTGTAAGCTCATCTCTAGCTAAGGTAATCTTGCCTTTCAGAGCGTTGGGCTGCCCGTTTTATCACAGACATGAAGAAGCGTAGAGTTTAGTGCCAATACCTTGTAAGCAACGATTAGCTGTGGAGCATCCCCCAGCCCTGCCGGCATCCCAGCACGGCCACTGCGTTTCACTGCTCCACCTTCACAGAGATCTTTTTACACCCACTCTGTTGTTTTAGATGAACGGTTTAGTGTCCACATCATGTTTTATGTAACAGACCGATGCTCCCTCCACAGCTGCACTTCTCCTCTGCCACAGACAGCTGGGTCCTGTCTGAAAGCAGCAATCCCTACAGGTCATGGAAAAATGAAAGCTTCCTTTCAGAACTTGCGGCTGGAGCAGATAACTAGAAATTAAGAGACCCCGGCTCTATCACCCCTTATAATGCTCACAGGTGCAGGTGAATAGTTTCCTTATCTGTGTGACTCGGTTTCTCCATCTCTGAAACAGCAAAGCTGCCCCTCTGAAGTGTTTATTCACAAAAAAGGATTTGAGGCTTTCAGCCAGGTGGAGACACATAGGTGCAAAGCGCTAGTATGGGTAGCAGCTGTGGCCTGCTTACACCCAGACGTAAAGAGAAAGAACTAAAAGAGGGACATACTGCATGCTTTTATATCACCTACCACACAACCTTCTGTAAAAACCAAGAAATGCACTTTATTTTAGAGGAGGGACCTGCCCTGCAGCTGCTGCTGCGTGGTGGGGAGGTACAGGGGGCCCTTATGCAGAGCCTACTCCCAGACTGAACTGCTCCAGCAAAGGCGATACCTGCCTTCTAGCCTCAAAGACATTTCTACAGGAATCATGCCCCTTTTCCAGCCCTATTTGAATCACTGAAAGCTGCGAGCCTTTCCAGCCCAGAAACACTTGATTAATCAAGATGTGTCAGCCCATACCTGCTGCGAGGACTGAGCCACATGGCTGCTGAGGTGGCCATTACAGTGTCCCATCAGGGTAGTTTAGGGCTGGTTGATTTGTCTGTTTGATTTCCGTTTTCAGTAGCTGTAAAAACAACACAAATAATCAAAGGGGAAAAAAAAAGGAGCTCAAATACTTGCTTTCCGACGGCATGTCCTGCAGTTCTTTGCAGAAAGCAAAGTCAAAGGTAAGGTTGCATTCACACGCTGATGCCCATTTTGTCATCGCAAACCATATGGACAACACATTTAATTTAGAGATACTGTCTGAGCAGCTGAGTGCCAATACAGCATGAGGGTCACCTAGTGTTGCAAAGGCAACGCCAAGATGTTTTTCTTCAGAGGAGAGGACGCAAAATCCTGCATGAGGCCCATTACGCTACCGCGGTGTCTGCGTTGCTGTCTGTGAGGAATGCTTGGGAAGAGGAGGGTCACCACTCCCAGAGCTGCTGGAGGCTCCCAGTTCTCACTTGGCGATAACTGACAAGGCTGTCATTAACTGGCAGGAGATCAAGCAACAAGCCTGCCTCCTTCCAAGAAAGGGCAACCAGCTCAGAGCTTTAGGGTCATTTGTAATAACCCTCTCCTTCTAGTTTCTTGCTTCCTACCTTGCTTTCAAGGGTGATCAGAAATGTAGCATTGGGTGGGTGGGGAGGGGAGGGCTTAAGGTGTTGGTGTAACATTACTTCTACTTTCACTTCTGCAATGGGTCACTTCTACTCGCTACGTAAGCAAGACCGAGTGTTACTTCTGAGGATGTTACCCCAGGGATGCAGTTTTTTCCCATTGCCGGTGGAAGAGACGAGAACTATCTTCCACGAGAACTATCTTCCAAATCATTACTGTGGCTATAGTCAGTTATCAGAGAAAAACATTAGAAATATTTTGGCACTTACATAAAATAGAATAGTATCAAACAAATGCTTAGAAATTAGGAGAAAGTAAAAATAACAAGCCAACAGTATCTTTGAAGTTCCTACGGTAATGCGAAACATTATTCTATCGTTTTCTTTGGAAAAGGATTTCCTGCAGTGTTGCCTCTATATGCGCAAGATGACTGTTTACGCAGCTAGTTCCTAAGCTCTATACATTTCCAGTTGAAAGATCAGAAAAAAGTGGACAAGTTAGAAAATGTCACCTCAGTTGGGATTTTTGATCACAGAAGACTCTTAGTAACGACAATGGTTCCTGGGATAAGATGACTAAGCGTTTGAAAAAGAGAAAAAAAATGATATTGTCAAGGTACTGCCTGGTGACTTGGTGGCTTGAGGAGAGTTTTGCAAAGATACAAGGAAGCCAATGATGCTGTGGGCTGTGATGCTCCAAACCATCTCTCAGCTTCGCGCTTCCATCCTGGAGAAACTCTGAATTTTCACTTATTTCCCTGCTCTCTAGAAGGGGACGAGTAAGCAGCTTTGGAAAGCAGCAGATTCCAAGATCTGCCATAAGAGTATTTCTAACATTTTAATGACCTAGGATCCAGACATTTTTTTGGTTTTGGTTAGTATTTCAGTAACATGCCTCAGATGTTTTGCTTTGCTTCTTAACCTCAAAGGCGGTACAGCATAGCCAGACACTTGCAATATGCAGCGTCACGGACAGAAAGAGTGCTCCATATACAACGGAAAAAACGCGGTAGTGACACATACGCGTCTATAGCTATATATACACACACATACTGCCATTCAGGTAAGCACAGGCAGCCTGGATTTTCCAGGCTGACATGTTATTTACTCTTCTCCTGGCCTTGGAAGATTTTCCCTGGAGCTCGTAAACTGCCCTCCTCTGACAGGGCTTGGGCTGGGGAATGCACCCACTGCGAGTCTCTTCCGACAGCCTCCAGCTCACCTCCCTTCCCTGCTGACGTTAAGTAAACATTGGTTTTTAACCCCTAGGGTATTACACTTGACCTTTGCACCCACTGCAAATATCTTCATAAATAAATGCTTGAGTAATGAGGAAGGAGGAGACAGAAAGATTCAGGGGAAAAGTAGCATATGCAAAACTCGACTGAGCTGTCTGGTCACTGCTTCCCGATACAAAGGTGACTGGGGAGGTTTCGTGATGGATGACATGTCATTCGCGAGAGCTCCATCTGTAGTTGCCAGCACAGAAAGAGGTCCTTAAAATTCCAGCAGCTGAAGCCCTGCCATCCGTCAGGGAGAGGAACACAGCCATCCACCCACCCGCTTGGCCGGCGCGGGAGCCCAAATGATGAGCATGCCACAATCATTCAATCATTTTGTTTGTGCAAAACTCTTGGCCATGAAGTAGCAGCCGGTGCTTGGCTTACTGTGTGGCACTCCTATTTGTACTGACAAGTACATCTGTACACAGGGGCTCCCAGACTCCCAGAGCGCAGGGCTTTTCCTACCTGGCAGCAAACTGGTCAGAGGGGGAGATGCTGCTTCTTATGGCAGGATTATTTGGTCACGGGAGTACAGTGCGTTCCTACTTGCGAGAATGATTGATTTCATAAAACAGCTTGGAAAGGAGGTCAGTATTGTTTAGGCTTCCATTTGTAGGCATTCAAATGCTATTGTAATCCAATTCATCTTTTTTTCCTTTTGACTGTCACCCATCACGTAGGGTGCAAAGTGGAAATGGTTTTCGTCTGCCTTTGGATCTCTGCAGCGTTTTTAATTGAAAGCCATGCTCTTACACCAAGAAGCCAGATGGATTTGATTCTAACTTCACTCAAGCATCCTTTGACTGAGCTTCGAGTACTTTACATTAGTTTAGACTAAAATAAAAAAGTGTTCTATGCAATGCACTCCCCATTCAGTTTGTTTGGGGCACTTCGCAGTTAAGACCCACCTTTTCCCCCTGCAGCTCTCGGTTACTTGGTCTGGTTCCCACACTGCTCACACTGGCTAAACACAGACCAATTCCTAGCAAAATAAATAGTGTTTCTTAGTCAGTACAAAAGCGTGTGGCTTTTTTTGCCTGAATTATAAATTCTCCACAGATTACACCTGTGGCCAATAGGGCCTGAGGGATAAAGCAGTACGAAAGCAGGTCATTATTTGAGTAAACATGAGATGATACCACGAGGAAGTATTTGGCTCACCAGGTGGCAGAGAGAAACAGCAGCGTTGTTCCGCTTTTCTCTGTTTCTTCATCAAGGCGGGCACCACCAGCCATTTTTCACATCATACAACTGTCCTCCCCCATCCCCTATGGGTGATGCGGTGGTTTAGGGTATGACGTAATCAGAGCAGGAATTTGGGCTCGACAGCTTTTTCCCCACTGGTTTGAGGCACCAGCTGGGGAACACCTGCAATTAACAGGACCAGCATTTTGATATAGAGAACACAGGGCAGTTTGCAGAGGACGGTAAATCTCATCATCCCCGATTTGCACAGAGGAAACCAGGGTACAGATGTGCAAGTCAAAGCACACGTATTGCTGCAGCTCAGAGTTACTGTCATTTAATCTTGATTTTTCTGGGCTGAAGGGGAGCTACCCACCGAAGAGAGAGGCTATGGGGTTCATCCCCAGTTCCCCTCTCGCAGCCAGCCCCCGGGCTGGCAGGATCTGCTCGCTGACCTTTCCAGGAACAGGGCTGCATGTCTGAGCAAAGACTCACTCAGGATCAACCCCCGTGACTCTGGATAAATGAAACACTTTGCCGTCTGGCATATCACTCCGTTTCCCACGAACGGCACAAATAGTCACCGCGGCATGTACAAACACAAGGAATCTATTATTGGTGCCTCTCCTTGGCTCGCCGTCGTGACGTCCAACCTGGAGGCAAGTGTTAATGCCCTTATAAGGCTCCTCGCACACATTTAAATGTGTTATCCTTTGGCCGATGATACAAACTGCTATCTCAGTAGCATACGGCATGGGGAGGTGGGAGATTTTCTTGGCTCTGTGGTGAGAGAGAGAAATTAAAAAGGAGCCTACAATGCTGAGTCACTGTGACAAATAACTTACTATGGAATACATTCAGGCTTTAGCAAGGAGGCAGCTGATAGTGAGTCAGTGACTGACTAGTGCCTCCTAGATTTTCCTCCTTGGGAAAGATTCAATTTAATGGGATGAAGCGCCAGCAAAAAGTAATTCTCGGTGTTACCGAGTCAATATCACTAATTATACACATGGTTAAACCTGTTAAGTTACACTGTACGTCGCGTAGTATGTGCATTTTGTTTGGTGTATAGCATCCCCCGTTATGAAGAGGTTCAGTATGTCCCATTAAAAACACTGGTTTTCAGACGCTGGAAATTTTGCCAAACTTCAGCCGTTTGGCTGTCTTAATTCAAGCATCTCCCCTCTTTTGGTTGCTCAACTTTGCAGGCTTATGAATGTCCTGTTTAACGTTCTGGTTTAGCACTCCATAGCACAATTTAAAATAGATAGTTTTGTGTAAAAAAACCTCTTCCAAGTGCAAAATGGGTACAGTTTTGAGGCAGAAGGTAGAAGAAGGTCACAATTCACCCAACATTTAGTACCAGTGAAGTCAAATTTGCACATGCTCAATTATGGCCAATTTTTTTTTTTTGGGGGGGGGGTGTGATGGTGTGGCATGTCTTTTTCCCCCCCTCCAGTCTGACAGACCCATGCTCAGAGAGGGAAATAAGATCTTGTCCCTGAGAAGTAGCTCACTCAGGACCATGGACCCAGAGGAGGGAAGCAGAAAGCAGGTCTGAGCAACTTTGTTCTGGTCCCCTTCCCCTGGACCCCAGGTCACGTACCTGCCAGTGAAACAGCAGAAACATCAAAAAACAAAGCCTCCCAACAGCTGAAAAGCCGCAGCCGAACCCCTTTCCTATTCGCACAACCCCCTTTCTGTTTACACTGCCTGGCACAGCTGCCGATTAAATTCTCAAATATTCATGCAATCTCCTACCACCATGTGACTGACATTGCTCCATTTAGGAGACAACTTGCTGAACATAAATAATATGGAAAAAGTTAAAAGGCAATTCTGTCACCCAAGAACCAAGCATTGAAGCCTTTTCAGCCAGCCCATCCTTGGCCATGGCAGCAGGGGATCAAGGGGCCCAAGCAACATGATATCTCCTGTGTTCCCACCAGGCTTCTCACCCAGCTGATGTCCCTTTCATCTTTGCCTGTGCTCTTGCCTCCAGAGACACCCAATAGCATCAACCCTGAAATTCCTAAGATACCATGCTAACTAATACATTATGGGGAAGATTATAACTATTCCCAAGCAGACCACAACCAGGTGGAAAGAATTTCCTATCTTCCTCTTCCACCTGCACTCCGGGAGGAGACATGAGGTTCAGCCTGGCAAGGGAAACATTTTCCCTCAAGTAATTCCAGCTGGGACACTGCAGTCAGGCCACCCTTTCTGAGCACAAGTATCATAAAGGCATAGAGCAATTCACTGTTCACTTGAACCATTAATTAAGGAATTATACTAATGCTATTCCTGTCTAAAGACTGGCTGCTAAAGAAGTGTAATTAGTTATTCACATCTGTTGCCCAACTTATATGAACTACAGTGGTCCAGTTGCTAGTGAATGGGGTCCATAAAGCTGGTCAAATATTTTTGCATGATGCTTTTGTTTGTTTCTTGAACAAAAGTGTCTTTTTTCCCCTAAAACAAAGCTTTTCTTGAGAAATGGTGATATCATCAACAATTTCACTGTCTTTTTTTAGCCTAGTGCATCTCTCTCCAACCCTGTGAGACAAAGGGCTTCCTTATTTCCACCATGGCTCTAATACATCACATTACAAACCCCACTATTAAAGCAACTTGCATTCTTGATAGAAGGGCGGAGGGGCAGCCAAGGGCTTTTCCAGGCCAGGGAAGAAGCAAGTCCACAGGGCTGCAGGGAGCTACTCGTTCCACCGGTGCCAGCGTTAGCTTGTCTGTGGTTGCTGAAGGACTTTTGAGCCAGGCTCTCATTGGCCCTGAGGCGATGAAGTGGTCTTAAAGTGGATGTGAGCATATAGTTATGATCAAAAGAGTCTTCTTTTAAGGAAGAATTGTCTTCTATCTCTGAAAAATCACACACAGACCCTTCTTTTAAGAGCAGCAAGTTCATATAATTTTAAAGAAAAGAAATACTCATGTTTTTCTTCGCGTGCTTGTGAAGAGACACTCTCAGATATGACCTTTCCAAAATGCCTGTCAATGATCAGCTATAAAACAAGAGATCTCAGTAATATTTTTCTAATGCAGAGTGAAGAGCAGCCAACTTCCCATAGAAAAGGAGGAGGATTTTCTCAAACTAATTTTATTTCCTTATCTTTAGTCATCTGTTGAAAAGAAAACACTAAATATATTCCTCAGTCTACTCCTTCCAGTGATAGCTCGAAGGAGTAAAGAACCATATGCTCCTTCAGCTGATCTATACTGTCTCCATGACAATGCACATTTACAAAGTTTGCTTCTAACAACTTTGTAGTATGAGCTCCAATTGCTTGTAATTAAGGGTACGAGGCAGCCTTTCAGAAGGGAAGGGCTGCTCGTCACTGCAGCTACATCGGTCGGGCTCCCCTTCCCACTTCTGCTGGAGAGGGCTGCGTTTCTGCACGGGGCTCTAGGTCAAGCCATTACATTTCTGCACAGAAACCTCCCAGACCTTCAGGTGGTGGAAATCAGTTTAGCTTCAGCCATGTCGGTGCAGCACAGCCACCTAGCATCAGCTGAGAACTTAATACACTTAGTCCCTCCAAGTTCCATACAAGTTTTAATACATAAGAGACCTTAAAAGGATTTTTACGTATCAGAAAATCTTAGATTTACACAGGGTGCCCTCCTTCTTAAAGGATATTTTGCTCACACAGTGTTTTAATTCAGTGAAACCAGATTTCTCAAAGGTTCCTCGCTCTGGAGTAGAGTGAGATCTTGAAGCTGTGACCTCCTTGAGCAGGACAGAAGAGTGGAGGAGCAGGAGCTGGGCATGGGTGCTCAGTGCGAGGGCACCCACCACAGCTGGAACACAGGCAAGGGGAGAGGGGATAGCTGGCTAGTGGGGAAGGGAAACAGGATGCCAGAAAATAGAGGGGCACGATTTATAAACAAGGAGGCTTAAGTGTCAGTAGTAAAAGCAAAAAGTAGTAACTCTAAGATGGGAAGGTGCACTGTTTGTCTCAACAAAGGCAAATTACAGGATTTGACAGCGTTGCTTTTTAATGTCTTAAAAATGTAATTCTAGACATAGGCATATTTTATACTTTAAAAAAAAGGCAATTCCTTTTTTGATCATCCTCCCAGTACTTAAGGCAGACTGAAGGTTGGAAAGTCCCGTGTTTAAAGCTTTTACTCCTCTCTCTGGGCCAGCTCAGCTCACCCCAGTGCGGTGGACTGGAGTTTCTCCCCAGGCTCAGCGGGTACGTCAGGAGGGGCGTCCCTAACCTGGGGGGAGAAGAGGGGTCCTGGGCAGAGGCAGCAGGTCGCACCCCTCCAGGGAGGCGAGGCACTGCCTGCCTGGCCACGCCGCTCCCGCTGCGGGTTGCCTGTGGTGGAGAGGGCTTGCAGGGGCCATGTGCTGCAAATGCCCTTTGGGGTCCTGGCACAACCTGTCCAGGATCCAGACCCCGATGGGGCAGGCTGTGTCCTGAGCCCTGTGGCACTGCAAACTCACCCCAGCAGGGATTTATTTAGCTTATTGACACTTACTGGCATGCCATGGTTTGCGTGCTGTGTGACGTGCACAGCCATCTGCAGAGGGTGGGGGAGCAGCCCAGCAGAGCACTCAGGCTGGGGTACCTCTAAAATGTAGGGATCTTTTCCAAAATAGCATTTGGAGAGACCAGGATCAAGAAGTCACTTTACAGCTCCAGGTACATCGTACAAGGGATAACCAGTCAGTAAATATCGTCACCTGCTTGGGCTTTTACCCTGTGCAAAACACTGGACAATATCTGTTCTGGGACTTCTGGGAGCTATCAGCATCCAGGAAAGACATCAGCCCACAAAAAGGGAGCTGCTACCACCCCTCCGGCTGCCCAGGTATGCCAGGGCAATGCCAGGGAGGGGGTCAGGGAGAGACCATGCTCTCCCTGAGAGAGGAGATGATGCAGTGGCAGATTTTACACATTAGCCCTTTAGATCTGTTGAATCTTTCTTAAAAAAAGTTAAGAAAGGGTCAGAAATGCTGGCAGGTGGGCAGCAGCATTAAAGTGGAACAGTTGTCGTGTCTGTGGGTGCAAACAAGCAGATCACCTGTGATGGGGACCACTGCTCCTGGAGGTGCAGGTGACAAGCCACCCCAGCTGAGGCAGGGTCTTACCACCCAGAACCGGAGGTGGGGCAGACCTCTTCTTTATACTCCTTTACATCCTTTACATTCCTGTTTTTTCCAAGTTTCTTGGGTTTTTCTTTATAAAAAAACCCCTTAATGCACAGTATTTTTTAATCTTTTATGGTTTTATATTTTTATTCTGTGTTAAGAGGTTTTTACTGCAACTGCAAGAATAATTTCCATGTGAAAACACCATTTGCCAGAAAATGTTGACATATTCTGATACTTACAGAAGCTGTGTTACGTACCAAACAGTATGCAGAAGTTTGGATTTACTTCTTACCAACCAAGCCAGGATGCCCAACTTATTGACTATTTTAATGGACAAAAAAAAAAATTTTACACTACGATATCATAGCATAAAAACATTCGGGAACAGGCTGTGTCTGGGCCACAGGCTGTCAATTGGCAGCCTCCACCTAAACAAGTGCAGAAAGATGTTATATTGTTATTTTCAGAGCCTGTGTGTTTCACTATTCCCCAATCCGTACAATAGCTGTCAGCACTCCTGTTTTGAATTTCACACATTTGCTTAATCAGAAACCAACAGAAGTACACAACTGGCTGAAGTGGCGCATGAGATGCAAATTCTTTCTTTATCAAGGAGTGACCCAAGATATGGGTTGCAGATCAGGTTAACCCCACATAATCAGTTTTAAATGGACCTATAATATGTATTTCAGCTCAATAATGAAAACTTCAGCTGGCAAAGATGTGACTGTATTTAAAAAAAAAAAGTATAAAAGAACAGTAACACATTTATTTTAAAATAAGCCTGACACATTTATTTTGAATTGTCAGAATGAAACACTTAGAGATTTATTTTCTTCCTCAGTTCACAACCCCAGAAACTGACCCGGGCAGCAAAATCCCTATGAATTTATCAGATATTTTCATTTTTGCTAGACGGGCATTTTTCCCTAAGAAACCTCTATCATTAAAATTTTCACCCGGCTGCAGTCCTTACTGCTCATATATCCTGAGAGGGATCATTTAAACACAAACAGGACTCCCAAGAGCTGGCAAACACAGACTCCTGTTGAGCAGCTCTGCTCCTCCCAGTACTTGCCCTCACAGCAGTCAGGCCCAGAACACTGCTCACAAGCTGTCTTAACATCCATTTGACATCTGCAAATACATGCCAAGTTCTAATTATGCTTGACAGTCCTCTAGAAATTAAAAATCCGCCCCCCCCCCCAAAAAAAAAAAAAGCCAGATTCCTGCTGAAGTCTATTTAGAGGGAGTGAAGCTAAGGCTTCTCTAATTAGAGCTGAGTCTCCAGTTATCCCTTCACCCCGTACACCGGGAGCTAAGACGAATTCTGCCAGAGAGGAGTCACATCTAGACTAGTCTACCAGCATTACGCAATGACAGGAGGTGTGCTGTGCAAGAAGGAGTTTCTGCTGGGAAGAGAGACAGCTCAGAGTCACAGCTTCCTCTTCAAGCCTCCAAAACTCACGGATTCAGAAAGAATTGGTTTCCCCACTACAAAACACCCCTCTTTCAGGGACTAAGAGCCAGCCCTGCTTGGGCTTTGCTAATCTCTCCATTTAGTGGGAAAGCACATGAGACCCGGTGTGCCAGGAGCTTAGGAGGCACCGCTCAAAGTTATTTGGTGCCTCGGAGAGCTCCCCGGTGAATGACAACGTAAAGGATTCAATGTGTGAGCCCAAGTGTCGAACAAACACTGCCTATTAAAGAGTTTAAGGGGAGGAAATGCTTTCCAGACACACAAGCCTTTTCTAAGGGAATTGCTACTCTGTAGGATGTCAGACACATAATGCCGATGCCATAAATGTCACCATACAGCAGTTTTCATTCAGAAAATATATGATTGATGTCAAGAAAATCCAAAGAAATATATATCCCTTTTAATTCCTCTTACCCTTGCTCTTTTCTCCGGGGCTTTGGGAAACACACTTCAGGAGAAGCTTTGAACAGTCATGCAAAAATCAATCACATCCAGCTTTCAGAGGGTGGGAAAAAGCTAAAAAATTGCCACATTTTTGGGGAGGTTGAGAAAGGGGTGCAACCCTGGCAGGTAGCTCCCGCACAGCTCTGGTGCCTTCACAGCCTGGCTCCCCAGCCCGCTGCACCCCGCAGCGCTGCCAGCACAGCCCACCCTTGGGGACGAGTGGCTGGCGGGTCCCAGGGACCTGTGAGACATTTTTGCTAGGAAGGATTTGAGGCCAGAAGCCTGATGGAAAAAAAAGCCATCAGTGCAGGTAGAAGAGTTGCTCGCTTCCTGCAAAACTACTGTACCCCAACAACAACAACAAAAAGTATTTTTCCTATCCTGTTTGGGGCATACACACAAGGAAGAGCAGATGGAGCCAGGGGCACCTTCCAAGACTGTGGTCAGATGAACCCAAGTGCAGAGGTACGCATGGATGGCACCAAGCCCTCAGCCCACGTGGCCAGCAGTGCCTCTTTGCTCCCATAACACTGAGCTCAGGCTGGGGACGGGCTGTGTCTCCTCACCTCCCCCGGGTCCCGGAACCCTGGAAGGGGTCCCCTTCCCCCCATCTAGGAAAACTAACCTATTTTTCTTATTCCTTGTTCCTATTTACTTTGTTTTACATTGCCCTAAGCCAAAAAACTCCACTATGTTTATTCATTTGATCCTAGAGGAGTTCCTCTGGAGGCTCAGGGTAAGTGGCCATAGTTATGCTGCCATGGCACGGAGACACTCTGGCTTGCTGGGGGCTGTGTCGTGTTAGACCCCCACGAGTACATAGTGAGGGACAGCAACAACCCAAAGAGCTCATAGCCTGGAGAGACAAGCCAGGCAAAGAAAATATTAATGTCCTCATTATGTAGGGAGATTAAGACCCTGGTTAATTTTATTTAATTGCCTCCAGCTCCTTTTGGTCAATAGGGAAAGACAAACACCTCCAGGAGTGATCCAAACCAAGATGGAATAAACGCCTTGGAGATGAGCCTATGTAACTCCTCTATAACTCCTTATAGCAATGACCCTCCTGGTTTAGATGTGTTCGTTAAGTGGGGTTAATCCAGGCTTGAGTTACTGGCTCAGGACTGCATCCAGGCTTGGGTTCCAGCCTGCGGCTGGAAGAGGAGTTGTGCCCACGTCCTTGGAAACCCAGACCAAGACCTGGACTGATCAGCCACCCAGTCCCCCTATTTTTTGCTGTATTACTGTTGCGTTTTATGGTCACCAAGAAGGCTTTCTTTCCCCCCCACCCTTGATATGTGACTCCCCGGAGTGGGCTGTTTGTCCCCCCAGCAGAAAATAAAGAGTCACACCAGCAGCAGAGGGTGTGGGGGCAGACGCTTTTTGGGCATCAGAACTGGCAGTTTTTAGAGCCTCCGAATGAGTAGGCGATTGTGCTGAGGCTCTTTCTCCCACCACAAATCACGAAGCCAAATATCTCAGCTGCACTGCATGTCTGCAGGAGCTCCTCCTCCGGTGCTGGCTAGTGTGGGAAGGGCGCTGCTGGCACGCAGCTCACCCGAGTGCTTGCGTGCGTGTGGTCAAAATTAAGGCAAGCCCCTGTGCATGTGTTTGAGATGCACACGCGGGCAAAGCCCTTCTGCCACTTATAACCTGCCCGGCTTCACAAGAGCAACCCGGAGCACACCAAGCATCAGGACTATGTGCAACCAGCCAAACCCTCCAGGGACGTTGGCACTTGGATAGCCCTGTGCAGGGAGCAGGGAGGAAGATGTGGGCATAAGGGCACCAGAGAGCAGAGGTCTTCTCTGCTTCTTCTTAGAGAAGGGAGGCAAACAAATTAGCTAAAGGCAGTGGAAACAGATGTACTTATGTATCTTGTACCCTATAAAAGAAAGGCCCTTCCAGTGAAACAGATGGGTTTAAGTGCCATTTAAAGCAACTCCTGCTTTACCCAAGAAAGCTTCACACAAGCTTTGCGTGTGGATTACGCAAGCAGTTTATACAAGAAAGAGTCTGGCCACACATCTCTAACATCACAGGAAGCCTTCTTAATCAAAGCTGAACCAGAGGAGTCAAGAAAACCAGCCCCTACGTCCTTGAACCTCAGGCAGTGCTGGTGACTTAGACTACTGGGGGTTGGGAGATGAGCTTAATTTTGTAACTGCTGCTTCTCCTTCCCTTTTCTGCTCACGCCCTTTGATAGCCCAGTCTCAGGGAGACATTTTTAGGAACATGTAACAGCATGGCTTCATTGTTTCTCATGAATTGTAAAGACCATTACAAAAGCGCATAGGCAAAAGGTGAAGAGATTTCACAAAAACAATCATGCAAGCAGAAGTTGTCATTATAGACACCATGTCTCTAAACTCTTCAGAGTTGAGCTACAGATTTAGCATGTACTGCCTCAACCACTTTGCACCTTCCCCTACATTAATTTTCTTCAGGGACCAGAGCAATGAGAGCTAAGCAATAGGCTTCAGAGATATCCTTTTTCTGCCTCCTTTCTTTTGCAATCCTGTATTGCCAGACTAGGGTCATAACCAATATGTACTTTAGACCTGTGAATGGAGAAGAATGTGGAAGACAGGTAACACCTTAATTTCTCATTGTGTTCAATGAAAAGGCGCTAGACACAGAAAAAGTTGGAGTTATTTGTTTGTTCCCTTCCAGTCAAAGCACTATTTTAACAGCTAAAACCTCAAAAAACCAAAGCAGTAAAAAAGATAGGACAGTCAGACTTTGTTAGAATAATCAATATGGATAGAGGAAAGATTAGCTTGAATGAAATTTAGAGAGAAAAATATCCTCTCATCCGTCCTCCATACAGGCTAGTCCAACCACTCAGCTCACGCTGCTGCTGCTGCTGCCATTTCAGAAGTGACAGCTTTCAAAAGAGCCAGGACTGGTTTGCAATGCTAAGCTGAGGGAAGCACACGCGAGCAACAGCTGAACACAGAAATACAGAGGAAACTAAAGTAGTTTTAAAAGAAAAAAAAATAATCCTAAGGATATAAAATAGAGTGGGCAAAATAGAGCGGAGTCAAGGCGAAAGGCTCCCAGCAGCGAAAGGAAAGTTGCAGTTTTGTCTCATTCTTAAACCAATGCTTAAGAAAGAAAGTCTAGCACTGACAGAGATGAGGAGGTAGGGAAACACTCAACATACCTGCTGGTGCTTATGCTAAAAGCCTGAAGGTTCATCTCTTGCAGAAAAGAGCATTCCTGGTAGACTACTGCTCTATCTGCTTATACCCATGAACGCTCCCACCACCAGCACTCATTTACTCTTGTCAACAGCGCACGCTTGAGCCTTTTCCCTGTAAGCACTCACATCTGTTTCCTGTAAAGCTGGTGGCTGTGCTCGCACCCGTCTCCTATGGTCAAGTAGGTTAGAGATCAGCTGGCCCTATATGAGCCATACCTAGGAATAGTCAGTACCTCACCTGTTATGCTTCAGACGTCACTCCGACTAGCCAGTACCCATCTAATAGTGTGGGAAGGAAACGAGTAGCGTGTTAACACCATCATCTCACTCTTGTTTCCAGCTCTTCAGGGTCAGCTGCCTGCTCCAGCCCCATGGTTGCTAACAGGGTTGGAGTCACACAACCCCTTCCATTCATCATAAAAAATATAATAAAGCAACACAATGTTTTTGGCTGAGAGGGGAGAGAAGAAAATTGGTTGTAACTATGAGTCCAAATAAACCTGTCTGCCCTTTGCTAGATACTGCAGGAGATGGAGAGGTAGATGAGCGCAAAGCTCGGGGATAAGCATGGACAAGTAGACAAAACTAATGAAGCAAACTTTTCTCATGCATTTGAGAGCAAAGTGGCTAAAATGTAGCTACTGTAATGGTAGGATGGGACAACGCTTTAAGGCATTTTCACAGGAGAAGAAATTTGTCCAAATTTTCAGTCTTCATATGGCACATGTTTCTCAGGCCAGATTTTTGGTGGCTTTTTCTGGGACGGTGCGTTTCCAGAGCTGCTCTTGGCCTATGGATTGAGTCCTTCTGTCCACAGCAGGAAAACAGAGTGAAATACTGGTATACACAGAATTTGTACAGGTATAACTTGTCGCCTCAGCGTGACCACTCCTGACTTACACCCTTAGTGACCGTGAAACCTGAACTGGGACTGGATCTTCATTACTGTTTACTGGCTTTGGTCAGTGCTTTGGGCAAGGCTCTGAACAGCATTATCTCTTTCTAACAGAACAGGAACATGCAACAGAGTCCTTTCAATGCATGTGTCTCATGTCATGCAATTCAGAAATGCATGCAAAAGTGCAGATACTTAACTACCCATTTAAAGAACCTGGAGGAGCATTACTATAGGACACTAGCAGAGCACAAGGACAAGGGCACTGTATTTGGTGAGTGTAAACTTAAAGTAAATATTTGAACAACAAACTGGAATTTAACCAACTCAGTGTTTTATTCAAAAGGAAGGGCATGAGGGATAGCTGAAGCTGGCATCAGGGTAATATATGACATTCCAAAGGAAAGGAGAAAAAATAAACAAACAAGGATAATCACAATGGAAAGAGGGAGCTATGAACCACCTGAAGCTCAGAGAAAAATCAGTTTCAGGTATGTGGGAAACAGATTGCTGGCTTGAGAAGAGATGTGGTTATAATGACTCCATAAGGAGGGTTTGGGCAAAGCCAGAGTGACTGAAACTAAGGCATGAGGAAGGAAGAACAGCTGTTAAATACCAAGCCACAATCAGATATCACTTAAGCTTGATGCTGGTTTTCAGACCATAAATAATTACAAATCTTCCAATTGAGTATGCACGAAGCATAAAAATATTAGGAAAATGTTTAGGAAATCAAAAGCTATACGAAGGCAAAAGAAGACTTCATTACAAGTTAAATCTATGTTTTTCCCAAGGTGCTTGCAGAGCACCCACTGATTTCAGTGCAGTAGGCGTTCAGGCTATTTGTCTTAGCCTGGGACTCCACGTAAGAAGCAGGACTTGGGTTTCACATCAGGGAGTGATGAACGGGGAATCTCTTCCTAGGGCTAATTTAGCCCATCCGTTCTAGGGAGTCAGAGAGAACAAAACCGTCCTTCCTCCTGGTTGAATCAGAAAAAAAAGTACCAGTTTTGGGCCACAGCAATAGTACTGTTTTGTGTGCTTGTTCTCCCTTATTTGAGAAATACTGGGGAAGCTTGATGTCATTTGGTTTCTGGAGGTGTTCCTCATAAGACGTAGAGGGATGGAACTTGCAGCCTTTGATGAGGAAGACAAAGAGAACTGAATCTATAACAAGAGGAGGAAACCCTTGTAGGTTTTTTTTCTTCCAGATGTTAATTCAAACATTTGAGTTAGCATAAAAAAAAGAAAAAAAAAAAAAAAAGAGCTTAAAACAGTCTAACCAAAATCACTCTTAATCAGGTTTTGTTTCCATGGCACCTTTGATGTCATAAGCTTAATAGCTCTCCTGTGATCCATAGAGTCTTCCAAGAAAAAAAAATAATGGCTAGACTACCTGAATGCCAAATGTTGAATACACCCTTAAAAATATCCTTTCTGAAAAGTTTTCAGGCCTCCCTTCTCTTTTAAGAATCAAGGGAAGCCAAAAATCAAACCAGGAATTTCCCCCTCCTACACACCCCCACCCCCCATATCATCGGAAATCTTTGCACAGCAGTTGGAATGTATGGAGACCTACAAATATATTATTAAACTGCAAAGGAAATCCATAAAAGAGACTGTTATAAAAATAGCTGTAAAACACTTTTTTTCATTCTACAGATGCAAACTCTCAAGAAACATCTTTCTGTCAAAACCGAAACAGATTGTGGTGTTCAGCAGCACATTTCTTCGCTAGGGAAACATTCTTAGTACAGTATTTTTGCTCTTCGTCTGATGTTTTTTCCAAGGATTTTCTAATTAATCATGGTGCTGATGGATGATAACAGCCATGCTATGGCTGCTACTAACACACACAAGTCTCGCCAGAGGTAAAGTAGGTATAGTTTGCTTCAAAGCTTTTGCTCAGTAATATTTTTATGACCTGATCTGGCACTTGTGGTCAAGCAACATTCCCAGTCCCATCAGCCTTTGGGATCCTTATCTGATTTAATATGAAGAAAAAGGGGCAGATCTTTGGTTTGCTGCTTTTCTCATTATCATTGGCCACTGCCAGTGTTTGAGGAGAGATGCATCACTCTGCCTGGTGAGTTTAGTATCTGCAGGAGAGGGGCTGAAGCTTCAGATGACATGACTTACGGAAAATTGCTGCAGGAGAAGTTAAACATCATGAACTGTACTAAAAAAAGCAAAACCCTAATCCTGATTAGAAGCTTTGTTTCTTTGAAGGCAGAGTGTAAAGATTTTGCTGCAGTTATAGTAAAATACACAGCAAAGGTCTACTAACTAACTTTGATGGAAACAATCACTTAAAAATTCAACTTCTTTTTAAATAAAAGTTGATAAAACACTGTTTAAGAGATGCCAAACAAGCATATCAAACATGATACCTATAAAACACGATACAAACAAAATAAAATAGTTCTTCAAAATAAAAGCCACTAATCAAATTACTTTATCCTTTACTGTTGCTCGAATAGAAAAATGAATCAATGCTGTATCCTTCACACGTCTGGGCTTGAACTCTGCAATACATGTAGAGTGGATCTAGATGCTGTCAAACGAGCCAACATACTAGCTAGCCGTAATTTATAACCTATTTAACAAAATAAATAAGCTTGTCATATTGAAATAATTATCGTATTTTTAAAGGATAACATCTAATAGAATTCTAAGCATAACTTAAGAAGTGGATGTTACTTCTATACATGAAAGGGTTTGAACTAAAATGTCTATACTGGTGAATTACTCTAGGCTTTTGATGATCTAACAGAGAGTGTAACAGAGTTTATTGTACCTTAAATCACCTGTGTACATGTCAGAATTTGGCCCCGTCACACTTTCCCTGATATGAAATGTAGTAGCTGGTCTATTTTGATCTAGAATGGGAAGATAATAAATAAAAACACAGATTTTTAAAAAAGAAAAGTATACATCCAGATGCAGTAAATACATATTTGTTTTCTTGTTTGGGCTCCTGGCTTGTTTGTCTCTCTAACCTTGTGTCATTATGGAAAGGATAAAGTACCTTAATACAGTGCATTAAAAACCAGAAAAAACTCCTTCTCATGTTTTGATAATACTTTTTTCCTAGTTATCTTGTGTGGCTTGTATTTTGCATAATGGGACGGATTTATTTAGATATATATATTTATATATTCATATATTTCTATGCTATTATTCCAAATTATGTTCCGTAACAAACATTAGTAATTTTATCACTGGGAATTTTTCTGGGTAAAGTTTTCCAATGAACGATCCAGCCATTCATATACAGACCCATCTTCAAGTTTTAATGTGTTTCTATTTATCTCGCTTAAAAACAAACATCTCCAGACAGAGGAGACTGACAGGTACTTGAAAGACCACTTTAATCTCCTTCCCCAATCAGTGCAGGTATATGAAGTGTGGTATAAACTGGAGCATGCTTAACTCACGTTGTGGGAAGCCTTGGAAAGGTGCTTTCCAGAATACTGCTATGTATGAGAACATTCCTTATAAATGACTTTATAAGAGAAGGATGATGAAAAAAATATTAATCCCTGTAGCTGGTACTGGGAACAATTGATAGTTGAGCTTGGTGGAAGCTGGTTGCTGATACGACTACAAGCTGTGTTAGGTATGGCACTTACAAGGCAAAACACGCCTGCCTATTAAGTTAATACGAAATGCATATACTATAAATCTTGTGAAGTTATACATATCTGTCTTCCATTTGGAAAGTGAGTCACTGATTAAAGACAAGGGCCAGGACCTGTAGGGATCCACATCCATGACTGGAGCAAGTGGAACCCACAAATAATTCAGAATTTTTAAGAGCATGTTGTTATCATCACTATACAGGCACACACTGACTTATACTAACTTTTTTTTTTTTTGTAATTGGAAATCAAATAGAATCTTTTAAAAGAAAATAAATCTCTTACTGAAAGCTGCTAACTTTTCCATCTTGAAAATATTCTCCTCCTTTTTTTCTTCTTAGTCATAATTTCTCCTTCCTCAGACTTGTCTTAGCCACTCTCTCCCTCCCGCTTTCTTTCTCTCTTGGTGACTAACGGGTTTCAGGAATGAACTTCAGAGGAGTCTGAACGAAAAAAATCTCTTCCAGATTGGCTATTTTTTTATTAACTCCTACAAATACATATTGCAGGCAGTTCAGAAGACTGGCCGTAAAATACACACTCTTTCATCTCCGTGTTACCCTTTCAGCTGCAGTTCCAGGTAGTAATCATCAGAAGCTGCCAGTGAACTTCAGTCAGCATCACTTTCTTGAGGATCCATACTCAGGACTGATTTTGCAGCACAAGTTCACCCTCGCCAAAAGGAGATGTTCTTAACAAACATGCCACTTTCTTCCATTTTCCATCACTTGTTTTTGGGTTTTTTTCTTTTTTTTTTTTTTTTTTCTTTAAGAGCATATTAGTTTCCTTGATTCAAATCCTCTCTTGAACTGACCTGAGTCACCCACCCTCTGTTTTCGTAGCCAATGGTGGGATTGCAGCACCTTTTCTCTATGCACCATCCACGTAACAGCTCTTTTTTTCTCCCATAGCATGTTCCTTTCAAAGAGCCCAACGCAGTCTGCAGCAAGTTTACCTTAAAAAATACCTCTTTCTTTCCTCTTATCCATTCTCCACCCCTTCCTCCCCTCCATCCAATCAGCAGAGTAACTCCAGTATTAAAGATAGGCATTTTTTTCAAACTCACTCAGCATTTCTGTCCAAGTTAGATAAAGAATCTAGGTTTCCTATTCCTATTTTTAAGTTTTACCTTTAAACTACTATTTCAGCACCTTTTTACTTTACCTGTTCTGGGCACCTGGTTTCTCTCACGTTTAACATTCTGTCCTAAAGTTCAGTATAAGATCAAAATATTCAAAGGTACCAAGTAGTTCCCAATTATTCCAGATTTACATCACAGTAATAGAGAAAAATTTGGATGCAAATCCCCAGAGTGATATCTGTGCCACTGATTTTATTGTTATTTGCATGTACCGTAGTGTCCCAGATAAAAAACACGTCTGATTTACACAATGGCCTCTAACCTCAGAGTTAGCTTTTTCTTCCACAGAGCCATACAATGCACATAAGGAGAAAATAAGGGCCACGGCTAACATAAAAGTGAGCTGAACTGCAGCGGTTTTAGACCCCACAGTTTCTGATTGTTCCACTTTTGCAGGAGATCAGTGGCCAAGCGAGAGGCAGGACCCCCCGGCAGCACTGCAGCCCAGCCAGGGGCTCAGGAGTCACGGAGCATCACGCCCCAGAGGGAACTCAACACACATCCACAGGTTTTTGCTTGTTTTGAAATTAAACCCAACGGAGCAGAAAATACTCAGCTTGATACACCTCAGATCAAATACTTCTTCATCGTTCTGCATGTCTACCATGTATAGGACTGATCCCAGCACAGTACTCCACCTTTGGAAGAACTTGTCTAATGATTACAGCAAGGAACAAGGAGCTGTGATCCCTGGGTTATGGTCCTAGCTCTGTTTGAAATTCCTCCACAAAAAAATTAAAACAGAAAACCAAAAGTTCGGAGAGCTTGCCAGCAGGGCACTCCACTGACTCCCGGAGCGTGGTGTGATTTACACCAGCTAGCACTTTGGCCAAGGCTCCACTTCTCTTGTTTCACAAGCCCTGTTTTATTTACTTTCTTAGTAAGAAGAATCTCTGTTTGTGCTTCTTCGCTTAAACTTGCTGGTTTGAGCAAAACTACCAGCTGGCCACTCTCCTGGGGGAACGAGACCACAAACTTCTGTGGGTGTGAGGGGCCAGCCTGTGTTTCTAGCTCACACCAGCAGTGTTTAGCAGGATGGAGAACTGGATGCTACATCCCGCAGGGAGCTTCCTTTTGTCGTGGAGCTTGAGCACAGTGACAGAAATGCTTTTGAGTGAGACCTCCACACAGGTACTCAAAACTAACTGTTAATAATGAACTAAATGGAACTGAAACATGGACTGTTTTCCTGCTACTAGCTTCGCACTCCCAACACTTTACAAAAGCTATAATTTAAATAAATGCTTTTTATCTGACTCACGATGGCTTCAGATCAATCTCAAGAGTGTAAAAGCTGTTATAATATTTGGATGCTCTGTAATTTAATTAGTGTGTCTCTTTTCAGAGATGTTTCATTTGAAGTATTTTTGCTGTGTTCTGATGATATTAGAGTAAATTGTGCAGCATTGTACTGGCTTTTTGGTGATGACCATCCAGCAAGCTGGTAAAAAAAAAGAATGAAAAATCACAAGGTAATAGACTGTGGTTGCTGCTTTTAAAGTTTTTCTATACGCAGGATTTCAGCCACATAACTTCTACCCATTTTAATGGCCTTACGTAACAAAAAACCCTTTTCACATGTTTGGGCACTGTAAAGAGCACACTTAAAGCAACGTAATGTATTTGTGGCCCTGTTTGTCCACGCAACAAATATTCCCTAAAATACGCTTAGAGGTCTGAATGACAAGAGGGAATGATTTATCCTGCGATGCCTTTTGTGGCTGCTGCCTCCAGTTGCCCTTCAAGCATCTCCCTGCAGAGATGCCTCAGCTATTCGCAACGTAGCTGCTGAGTCGACAGTTTGCAATTCCCTGTGTGCAAGAAACCTACACCTGGTCCTGGTTTACCTCGACATACACTCCAGACTGTCAGTAGCTGCCCCACGGAGAGATGAGACACCACCTTAGCACGGGTGGGAAGAAGGGCAGCATGGACCTCTGCCTGAGAACTCGCTATTCATCATAGATTAAGTCATCCCTGCTTATCAGTCACAGCCCTTTGGGTCTTAGTTGTCATTTAAACTAACATCCTTTTACACAGCCCCAGCCATATCCAGAGGTCTTCAGGTAGCTGTAAATAGAAATTATGGCTATTGTAAAACCCCTTTACTTTGCAAAAGAGATGAAATGAGGTTTACTGTGAATAAACATTCAGGTGAGAACTTTTCAAAAGGCACAGTCTTTGGGATTTTTTACAACAGATGTAATTTAAAAGTAGTGGGGTTTTTGGTTTTTGTTTTTTTTTTTTTTTAAATCACATTGTTTTCTTCTGTGCGTAAGTGGCATGCAAAACATGAGTAGGTCAGTGAATAATGGTAGATTTGGTGGTATTTGCTTCTTTGGACTGGTGCCTAAGTAGTTTAAATCATGTATACACATGCTGGCATCACTGGATATGAGATTACAGAAATGGAGAATTACATATGCCTTTTTAGTAATTAAAATTTCTATTGTACTTGGTGTCTTTATTAGGAGTCCCTGAGCCTTCTTAATTCCCAGTGTTAGAATCCCTGTTGCCTATTTTTAATATTCTTGCAATGTAAATACATTTTTCACATCGCTTTAAGGACCTTGTGCGAATAATACCCAAATAAACACAAAACAGTGAATCATATAATTTCTGGATACTTCACATGCAAGTAGTATGAATTCAGGTCATGGAGCACAGTGAATTTATGAGGATGCTATACTGCCTTGTAAGACCAATTAAACAAAAAAGTAAAGTAGATTGCTTTAGCTGTTTTGCAAAACAACTTTGAGTTTGAATATTTCATTTGCATTTTGTTTACCAGGAGCTTCCAGCGAGTTTCAGTCAGACGCGTGTTCTCACGAGCTAGTCCCTCCCATTTGCATTTTAGCACTGCCATATTGCCACGGCTCTGAAAAGCAGAAGGAAGAGGCCATTCATTTAAAAAGGGGAAAAATCAGTATTGCCAAAGAGATGGCAACGGACTGACCCTGTCACCTGGTCCGCTGCAATGCGGAACCTGCTAGCAGCGACTATCGCAACCTCTGAAGGCTGGATAAGGCCATAAGTGAAATGAGTAGTTGAAGAGGTGAATGATGTAAATACCAATGTATTTGGTATATGGTTCTTACACCCTCTTACCTTGCTAAACTGTCTATGCACCAAACTGTCCATGCAATCCGAGAGCAAGGCTGCAGTGTGGTTTTGCTCCTAATTCTCCTGTGACTGCAAGATACCCTAGGTAAGAGCCCCGATGTTCGTGGCTCAGAGGTAACTACGCTGGATGCTATATTTAACAATAATTCCGGATTTCAAACTGATATAACAAGAAAACCTCATAATGTTACTGAAAGTAGGATATTTGAATAGGCAAGAAAGGAGGAGGAACAAAAACTTTGTATATACATATCCAGCTATACTTAACATCGAGTCCAAATTAGATATCATTGTTAATTAACACAAGTGGAAGAGTTTTACTGATTTTTAGTGTTTAACATCCATTCCCCTCACATTTTGCTTGGCAGGTGTCTGAAATGCCTATCAGAATAACATCTGTCTTTTGCCCTGGACCCCTCATACACGTTACTGTGTTTTCACCAAAAAAAGACCAGTAGTTGCCGTAATAAATCAACCTGGCACTACCTCTGGGAAAGGTCAGTCCTAGTTATTAATCATTGAGCTGTTTATATTTTACAGTCCAAAACTGAGAAGTGTCATGTGAGGTGAGGTGGGGCCTGAAACCTTTTGCCCTGTGGTTTTAGGAGCAGATGCTCTGCTAGGTCTTTGCCTGCAATTTCCTACAAGATGGGGCAGGCTCAACACTTCTTCTCAGCTTCAACATATTACAAACATTTTGTCACAATGAATAGGACATATCTGCCAACAAAGATGTAACAATTTCATACTTTGTTCTTTCAGAAAGGCTCCATTCTCTATGTTCAACAATAACTCCTGAGGTCTGACATATTCCTGTGAAAGAAAAGAGTCTTCCCTGGTTTATAGATTTCTCAAAATATGCTGGATATCTGCCTCAACAAAGTACAAAACTTCAGTTACCTGAAGAACAGGTCAGAAAACTGGATGAAAACAAAGACATCGAGATTTGCTGAAGAAATGATCCTGTGATATTTTCTTGTTTTGATCAAAACCAAAGTATTTTGATGAACGGTATTTTAAATCACATGGAGATTTTAGTTAGTAACTGATTTTTTTTCCCCCGACATGCAAAACTTTTTTCTATCCCCAAACAGTTGCATTCCTTTTGGCATTGGCTTACTTTGCCAAAGAGCTAGAAGTGATACCAAACAGTGTGAGTGCACGTTGAACACATTTTTCCGGGTGCCTACAGGCACAGCATCATCTTGCAAAGAGTTTTGCTGGGGAGGTTTCAACACTGTATGTTTCTGCAACATTTTCAATGACAGCATCTGGATATGGACCACATGGCCACCTACCACACCCTCCTGAGAAAGGCTGGGTGACATTTCTGGTTAAAACTTCTATCAGTGAAAACTGCAGAGCTGTGTTGCCAAAATGCTCACAGATGACTCTCACTTTTGCCAGATTTTTCATCCAAGTTCAAAAGAAACCACTCCAGGGTCAGAGAATTTTATTTGTAGAGGCTTTAAAAAGCTCAAAGTCAAAAGGAAAAGTTTCTTGTTGACAGAAATATTTTGTCCAGTATGAAACATATGAACTTTGCAGGCCTTCAATTTTTAATCTTTTTTTGGGGGGAGCCAGCAACTCCAGAATCAACCTCCTCAAGGTAAAACTTGTCTTTTCCAAGAGGACGTGCGAGGCAGAGAAGATGTAAAGCAAGTGTTCCCAGATTGTCTAAGTGACCTAAAAGCAATATTATTTTTCTTTACTTCAGGCAAAAATACACACCAAAACACCTGCATATGTGCCTTTGCATACCATGCAAATACTTTGGGGTCAGGCGAGGGCTCTGAAGATGGACACCAAAACGTTTTCCCTAAGCACCTCTTCTCTTTGGCACAGTCTTGCTGAACCTGGAGTCCTCTTGGGCAATCTATTCTCTGATTAAATTTAGGAGATATATTGTCATGTCCCTCCAGTGTTCAAGTACAGGGGGAAAAATTAGCTTCTTATTCCGGAGATTTTCAGAAGACTGCCAAGCCTTAGTCACTCCTTGCTCATTAACGTTACAGTTCAGCATGGGAATAACAGCACAGGGGAGAAGTCCCCTCCAGCCCACGCGGCGTCTGCAGCCTGGTGCCCGTGTTCATTCCCACCTCCCAAGGTTAAGCTGCCCCAGGGTGGAGTCCCCACTTGTCACGCAGCGTCAGCAGCAGCACCAGGAAAGGCAGAGCCAGTAACAGTGCTGACACAGAGCAATCATAAAAGAAAAGAAAAGAAAAGAAAAGAAAAGAAAAGAAAAGAAAAGAAAAGAAAAGAAAAGAAAAGAAAAGAAGCCACGCTGTCCCAGGTCATTAGATGACTAGGCCATTAAGATGAAAGGAAATAAGCCTAATTTCTTACACAAATTGCTTCGCCACCTGCTTACGGAGTTCAGCAGTGGATTCCCACATTGTAACAAAGCGGGAAGTGTCAGAACTCAAAGGAGCACCTCCCAAACCATGGTGAAGGAGAAAGACATCCTGCTCTCCACTGCAGTTGCAAAGCAACAGCACATTTGCCTGCCTCCATCTCCTTTTCTCTCTTCACCTTCTGTATTTATTCCCTGGCAAATGTTGTGGAAGTGAGGCTGTGCATTAAGCAAATACACTTCTCCTTGGATGCT
The DNA here is from genome assembly GCF_034638445.1 of Ciconia boyciana. Classification (NCBI taxonomy): domain Eukaryota; kingdom Metazoa; phylum Chordata; class Aves; order Ciconiiformes; family Ciconiidae; genus Ciconia; species Ciconia boyciana. The sequence goes on from NC_132939.1 coordinate 7,378,236, forward strand.
GTGTACACCTGACTTCCACTTCTTCGAATTTTACACCTAAGTAGTTCCATTATTTTCAGATTTTTATCCCTTACCAATCGCCATGACATCTGATAAGATAATCCATTGGGCAAACCTGATCAAAGCACAGGTTCTTCCCTTCCCCCCACACAGGGGCACGAGCACATATAACTGCGTTCCAGCTAATTTAACAACATAAAAGCGAAACATTTTACATGTAGGATCCGGAACCATCACTTTCTAATGTCAAAGGTCACATGAAATACCTCTTATGTTGTCTCAGCCTATTTCCTGGCATAGAGCTGTAATCTCCGAGAACACATAAATGTTTCAGTATTAGTACTAAGAAGCCACATGAGGGAGCATTTGGAGAATTGAAATGCTTTCCTTGTATCAGTGTAAATAAGGGAGGGAATCAAACTTGATCCCTCTGGGATATATAGAATTCAGACAAATCTAGATGTTATTATCCATTTCTCTGCTCATACAGGGATGCGGAATTTGTGATTCCCACTGAAGACAGAGTTTCTAAAAGAAAGCCCATTAGTGGTCTGAACCAGACAATTTCTTACTCTTGCCAAGGTACGCTGCGACTGGTATACCTGAAAGGGAGTGCAGATAAGTGGGTTTACATTTCAGCTAAATGAAAATATAAGATACTCTGTACAGGTTATTCCAGGCTGAGCATGGCAGCAGTGCCAGCCTTCCCAGATTATCAGCAGCCTCGGATGACAGTGGCAGGGAGTGCTAAGGTCCCAGTTCCTGCAATTTTCTGACTAGGCAAATAGGTCAGCCTACATGCTTCTAAATAACTTTTACATCTTATGCTTTTATATCTCAGGGTTTACCAAAGAAAATAAACCCCACAGGTACATAAAGTGAAACCAATCTCAATATTTTTATAAGCTGACTGACAATTTTTTGAATGTTTGAGGTTGGCAATACTGAAGCTAACCAAAATGGGAAATAAAAATATGTCAGCATGAACCGTAATGGGAAATGGGTATACATTTCTGCTCTGTACTGTTATCTCAGCAAAAAATCAGCTGCAGCTTGGGCTATCCTCATTGACAGAGTCATCTCAGTCAAAGAACAACATCAAATGACTGTACTGAAAACATTTTTGCTAGTAGTGCTAAACAGGTGTTGAATGAATAAAAAATTTACCTCCAAAAGTCAACACCCATAGTAATTGCTGTCAATCAGAGAAACTCATATTAAAGGTCATTTTGAAATCAGTAGAAAAGCACTTCACCAAGATCCCATTTTTTCCTCGTTATTTACACCTAGAATTGACTAAAGAGCAAGTAATTAATGAAGCACATGAAAATCAAGTTGCAGCTATGATGTTATGAGCACACATTGCTGCATACGCTTGACTAAGAAATTTGCAACCAATTTTAATGGGCAGAAGTTCCAGCAGCTCCTTCTTTCCTTCTGCCTAACCCACGTCACCAACTTCAGCCATGGCAGAAAGGTGGAAGGGAAAGAGAGAAAAGAAAGATAAACCCAAACTTTTAAACCGAGTACATTTGTTCGAGCTCGATGGAGGAGATCCAGGATGCTCCTCGCTGCAGTATTCGTGGAGGGAGCAATGGATGCCTGCTGAGCCACACCAGGTCCAGGGTGCCCAGTGGCCACCTCCAAGCTGCAGCTGCCTGCGGGGTGGCCCTGCAAATCACAGCATGCAATTTATCTGCATTTGAAATAATCCCTGTTTTCCTAAGGATTAAACTTAACCCAGATCACTCCAGTGAGCCGGTTTATGGCTCAGTCCCCTGCGCAGTCGTGTCACCGCAGCCGAGGGGGGGGCAAACTCTGGCACAGGAGCGCGTGTCCGAGGGCAGGACCTCCGCAAGCCTCCTCTGCCACCGAAACCAGCAACCTGGACAGACATGGCCTGATGGCGAAGGAGAGGTTGGCACTAGTCATCTCTAATTTTTCCCATTTTCACTGCTTGCTGGTTTTCTTTGCATGAAATCATCTGACCGTTTTTATTAAACCAAAGAAGGTCTGAAAGTCTGGTGTTTGCTGTTATCCTCATCTCCAGAGAACAATTCTTTGCAGCTCCAGTAAATAGGACTTAAAAGGTAAATGGTATTATAGTGTTAATTTCAAAGTGAATTATTCAAAAAGTGCTCCATATGTCAGCAAGCATCATTTTGTGGAACTATATTAATGTCTTCCTTAAATACAGTTCTCCCTTTCTAAAAGCTGTTTTATAGATCCAGGAAATATGTCTGGTATGAAGAAGTGCTTATTGTAAAGGATGTTTTAGCAGTTGTGTTCAATTAATGAGGAAGGCAGGATGTAGCCCTATATAAGAAATAGCATAATAGCAATAATTCCTTGGGGCTTGGGAATCTTCACACTTTCAGGTACTGCACAGTTATCCATTCATTCAAGATACCAGGTCAGTTTTGTTTCATATTCTGTATTTTACATCAAAAAAAGGTAATATCTCCTTGTGACAGGACTCTCTGTAAAGAATTGAGAAACTAAAAATAAAAAGAAACTCTTGCTTTTCAGCAGAGGTGCCTGAAAGTAAATAACTTGGAAAGGACCCCAAAGCTTCCAGGATCAGCTGAAACGAATAGAAAACTCCCAATGGTGACAGCAATGGCCATTTGCTAAGGAAAGGACCAGATCGCCAAATTCTGTTTTATCCCACTGACTCAACCACCAACTCCCTTTCTGCCATTTCTCAAATTCAAAGGATGGCAAGAAGATATGAGCAGCAGAAGACCTCCCTAGATTGCTCCATATTGACATGTTATTGGACACTGCTCAGCAAGCAAACGCTAGCCTTGATTCAAGAGAAAACGTGTGTGCTTTGCAACTGTACAGCAATAGGGAAGCGCTTAGGAATCCGAGTGGTAAACCTGGTTTTCTGGATTTCTCCCGTTCAGTTGAAAGGACCGAAACTCCCTGTCTTTTATGTTCCACGTCCATTTCATGAACTCTGTGGCACTGAGGATTAAAGACAAATAAATGCAAATATTAAGAGGATTTAAAATGTCTGCGAGGTGGCTGTGCCTCTGTCATCTTTCGTAAATAACGGCTGCATCTATGTTTATTTGTGTTACCAAATTGCTTAGAAGTTCAGCCAGGCTTGGGATCCTACAGCGAGGGCCAGCACAGATAGAGACACAGAGGTGACAGCAGGCAAGGATTGTTCTCATCCCTATTGTACAAGGGATAATTGCAGCGTGGGGAGATTACACCCAACCGAGCACCAGTTGTGGTTGGTACCAGTGAAAATACTAGTGCAAGGGACATGAGAGAAAGCTGGATCTGTCACCTCTGCATCTAAGCAGCATCATAGCTAGAACTGTAAAAATCAATGGCTCCCCCTCAAAAAACAGCCTGCCTGGTTTAACTTATGGTTACACTCTCTGAGCCTCTTCAGTGCGCTTCCTTGCGTCCACGAAAGAAAAGCGCTGTTTACTGGTAGCTGGGATGTCAGTGCTTTAACTCAGGCTTGCTTGGGAGGCTGGATCTAAGGTCCAGAGCTTGGTCTTGGCTCTCCATCTCTTACTATGCAGGTGAAAAGTCTAGCCAGACTTTATTTATATTTTATATATATTTATACCAAATACTCTGTGGATTATTGCATCGGATTACAGAACGAGTGCTATTATTCCAGTCTGTTTCTGGTAGTCACTTTCAAATTTTCCTCTCCTGAAGTGGTGCGCTGATCTACACTGTTCATACGTAAAATATAGAGCAGAGAACATTTGTGGTGACACATTTCGAATCAATTAGAAGCCCTGTAATATTTGGCTGTCTTGCAAACTGCACACTCCTGCAAGTCCCTGTAACCGCAAACTCCTGCAAATCGCACTAGCTGTTAGTGATGGAAAACAAAAGAATAAGATCTCTTCTATTCAGTGATTTTCAAACTTTTTTGTAATGAGTGTGACTTCTTATGCATTCGAACTGATCACAGTGTTGACTTTTCACGTTGACAGTTAATATAAATAAGATATTAGTGCAATATTGAATTATTGGTGATGACTTTTGACTTTAATTCCTCAGATTTATTAAAAAATTTAATCCCAGTCAAAAATTATGGTAAAAGCAATAAATCTTAAACTGTTCTTCTCTGTGAAAAACATCCATTAGCATATTCAACTACCTTACAAAAATCACCTGGATGGTAAGCGGCCAGAAAGAAACAAAAATTTAGGATATTTTCTTATGAACAAAAATTTAGGATATTTTCTTATCCTTGCTTTCAATCCTCTCTTATGGAGAGGATGAGAGCTCAAAATCCAAAACTCATCTAATTCTACCTGTAGCAAGTCAAACTGGCTCAGGCAAGGATTTGTACCACACATTTGCCACTAGCTTATGATAGTGTTACGGTCTCTTGGCCATATTTTAACTGCCATACTGTCAAAGCCTACATCAAAGTTGTTGTTGTTGTTGTTGTTGTTGTTGTTGTTGTTGTTATTATTATTATTATTATTATTATTACATAGCAACCCACAACCTTTCATCAGGTTCAGACACTGCTGTGGGAAGTACAGGAAGCATGAAAGGTGACCACAACTCTCTCATTCTGAACCTAGACTAGGAGAAGCACCAGGAGGAGGAGAACTTGTTAGGGGTGCATGTATTGCCAGCAGCTGGAAGGGACAACTGGAGGAGAGCCCTCCCCAGCCCTCCTGCCCGCGCTGACAGGCGCTGCCGAGAACTTTGCCACTGCTCACACACACTGCTGAGCGCAAGCAAACACTGTTTTTTTTTTCTTTTTTTCTTTTTTTTCCCCTGGGATTTACAAGTTGGCCAAGTTTCAGCAGATTTTCATGAGGATGGCTAAAAGCACATCGCCAACATCAGGCTGACAGACCTGCTTACTTCACCCAAATAACACTTAGCCAATTTTTGAATTCCTGTGCTCAAGCACAAAGACACTATAAATGAAACAAGTTTTCCTAGAACAAAAATAAAGTACTAAAACAATATATTTCCTGCTAGCTTTATTCCGCAGGTTACCCTGTGTTTCTTTCACACACATATACAAATCAGCTTGATGCAGTCTTCAGCAGGGAAAATGTCATTCCTTGTAACAAAACTCTGCCAAAGTTAAAAACCAGATAAAGATAGTCTTTACTGGGCCATGCCAGGCAGCTTTCATGGTGGTGCTCCAAGCTGAGCCAAAAATATTTGTACATTTAAACAGTTTAAGAGAGACAACTAGCAGGAGAAATGTATCAGAGACAAGTCTGGAGGTGAGAATTGAACAAGAAAGGATTGCAAAGAGCTTTGGCTCTGAAAAGTAAGGTGTGGGGTGAATGATGTTTGGTATAATCATACCTTTCTTTTCTTTTTTTTTAATCCACATATGCTTCTTCTTATGAGTTAACTTCTCTGGAATGAACACAGTTTAAAGAGTTACTCTCAGAGTCTTTTGCGATACAGGTATTTGTAAGCGGCTACCATGCCCGTGCTGCCCACCTCGTCTAACTGAAAATAGGTGGCTGCTTTGTATGCAAACTATTTCTGTAGCTAACCAAGATATGTTGAAGTGCCGTACACAGTAATTTCAGCTACTTTGTACAAAGACAGTCACAAAATTAAGGTCTGGTGGATTATTAGATAAGAAAAATACAATTTCAGAAGTCCAGTCCATGTGCTATGAATGCTTGGTTCAGGAGCAGCAGAAACCTGTGGGCTTCGATGACAGATTCAGCATCAGTACACGCACCACGGCAAAGCACAATGGCAAGAAACTTGCTCATAAAAACAAATTTCACTGAAACCCCAAACTAGGACATTTTCCTGCAGTTGAACCACAAAGGCACATCTTTCCCCCAGCTGTGCAGACCGAACGTGAGGAGAGGTTTGCTCTCATCGCAAGCTCACTCTTAAAGCCAGCAGTGATGCGCTTCCCACGCAGTCACCAGAGCGGCACCTACGTTCAGTGGTAAACGAGGCCATTTGGGGATGCTAAGAGAAGATGGCAGGGTGCAATTTGCACCCATACACTAAGGCGCTAACTCATACCCCAGAAGAGAGGGCCCGACCATACTGCCAGTCAGAGGTGGCCTCTGGCTCTTGCTGTCCCCCCAGCCGTGCCCCGGCACATCTGGGGAGGGCACCAGAAGGGATGCTAGAAGATGGGTTTACGAGCGCTAGAGCTCATCCCTGTGCCCATCTCCGTCTGGTTTGCTGGCGTAGCGGTGGTCCACACCCCACGATGACCTGCAGAAGGTTGCGTGTGGCACAGCGTGCTGGAGAACCAGCTGGTGTGGGGAGGGACTCAGCCACAGGCTTTCACAAGTGCATCCATTTCACTCGGGAGCAGGCAATTAGTCACTCTCTGTGCAACCCAACTGCATGGGCTGGCTTTGAAATTCGGGAGAGAGACTATTTGATTTTCTTCTCTCTTTATGCCTCCTTTCATGGGAGGATTAGAAAGTCTATGAGGAGAGATTTACCCAATCCTTTTCCTCAGCTTCCTTGGCCCCTCCTGCAATCAGAGATGTTTGGAGTCTGCTTTATATCTGCTGAGCGCCGTCCTTGAGGGTGTTTGCTCCCACACATGCTTTTATTCTCCTAGCTCTCCACCTATACCCCGTGGCTAGAAGCGACTGGCACAGCAGCCAAGCTGGGCTTTTTGGCAGCTCTTCCCTGAGCAGCTCTTGGCTGGTGGGCTACAGCCGCAGCCTGGCCCCGCTGCGCTGCCCGTCAAGGGTCCGCCCCAATAACCTCACTCCCCACTAAAGGCTTCAATTCCCATGAAACTTTTTCTATAAGGAAAATAGGTTTTTCGCAGGATTACTTGCAGTCTCTCCACCAAAATGGTAATACATGAGCTTAGCATCAGCCCCTGCACCATCACTAAATGAAAGCTGTACTGGCCTTGTTAATCTGTGTCAGAGGCTATATCAACTACTCCCACAACAAACTCTTTTGAATTACAGGAGAAAATGCATAGAAGCAAAGCAGAGAGAAGGAAAACATGTGCTGCAGTCTTTAGTTTCCATGATCTCTCTCTCCCTCCCTAGCGAAATAAATGAGTTGCTGTGTGGTCTGTTTGGCAGATGGGTCAGCAGAGGCACTTTCTGCCGTGGACGTTCTGCATAAAACGGGGCATGAGTTTACATTTACTGCATGTGAATCTACATTTTTAAGTGGATTCACAAACTAGTGCACTTACAGCACTAAAACTAGCAGCAGTAAGTAAACTTCTGTCAGAGCAGACTGAATACCAGTGTCAAAGCCATCACTGCGGTTGTTATATTTTCAGTTGCCAATAGCCAGCAGATTGAGAGTTTTGTAGATCCTGCAAATGTCACCCATGTACAAAGCCAAGACCAGGTCTTTTGCGATTTTCAAAGTATCACAGAGAGCTTGCTCACTGGATGGCGTGTATAACTGGAATTTGTCTAGTAGCTGCTTAAAGGATGTAACAAAGCAACCGAAGAGTACAATGGCAGCAGATCGAAAAAGTGCCAGCGGATGACATCGTTCTCCACTTTATTGCAAATATATAAGCCTGGATGGGCCGACTAGGATTAAAATCTAAAAACCCATACACCACTTTTTCACAGATAGTGTAGATGGAGCTTATTTTGTTTGCCTGTGCTCTGTTTATCTGTCAACATGTATGCTCTGGAAGGGCACATTTCTCTCATTTCATTTTTTCCTCTAGCTTTTCAGCTTCTAATTCATGGAAAGTTGGTAAGAAATTTGTGACACCTTTTTTTGTTAGTCACCTCTTCTTCTCTTCCAACCAAGATAGCCCAGTGCTGCACCAATTGCCTTTCTAAATGCATTATAAAGTATCCAGAGCTGTTGCTATGTCAGTTCTAGATGAATTTGTTTCTGTGTGAAAGTCCATCATTTTCCTCCTTCATCCCTAAATCACTTCTACCTCGTTTGTCTCCTTTCACATTTGGTGACAAGGAATAAAAATGGCACTTTCAAAAAAAGGGAATGACTAATTTCTAAAATAGAATCATATATTTATACTTTTCCCCCACATGATTTATATCCCCCGTTTTTCTCATCCCTTTTGGTTGCTATTCAATACTGAACAGAATTTCACTGAACTGAGACTACTTTGATATGTGAATTGATACTACACTGACACACAAGGCTTCCTTTGGAGTAGTGGCAACTCATTAATTAAGAAACACCTCCTGTGTACAGTGATGTGCATTTACCAACACCTTCCCAATGCCATTTTCTGCCTGTTCTTTTGTCTTGTGGAGGTACTGCATTTCCACTCCACCTTCTCTAGCCTGCTAGGGAGCCATGGGTCTGACATGAGCGCAGAGTTCCCACAGAGCCTTACGAGCAAGCTGATTACCTCTGTTTTTCTAAAATCCTATAAGGAAATGCTCCAGGAAGAACATGTGATGGTGGCCACCTGGGAAGGGGCACCTGAGTTAACGCAGAGGAAACCTAAGCACCAAACACCAACTCCTGGCACCTACAGGTAACTACAGGCCTGGATCTGAGATCAGTGCAGTAAATTTGAACGCAACTGAGCAAAAGAGGAGGTTCAGGAGTCTTGCTAACACCAGAAACCAAAGCTTATTGGGCACTCACACTGGAATTTGTTGTTTCTGTGCAAAGTCTGGCTTGGCCACGTGAGCCAAAGGCCCTTGCATGATATGGAAATAAAGCTTTTCCATGGAAACAAAGTTCTCCTTGTGAGTGTAGCTAGCTGGAAGGGTCAATGGGGAATGTAGTCTGGGAGTTGAAGACACCATGGACTTGCCCTCCCAGGAAAGCTGTGCCTGTGCTGGCTCACTGGTTTGCTCAGGAAGGCTGGACACACCCAGGGGCCCCCCAGATCTCCCCATCAATCAATCACTTCAAGGGTCATTCCACCGCTGATGCTTTGCCATGTTTAGATTTAGAGCAGCTTCTATTTTCTGGCCACTAACCTCTTTAAACTTAATAGCACTTTACCTCTCATTTCATGCTTTCTCTACTTCCTTAAAACTGTATTCATTTGTGAATACAAAAAATCAAGAGATTAAAGAGGTACATCTTTCCTTTGGAGAGAGGCTGGTTTTCCTCTTTCGGTTCATGTCCACTGCCAAACGTTTTGGACATCCACTTATAATGATTGTTTTTACAGGTTTTCCTAGAAGTAATGAACACTAACTTGTAATTCATCAGGGTCATCATTCATTTTAGAGGATGCTGAAAAACACCACTTTAATTTCCATTATAAATGTACCTACTATAGGCACTGTATCTAATACATATTGGCTACTTACATGGGAATGTTTTAAAGCTTTATACCTAAGCTGCTCTAGAGTCAAAATCCAATCCCTCAGCTTTTTCATCATCTAGCTTTGGTGTCCTTTTATCCCTCAGCTGATCTATTTCTTGCAAAATATATTAAAGCAGCACCTCAGTCCCAGACCGTGCCATCTTTGTTGCCTGAGGAAAATTGGTGCATCCCAGTAGCCTCCCCAGAGAAGACTGACAGAAGTACATCTGTGAGCTCCTCAGCAGTATTCCTTAATTATCTCTCACCTTTATTTTCTGGTAACCCACTTGTCACACTATAACATTTATTTTTCTCCTCCAGGATGCTTTAAGAGTTTCTTGTTTGTTTTCACACTTTGGCCTCCTACTTTCCACATTTGCCCTTATCAGTCAGAGTTTGGACACTTTTTTTTGACTCCACAGTCTGGCTGAAGTACCTTTGTGATTTAACCACTGCGAAGCTTTTCTTCCTTTCTTTTTTATGTGCCCAAATACATTTGAGGGTCATTTAGTGGGTAGACCTTTGTGTTGGCCACTCTGCTTTACTCTTCCACCTTCTCAGATTATTTTTCATCTTGCCCATTCTTTGTGACTCTATTTCTGACATCTTCAACTTATTCCTAGACTGGAATTCCTGGTTGACACCCCAAAATAGAAAATTTCACCTGTTTTTACCTGCCCCAATACTCTGTTTCTTCTCACACTGATTCTTCCCTTTCTGTTTTGCAAAGATACTCAACATCCAACATATACCAGATAGTTCAAACCCTTCCACATCTGCTGTCTTAGAGATTCAAGTTTCACATCTACAGATAAAAATCTTTAAAGGGAGATTAACCCCAAATAACAAACTCTGAGGAACTGACCAGTCCCAGTCTTTGCTCCCTCCCCCCTCCATAGTAATGAAATCTTTAAAGTGATGCTAACCTTACACATTAGGAGTCAGAAATGAGATAAAGATAACATTGTGTGTGGCTTGGTTGAGTGGATTTCTGAACAAAGAGTAGACATATGGGGTATATTACACAAAAATCAAAATCACTCAGGTTTTCCCATTCATCTTCAAAAAACACAAGTAAATACTAAGCTCATCCAGGGTTCCCTCAAGGTGAAGTAAAACTTTCTCTGCTTCTGAACATAAAGAGCTAATCAAGATTGATATGATTTCCAAAGAATTAGGGAGTTCTGAAAATATGTTCCAGGCATAATGGATATCCATTTCTATTCAATGTACATCATAAACAAAAGAAATCAATGTCTTGAGTTACATATAGACAGAAGTGCTGTTGGTTTCCTAAATGTTTTTACCACACAGGATTTATAGAAAGTGTTCATATTAGACCCGGTAAGAGAGGCCCCAGAATTTAAGATGTATTGCTAGGTGAAAGAGAGTCCAAAATCGGAAAGTTTGTTTTGTCATCAGGCCAACCAAAAAACAGTGGAATCGTTTTAATGCTTTGGTGGTTTTCCCTGACATAATTTGATCCATAGGAACTTTCACAGAGTAAATTGCATGGGAAGAAGAGTAAATGGTTGTGCTAATTAAGAGAGACAGGGACATGAATTATGTTGGCTGTTGTGTATATCACTGTGCCGTGCACAACACCTAAAGCACCTACAGTTACCAATAGGTGGCAGAATATTAAAAAAGAAAAAAAAAATTGAACTCACCTTTTAGCAGAGATTCAAACGTAAGCATCTTTGCCAAGTCTTTCCCACATCTGCATGGAATTAGATACAAAGAGAAAAATATTTGTGAAGGTGACGGATTACTTGCTAGGATTTCCCATATTTTTTAATAATTTCAGCTATTTCCCTAGAGCGTGTGAAAGCCCACAGTGCAAATTATTTGATCCTTGTCACTGTTTATATAATAAGCCATAAATGCCTCTGACCTATTGGAGGATTTAGTTCACTCTGGACTCTGAGGATCCTGTTCTTTTACTGTGTGCTCCCAAATACCACCCTTTCATACTTCCAGAGATGAATAAAGCCTGTAAACTGTGAGCTGTTAACTAAAGAGAATTACTCCAAAATAGGGTGATCTGATGACCGGCTGAGTTCTTGAAGAAATAGATTCCTAATGTTTCTGAAGAAGGAAAACCTACAGAATTTTAAAACTAGCAAGCTTTGAGCTGTATACCTAAAATAATACATTGGAAGCACTAACAAAAAAAGGAAGTTTCAGTCACGGTAGCCTACTATGAACTTTAAAATGCTGATTATACCATCGATTAGTACAACTTGCCAGGGGATACCTGTTTTAGCATAACAGTGTACTGGCTCTAGAGACTTCTACCTTAGGTTAGCCAAGAGATCAAGAAATTCTTTTTAAAAGGAAGAATCTGTGGTTAATCAAACTTAGATCCATCAGTATTTATGATTTATTTGTTTCAGAAAAAGTAATTACAATCACCACATTCTTCATTTCATTAGCGGTATGTCAAAGAAACCTACTGAAGCTCATATGTGGCTATTAGATTTGCGCAAAAGAAACAGAGCCAGATGTGCTGGTGAGACAGGTCTGGTTGCAGGTAAAATTGCTAATGCAACATTTTTAGCAGAAAAATGCATTTATAAATAAGTTCTTTGCACATCTCCTATCTGTTTCCATCCCAGTCAAATGGATAAATTTTAAAAGACAAAAAGACTGGGCTAATAAACATTCAAATTATCAGTAAGATTAGCATCACCTAGAAAAGTAAATGAAAAAATTTACACCCACAAATGTAGGCTACATTTTTTTTTAAGAAAACAAGACTAATCTGAAATTTCCAGTACCTTCTATTTCTGGGCAGAAATGGACTATGTATCTGCCTCAGCGAATGGAAATCAGAGTACAGATCCATAAACTAACACTGGAATGAGAATTGGTCTGGACAAAGTACTTAATACCCTATGCACTTAGTCTCCAGGATATGAACGAGACTTTATATGCACTTGGAGCTAATTTGGGGAACTTCTACACTAAGTCATGTTGGGCCAAATAGATGTTCCCAGGAGAGCCCAGACTCAAGTATTTCAAACATTTGTAATATGCATATCCAGTAACGTCTATGGAAAACTTACCATTGAAACAGTTCAGAATCCACTGTCTTCATTACAGACCCCCTGTAACATAACAGGTTGAGGAATAGCTTTGTGTTGCATCATTGTACTAAATTCTTATAATCCTTATGGATTAGCTGCGAACGGAAAAATATGACTCACCCAGCCAGCTGAGAGGAAGTAAAAGAAAAACTGCAATGTTACAGAATTTCAAATATTATTTCTTTTCATTCTCAAAATGGTGAAAGACCCTCATGGCTTTGCTAGGTGCTTCCTTTCCTGAGGAGCTGGCTATTTCTACTTCCTACCTCATTGCTTAGAAGCTGACATAGGAGACGTGATGAGTGGTAAATGAACAACCATTTTCAACCCTGCTCCTGAAGTTGTTGGGGCTCTTTGCTGGTGGGTTTTTTGGTTGGTTTGTTTGTTTTATCTTAAAAATTATTTAACATAAAGAGAGTTTTCTTGCCAGGACTGTTTTTCTAAACTCTTGCTTCTCTATTACTCACATGAAAAAGAAAATAAATAGGATAATCTATAATATCACCACGTCTATGATGAAATCATGCCAGAAGATTTTTCCTTGCCTGGCTTCATGTTCATTCAAAGTCCCAAAGCCAAGTAAATGTCAGGCAGTTAGGACTAAATAACCCCTTAGGAGCAGAGGGGATGAAAGATATGCAAACACTATCCAAAAGCCTCTAGTAAGCATGGAAAGAAGGAAGTTAAGGAGGCAAGCACTTTCCAGCTCCAAATATCTTCTCATAAGCCCAAGCACGGAGAGGCTTAGCGATTTTGAAGCAGAGCATAGTCACCCCCTGCCCAACACACAGGCACGTACACCCAGCCAGCGGCCACCCCTTCTCCTTCCCTTTCCCAACAAAGCCATGGGATGCCACAGGGATGACCTGAGCCCACGGCAGCGTGTTGGGGCTCAGACTTGCATTTATGAGGCTTGGGTATGCTGAGCCAAAAACTGGTGGTGACCCTCTGTCGGTACCCAGTATCCGGGTCCTCTTTCTCCTCTGAGCTGGTTCTGTCTGCTATGAACACCAAACAAGCTTTTACAAACAATGTGGGGCGGGGGATAAACATCTTGGGAACGGTTGGAAGTGTCAACACAGACAACACTCACAAAAATGCAGGGTAGATGATGCTCTGTTAATCAGATTCTGACATTCTTATTTCTTAAAATTTCTCTTAAGGTCAGCAGGTTAAGGTAGTATTCATTTGTGAATGAATATATCAAAATTTTACCCTAGGACCTATAGTTTTCCCACCTCTACAGTTTCCCAAGCCATTCAGAATTATTTGGCTACATTTAATTTCTTTGGATATGCTCAACTGTTTAATCAAATTTACCAGATTGGGGCATTAGGCATTTATTCTTCATTATTGTCTGGTTAGAGCGGTCTGGAGGATGCTCTCGACTGGGGGGAAACAGCAGCTGCAATCTGCTGCTCTAGTAATAGTAATATTCCCAGGGAGACACCGAGGGAAAGTGCAGATGGAAAACACAGTTCTGACAGGAATGAGAGATGAAGGATGCCACAAGTCAGCCACTAATGGCTCTCCACACGCTTACAATATTACATTTCAAGAACCAAATACTATCTTTTTGAGATGTTGTTTTGACTGACAAATCTTTAAACATAACTAAATTGGATAGAAACAACGCAGTGTAGGTTTTTAGCCGCACTAATAGGCAGTTTGATTTTAGTGCGTTATCATTTTAGAGAATAAGGTTAAAGCTGCCACAGGTGACAAGGAGAGGCTGGAAAGAGCTAATAGGTGTGCTTGATAAAACAACAGCGTACCTTGAGGAAGGACATTAATATACTGCTAGTAACTTTTTTTTCCAAGTGTCTAAAGTTCTCCCCTCAGCTCCTGATGTTCTCATCTAATTTCCAAGTCATGCTCCTGAGGCCTTAACATCCTTTTGCAAATGCCAATGTCAGATCTTCTGTCTGCAGAGGACAAAGGCACTGGAACTCCTTTTACCTACACACATATAGTTTCCTATTTCTACTTGGGAATTTGAAGGTAATGCAATACATTTGGGTGGTACCATTGAAGTATGGACTTTACTTATTGTAGAAAATGTTAATTTATGGTACCTATAGCACCAAATATCCAAGTATACGTGCAGCTTATAGTACCAAAGAGAGGTTTTGCATTTTCTCAAAGGCGAATCCCAAGGCAAAACAAGGTATGAAGGCAAGAGCTCTCAAAACAGGATTTTTTACAGTATTCATTATAATCACCATTATTATGTGGGTTTGGCGTATGGAGCCTCTTGTCTGTACAAGATAGTTCCAAGATTCTTATCCCCTCACAAATTACTGTGCCAAGAGAAGTTTCTCCCTCACATGTAGCTGCTACGTAGGATAAGACACTTGTGGCACGTAGCTAGTTACTGCAGAAAAGCAACAACGATGTGTACCCTCCTCTCTATCTAATCACAACATTAAGCATCCAAGTCTGCTCAGAGAATACTTTTCCCTATATTAGTTAAAAGCAATGAATGGTAAAAAGCATTTTATTTCTTTACAAGGCATAGGGAGCTCTCAGAGTCAGCCTCTGCGTCTATTTCTGCAAGCTTACACAACAATGTCCCAGCTAGATAATAAAAATAAACATTTTAGGGATAAATTTCTGCAGGTAAATTAATTGCCCTATAAACCAAAGAAAGGATACCCAAATGTTACCTCACTTTATAACTGACAAACAAGAAGAAGCTCTCTGCAATGCCTCCTTCCTTTTTGGCTACTCGAATTCCCAATGATGATTTTACTATGTTGCAGTGTGGGGCTCTTTTCTTGTCATCCTCCATTTCCGTCTGACTTACTGCTATTTAAATCTTAGGGGGGCAAAAAATGTAGAATGATCTAGAATTGAACACACGGGACTTTTGCCCTTGAATATAGCCTGTCTGGATTGGACAAAGAAATAGCTATAGGCTTTTTGGTTTGGTTTATTCTTTCGGTTGGGTTTTGGTTTTTATACTTACACATTGTTCTTCTTATTTCCACAATTTGCTTTCAAGTTCGGCAGTTTGATTTAAAGAGCAAAGCTGAGGAGAGGGGGCTCTTTCTCGCTGGGCTGTGCTGGTGTGGTAGTCACCCAAAGAATCAGAGAATCATTTAGGTTGGAAAAGACCTTCAAGATCATTGAGCCCAACTGTAAACCCAACACTGCCAAGTCCACCAGTAAACCATGTCCCTAAGCACCACATCTACACGTTTTTTAAATACTTCCAGGGTATTTAACTATTCCCTTTGGTGGTCACGCACCAACTGTGTTTGGGTTTCTTTTCCATTGACAGGTTAGAAGGTTGAGAGGTAAGACTAAGACATTTCATCCCTGCCTTTGGCCAGGTTGTTATGTTTTCTAAAGATTGTTTATTTTACCTGCCACTTCTAGGAAAGATGAATAGCAACACATCTACAGGAGCAATAAGCAAACCCAAACAAAGACCATAGCAGCGTTTTCAGGAAAAAACAATTTGGAATGTTTCAGTCCATTTTTTTTGATCAGCTAAATTGATAACATCCAAACCAAAATAATTTATGCTTAGCTCTTGTAAGTTCCTTGAGCAATCAAGAAAATTAGTCATGTTGTATGTTGAACTGTCAATTTAATCTGCAAGCAGGCTAAAAACAATGAACAGGAAAGTCATTAAATAATATTTTTTCATACTGTATAAATCTCCTTTCCACACAATCACAACCCCTATACAAACTTGTTTAGCAGGTATCATTTATTATTTATATTATATTACCAGCTCATTGGCTCACTTCAACCAAGCCCAACCTTCACTGTGCAGGGCACTGCACAAATATATATAAATGACATTTCCTGGAGCTACATGTGGCAGAGACCATCAGTCAAAGTGTACACATGGATGTGGAATTACAGCCCCACTGAAAGCACAGGGGCTTGTCATTGATTTCAATAGAGGTGGAATTTCACTCACATAAATTAAGCCACAAAAAATTAGTTGACTTGTTTCCTTGAGGTCAGATAGGAAGAGTCTTTCAAAGTGCAGTGTGGAGCATTTAATTTTCATTGCTTAAGTGGAATTCAATGAACCGTGGATCAGACTAAGCATTTAGTTTTATATATTCCCATTTCTTGTTCAAAGCCTGAGATTATCCATGTAGGATAATTTTCCACTCAGAAATACAGGACTGTCTTATAGCACCTAGGAAATTGAAAACATTTTGTGTGTTCACCTTTATTCCACACATATAAACAAATACAGACAAAATGTAGTTCATAAATGGAACAAATTATTTTTGATGATGAATATATTTATTATGTATGTGATGGTTGCTAATGAATATATTCATGTCGCCCCTTTGGGATAGCTTTGAAATTCCGACCATTTGTTAATTGCATGAAATATAAGTGTGTCACATGTTATACGCTGCATAGCAGTCCAATAAACCACAGTCTAATACTACATGAGACTAATAAATCATTTTTTAACATTCAGAATATAATTTGTCTCTTTTTGCTAATGTGCCTGTTTTCCAGCCCTGTAGCTTTATTTCAGTATCTCTCAATTGGAGAAAACTAGATTAAGGCAGGCCTTACAGTATTGTAGGCTTACCTTCTGCTCTGCTGGGCTGCAGCACCTAGAAGACGTGCTGTGGGGGATGTCCGTACACCCCACATATTGATTATATGAAGTTAATAAAATTATTAACGCCTGTGACAGAAAAATACAGGCTTTACAAAAAAAACCCCAAAACTGTATCTGAAAATGTTGCTTAAGCTTTCTGTTGTGGTTTAATGGTGTGAAAAGGTGAGATTCATTTTTGATTGTTTTGTTTTGTGCTGGCATTGGTTCAAAAGAAAAGTTGTTTTTCTCCTCTAGTTGCCTTTACAAAGCAAAGCCAAAATGAACAAACAAATGAAAAATAAACAAAAAGCCACTTAGACCTTCTAGTCATCTACTTTTGCAGGGAGATTGTCTTTTAAATCAGGCCTCACTGGGTGACTATAAAAATACAGCAAGCGCTCAGCACATAGCTCTCCGCACCGCCCAGAGATGCCCAGAGAAGCTCAGCCCCTATCCTCGGTGGTACGGAGGCTCGCAGGGGCTAAAGAGCTGAGGTTCGGATCTCTTCCAGGGGATGTTCCTAGACAATTAGGCCTGTGGCAGAAGGATCTTAGCATGTCACTCCGAGTCACGAAATACAGAAAGCGTACACGTAAGAGTTTGCAGCCACGCCGCTGGTTGAGTACATGTTGCATCCAGTGCTGAGATGAATAAGCCTGACAGAAGGGATATTGCCAAGGTCCCATTTCTAGAGATCACAAAAGTTCAGTCTGGGATTCACCTGTGATTGTCATAGGGGGGAAAAGTGTTACGCTATGAATATTTCATTATGAAAGTGAGAAAACGCTTTCCCCTCGAGCAGATTTTGTTAGTTAGCACTTTTCATCTCTAGCCTTCGCAGCAAAATCCCAGGCTGAATTTCATGCTCCCTGAAATATGTTGAAGGAATTCCCCTCTGCTCACCACAAAGGCACTTTCTGTGGTATAGCATGGAAGGAAGGACGGGAAAAGAAAAATCAAAGATAATTAGAAGGAGAAAAATGAATAAAATATCACTAAGAAAATTCCTGCTGTGGTGCATCAGGGAAATCAAGGAGAAAATCGGTACCTCAAAGACCTCTTTTTCAGCCTAGATTTTTCCTTATGCAGCAAATATATATCCAGTAACCCATGGACTAGAAGTAAATGACTTTTAATATAAAATGTAAATATAAAAATAATATTTATTTATCCCAAGATTCATACCTGCAGACTTCAAAACACTTTCTTACATTTTCTTTCTCTGTTCCCCTTTCACAAATGCAATATGTAATATTAAAAATGTTCATGTACCATTGCCAGCAGATTGACCGAAGAGAATATTTGGCCGGTTGTACACATGCCTGCCTATTTTAACACACAACTACCTGATCTGTATGAACATTATGAGTGCATATATATCCCAGAACATTTTACACAGTGCAGTTTGCAGAATTTTAAAGGGAGTTTCTTGAATAGACCAGACTTAAATTTTCTACACAGTTTACTCCTTAAGACAGTCTTGGATCCAGCAGATTTGCTCTAACCACTAAAGGGTACAACAATTTGCTCATTTTAGATATCTAAACCGTGAATTGCTCATATCAAACTTTGTTCCACTAGAGAGAGGCTTTTTCAATAATCATAAGCCAATAACTTTTTGAGGTTTCATTTAGCTTCTTATATGTAGACCTCAGAAAAGCTTTGTAAAGTTTGAAACATAAAGGTACTGTATCAGATGTGGAGGTGTCCTGGTTTCAGCTGAGACAGAGTTAATTTTCTTTGTAGTAGCTAGTATGGGGCTATGTTTGTTGTTACGGGGATTGATTCAGGGAACAATCCTGAAAGGATCTTCTAATTAAAAGAAACTGAAGGATCTTTTATCTAGAAGAAATATGCGCTCTGAGTTAAATCTTACAGTGCATAGGTAATGTAATCGTCTATTGTTTTGTAATTTATAGCTCAGTGTCTGCCATTTGGATTTTTTTTTAATTTAAATCCCCTTTTAACTCTTAACGTTAAACATTAACAATCAATAAGGTCAAACTGAGCAGAGAAGGTGCATTGGAAAAAACAAAAATGAGGACAGCTATTACCATGAAAGAAATTTCAAGGAAAAAAACCATCCCTAAAGAAGGTGTGGCCTCCTCTGGAAACATCCTTATTTAGCTTTCTGTATGCATCATGGAGAAATGGGAACTCAGAGCTCTTCCTCTTCTAATTTGCAGGTGATTATAAGGCTACGGGGAGCTGTCAATTGTTGGAACATCCCTAGTATAATTACATTAACCTCATCTGGTGAAATCTGAGTG
This sequence comes from Ciconia boyciana, assembly GCF_034638445.1. Lineage (NCBI taxonomy): Eukaryota > Metazoa > Chordata > Aves > Ciconiiformes > Ciconiidae > Ciconia > Ciconia boyciana. Next base: position 7,397,421 of record NC_132939.1, read on the forward strand.
TAAATTACTTCTTCACTTAATAAGAAGATTTAATTGAAGTTGTTCTCAGTCACTGTGTGACAGATTTCTTAGGGAAGGTTTAATATGATATATATTTTTAATGGTGCTTGGGTTAAAAAAAAAAATCTATTGAAAAGGAATTTTACATCTCAGTGATTTTTAAGAATGAACTTCAAAGAAAGCAGGAAAAATTGGCAGTGAAGACAAAATTCTTGTCCTCACTGCCGGCTATAAATGGCTGGGATCTTTAGCCATGGTAAATGAGAACAGGCGCATGGATTTATGCGTTAAGGTATCAGCCAGCCAATTAGCTGTAGAAATAACATCCTTCCCCTCAGGATGGAGTCATCTCTTCCCAGTTATAGCAGCTCAAATGTCAAATATGTAGTAAATGTTGTGAATGAGAAAGAATCAACACCTCTTTGCCTTATTTTAAATGAAAACAGTTAGTATTTCTTTTAGAGTATTACGTTATTTGATCACCCAGTGCAATTTCCTGCCTCCTCCATTCAACACTGACAGAGGTGGCGACAGGGGAGGGGGCCAAAGTACTTTTCAAAATGGTTAGAGAACACTATAATGACTGGCTACTAATTTTTTTCCTCCCGTCACTGAATTTTTATGTGCTTTTATATAATACTTTATTGCTGAATACATTTAGTGGTATTTATTTCCTTTAATAAACCTTGAGGTGATGAAAGACAAGAGAGACAACTATAGCAGAAGTTTCTCTAGCTCAACACTTTTAGCCTGACCGAATAGATGTCACCTTTTTGATTTATTTATTTTTGAGCTGAACAACACTGTTCATAACTTTTGTGCAGATTACTTTTCTCAAAAAACTTTATTTTTGCTAGAAGATACTTAAATGTTCTTCAGATAACATTTTCTGTCCTTGTTTTGTGAAATTTTGCAAAAAAGGAAGACTTCCAAGAAGAAGTAATATCTCTTATTAAACTGACTGATAAACAGGTACGTTGTTGGTCATAAAAACCTCTCGGCATCTCAGGGAATGCTTATGTATCTAATTTTTTATTCCCCCCCTAATCCATATCAGTTGGTCTAATAAAACATGTGAGCATACCTTGCAATCTTGTCTCCCTTATACCTTTGGAACATCAAAGCTAAAGCATTACCACTATTTTAAAAAATACAATAATTTAAAAATGCTTTAACAATGCCAAAATGCTTCCTTGCTGTAAAAAGAAACATGCTGAATGGGGAAAAAAATGTTCTGGTGAAAAGATTGGTGATGTTATCATGAAAATCTTACTGAAAAAATGAAAGCTGGTTTAATTTCAAACCCTCTAAAGTAAAAACAGCTTTTTGAAAAAACAACACAAGGATAATAAGCTATAACTGGAATCTCATGCTAGACACTTTTCAGCTAGAAATAAGATGCAAATGTTTAACAGTAAGAGTAATTAACCATTGGAGTAAGTGACATTAAGATGAAGACAGGATGTTTCCTAAGAGGTATCTTTTAGCTTAGCCATATTTATGGAACTGGAAGCAGGAATTAATTCAGGGAAGTGCATCCATTAGATGCCATGGATGAGTCAGCAACATCTCGGAGACGGCAGCATCAATCTTCCCATGAAACTATCATGTAGCACTTTGTCTATTACAAGCAGATCATTGACCACAGGCATTAATATCTACCTTGCTCTGTATTGTAAAATGTCCTGAAACTAAGCTGATAATGACCTAAGAAATTCAGCTGAGGTCTGAATCACGACACCTTCGCCATCATTTTTCCTAGCTAGGAACACTTATAAAAACAGGTTCTTGTCAGGCTTGTTAGCATCAGATGATGGCTATATTAACAAATCTCTCTTATTTAAAGGTAGTTGGCTGCTTCTCCTCCCAGAATGAGGCATGAGTAATGCCATCGCAAAAAACAAACAAGCAAGCAAAAACAAACAAAAAAGGGGAAACAGAGAAAAAACAGTCCTCACCACCCTGTGTTACGCTGTCACGTAGCCCAAATGTTTGTGCCAGTACTGTTTAATATGAAATTTTTGGGGATCATTATTGTTGGTTTGATTTACCCTTCATGTACCAGAGCGGAGGCAGAGTTATGTCTCAAGTGCAGCAACAAGAAAAGGAGTTTTCCAGGTGGTCGGTTGTGGTACGTGCCATTATTCTCCTCCTGAGCTCTCCCTATAAAATCAACCTGTCAGGTCTTTGTGGCCAACCTGAAGTACTGTGAATCTTTATTGACCCACAGTAGCAGCTAACAGATTTTGAAAAGCAACAAATACATACGGTATTGCAGATGCAACTGATAGGAGTTGAACTCAGCAAGCTGCCACCTTCAATAACAGGCACCCATCTCTATTATTCATCCTTGCTGTCACTCCTGGAGGTTTCCTATGACATACTGCACTGGCACGTTGACTGTAAAGAAATCACAAACATCTTCAAGCAGGGACGTTCAGCAAATGACATAATAAATTAGTCTGCTAGTCTCAGTCTACCCAGACTCCTTTAAAATAATACTTTAGCCAGAGTAAGATCTTCCTATCTCAGTCACAGAAACCTGGATCCGTGGATGAGCTTAAAGAAATCATTATTTTGTAAATCAGGACTAAGATGTTTTGTTAAAATGTAGTTTGTTTAAGCTACTAGTTAACAAAATCTTGCAAAGCAAGCCATTTTATTAATGGCTTTAAATTTTTTTTCCCAACATAAACTTCTACATATCTGTGCAGAAACACAGGATGAAACAAATGCCAGTCAAAACAAACAGTATAAAACAGATTATGCCCCCTTTTCCACACACCTTTGTTCAAGACCAGTGACTCCCCTCTAAAATTAGAGGTTAACATGCTGACAAAAACATGACGCAGGCTGGTATTCTCAACCCTGAATCTGAGAGTTCAGCGGAGTCAGGAGCTGCCCATTCATTTACTGTGAGTGGAAGTCATCCTGCAGTACATGCCATTGCTTTTACTGGCCATTGGCATGGAAGTCTGCAAAGCAAGGCTCCATTTTTTGGACCCAAATGAGAAGCGGTGAAACTATCAGTCTAATAAGTGTATTTTTTTTTTTTTTAATTTTTTATTTTTTAACACTATAAAAGGCATTGAGGTACAAAAAGTCTGAGGCAATACCTTCAAATTCCTTCTGTTCACTGCAGAGGAATTATTTTGATAAAGGAAGTGTACACTCCGTATACCCAGGTACATCAGCAGTGTTGTTAATTTGGGAATAAAATGACTTTCAGACTTCAGTAGCAATATTAATGCTTCCTTTCCTTTCTTGTAATCAGACAACTGAGTTCCAACTGCAGCAATATGTGCAACTAAATAAGATTATGTTTGTCATTTCTGATGTTATTGATGAGTGTCTGAGTTCCCTTTAGTATGATACTTATAACTTTTATTCGCATTATTTCATTACCTGTAATGGAGGATAATCAGAAACAGGAACAAATAGTAGATTTTAATTCTTTTTTTTTTTTTTTAAATAGACTTTATCATGACAGTCGCTTTATTCTAACATCATCTTTTGACATGAGATTATTGTGCTGAACATTACTGAGAAGTGCCTTGTGAAGGAGCAATTACCCGGACTAAATGGATTTCTAAGCAGATTCAAAGAGAAAGATAACAACAAGCAGCGAAATGTACATTAGCAAAATAAAGCTAAATCAAATAAGGATTAGAAGAAGCTGAATGATCCTCAAATAACACAGTATTCTAACTGCTTAATTAAAAAATGGTTCTCATGCCCAAGAGATTGCGTTGCACTATAGCTCAGCCATAGGAAGCACGAGGTTGGCTAATGGAGCCCCTCTATGCCCAGTTCCTCTAGGTGCTACTGTAACCCAAATAATCAAAGGAGCGGGCTGTCGTAACAGCAAGAGAAATTGAGTTACGCCCCATGTGCTATCACCCTAGGGATGTATCTGGAGAGAAGCGGGCACCCTCGTCTCACCGCAGCCCTTGGAGGGGTCTGTCTGGGCGCAGACGGGGCTTCACGCTGCCCCGATCGCAGCAAGGTTGGTTGATTGCAGCATCTGCGGGGAGCACCGGGGACCAAACCTTGGTGCACTCCAGCAAGGAAGGTCTGTGCTGGGATATAGACCTACTGAGTTTGATGCATAGGTTTTTTCTCCGGATGAAATGAAATGCCTGACATTATCAACTTCAACGTATTGTGCAAGTTTCAAAGCTTTGAAACTTGATTGCATGGATTGTAGTATTTAATGAGTATTTATTAACATGTCATACAGCTGAAGAAAGGGCTGGAAAGTTTCTTCCAGGTGGTCTAGGACCAGCCTTTTCACTGCACAAGCCATTTCACTTGTTTCCATAGAAATTTTTCTTATTACTGATGGAGAAAACCTTACTTTTGATACTATCCCATTTATCAGTATACGTATTAACAAAATATTCATTTCTTTAAAGAGGTAAAGGAAAAGAAATGCGTGGTATATAATAGGAGCTTCTAAATCCTTTTTATGCATTTTCATCAGACTAGCCCAAGGTGCATAATCCATTTATAATGATGATAAATTCAATGCCAAATCCTGCTTCTCTGCATCATCTGAGAAGCCCCACTGTCTGAAATGAGACGAACTTGGGCACTACACATACCAGCTTAGCTTGATGAGGGAATGATGCTTTTGCAGGTTAGTGGCTGAAATGCAGAGAGGATAAAATACTGATATTAAAGCTCATTAAAGGAGTCCTGTCCCTCTCTGCTTCCCTCATGCCCACCCTTCCCCAAGACAGAAAGGGAGAGATGTAGCCTCTGCTGTTTCGCAAAAGGGAGGGTTGGGTGGCTCGCCTGAGAAAGATTTACGTAGAAAGTGGGTCTTATAGCATAGTAATACTTTACAGAGCAAAGGAAGCAGAGTTTGGGACAACAGCCTGCTCTTACTCAGTTTTATAATTTCTTTGTTTGTGAGACTTCCGGCCGTCTAGCACATAAGGGGTTTAGTTGTGTTAGCCTTATACCCAGAGCAGCTAAGCCTCCTGAAACAAAACGTCTGGGTGACGAGTAGCCAGTTGTGAATTTAAGCTCCAAGACCAGGTAATGAATAGTGCTATAACTTCTCTGATCTTGTTTTGACTCACCAGCTACTGTAGAAGAGGAAGGCTACTGGCTCCCTAGCCAACTCTGTCATGAGCTTTTTTTAGGAGATTTTCTTGAAAGACTGCTGGATTTCACTGATGTTACAAGAAACTGGCAGACCACATAACGGCTGTGTGACCTTGGCCCAGGTTTAGCAAAGAAGAAAATGTCAAGAGGCCCAGCATAGCCACCGACCTCCCTGCAAGTTTGAAACCTAATTTGTTATTGGAATCGATGGGAATGAAAGTCATGCTGTATCCTGAAGGAGAGGTGAGAAATTCCCAAACCAAAGAAACTCAAGAGGTTTATGCAGCTGACTTAAACCAGGCTAGGCTTTTACACTTGCTGTTAATTTAAACAAAACAGCTGTTCTATGGTCATAATCAGGAAACATTAGGACACATTCGTAAAATTAGGCTTTGGAATACACTGCAAAACCTCAGACGCAAACACTCAAAACACTAATTATTCAATCACTATGAAATAATGTTCACTTCCAACAGAGAACATTTTGTTTGACATGCCAGCTCAAGGCTTCTGTGTACTTGGCTACGTCAATCCTTGTGAAATTACATACATTGGAGGTTTGAATAACATACAACAGATTAGCTAGGAATTGGAAAGCATTGTTTGAAAATGAATTTCTGACTACAAAAGGCTGAGCTGCGTTGGCAGGCATCCTTGAATTTGACAACTGATGCACAGAGGGCAGAAGCAAAACACTGTGGTTTTTTTTCCCAGGGGAAATTCTCTAAGGGAGTTCTCTAAGAAAGTGTTACAAAAAGTACAATAACGACAAAGAAGTAACTGCATCTCATTACCAGTGTGAAAGCCAGAAAAGAATTAATTAGAGTCTGCTCTCATTGTTTATGTTACAGTGGCTTATAGACTCCCTTATCAATGAACATCCACGATGGGCATGGCACTACACAGACACGCTTTGCGTGGCTGCGGGAAGGAAAGGAGGAAGAGAGTTTGCTCAGGACCTCCTGAGCAGCACTCCGCATCTTGCAAGATTGGCCCAAGTTATTTACCTGAAAGTGCCATACTTAAAATAGCGTGATGCTCTTTGCATATCTAAGCACTAATACCAAAATCAGGTTCTAAAATACTTTCATTTGTCTCATCAAAATGAACTTTGCATATTGAAATCTTGTTTCTACAGCTGTCATGCGTGCTAAAAGGGGGTGGGTGAGAGAGAAGGAGGAAAGGATGATGGGGAAAAGGGATTGATCTTTGTTTACTATTTTCCAGAGTTATTACAAACTTCTTCCTCTGCAAACCTTATTCCTTCACTTAACACTCCCATATTATCAGTCTAAACGACCATTCCCCTGAGACAGGAGGATGACTCATTTCCTTCTGCAACATATTTTAAGGGTTATCTTTGAAACCTACAGAACCTTTTAATGTCCAAAATTCCATGAAAGAGCACTGATCTACTGAAAGATATTTTCCTCCCTTATTGATCTTCTCAGGTTTTAGTGGGATCATAGGATGAATATGAGTTTAAACTCTATTTTAAATTTAGCAAATTGTTGAGTCTACAAAGACCGCATTCTAAATTTTTAGCTACTCAAACTCCATAACTAAACCTTTCTTTTTTTCCATCCAGTTCCAGGGGACCTTCCTAAATTAACCCCTACCTATTGCTTGACATCTCTCCATTCAACTTCTCTGGTGAAGTGTTACCTCCTAATCAAATGGCACTCACATGCATGGGCAGTAAATCATCTTCACACCGCACTCCACTACAAAATCTATTCAACCACTGTATAAGAATTCTTAAACAGATTAATTCAATGCACTGCTTCCAATAAGCCATATGAAAAGGTTTTGAAGCAGAAACCTTATCTGAAGACCAGAGGATGGAAGAAATTAATATTTTAACATTAATAATAAGGCATTGCTAGATATTTGCTATCTTGAAATATTTTACATATGTATGTACATTAGAAGAACTGGTAATCTACGCTCTTTAGTAAGCTTCGGTACCCAAGGAAAAATAGTTGCCTAGGATAATTCATTGCCCTATGCCTAACCCATACACAAAGAGTAAGTTCAGTAATAATGCCAAGGGGTGATAATTAAAATAAAAAAGAAAATATCTTGACTTGGACATCTTAGTCCTACTTAAGTATTGTTGCAGTTGCTAAACCTAAGATGACAATTCTCAAAAGTCTCACTGTATCCTGTCAATCCTTGCCCATTAAGCTTTTGTCCTTTCAACTCATTTGTGACCCACAGCTCCACTTCTGCCTTTCCCCAGACCCTCTTCTGTCTGGAGCTGAGCAGCACCAGCTGAGGAGGAGATGGGTGTGGGACCTGCCATCCTTTCCTACAAATCCCGATGCCCAGAGCAATCATTGGATGGAGCGGGATGTGTGTAGGAGATTTCAACCTATGAATTCCACCGTCTAGCCACCACGCAGTAGCCTACAGCCTCCTCCATCCTCCAGCCATTTCACTGAAGCTTTCTCTTAAATAATGAAGTTTACCTGGGAAATGAGGGGTGCAGGAACAGCATGGAGCAAAAACCTACATGGTGTTACTCCAGCCACATCAGAGGGAGGAGTTCATGGCTTTCTTTCCAAACATGGCTTTTGTCAGCCAAGGGTTGTCTACTGTGAAATGGAGGGCGGCTGCTGGGACCCTCATGTAGACCCTGGGCTCCCTGTGCCCAGGCATGCATCCACAGTTCTGAATTCTACATGTCATTTTCTCGATGCTCAGATTCTCAAGGACACCAAAATAGATCTGATGCTGGCATTTTTCATAATGCAAATCATCAGCCACAGTATTTCTTTTCAAGTATCCAGTCGCTGTCATTCCTTTTGGAAGTGGTGACTAACAGGCAGTAGCCATCAACATGAATTAACTTGATATTAAAGCAGCTCTCAAGTGGGGCTCCAGAAGTGTTCGTTACAGATACAGCAGTATTAAGACATTAAGGCAAGTCATCCATTGTTTTAAAGCAATGTGACATCCTATTCAGTCTGCTTATTACATCACCTTGTGTTGTTTCAACATATAACTCTAAATGAAATGTAAAAACAAGGAAGAAATGTTATTTTTTACACTAATTTCTCTGTGCTTCAGAATTTATCTTGGAGACCTTTCTTACATAATGAGATATTGATTCACTGCATCAAGATCACTTATGCAGTCAGACAGAAAACTTGGGACAAGATCCTTTTCTCTGAATAGATACCATTCCAGCAATTTGGACTGTAGGTATTGCATCTCCCAGGTTCTCCGTATGTTCTCATATTACACTCTGGTATATTTTAGAGTTATACTGGGATGGGTTTTATTACCTTTTTGGGTGAAGTATCATTTATTTAAGTCTTTCTAAAATGTAAATAGAACTGTTTCAGAGACATTTACATTCACATGGTATATCACAACCAAAGAATAAGGTTTTATGATGCTATGATATTTTATATCATGTAACAAACAGGGTTATGTTGTCAAGAGCACAGCATCTACAGTTAGGGTTAAATTCTCAAAATAATTCAGTTCTCCCTTTGGGTGCATAGAGTACTCTTTCTTTTTTAACCTCCCTCCTTTTTCAGACAGGTTTTAAAATCCTGGCCCTTGGTACTGGGCTTTGGGTATATATTTGGGATACTGACTACTCAAGAGCATAATGCCCAGGAACAAATACTTTTGGACCTGAGTACTGTGAAAAAGATAAAGTTGGGGCAACAGCAGAGTTGAATAAATCTGTGTTTAGCTAATTATTTGTAAGTAGGAAATAATACACATTTTAAGACTGAGGTTGAAGATGTAAAAATGGGGCAAGAGATGAAGTCTGAGACCTACAAACACAGGGGGTTTTATGACAGAGAAAATACAAAATTATAGCTGTTTGGAGAGTGGAGAAACCCAAGAGATAAGACGGAATGAGTTAAGATATGCAGAGATCAACTTTTTTTTCTAGAAAAAATGAAATTTCAAAATCAGTTATGTGTGTAAATGGCATCATTTATTTCACATGAAGTGACCAAAGGATTTTAATGAGAGTAGTCAGGAAAACTGCTTTGGAAAGATACAGCCTGCCTATTTGCATTAAAAGGTCGAAAACTTTTTGCATATCTGATAAATCAGCCTCATGGTCAAATGCAGCTTTGAGGGGGTTCCTTTTTTCCCTTTATATTTTATATTACTATAGGTTACATTTCAATGTTCAATGGATCTCTTTTCAACTCCTTTTTGTCTTGACAAATGGCCATTTGAAATCAGAGGAGCTGGAAAGAGATTGGCATCCCTTCACAGGCAGGTCCAATCTTCTAGAAATACAAAAGTTTAGAATTCAGAATAAAATACAAAATATCAGTGTTTCCCATAGGATAAGTTTCAAAGATCTTTTTAAGATAATTTAGAAATATTTCATATAGATGTCCAAACTAAAATATTAGAGATACCCATTTGTTTAATACACAAATATGTGATATTAAAATTAACATTTTAAATCATGCTTATCATAATGGAATTAATAAACAGGATTACCTTAAAGTTTGTATAAATGTAAAAAAAATTTTTTTTACACTAATTCTATGACATAATTATGAAAAATAAGTATGTTTTTTTCTCAGTGAAAAGGAAGCACTGTTAGTCAGAAGATCTGGCTCCAGCCCTGGATACGTCCTGTGATTAATTGTCCTGGATGCATTCTCTGTGTATCAAGGTTCTTTTTCTCTAAAAGGGGAATATTTACCCAACTCTGAAGAGTCTAGGTTTTGGGCAGCAGTTCAGATTCTTACTGTGTGGTAGCTGAGACAATACCTGTAGACGTTCACTGAGCATTGTTTGGGGTGCCTGGGGATAAATCTAAATTAATGCATTTTTTTAAACAGTGTGAGACAATTGTTGTTAAAATAGTTGTCTCATTCAGATTTACTCTTTAGGCCTTTTAGTATACATTAGGCGAAGGGGGTCGGGGGGAAAGAGTTTCAGTTCCCTGCAAACAGAGATGTTAATTTAATTTCCTGAACATGCCTTGCAAACACATCTATTTTACATTCAGGTCACAGTTCAGAGCACACCTTTCTGAAAGCTTTTCTTTAATAGCTTTTCATCTGGCTCAGGCCATCACTGCCTAACAGCCACCCCTGGACCTCCGCCCCCGCAGACGTACCCCAGGGTGAGCCGCCCCCTCCCCGTGGGGGGTGCAAGCATGCAGGTGGCTCCAAACCAAACCCCAGCCAGAAGTGCATTTGGCCGGAGAGAGCTATTTTGCTGGGTTTGCTTTCACACAGCTCCCTGATCCAACAGGAAGCCATTCCACCTCTTGTCCCAACACATTTTGGAAGGTGGCGCGGAGCAGGAGCGAGCACCTTTGCGTGCTGAAATACACAATACTGCCCCAAAATGCATAGCCATAGCAAATGCCATCCTTGAAACATATTCAACCACTAGAACTTATAAAGCAAAGCAGATGTAAATGCCAAAGTAAAACCTCACCCGGAGGGCTACACAGCCCGGGGCGGGTGGCGTGCAAGGAGAAGGCCCCCGTGGAAGAGCAAAAGGGCAATCAAAACTCCTTCTGAGATTTTCCTGGAGCAAAAAAGCAGTGCTGCATCTGCACGGTGTCCTGTCAGCTTTATGGGAGCACTGCATGCAGCGGGCGCTTTTCACACCTCCACACTAGTATTGCAGCCATGGGATTAGTATCACAGGGCATAGGAACATACGCATTTTATCACATCTTAAATGCTGTGGCATAAACTGATGACTTCTGGAGTAGTGTATTTCTCCTCATGTCCAATGTTGGCTGACTGGCAGTAAAGAATATAAGATCTGATATTAGCTATTATTTGAAGACAGGATTTTTGTTTTGTGGGTGTTGAATTAAGTTTCAACTGGAAATTAGAGCTTTTTGTAACTATGAGAGAGTTTGATTTAAAGTACAGGATACGTATAAAGGTCATAAGAGAAAAATGAGGCAACTGTAGATTATGTATTATTTATGGATATGGAGAGGAATAAATATTCATAATTCAAGGAAAACAGATAACATGTGGCTAAGTTATTGAGTGTTGTCTACTAAAAAAAAGAAAAAGTCCTTTTAAATGAAGAGAGATTATTCCTTCCCGTATGTGTAAAGACAAGTTAGAAAAGTGTGATTTGTTTGACTGTGACTCATCCCTTCAACATTTGACGGATATGAATCAGATGACCTTCCCCTGGGAGCATATGCTGAAAACAAACTGAAGTTTCTGATTGTTTAGAAGTCTTCAAAGATAGTTCTTGCAGTCAACAGGATCATCTTCATTCAGTGCTCATTTTTTGTAGCTTTTTCCTTTCCCTATCAACCGCAGTCAAAAAGTATTATTCCCCGATAATGACTTATCCCTCCAGTCTGGAGTGAGCAAGGTACTTAACAGATAATGTACTGGACCAGTGGATGGGAAACCAAGGAAGGAGGAGGACTCCAGCTGGGCGTGTTGATGGTTGACTTGACACCACTGTGCCATAAGAACAACATCTGGGGGTACCAAGTCTGTGCGAGAACACTTGAGCAAACCAGTAAATTGCCCTGTGAAAAGGTCTGATCTTCAATTCATGGACAAGTCACTTACTGAGAAGGTCTCCCTGGAAACCTTTTTTTCATTTTTATGAAATGTTCTCCATCCACCTAATGGATGATGCCAAAGTTGATTTGTAATCACGCCAGTTCCTCTGAGGCATTAACTGACCTTGGGACGAGGTCAAAAAGTCAGAGCAAGGAAGTTGCCAGTAATGAAAGAAATGTTCTTTTATTCCCACAGTTGCTGTTTTGTCTTTTACACTTTCTGAAAGTCAGCCTACCCTAGTCGATAAATCTGATTGCAAGTCAGCCACAGAAAATTTGGGACTCAGCTTGGGATCTCCCACAGCAGTGAAGAACGCAGCTGTGGGCCTGAAGAAGTCCATGAGAAGAACAATTTCTGTTTAATAGGTAGCCACTCCCAAGCACTTCCATATGGTTGCTCATGTCCATGTGGCTCTAGATATGTGTCTTGCACAGGAGGAACTAAATCCCAACTGTCCTAAGAACTGCAAAAGTCTTTCCAGCTCCATCAATCACATTTTATATCCTCTTGGTCATAAAAGAGAAAGTGTTCTTCTGCCTTAGTTATCTCAATTTAAAAATGAAGATCTTCAGAAACTGAAGGAGAACCTAAGTAGATTTTATGACTATGAAGGGGTCCAAATCAGTAAAGTGCTGACATTCTTCTCAGGATGATGGGGGTAAACTGGAAAACAGTAACACTGAAACAAACTGAAGAGAAACATGGAGAGCTAATAAAATGGGAGTTTACAATGGATTCATGGCTAGGGGAATGGAGAAATCGTGCTTGTACTCACCACTGCCAAGGCATGCCGCAGGGGACCACGGGCTCCATGCAGCATTTGGGCACACCACAGTTTCCGTGAAGGCTTGCTCAGCCTGTGCTCGCTGACGAGGATGCTGCACAATCTGATCTGGGCCACAGTTTGGCAAAATTACAGGTGCCAAATAAGAGTCTCTAAGTGTCTGAAAGGAGAAATACAGTGCAGGGAGAAGAATTAAGATATATACAGCCCTAGCAGTAATAGGATGCAAAGAAGAGAGGACTATTGTGGCTAATTTCACAGGGAAAAATACCTGACAGTGAGATGTCCTGGACTGTATCCTCATCTCTGAAGGATACAGAAGCACCTCTCTTACTTGAGATATTTTAAATTGAATGGAACAAAATACCAGCAAAGATGCTCTGGGAAATAGCCTTCTTTGAGCAGGAAGATGTACAAATGCTAGAGTTCTTCACTAAGATTGATGAAAACAAGAGACATACATAAGATTTAACAATGAAGGGTAAAAATGCTGGTTAATGAATTATTCTAGCAAAATTACCAGGGATTTTCCACAGCTTTTCAGAAATGAGAACACACACCATTAGTTATTCATCTCTGACAATTCTTGCTAGTACAAATCCCAGAGCATCACTTTGTTAGCCCCATCTCCCCTCCTTTTTGACGGATTACAGCAGTGCCTCAGCATGTTGCTAGAAGCTGATGAGGTCTCGCAGGAAGCCCAGAAACGGAGTACCATAAAAGATGGGGAAACATATAAATAATTGACAGCCAAAATAATATGAAGAGACTCCTTAAATTAAGATTCAGGAAATTCAAAAGCAACAATTTAAAACATAAAGATAATATATTAAATGACTGGTTTCCTTTGCCTTTCAGATCCTTGTGTCCACTTTCTACATTGTTTGCATTTATCTCCTTCCCACTGCATGGCTGAACCACAAAGCAAGACTAAAATTTTTCATAATAACAAAACATCTTTTAAAAACCTCCTAGGAGGAGCCCTTGATTTTATAGATAGCAAGATCTTCCTTGTTAAAGAGAGAACGGATGTTTACATTGGAAGATTACATTTGTCTTAATGCAAAACTAACCCAAACATTAAACATTTTTCTGCAGATACAGTGTATTTGGTTAGCATAACTGCATCTGTAACTCCATCTTCCAAATAATATGCTAACATTCTGCAACTGCACAAGAGAGATTTCCTGACATATGTTACATGGGGTAGGGCAATAGTATAAACAATTAGGTTTCTGAACCTGAAGAAACTATACAAGATATATTCAGCTTCTTCCATCTCTGCCATTTCTAACACATTAATTATTGTGGAGGCAGTACCACTTATGGAAGAGATGCCTCCCCTCCCTGACTGGGTACAGAATATTATCAAGGGCTCCTGTTACCCCATTTGTACTGGCACACACTTGCCAGAAAAAGGTTTACCTAGATGGATTGTTAAAGAAAGAAACCCAGCAGTAATGGACTTTAGCATAAAATTGACACACTGCAACAGATTCCCACTAGGAGAGTAATTACCTAATCATTCCATAATCAAAAAGGAACTTGTCACTTCAGATGAGCTTTGAAGTGTGCATTATTGATATCAGTGTTATTTTAGACTATATACTAGCAAACACAGGGCAGTCTTGGGTTTGATATTGTCAAATTGTTACCAAACCATAGCAGCTGGCAGTGTTTTGACCTAATAGAAGGTGGCACTCTTCCAGACAATGCCCAGGCAGGGGTCAGTATAGAACAGGGACTTCTACTGGTAGCTGTTAGCGCAACTGCAGCTCGGGAGCCCATTCTCCCCATTTTACCAACAGGTGACTGCTCAGTGATGCTCAACACAAAGGGATAAAACAGACATCTACATCTACGCGTACAGCTTTCTTTTACTGCCTACATGCTCAAAAGAAAACAATAGGCTTTTACGGCAACAGGCTCAAACTCTCTCTCGTGGAGAAAAGCGTAACTGTTATTGACCCATGAGGATAAGAGAGGAGAACAAGCTCCATGTTTGGTCATCTTGCTCCTGCAATTCCTCCTCTCTTGCTCACCTACACTTAGCCCAGCTCCTTCTTCCTGTAAGCACCCAGTAAGGCTTGTATTTGTATAAGAGCTCCTGGATCTAACCAACAAATTGGGTTACAAACCCACACGCTTGCTCCCAGTACCAACAACGAGGCACAGTCTTCATAAGAAACCCTTCCCAGACACATCAGCACAGATTGCCGGACTTCATCCTCTTGCAAAGTCCCATATAGGTGGCCTGGGAGTACGGAGAAATATCAGTCTCCCATTTATTGGCAAGGACGGGTAGCCTAGTCAGACCATTCAGAAGGACTGTGCTGAAGCATCTTCCAGAAAAAAAAGTGTAGTGAGAATTATTGGTCCCGTTTCTCCTTGGTGACAGACATATTATTTCTCGCCGAGGCAGAATTTGCCCCACTCCCAGTGTTAGCAGGGCACTGAAGTTCACTTCTAGTTCTGAAGTATCAGAGTTTAGCCCATTGCATACCTCTGTGTCACCTCTTAAGTAGCTCGCTCTCTGCCAGCCACCTGAAGCAGGGTGAGGGGATCAAGTTTATTTCTGCTTTATGAATAAGAAACTGATCAATCTCTCATCTTAATGGTTGTAAAACTTGGCATCTCTGCTGCAGAGCAGTGCTGGACAATCACAACAGCTTTATTGCTTACGTGCTGAATGAGGTTCAGCACACAGGCATTCCCTGCTGGTGTTAGGGTGAAATGTTCAAGAGAGTTAGTTATTAGTTCAAGAGATAAATTACCATTGTTTGCTCATGAGAACTGTCTGAACAACTAAACCAATCTCTCTTCCATAGGCTTTAGCTTACACATAGTCAATTTTCTTATTTGATTTTGAATTATAGGAGCACAAATAATTAAATATGAGCATGGCCGATGAAAACTGAAGCAAACTCAGTGAAAGAGAGAGAAAACCTACATTGTTCCTATTCAGTCCTGTTGGAAAGTGAGAAAATCCCTGCAACTCTGCTACCCCTTCGTTTGCTAACCAAGCCAAGTAAAATGGTCTGTACAGGGTCTTTCTCAAGGCAAAAGGTAGGTTTGCTGCAGAGTGGAAGGTTGCGTTCACACAGCTTCTGACAGATAGCACTATTAAGGCAGTGCAGCAGAAGGACCTGTACGATTACCGGCACTCTGGAGTGTCAAACACCGTGAGCATAATGGTGAAGTTGTTCAACAGTGCAATTTAAAAGTTATACCAATAGGCTGCAATTTCAGCCCACTTCATGAGAGGTTAGGGAGCACACGCTGAAGCCCGAGCCAGATGCGGACACAGTATCGAAGAATGGTAATGGAAATGGAATGGAATGGAATGGTAATGGAATGGAAATGGTACTGGATTAAGATTGTATTAAATTTGTTTAGAAGGAGGTTAGAGCAAGAGATGTGAAATGTATAAAAGTGGTTAATGTTTAATAAAGTAAACCTGTAACCTTTGAAGGCATGAAACAATCACAAGCAGCTTCCAGAGGTCAAGAAGTTAGTTTACAGAGCTCAAGCCTGTCTACGCTGTCTAACAAAGGTGAACTCTTAATTGGAGTTCGTTAAGTTGAGTAAATATCCTGGCAAAGACAAGACAGTCCATAGTTTCCCTGTGACTCATCGGGCTGAAGTGAAGTTTCCTATGCTGTGGGGCTTTGACTCGACCTGGTAAATCACACAAAAATTACTTCATGCTTCATTGTCAGTACATTGTCTACCTGAAGTTAAAAACCACAGCTTTTCTCAAAGTGAAGGCAATGCTCCACGTGGAAGACAAGGGAGCAGCTTCTGCAGGGATCTGTATGACTATTAATCATTCTCAGTTTTAAATTCTGGAGATTGAACCGGATATTCTTAACCAGGTGCAAGTGCCCACACAAGTACATGAGTTTTGCATAAGACTAGCTCTGCAAAAACCTAGGCTTTATTTTTGGTTTTGTTGTCAATTCAGTATGAGATCGTCAAGTCATTTACAGCTTGATTTTTCATTAGAGATTAAGGTGCCCGAACTTCTTGTAAAGCCATTTCTTCAGATGTGTGGTAGCAAAAATGCTATCTATTGGGAAACAGCCTGCATTTAGTAAGTACAGGGACAGAAGATATTCCTACTACCATCTGTAGCCATCTAGCACAGCCATGAAGATGCCAAACATTCTTTTGGGAATTTGTATCTACAATAAGTAGTATAAAGTAATGGTGAAATGCTTGGCTAGAAAGCACTGATATTGGTATGCTGAGCTGTGTAAAACTAAACACCGTGGCATTGCAACAAGGTACGTTATCAACAGAAATGCAACTAACAGGGCTATATAAACAAATATGTGCAATGTGATACAATGCTAGTCTCAAGTATTCAGAAATCTCTAATCAGACAGCAAAAGAAATGACAGAAGTCACTTAAAAATTCAAGAGTTTTATCAAGTAATAAATGCCCAGTTCCATCTAATTCACTTCTAATTTGCTGCACATTTTACTAATGTTTTTCAACTCTTACTGAAACCCTGAGTGCCAGAACTTTTTTTTTTTTTAAATCATAACTGATATCTCATGGAGTTCCCCGACACTGGCACCTCATTTGAAACTTTATCCAAAAGTATTCTGAGATGTGCCATAAAACTGACTCTTGTCAACCCAACTGGCATATGTTAACACTGTGGAGTCATGCTTTTCCAGCCTGAGACTGGAAAACAAAAAACCTAACTTGGGGAAGGAAAAAAAAAAAAGAAAAAAGAAAAAAAAAGATTAATGGTTCCCCCCTGACAAGGGAAAGACAGCCTTATTCTAACTTCTGATCTCCACATTATGTTCTAATCTCTCTAATTTCTTTTTGTATAAGACCCCTGAAATTGGAGCTTTATTCGCACAGCCAGAGCTTTTATCCAAACCCTTACCATCTTAAATATTGCAACATCCTACCCTGACAAATGCAGCCTTGTCCCACTGATCTCTACCCTGAGTGCTCTACCAAGAGAATTCTTCTCACCCGCCTGCCCATGTCACTTTACCTTTGCATTGGTTGTGCTGGTTACTCCTCTTCCCTCCAGCCATTGCATCAAACCTACACTACTCACTTCTACTTCTAAGGACCCTCTGTTTGCTTATCAGCTTTCATTCACTGAAGATGGATCTGCTGCCGTTTACCACTAGGTATATTCTTTTTCATGATGCCTACAAAAACAGAAGGTAGGCTACTGATGTGCTTAACCCCTGTCTGCTATGCTGGCCAGTACTGTCTTGTTCCTTGGTATATGTATCATGCCGTCCCACCTTGCAAGCATTTTGGGGCAGGGGCTTTCTCTCTGTTGTCTGTTTATACTGGTTTTGGGTCCCGTTCCATGTTTAAAGCTCCTAGGCACTACGATCATAGAAAATATATGTAATAACAATAAATAATTTAAGGGAGTCCACCATGAAGTAACTGGAGACTTCCAGAATACCAGCTGATGCAGTAATGTGATAATAGGTAACGCTCTGTCATTCACTGGAGGCTGGCGCAGAACGCAACTTTGATCCCATCACTCTAACCCAGGGGGAGTATAAGCAGCTTTATGCAGTAATGTTTGTAAATCTTTTAAAATCCTTGTAGAGGGTTCTGTAAGAGCACAAAATGCTTGGTGCTTATTAAGAACAGGTAGCAGTTGGAAATTATTAGTTTTATGCCTTTTCTTTTATGTCTAGAAATACCCACCCATTCAGAATGCCAGACCAGGATACATTGGGCTGCCTTCTCCCTCAGAAATGCATGCACCTGAAACATAGCCAAACTCTGCACAGCTGTAGCTTCTGTCCAGCACATACTAATTTGCCAAAATGAATAAACATAGCACTTTAAAATTTATAATGGTGCCTACAAATCCATAATGAGGTTTTGACACTAAATTATTTTCTAAAAGTATATTTAGTGCTTATCCTCTAATGCTTAAAGTATGCCTGTTGTGTCTGATACTTTTCCTCACAGGATTTTTCATAAACAATATTAAGAACAAAAAATAAAAAAGAAAAAAAAATATCTGTCACATTGGTAGAGAAGTGCATGTTTTTGTGACTAGAACAAAGCTAACAGGCACCAAAGCTTTAAATGTTTTAATTGCAGCAAAATTCTTTGGTCTTAAATTTACCTATGCTTCTAGGGGATGAAAATAAACTTATATTGCTTTAACACTTTACCCTTTTTTGATACTCTGATGCTTATAAAATTGATCCCATTACTTCAAGTGTTCATTTGAAAAAAAGAAGAAAAAACACAGAAAAATCACACCACAAAGCTACAAAAAGCAGAGGCTGAAGTTACAAAGTTCTTAAGATTCTGAGCACTCAAGCTCATCTTTAGCTTCTTAGCTTACATTTCCGTTTCAAACATTCACCATATTTTTGAGATATTTGAACTCTGGGATTACAGTCTGAGTTAAGATTCTGCTGGGTCTAGGCTGAGAACGATTTCCCTTTGAAACACATTTACCTCGGAGTGCAATTTCTCCTAGGATGGGACTTTTTGTTGAGCTGCTTTCTCCAGCCTTGCCAAATTGGAACTCGAGCAATGCTGTGATGATGATATTGAGATGATGCTTTACTTAAATCCAGTTAGGGTAAATTAAACTTGAAAGGAGAGCGCCGTAGGATGCTGAGCCAAGTAATTTGCTCAAGGTAGTGAGCAGCTAAATGAAGCACCTGTTGAAAACGGGTGCATGCTAATCTTTGATTGGTCTTCATGGATGTGCCGTCACGTCCTCCACACGCTCAGGTAAAGCAGCATGCTGTGTTGGGGGTAAGGTAAGAACACTCCAGCCTTTACTCATTTCGTGGAGCGGAATTGTCACTGCACATACTTGTCTGTATTAAACCACTTCCTCCTACTCATTAGTGCCCATGTCAGCGCGGTTTTGGGAATCTCTTTGTGGGTATAAGATGGAAGTGCTTGGAGCCGGTACCTGCTGTGCAAGGTGACAGAAACCTGAAGTACGTGGGCTTGTGGAAATCCCGGCCGCTTGAGATGGAGAGGATGCAGACATCGCAAGCGCGCTGAGCGGGGACACCCTGCAAACGAGTTACGGAGTGTGCCAGCACCTGCCTATTATGCAGCAGACAAAACACAATCCTGACTAGTGGCTTCAAGCTCCATCAGGCACATGTTAGGCAGAAAGCCAGAGTAAGACCACAGATCCTGAGAAACAGAGTCAATCATGTTTCAGACAAAGGCAGCCAATATGTAGCCACGCTCCCCTACAGCTGAGGAACAAAAATTAATCCCATGCCAGGAAATAAGCTACAGAAGTTTCTCACTAAGAAAACATGAAACTTATAAAGCATAGAATACCAGACACATAGCAGTGCATATCCACAACTCCTGTGTCTACAACTGTCATTAACTGCAAGTGTTTCTTAAATTGAATGCTCTATGCAAAACACAGCCTTAAGTAACTTATCAGAAATGGAAATAAAGACCAGCAATCATTTTAGTTCCTCATGTCTTTATTTACATTCGTCTCTTTCCCTATGTGCAGACATATGTGCACACATGCAGATACTCAGCCCCTACACCTATATGCAATTAAGTTCCCGCTCCCATCTGGTCTATAGCACCACACCTCTAAATGGCAAGATTAGGCTATTTTAATCAAATCACATCTTTTATCTCAATTTCCAGAGAGAATTTATTAGCACCGTTGAAGGCATTTGACAACTGTTTCTTTTCTCCTTTGTCATATACTCTTTCCTCCCAATAGCCTTAGTTCTGCTTGCACAGAGATCTTTTCCTCCACACACCCAAGACTTACAGAGACACTCCGTACTTTCCTAGAGTAAGTGTCAGTGCAGCCATGTTCCCTCATTTCCCATATCATGTGTTTAGGGATTCGTCAGAGGATGAAATACTTTGCAAACAAGTTATTCAGTACCTCGGGGCCCTGGGCACATGTCAAATCATGGCCCGGACCATCCAGACAGCCTGTTATGGCACTTTTGACAGCACAAATCTACTTTGAAACACATTTGCGTATGCACAATTTGCCCTAGATGATCACCTAATAATTGAGCAGTACAAGGAACCTTTTGTCTCGTACTGCTTCTTTCATGTTATATTACCTAACTTATTAAATTATTAGTTTACCAGATTGGGTTTCTCTCACTTTCATTATTTACAAAGGTTCAACCTACACGGAAAAACAACCCCATAAGGTTTGTTCGAGGAATCCAAGGCCTGAACCTGAAAGAGGGCATTAGTAGCACCTAATTTGAGGCCCACCTCATCTTAGTGGCCCTTCAGACTCATCCACAAAGGAAGTACTCTAGGAGATAGCCAGAGAGATGCTAGCAGAAAATACATAATATTTCATTACTCCTTTGATGTTCTGTAATTAAGTAAACCATGGCAAATGGTCCAACAGCAGCAGAACTGCAGCCCATTACGCTCTAGGCAGGACTTTTGCGGTAGCACAGGAAGGGGTAATGTATAGCTACGTTACTACAGCGGTATGCTGTCACAGTATCAGTCCGGCAAGGATAGCAGCAGGTGCAGTATAAACACATACCTCCTGTCCGACAGATTTATTGTCTCAGGACATGGTGCAAAGAAAAAGGATCACGGGAGCATTTGAAGCACTCCTGTCGCCGGGCTGCGCTGTGCCTGAGAGCAGCAAAAAGCATTTGCTGTTTTGAAACAGTACACCAAGAAGTAGGCATGCCTGCCATTGTACGTATCACCAGAGCCTCTTCCAATAATGGGGATCTTGGCTCACTTTCCCCATGCTGGGTGAGGGTGACATCTGAAAGCTGGTAAGCAAAGCTATCGCACAACCAAACAGGCAGCTTCCACCCACTGCCAGGGTCAACACAGCCTGGAAACACTTGTGTCCTGGTGACTCCAGGCTCCGATTACAGACACGTCTGAGCTCAGAAACAGGAGGCGGGGGGGGAGGGAAGGGGATTTTCAGAGTGTGAAGCAGACGGACAGGTTATAGGTCACCTGAAAGTATTTCATGAACTAAATGTCTCATATAAACAAGAGTCTAATGTTGAGAAATATTTCTGTCCTCTGCTTTTGTAAAGAATTGCTCTACCATCAGACTCCTACACAGTGATGCTCTGCTATTATGGATCTGTGCTGAAAGCAAAATCTTTACCATAAACTCAGGTATGTCACCATGATAACAAGACAAACACATTGTTAAAGCACATCCTTGCACAGGAGTTATTTAGCGTCAATGGCTGAAATTCCCTGATATTTCTCTCGTCTGTGCGTGGGCTCTGCCAGTCTGCAGGGGCAGGACCACATCCATGCTTCCAAGCTGCACAGAAGCCCGCGCTTCCCCCCGCCCCACACACACCGAATCAAGGCTACCCCAGTGCTGTTCTTCATGGTTTTCCTTCATGAGAATAAGGATAACTTGGACAGAGGCACTTGCTCTTCATCAAAATTGGGAACAGAGCCCTTCCCTTAGGCCACCAGGAAGACCATTTTCCTGAGGCCAACCAAGCATGCAGTAGGTACCGTCAGACACTGGTCTGACACTGGCAGAGAACCAGTCTGTCGGCACTGCAAAACTGGTCTTCACAGGCTAGGATGTCTACGCTGGGGAAGTGTAATCACCTAGTGTTTATCCGAGAGATTCAGTGCACAAACCCTGCACATTAACATTGTTTAATTATTTTGCCCATCACCTTCTAAAGATTCAATCTTGGCTCTAGTATCTTATTAAATGCTGCTGGTTAGCACACCTTCACCTTGTCTGCATTAAAATAGAAAGTAAATTTGCTGTTGAATACTAATCCTCAAAGAAATGAGATAGTGCCTCTTTAGCCACCTTCAGAGTATCAGATGCTGAGGTGTTGTAACTAGCAACCAATACCTGTCATTTGATGAGAGTGAAACTAAATCCACTAACCTGAATCTGATCAATTATTTTTCACTATGAATTAACAAAAAGCAAATTTTAAAAGGCCCGAACAGCAGCTAGACATCAACAATTGCTCTCAGAATAATGGCTTTGTAAAATAGATATATGTGCAAAGTAAGGCAAAAGCTTGGATAATTTCTGAGAGATATAAACTCCCATAGATATATATACACACTCTTCATTAGTTCTAGCAAGCTTGTACAAACAGTCCCTATCTTCAAGGAGCATGCTTTCATTATCCATGCCAGAGAGCTACAGAAGAGTGAGAAAGATAACTTAGTGTTAGAAACAAGGTTTTGTGTTTTGAACATGAAATATTCTAGTTGTATTTTGGATGTTGCCAGATCCACTTTGAGATTTTAGCCAAGGCATCTGATACTTCAGCTTCTCTAGTGCATTAGTTTTCCCATCTTTAAAAGATAAATAATACATCCCTACCTTATACATTGTTCTTGCTCATTCTTTGGGGTCCAAAGCAGGTTCAAACTGAGACACAAAAATATTTTCAATGAAAGTGAAAAAAACCTCAAAACCTACAGACACACAATTTTTCCCTTCAAAAAACCTCCCAACCCTAAAAAAACAAAGTGAGATGGGGGTTTCTGTGCAGAATAAAACCCACTAAATCTTACTTTATCTCGGACGTCCTAAAGCTGTCCCCAGAAGTCTCTGGCTATTAGGTCCTTGGTGGAAATCATTTGCCTTTCTCTTGTCAGAAAGCCATGAAGATGTGAACAGCCCTACAAGCCAGAAGTCCTGTTCACAGATGAAGTGTTAGCAAATTCACTTGCAATCACCGTAAAGCAGGTGGATTTTATTTGAGGTGTAAGTTCAGATTCATAGCTATGCAGATGTCTGCCAACTCAGCAATCAAGTTTTTTCTTTGCTCTCTTCCTTCTCTGGATAACAGCAGAATTGGTCAGCAATAAATATCCTGGCAGGGGAGGAAGGGGCAAGTCTGGCGGCCACTGAGTCACTGAAGAATGTTAGATGAAGACCAGAAAGTCTTTTTGCATATGCCGTATCACTGCCATCGTTTAGTCATGATAATAAGTCACCTAACAATACCAAGTAGTGACTTGTGGAAGGATCAGATTTCTACCTTAAGACATAATTATACTGAAAGGCCACTGAAATTGTTAATGCCTACTCAAATAATTATGGCCAGATATTCAGGTGAAAATAGTGATCTGGTGCCTCTTTCATGTAACATTAAAAATCTGAACTTGTTACGAAGTTTGAATAGTTAAACATGGCAGACATCACCCAGAGAAGCAAAGACCACCTGCACTTCTCCTGAAGCAATGAGCAATGGGTGTCCTTAGGACTTATGAAAAGTCAAATTCTAGAAAAGTAGCAGCAGTTATTTCTGCAATAGCACATGGCCAGTCTAAGAACTTCAATTACAAAATAATAACAATAGCAGTAATGATAATAAAAAATAATCTTCAGTGGTGGCTATTTACTACAGAATAACATCATCTTACACAAAGAAAGCAAGAAAGTAAATGGCTTAACAAAAGATGCCACTAATTGACAGGAATGCTAACTAGGATGGTTTGCATTGATGAAATTTTAGTAGGAATGTATTCAGTAATTGAAAGCCACAAAGGATTTATTTTACTAATCATGATGCATTTTTTTCTCTATTTGATAGACTATGTTAATTACTTGTGCATGGTTTCAATTGGCACACGTGAGTTGTTTTTTTTTTTTAATTTCTGTTGGCCATTCTGCTGGCAAGCAAAGAACTTCAAATGCTGCAACTGTCTTTCCTTTGGCTAGGACAGATAAAATGAACATCGCAGCATTTGGGAAACTCAGCCTCCAAATGAGGAAGCTGAGACATCTTCCTTCAAGTGAAGAATGAGTATTTATTTGGCTATTGAATTTAAGTTAACAGTAAACACATAATATACTGGATTAGCACTTCAGCAAGTTATTTAATTATTAATTGGGATACTGGAAATGAAGGGTCATCTGCATTAGGCTTCTACACATACTGCTTGAGACAAAGACTTGGGTTTTACACATCTCTAAGATGCATGATAAATTTGAGGGTAAGCAGGCCTGTCTTACCTGTCCTACACAGGTTAGAAAGCCTGAATTTATATCTCATGTCCAAAACCAAAGCTAAGTATACCTTTCCCAGCATTAAAAAGGCATCGTAAGGAGAAAAGAGCAAGTTTTCCTCAGCTCAGATGTTTCTCATTTTTGTCCCTGAATTGTCAACTTAAAGTTGCATTAAGTTTTACTTTTATTCTGAAAAGCAATATGGGCAATTAATACTTATGTAGGATATTGGCCTAAACAAGAAAAAAAAGAGAAAAATAAGCCTACAACAGCTAAGCAGAGTAAACTGGATTCTGAAGAGCACCAAATTGCAACAATGGCCGGTATAGTTTATTTAAAGCTAGTTCAGCTATCTGTCCACTACAGTTGGCACTATTTACAGATAAGAGATTGTTTAAAACACCAAATTTATACATTTGCTATTCTGGAATGTGTCCTAAAGTTGAGTACAAGTAAAGAGATTACGGTGGTAAAAGGCACAATAAATGCATTGTCTAGAAAGGCTTTTCCTACCACTGGGACTCATCACACCTTTTCAAATAGCAGGAATCCTTGCTGCACATTTCAGTTTCTGTCTATCCAGTATCTCTTTTCCCCTAATATATCCTATATTCCTACCTTGGCCTATAAAAGGTAATAGAAAACCCTACATATATTTGGCCATTTGTAAAGGGCTCCTTCCTACAGAGCTTTTCCTGCTGCTGGGGGACAGGTGACTGGTAGGCACTCGTGCAGGTGTCTTGCATGGGCCGTAATGCAACTGTGAGGGAACATCACGAAGGGAGTAACAGCACCTGGCAGCCATGCAGCTTCTGTCAAATGGACAAGAGATCTCTAAATAGAAATAAAAGCACCAGAAGAATAGTTCCACTTTTTTTTTTTTCCTTTTACTAAATAAATTACAAAAATGCATCGCTGGTACATTAAAGGTCCAGTCTTCTGTGGACCTTCATTAGCTTTGCCAGGCCATGTTTCACCTCCACAAATAACATGTATGTATATGTAATTTTACTTACATTAATAAAGGCTCCACATGAGGCACGCAAAAAGTTCTTATTATTTCATTTTAGAAACAAGTTTATGGAACATAATATACTTTGGGGCTTAGTTAGAACATATCAGCCTCAGAAACAGGCAGACAATGCTCTCCTCCTCTTCCTTTCAAAAACAATCAAAAAAAACCCCAACCCATAGACAGAGGGTCACTAAGGAAGGTACGGCAAAACCAAGTGATGTTATTTGTCCCCAAATAAAAGAGCCAGGAAGAGAAATCCCATCAGGCGAGTTCACAGCTGCTGCCCCATCCGCTGACCAAAGAGACCGAATCGTTCCATCATTTAAAAATTTGAAACTTAAAAAGTTGTTTCTTCGTAAGATCCAAAATAGAAACATTTGCATAACCACTGTAGTTTGCACATTATAGCCATCTGTGATACACTAACTTCCACAAAGTGAAATTACTGAGGAAGAAGTGCATGTGCTGTATCCCTCAGACGGGAAGAAGTGGTATTATCCTACATGCAACTGCATCAACTGCCCATCTCCCAGCTGTAAACAGCAGCTATTATAAAATCCCTGTTAAATTGAGTCTGGAATCCCACCCAAGTTAAATATAACTAGGGCTGACCCAATACACTGTTGAAAGTTAGCATTTATCTATAAGGATATTTATTACAGTACAGATTCAGGGAGGTGTCAATTTTATTGACACACTATCAAGCATTTATTGATGATTATCAAATATTCTGATTACAGTAGGCAAGGAATGCTATTAGACCAGAAAGAAGCAGCATACTTACACAGTATCAGCCATTTATATGCATACCAGCATGCTGTAAGGTTATCAGACTAGCATCCAAGAAGTCAAGAAATTAGCCCTTTTTTCTCTCCTAAGAGGAAACAAAAAAATCCAGTATACTAAGATGTTAAAATTCCTGATAAACTGTGTTTGTATATGGACTGAAGATTAGAAAACTGGGGCACCCTCTGAAACACCTCCCGGTACCAGGCAACACAAAGCAGAGGTTAAGCAGTCCTCATTGAAAAGATTTAACTTCATCAAAAATTAATACAAATTTAGCTGTTTTTAAAAATATTTATTCATTATGGTCAAATAGATTGCAGTACTAATGAAAAATTAGATTTTGACACTTAAGAAGAAGATTTTGAAAGAGATAGCTTTTTATTTTTTGTTTTACAATAGCTTTGCTTAATGACAATGAGAAATACTTTCATTAAAACAAATCCAGGAGGCGAACAAAACCAAGAGGGCACCATTCACATGTTGCACTTCTGAAATTTTTTCCATGTTCCCTTTAACTCTGCTCGCTGCAGCTATTCCACATGATTAAAATAATTGCCCCAGTTGAGTCTGGATATTTTCTCTAGTTAAAATAATGAGACGAATAAGGACATAGAAGTTTCTGTGGAGTAGGATGAACCATTGAGTCACAATTAAATTAATGCTATTAAATACAGTTAATTTACAAGAAGATAAGCCCACGTAGCCAATTGCAGATGTACAAATATTGTTAACACAGAGACAACCACTTTTACCATTATGGCAGCTGGGAACATCAGTTCAGCCAGAGCTGAGCTCACGTCAGTTCATTGCGCCATGGTTCCCATCTGTACCACTGTGCAGCAGTTAACATTTGTTCTTCTTCCATAGGTTATGCTTCCTGCTTAGCTTATCCTTGTCCTTCTGTTGTGCATTGCAAAGCTCGGTTCTGAATTTAAAAAGATTTAGAAGTTTTAACTTATAGACTTCTTTTGACGTTCTTTTGTTCTCCACAAAATGAACTAAATGCATTCCTGTTTTTAATAAGTGTTAATGAATTAACATTCTGCCAAGAGTGTTAGTATATAATTTTAGAGGTGTGTGATATCATCAAACTAATTACACATTGCTAAAGCCTAAATACTTATAATTCAGTTTATTATACAAGTGTACTGTAACAACGTATGTACAATTTCAGAAAAAAAGCAGACCATAAAAGCCCATAACAGTTATTCTATATGCATACCAAAGAGCAGGACAATTCAGAGTGAAGTATTAAACCGCTGTTAATACAAATACCTAAGTTTCACTACTACATTCTTCCCTAAAGCTGAATGCATGCTATTCATGCCTCCCTGTCCAAGATGAAATATTTTCTTCCCTCTAAAAGTAGCCCAAAACATAAATATTATTTCCTATGTTTTTTAGTGATATATCTTATCAGAAAATTCATGTCACTGTATGCCCTATTAATCATAGGGAATATTTCAGCAGTGTAAACAGTTCTATTGACTGAAATGCTATTAGTACAGCTGAAGATTTCAAAAAGGTTCCTGTCTTTATGCACATGCTTATGGTAAATGCAGCGGGCAATGTGCAATGCATATTCTTTTATATATGTACATTATGGGCTGATCAAAAAAACAAAAAGTAATTTCTGAAAAGCTATTTAAATTCAAAGCATCTGAAATTTTTACATTCTATTCTGTCATTGCCTTAATTTTACATTTTTTTAAAGCTATACCTATATTTGTGAACATTATAAAATATTTTCATAAACTTTGACATATTGAAAGTGTACTTTTTGGCAAATTGATTTAAAAAATGATTTTCATTTGAAAAAGAATTTTAGAAATGAATATTTGAAATCTTGACAAATTAGAATTTTACCTTCATAAAAAAGAAGGAAAAGGTGCCCATTAATCTGTACCCCCTCCTTCTGTTGTACTTTTTTGAATAGGTCCATATATTATTTAATGGGTTTTGTAGAGATACATTTACATGAGTTATAGATCACATTACAGCTGATGAATGCCCAACACACAGGTATGTTATGAAAGGTCATCAGTAACAAGGGAAAATGCATAATGTATGCTTGCTGAATACATTTGCAAGTTTTCTACGCTCATACGGAGTAGCTACTTGGGCAACACCAAGCAGTGAAGCTCTGAACATGAGCAACCTACGAACATTACTTAACTTTGCAAAGTTACTTGGAAGTCTGTTGACTTGGAGGTTGCATTCAGCACAGGCAGGGTTAGGCGCAGCGTGCATCTGGGCTCTGCTCAGGAAGACCCAATGAAAATAAACCCCAGGTACCCTGATGCTACATCCTAAAGAGACCACTATGGGAAATGCCCAAAGTTCTCCATAATTATTTTTAAAATTTCCCAACTCCTAAAGCTTTCCGGTTTTCTTAAAATATAAGGAACAAAATAACCATTTTACATATAAATGAGAATGAGGATGAAAGGCCATGACTTCTGCTGCCTCACTGCAATTCTGTTCTGCAGCAGTTTTGTCATATTCTGACTATGAGAAGCTCAAAGACAGCGGACACCTTGTAGCTCGTTTCTGACATGAGTGACGTACTCTCTCTTTAGCTGTCCAACTTTGTTAAGAACAAAAAGCAATTGCCTATGCCCATGCTCTCCCCCCTGCTAGCACTCACACGAGCATCTTCCATTCTGATTTACTATTTCAAGAAACTATTGAGACATAAGAGGATAGCCTTTGGGAGCTACAGTTACTCTCATTTTAGTTGGGAAGGATTTCCACATGCCAGGAAGCATAAAAATGTGCAAGTAAAAACGTGTTCCATCATGCATTAGAAGATTGTGGCTATGCACAATATTTAAAGACAGAAATTTAATTCTGGAAAAAACCCCTATATTTTGGAGAATTTTGGAGATTAAGTATTGTATAAGCTTCTCTCTGTTGTCTCAGTCAACATGCTTGTGCAGCCCTCCACAAAGCTGGGTCTTGAGAGTACAAGTCAGGTCAAGTGGGGCTGAGCGCGTGGGGGGAAGGTGAGGTTATAAGGCGAAACCAGCCTGACTGCCCATGCTCATCTTACCTGTGAAATTCAGCAGCCCTGGAGGGTGCAAGCTGCTCTTTTTCCAGCCTCTGTAGGCTTCAATCCCATTAGGACTGTGATAGTCTACTTCATTATCTAGACATCTATTTCATTATGAATATCTATCTAGACGTAAGAGAGATCAGAATACAACATTGCTCATGGTCCAACACACACTGCGACAACAGCGAGCAAAAAGCCGCACAGTGGCCTTAACTAACCTTTGTTAGCTCGCGTCTACGGAGAAAACCAAGTGAGCAGCAGAGCAGCTGAGGACTCCTAATTGCTTGCATGAAGAAGCTTCCTCCTGGAGACTGAAATGAAGATTTGACAGTACGCCTTTGATTTATTAAGCAAGAACAGGAACTGAAGATGTTTTCTCCCAGTGACAATTAATATGTTTTCAAACACAAAAAATTAAACTCTAATTAAAGAAGAAAGCAGATTCTGCTGCCATAATATGTCAGTCTCCTGTGAATTTCTAAAGGATAAAAAGGAAGAAGCATGGGTTAATAGCTTAGCATATGCCTGAAAGCATTAACACCTTCTCGGAGTAGTATCTGTCAATAGCAGTAACATTGTTAGCGTCAGTGTACACTGTGCGGCTGTAGGAACAGTTGTGCAGTTTATCACCTCCATTCTTCCCAGAAGCCCCATCCAACTGTTTGCGTTATTTCTTTGTTTTACCACCCATGCTTTTTAAAAATTATGTGTTAAAAAAAATTCAGTGATAGTCTGGCAGTCTTTTTTAATCTCTTGCTTCATTACCTTGCGGATATAATTGAATCAAGTAATGATATATTTACTTTTTTCCCCCCTCTGAATTTCAGAAGCAGATTGTCATTGTTCCAAGTCTACTCTTAAAGTTATACCTAAACATTTTCAGTAGTGGCTAGCTATGGATAGCCACTAATTTATTGCACATAGTTTTAAACAATACAATTTCATTCTCTGATTGTTGTCTTTTACTACCAGTTTCATTAACTTTTGTAGTGAATTTATTGGGTGTTATATTTTAGTGCTTATTTGTTACTTAATGTGACCTTAAATGAATGACATAAAGGCTATCTTAAAAATAGTCTCTGGGTAACTAAGAAATTGTCTAATGTGGAAAAAAACCACCAAAACACTTTTAGAAATAATGGTGATTATGAGAGCAAAAAGACTACTTATGTGTGAGTCTGTAGGGGCAGAGTCTAACGTGATCTAATTCTCTTTGTAAGAGTGAACAGCATCTAGAAAGCATGTTCCCTTTTCTGCCCCGGGTTCCCCTTAGTAACTAAAAAAGTTAAGAGCTTTTTTTTGGCTAGGCTTTTTGTGAGATAATTTAGTAAAAATTAACCTAAGTAAAAATTTAAGCCCCCAACGAGGAATTTAAATTAACAACTCACTTCGACTCTCAATATTACTTGTTCAATCCTATACTCGGTGGTATATATTTTGGCAGGGATGCATTATACAGCTATTATTCTTGTTGAGTGTACAATTTAAAAGAACACATACTTTGTCTTCACAAGAAAAAACTTGAATCTATGAAAAATAAATATTGCAACAACAAAAAACTTCCCTTGATTTCAAGTTTCTCCCTTTTTTTTTTTTTACACATCTCTATTACTGGAAATTGGGAGATGCAAATATCATTCTTCACAATCCTTAGTGCCTGCTTTACAGATGACAAATCCATTTGTTCTGCCCACAACATAGCATTGTCCACCCAAGATCATCTCTTCTCTCTTCTGATGGCTCCCAGTGTTCGCAAACACACAGCGGTACTTGAACCTCTCAGAATGTGCCCAGTAAATGCATATTTCCTAAATTCTCAAATCAGTTTTGAGCATCTAATTGGCTAGATCGCCTAAATGTAATAGTTCAAGAAATTAACCTTAAATTTCTGTACGAATGACTGTTTTGATATCTTAATTTCACTGCCAAATGAGTTGGTGTTTTGGTTTTTGGGGGTTTTTTTGCCTTTTTTGTGTTTTTTTGTTGGTTTGGTTTTTTTTTTTTTGAGATTATCAGTCTCTGTACTGTCTTATCCTATCTTTACCTATCTATATTCCAGAAGGTCCCCTGAAGTGCCAGTTATTGTGACATAGATTTCATCATCTGACTTTCCACTAGTAAACATACTTTCTTAACAACTGTCAGCTTGCTGCACGGTTGTTACCATTGGCTCGACTGTGCCATGCTTCCCACAGAGGGTTGTGTTCACCCACCTGCTCATCCTGCCTCTACTTTGTGCCCAGCTGAGCTCCCGTAGCATCAGCTTCAGCAGCTCTGCTCCTTCAACCAGGGAATGCACTGGCCACGTGGATCAACACCACCTGCCATTTGCCATTCATTTCAGCGTCTTCTATTCACTACTTAAATTTACACCTTTAGTTTCTGTAACCTTATTCAACATCTCCTCTGTGTAGCTTTGTTTCATCCACCTCTAGATTTCTATTAGCCTTCTGATTTCATCTTCCATTATAACAACTTTCCATTTCAGTACAGCTGTTAACTGGAGTTTCTGCTTAAACGTTTACAACTCTTAAAGCTTTGAATAGTTTGAATAATTCTGAGAAGCTTTGTTTTTTTTCTTTTTACTCGATGAAACGAAGAAGTTTGTTTTTTCCAAATCACTAAATCCCGAGATTAGCTGATTTAACAGGATCCTCAGGTTCACGATAGCAATTATAATGCATTTGCCGTGTTGTTTTCTGACTTCCTTTTTCCTCGCAATTGCTGTGCGCTGTGTAAAGCTCTCTGCCAGATACTTGAAATACAGTGTGTTAGGTTCAAAAAGCGTAGGGCTGCTCTTAAGACCATGTCAACAGGATTCTCTCAGTGGGTCATTAAACAGATAGGTCTCTATTTCCATTGCTTGACAACATGCATTAACAGCATTAACGAAATTTTATACTAAGAGAACGTTTGAAGGTCAACTCAAAATTACATTTTTAAGGCTGCCTGTGCAACATGAATTTGTCTCGGAGTGCCCATTCCCTACAGTACAGATACCTTTTCCCCACAGCTTCACCACTGTTTTCTGCACAGCTCCTGGCACGCTGAGTGCCTTGGGTGGACAGCATTCATTGAAGGGAAGACTACTGAAAAATCTTTCGATACCCTTCTTATGCAGTATATAATCTTATGCCTTATTGACTTACCATCACCCAAAGCCTACAATGAATACAGAATTATTAATTTCCTTATGGGATTTTGTATGGTGCTTTCACTACAGCATCTGAATTCTTTGAAAACATTAATGAACTGGATCCTCTCAACACCCTTTTGAAGTAAGAGGATATTTTTATCACTATTTTACACAAGGGGAATGGAATATTTAAGATAAAAGCCAAAATGTTCAGAAGTGTCAGCTAATTTTGTTTGCCAATTTTGAAAGTCTAAGGACCTGAGTTTTCCAAAAGCTAAGGTTTTTTTAAAGCTTTTTTATATGTTCAGAGCAAAGCGCCTGATTACATCAGTTGCTGCTGTGAATGCAAAGTGTGGCACATGTTCAACATTTTTCAAGATCAAGCTTCAGTTGTCTCAAATTGGGCACTCAAAAAAGTTTGTTTTGAATGACCTGCCCATTACCTTAAAGAAACTGTGAGGCTTAGATAAAACACTTACTTATCTCAGGCCAAAAATCAAAAAAGTATTCTTTCTCTTTCTTTGTGTCATTCACAAGATCACTTCCACCTTACGCATGAAACAAGATTTCCTGCAGAGCTCTATCCTCTTCACTGAATGACTCCAGGCCATGACTAAAGCAACTCCATCCTGTGCACCAAAAGGGCTAGATATTGAAGAAAACATATATATATATATATAATTTGCTTTAACTAAAGACTATATAAGATGCCTGTATGCAAAGGGTAAGAGTTACAGTGACACCTAAATTATCATGCATGAGTATTCTGATCATCACTAAAAAGTCTTAGACCAGGGACTGAGGAAAAGATACAGACAGGTCAGTGTCAGAGAGATGCTGAGAGACAGAATCAGATTTAATTGCAAACAACTGCTTTTTTTTTTTTTTACTGATTACTGATACCTCTCCCCCCCACCCCAGTTCTTTCATTATAACCACATTTGGAAAGCTATTCCACTGCAAGAGACTTCCCCGACGCCTAAATTTCAAGCTTAGCAGTTCCATTCTCTGCTGGCAAGGTCTTATGCACAGGAAATCTTACAAAGGAACTATGGCCACTCAGACATGCAAGTGTTGTTACCTACATGAGTACACTTACACAGGTGCATTAAAATAATTATAAACACCGCCATTTTTGCAATTGTCTTTTTACATATAGTATGAGAACTATATGACAAAATCTCATACATTCTCAGATGCAGAGGGAAGGAATTAAGGGGAACCTCAGAAAATCAGGCTACATTTTTCAGACAGTCTATTGCGATTCAATTGCTAAACAACATGTATTTAAAAATATTTAAAGTGAATATTTTTATTTAAAGTGAATATTCATTTATCTTTCTGCAAGCTAACTTTTTAGGTCTGGTTTCAGTTGTCATTTCAGTGTTTTGTCACCAATGCCTTTAGAGACTTCACTGGAGGAAACTAGGCTATGACGTTAAAAGGGAAAAGGAAGTAAAAAAAAAATGATGCCACACTAATGGGGCTCATGCCAATACACAGACAATATACAAACAGTGCAAAACACCTCTGCCAGGCACAAGTGAAGACACTCTTTTGGCATAGCTTCCTATAGCTGATCATAGTAATCAGCAACAGGTAATAGACACGTGCATTAAGTCATGGAAATAAAATGACCTTGTCAAAGGAAAAAGTAGTCACCTAAAAGCAGGGAGTGAAAAAACTTCAGTCCCTGAGAAATACGTAAGAGTTTTTCCAATGGCTTCAGTGGGACCTCAATTTCAGTTTAAATCAGTATTACATGTACAGTAACAATGAGAGAAAAGATGTTAAAAAAGCTGACTGCTGTAATTACATCATAGCGATTTTTTTTTTGGTGGTGTCACACATGGTTGGTTTCTCGGAATCACAGAATTTAAGATCAGGAAAGATCTGAAGATTGTTCAGTCTACCTTCCAGCGTAGAACAGGTTATTAAACTTTACCTTCTTATTATCTCATTGATACCAATAACATGTATTTGACTAATGTCTATCTTTAAAAAAACCAGTTTTTATTTGAAAACAGTAAGAGACAAAAAATTCATGATTTCCCCTCAAATGTTTGTTGTTTCCTATTCCTGCAAAGTGCATGGCCTCATCTATGATTTATATTCACCTGGTTTTGGCTTACCATTGTTAGTCCTTGCTATATATTTCTAAACTAGATTGAAATAACCTCTTTGACATCCATCCTGATGGTACCCGTAACAAGAAAACAAGAGTTCCTCATAAAATTTAGGTTTTGTTATCTAACGCAGAGAAGTCTTTTTATATCTCTTGCTGCAAGGCACTTTCCCTGTCCTAGGATGATGGGTTTTGTTCTTACAATATAATTTCCATTTGTTAACAGTTACATCCTTGGGTATTACAAACATACATAGCATTCTAGTTTTGGGCTCACCAAGGCCATGAAGAGATGTAAAATTGCTACTTTTCATCTATCATTCACCAATAAAGCTGCAGTAACCTTATTAACAGCAGCATTGCTTGCTTGGTCCTTGAGCTTTTCCAGAGCTGTTGCTTGTCTTCCCCTGTAGGAACAGTCTGCTTCCTTCTCTCTAGATGTAAAATTTTGTTATGTTTTTAGTGAGTGGGTTCAGGTTACCAAGTAGTCCATCTTTCTTCTGAACCCGTGAGAAGTTCCTTTCCTTAATTTACCATCTTGCCAGCCTCCGCAGCTTTCACAATGTTTGTCAGTAGATTTATATTTCTCTCCAGACAACAGACAGAAATTGAACCTTACTGGAAAAATCCTTATGCCATGATCACTTCCCTGTCCTGACTGCTTGGGATAGAGCTGATAGGTCAGATTTTAATACTTTAAGTTCTTGTAAGAGACTAGCTTAAAATCTGGTGGTTTTTTAACATCAGAAATAAGAAAGTCACATGCCTTATCCATGCCAAGGGTAAGTCTTCTATTTTTACTAGAGAGAAATAGCATACAGCCCTTTTGTTAACCTCTCCCTTACTAATCACATCTTCCTTTCTCATGCTAGTAACTCCGTGTTAACTGCTTGCCTGATAAGATGATTTAAGAACATACATTTGTATTCTCTTATTTCCCACTACAAGAAATGCACATCAGATATTTCTTCTCAGCCTTTGGACACAAGGTTCTAGCTAGCTAATTAGTCAAATAGGCATTCACTAATTCTAATCCTACTTCATTATCTCCTGCTCTTGATCTAAAGATTATTCTCCCCCCACTTTCTTCTTCACTGGTTTTTCTTTTTATGGAGCCATTTGCATGGAATCCACTTGCCTGAGATGTTGCATTCCCTCAAATTTCATGCAGTACTGAAGCTTGTGCATTCACTGATTTTCTCCTGCAGAGCAGCTTCCAGCTTGTCCTCCGTGCCACAAATCTCTTCTGCTCACTGGCAGAGATGGAAAGAGTCTATTCAACTACTCCTTCATTTTCCCTGTCAGCTTCCTAGAGGGAAGCTGCCCATATTCCCCTTGCTGAAAGTTCTCCCTGAAATTCTGTTCGCAACTCTGCTCAGCTGTTACACCTTCCCTTATAAACATTTTCCCCAGAGAGAAAGCCTTCTGGATTAAAGTGGCAAGAGAAAGATCTATGGTTGGGAAACTGTTAGATATTTTTAAGTATCTGTTTGATAATGGTGAAATAAAGAACCTATGAAATAATGATATGTTTTCAGACTGAAGTAACTTAAACTTTTTTTTTAAATGCAGTACAGCAAGCACTTAGCAAAACACAGTTAATTTCTCTCTGAGTACAAGACAGTGGAACATAATTTTCAGTGGTCTGAGCAGCTGGATTCCTCAAGAAATATTACAGGAGACTTCTCTGTTCAAAACATGAAGTCAGACATACACCATTCTGCCACGTCTATCAGATAAAACACAAAGGGGAGAGGCCAGAGAGTTTAGTTCTAATCTTTGGCCTGTCATCAAAATACTGAGTTGCTTTGTACGTGTTACCTCCCTTGTGTTGGCATGATTTTTCCTATCTGTAAATGGAAAGATACTCCTATTCATCCCTCCAAAGTACTGACAGTTTTACATCAGTCCAGAATACGAGTTTAAAAATATGCAGGATTCGGAAGGAATGACAAACAATTTTTTATTCATTGGCTAAACCAAAAAGTTAAAGAGCACTTACTTTTCTCAACTTGAGGCAAATGTTCTGTGTTTCTCCCCTCCTTTCCCTCCCACCCCCCAAAATGTGAAACTGGACAATTTGCTCTATCAAAGATCTTTTTTAGATATAAAAAGAAATACTCCACACTCAGTCTCTTCCTCGCTCCACCATCAAAAGTGTAAGTGGTATGTTTTGTTCAGATTTGTAATTTTTACTCTCTGTACTCTAGCTATAACTATCACCACTAAATCCAAGCCCATGATTAGTCATCTCAGCCCCAGAGTGTATTTTCCAATAAATTAAATATTGCAAAAAAATACAGAGTTCTATCTTCATCACAGTAACAAACCACATCATCAAAAAGACTCAGACTGACAGCCATGCCCCCGCCCGACACCACTGGGAAATGGAAAGGGAAGAGCTGAACGTGGTGAGGGGAGAGAAGCGAATCTGATTAGGCAGCAAAGCAGAGCGCCGATTTGCATTCTGCATAGGTGCATCATGACTGAGCACAAAGGGGCCCATAAGAACCATCTCTAAGCAATACAGCATGCATGCAAAGTGTTAATATAACAGACACAGAGGAGTTGTGCTGTGTACAGTAACAGCAATCAGATTAGATACCCCCATTATTGGACAGTTTCTGTTTTCACACAATTCTTCTTTGCAAAGAAATTCAACAGGATTTTAAACTAGTCCAGTTCCTACTACCAGAACAGAAGAGAGGAACTGGGGAATCTGAGGTCCAGTGCTGTTCAGCCAAAGATTCGGAGGGTAACTTTCACAATGACCATTTCTTTTGTCCAGCAGTTTATCTACCCAAAGTTCATTTTCTGCTTTGTATAGAGTCCTACGATCGCTATATCCAGAATGCAAAGTAACAGTGCTAAGATACAATGTTTTTAGAAGATACAAATATGGTTTTGGTTTTTTTAAAAAAAACAACACCTTTTGCTTTTTCAAAGTTATCTTAACATGAAAAATTAGAAAACCCTTTTTATCCATTTCTGCAGAGCAATCCTGGAAAGCATGGAGTCAGCATGCGCCCAGTGGAAAGGTATCACACACACATTGCAGGACAGGCTAACACACAACAGGGAAGTTAGAAGAACAAAATGGGGCTAGTCTGTATTTTATGCTAAATAGAATAGTTCAGTTGGAAAGGACCTACAACAATCACATAGTCCAACTGCATGCATGTAAATGAATGCACAGGATACAATGATGTAGAAGGCCTTTTAAAAAGCTTTTAACAAATCACCACATCATGTTATTCTGACAAACTCAGCTTGTCAAACTTCTATTGATTCTGACAAAGCATTTTGCTCATTGTAAAATTTAGTAGCAGTAGTGTATTGATTTGAAATGATAAAATCTTGCTTCCTGTGCTAATTTCTCAAGCTTCTGCAATTCCTAATGAAGAACTGAACAGGCATGGTGGTGTGGGGCTGTTAGCAGCAGAAGGACGGGGGGGTCAAGAGAAAGAAAAATTAAGGGAAGAACTAGCAGGAAAAAAAAAATAAAATAATTCATGAACTTAAACATAGCCAAGATGACTGAAACATCTTTAAATGGATCTGCAGACAAATATAAGACTTGGTAGAAATTATCCTTTTTGAGAAGGGAGAAAAAGTGTAAAGCACATGAAGTTGTGGGGAGTATTCAGATAAAATATTCCTTAACATATTTCAGACTAATTTCAAAGACAAAACTTTCCCCACTTATGAGCCAGTTTCCCCACACGTGGGAGATGGTTCATTAAGAAAGTGTTTTATCATTTCAGTATAGTTTATCATATTCACTATATTTCAGTGAATTTCCATAGCACCTCCGATTTAGGGATATACGAACTGTGTGAAGGCAATACAGCTCTTAGAGCTTTCCAGTGGAATCTTCAGTGCTTAAAAATATTTACTGTGTAATTCATTCTTAATTTCTTAATCTTTAATGTCTCAGTGAGTCTCAGATTAATTTTGTGATTGCTTTAGGATATTTAATCTCCCTGTATCTTTCAGAATGTTCAACATACATATTTACTTCTCATTTTCTCTAATATGTGAACAAGAGCAGAAGAGTGTCACAGAATGTTAGGAAGGCTAAGAAATGCATGATTTAAAGGTCAACAGGAGGGAAGAACTCCTCTGTGAACCAGATGAAAAAGCATAGCCAGACTATGCAATAAGATTATATGAAAATCACTATCTCCAAGTTTTATAGCAACATTGGGATATTTGTGGATTCTGGGTTTTTTATTTTGTTTTGGGTTTGGGGTTTTGAGGTTTGTTTGTTTGTATTTCTTCTCCCTCAACAATGGGCATTCCTAATTTACATGAAGTCATTACAGTGCTGAGATCAGAAGCTAGCTCACTTGGTGCCTACCATGGTTCCTGGACCTCTTCACCTCAACTAGGGTAGACTCTCACCTAGGACCTCAGATCTCAGAGAGACTGCCAAAAACGGGGGTAATAGATCGAAAACTTTATTTGGTTCTTCATTAGTGTGCAATCTTATAAATTTATGCAGTATCTGGAGAGTAAATATAAACTTCACTTGGGAGGAGATATCCAGAGTGCCAAACTTGAATGTACTTCAGGAACAAGACTTACCTGCCAGACGAGTGTATTGCCAAAGGAATTCAAGCCAGGTTCCCCTTCTGTATTGCCTTCTAGAAGAAAGTCTCTTTCACCCTCTCTCTCTGCTGACTACACAGGGTGTTGGGAAGACTAGCCTCTTAGCATTAAGCACCTAAGGTATTAAGGAAAATCTCAGAATACCCATACTAGAGTTAAAGTCCAGTGAGTCCAGTCTCCTTTCTAGTAGTACCCCTTAGCAGATATTAATGGAAATATCAGAAGCAAACACACTAATGACACCGAACTCGCCCTCCTGCCTCCCCATCTGCTCATCACTCTGTGCCTCTGCTGAACCAGTCTCTCTGTGTTCAATAGCTCCCCATAACCACTTCTTCCACAGGCTTGCCTAATCACTTTTGAACTCAAAGCTTTTGGCACTCATCACATTGTAAATTACAGAGCTCACTGTCATAAGATATGCTATGCAGGGAAGAACTTTCATGTGTTTTGAACCTGCCCTTTAGTTCTCGTACAGTAAGAAACAGTGAATAATTGTTGCCTAGTCCCTTTTTCCATGACTCATTATTTCATACGCCTTTATCATAACTCCTCAATCACCTGCTTTCCAGGCTGAAGTGTCCCAATCTATTTAATCACTCCTTGTATTCAGGCTGTTCAGTACTTTAATCACTCCTCTCATCCTTCTTTATACCCTTTGTAGCTCTACTATATTTATTTGAAATGTGTAGGACAACGTTGTAAGATGCAGGCATGCCAAGGATTTACACAATGATTTGTTCTCTATTCGTTTTCTTGCTATTTTGACCACAGAGCTGATGTTTTCATGGTATTTTTACAATAACTCCAAGGTCTCTTTCCTGAGTCATAATATCTATTTGAGAACCCACCGTCATGTATGTACAGTTTGGGTTGTTTTCCTTCTTGTGCATTATTTTGCATTCATTGACATTCAGTTTCATCTGTTATTTCATTGCCCAGTCACTCAGTAGCTGAGATGCTCCTGCAAGTCTTCACAGCTAGCTTTTGTTTCAACTACCTGAATAATTCAGTATCAATAATTTTGTCAGTTTACCTTAGAACCCCTTCTGGAAATAATTTGTGAATACATTAAACCCTATGGATCTAGCACACCTACCTGGACTGCACCAGTAATCTCTATTCTGGAAATCCATCATCTATTCCCACCCTTTGTTTTTGACCTTTAAAGCACTTACTAACTCTTACACAGATCTCCCCCTTTGCTCAAAGGCAAATTTGTTTCTTTAATAGGTACCATGAGGTACCTTCTGACAGCCTTTTGGAAGTTTAAGTGGGCTACGCTAAACAGTCCTATCTTAATTGTAAGCTCAGAGTCTGTAAAGTAATGTAACAGATTTGTGAGACATGACTTCCCTCTACAGAAAGATAGTAGCATTATATTTCCCCATAGGTTTATTTATCCCACAACTTGACCGTATTTCCTAACAAATTGCTTATTACATTCTTTAAATCTTTGTGTAGAACTCTAAGGCTTCTAAAAAAACCCCAACCAAACAAAAAACAAGTTTTCAGCTGGTTTATATTTGACCTTTAGAGTTTTTGGCTAGTGAGAGAGATCTTTTAGTACTCCTTTAAATACTCGTTTATAAAATACCTTCTATTGGCTCTTCAGTTTGAGACAATTCATCCCATTCCTTTGAATCGTAGGATCATTCAGGTTGGAAGAGAGCTTGGAAGGTCATCTAGTCCAGCCTTCTGCTCAAAGCAGGGTCAACACTGATTTCAGACCAAGTCACTCAGGGCTTTGTCCACTTCTTTCTTGAAACCTCCAAGGACAGAGATTTCACAGCCACACAGGCAACTTGTTCCAGCGGTTAGTTATCCTCACCATTAGAAACACCTCCAGGTCAATTTAGGACCACTGTTTCTTGTTCTTCTACCACACGCCTCAGCAGTCAGTCTTGCCCTGTCTTCTCAGCCTCCTCAGATGTATGCGAGGCTGCTATTAGGCCTTCTCTTTGCCAAGCTAAAAGCAAACCCTACTCCCTCAGCCTTTGTCTTGTACTCCAGCCCTGCACCACATTGGTTGCAAAGGTTCCTGTTGGTCATTTCCATTAGCTCCAACTAGCAGTCCTGCCCTGAAGCATGTCAGCTGCATCCCCCACAGCTTGGTGATCCCTGCAAACTTGATAAGGGTGCTTTTGATCTCTTCAACCTCAAATGACAATTTATCTATTTCTTGTCAAGAAAAAGCTCTGACAAGCAAGTCTCATTTAACATATCTCAGTAATTCCTTTAAGATCTCTACCATAGCCTTTCCTATTTGACTTTTTTTACTGAACCACTATGAGTCAGCCCTTACACAGGTTGAAAAGTATTTAACGATTAACTTTCACATTTAGCAAATTTAAAACTTTTATATTTGAAATTCTCTTTGTTTTTCCTCGTATAAACGTAGCTTCCACATTTTTACTTCCAATATTGAAAGGTACACATTTTGACTTCTGTCTGCTTTATTTGGCTTTTTAAGTATTTGTTTTCCCCCCCACCTTCCTCTCAAAGGCTGTTTTGATAGATACCTCAGGTGAACAGCTTCAGCATTTATCTGCCCCGTCCAGTTTATTTTTTAAACATTTACTTCAGTTTGAGTTTTCCCTTCCGCAGCTGAATACCCTAGTGACTATTCTGGGCTTTTTTCTCTTACAAAGGATGTCAAATGTGAGCATATTAGAGAGTGATGCATAAACTTTGAGTTATCACCTATGTGTTGCTCAGGCCTAGGTAGGGCAAGTGTTGTTTTTGGTGTCTAGAAGTGTAACCTGCATCGTAGTCCCTTCCTGACTCTTACCTACACACAGTTAAGTCTAATTACTATGGTGTTTTCTGCTCTTTACAGACTGTTTTTGCTTATGTCATTGTCCTGATGCAGGTTGGGATGAACAATAGGAATTTAGCTACTGAATTTCAAAGCAAATATGTTTCACGTTAATCATATGGTTAACTCATTCACTGGTTTTCCAGTCTCCTTCAGAATACAGAACCACTATAATACCCAAAGTCAGTTTTGCTGGATGTCTTTTATTTTTGAAGACACCTTTAAGTAAATGAACCAACTGCTTCAATGAAATGCAAAGTACAGTAGCCTCTAAGTGCATTTGCTAGCTAGCTGTGAAAATGGTGTTTTCATCATCTTGCTGTAACACTGTGTGAAATATAACTACAAGTATTCAGTTAAAAACAATGCCAGCAATGATGGTAGGCTAAAATTCAAACCACAAAATGAAAATTGTTTTAGTTAAACACTTTTAAAGCTTGATTTACTCTACTGTAGCTTCTAATAAATGTTAGATTCAATCACTCCCTTGTAGAACTTAGATGTACAATAGTCATGCTACATAAAGCCTTAGGACCTAATACATATAGCACAATTAAACTTAAAGCAATGGGGGAATCAGGAATAATTTTCCCAAGAGCACTACATAGCAGAGAAATAAAACGGGCCATTTACCATTACACATCTACTCTCTATTAAAGGCAGCTCTTGGAATTTCCTGCAGGGAAGACGACATATTTTACAGTTCTAGTGGATGAATTTTCTAAGAACATTTACTTTCTCTAGTTGTTAAAACTAATTTCCTCATGCCTATTTACAGACACACATTTTTAAAAAGCCAAAGTGAAATACGACGACTTAGGAGTCCAAATGATTTCCAAGATGGACCACTTTGCTAACTTAAATCTTTATTTTCACATTATGTTGTCAGGCTTCCACATAGTACCTGCTATCTTCTGCAGTTAAGAGCACCAAAACTTGCAGGTGCAAGAGACTCGGCTGCCTCAGCAGAGGATATGCCGAAATATTTGTCCCAATAAGCAGATGCCTCATCACCTTCAGGCTGCTATGGAAACTTCTCCCACCACCACCAATGACTTTTCCCAATAACCCAATCAAGTCCTTGTGCTTTGGCAGTTTGACAAGACAGCAGATATGATTTCTTTTTTTGGTGTGTAATCTTAGTATTCCATATAACTTAAGGTGTCTACAGGCATCTCTGGATATAAGTTTGCCTAAGTCTTTGTTTACTATCAGGGTAACAGAGGTTGTTACAATTCTGCAGAAGTCAATGGACATGATTGGCTTTCAACATGCCTAGGCACCTGGCACAAATATGCTGAAGCATAGCAGTGCAGGCCCATATGCATGATTAAAGGTAGTTACTCAAAAGGAATGACTGAAATATTTGCTACTTGTGTGCAATTAGTCATGAAAACTGTGCTTTACAAAATGGGTATATGAAGATGCAATGAATCCATTATAAATGGCTCAGTCTCTATAGCCTCACTGACAACATTGTTCTCATTCTTCTGTATATTTCTTTCTTCTGTATCCAACTCCATCCCCAGTAACAAATATTCGTAGTCTCCCAAGCCTATGCTTCAGATAGCTCCTATAAATTCACTTTCCTGCAATGACAATAAGCAAGTAAATGAGTCACAGTACAAACTATACCCTACAGCCTTTGTATGTTTTCCTAAGAATTTCCCAGTGGGACAAGATCTTTAACATCCTTTTCACACTTGCAACAAATTGCTTTTCAGAAGAATCTCTGCCCATTTCATCATGGGAAATGTCGACCTCTTGGTAAAACAGTCCGCAATGAGCTTTTCTGAAAAGCTGATAATAGCAAGCTGTCCTGAAAGCCTGGCCAGGGACCATGAAGAGGTTACTAGGGCTCCCAGCTTGTACTAACAGGGGTTCGACCAAATAAACACAGCAGCTAGACATAAAACATAGGGGTCCTTGTTGATTGCAACCACTTTCAGAAGAAAAAAATAAGACATATGACATATTCTGATGTAGACCACAGGAAAAGGAAACTTTTTTTGGCTAAGAAAGCCTGGACAACATACCTCTGGGTGTACACCAATATTTTTAGGCATTGAGGGTTTCATGACTGCTTTAGTTTGATAGAAAGAGCAATGATAATTTCAATACTGAATATTTTACAGGCAGAGTGTTCTGATACTCCCCTTAGAGCTATGCAAGGGCATTTATAACAGTAACATGAAGTCTACCATACTAAAGCCAATACTGTTCACATCCAATTACACACACACACACGGAGTATTATGGCAACAACATATATACCTCCTCTTATTATAAAAAGAGGCTTGAGATTTGTATTACAAAATATACTCAGAAATATTCTAAAGAGAAATAAACTTTTACAAAGAATTAATGTTACAAAATATTTTTCTTCTCACCCTTCTCCAAAATATACTACATACCACATCATTGCAATTTATCTGTCTACAGATTTTCTGAGAGTTTTATACTTCAATAATTTAGCATATGAACTTTTCAAAACACTAAAATAAGACATTTGTATATGAGGGACTGCTTTCCATAGTGCTGATAAGCAGCACTGAACTCATGAATGTTCTATTAATTAGACAGAGCCATGAATATTAGACCTAAATTTTTGACTCAGGTTAATATTTGTTTTAAATAAACTAGGTATC
Source organism: Ciconia boyciana (assembly GCF_034638445.1). Lineage (NCBI taxonomy): Eukaryota > Metazoa > Chordata > Aves > Ciconiiformes > Ciconiidae > Ciconia > Ciconia boyciana. The sequence goes on from NC_132939.1 coordinate 7,442,043, forward strand.
TGTATCAAATAGGAAAGCAAGATGAGCCAAGATCAGTAGTGCTATTGCCATGTATATGCCCAAACATACAAAATTTGTCATGCGTCTCACACAGCAAGTATGATTCACTCGGTACCTATGAAGTATTAGGTATCCAAGACGTCAGACTCTAGAATATTTAAGGAGCACAACATTTTCTTCAAGTGAATTTATTTTAAAACTACTTTTTTTTTTTCCCCCACACTAAACAAGATTAAATTGACCCAAATCATCGGAATTCTTGATTCAGCCTGAGTCATGTTATGTTGTGCAATATTCTGTTACATCCCATCTGGCGTGATTTAACACTGCATGGTACAACAGAGTGAAATCAATTAAATGTATACTTCAGATAAATGCTATTACTTAAATTAGTTTGTAAAGGCAGGCCAACAGGTAACAGGCAATGTAGATTGACAAGAAAATGAAATGAGTTGTATCATACCTCCTCTGCTTCCCAAATACTCTTTACTTTCTACCTAAGAAGAAACTGGCAATCTGACAAAAAACTTATTAGGCACTGAAAAGTTCTGTACCAGCACTGTGTGTGGAATGTGCTCTGAAGTACCTTCTGCTTATGAAGTCTAGATGTGTTCATAGTATGTAACAACATAAGCGTACGATTAATAGAGCAGAATATTAATCAATAGCAACCTGAAACATGAGAATCCTGCTTCAATCTGTTATGATTTCTGGAAACGTTTCATTTATGCTTGTTATAAATGGTAAATACATACCTAGCTAACAAACTTGTCATCAACATATCTGGTTAGCAGATAGGAATGGAGTCGCATCTCATCTTCGTGTGCTAATTTTGTCAACTTTTTTTTTTTTTTTTTAAAAGTCCCTGGAAGTGTTGCAAGTCAATTGAATCAATTCCACTCAGGGGGATGCAAAACACATTAAGAAAAGAAGAGATCTCATCAGTTCTATGTTTTGACTGAGTATCAAAATGTTGCATGCACAAGCTCATCTAAAAACCTTTCAAAATTGCTAGGATCATTTATGTGCAAGTCTTACGTGCCACAAGAACAATGCACATTACAGCTATATCTATAAGCAAAGCCCAACATGCCTCTTGCAGATGTGAAACAGTATGAACAAAAGGAGGCTCCCTGTGCACGTTTTATATTAAACACTGAGAATTTGAAAGAAAACCCATAAATCAAAAAATGTATGGTCTCTATGGTTTTAGCTGTACCAGGTGCCAAAATCATAAGAAGTTAAAATTAATTCCAAAATCTTGTTCTTCATCATAACAGAGAAATATTAAAATTATGCCCCCCCCCCCCAATTACTTATATCACCCAGCTGAGATGTCATCAAGTCCCAAATTCTAGTTTTTAGGCTTTCCTGATGTTTGGCACTTTGTTCATAAAAGCCTTTTCCACAGCCAGTATTTCCTCAGTCCTCATTATGCCATCAGCATGACCCCATGCTCACAACTATATCACCTATACTCCCTTTAGAATGCAAATAGGAGGATTCAATTTTTCTCATTATTTTTAACTAGCAATGCCTATTTCTCAAGGAATCATTCTTTCTTCTTTGAACTTCCCTGATGAAGTCGGCCTCTGCAATGTTGTCTGCTCCTCCCACAAGTGGTCCTGAAAGCTCATACAGGCAGTGACCATTTACTTCTTCAGAAGCCTTCTGAAAAACACCCCTCCAGTGTGTCAAGAATAACCATGTCAACATTCAATAGCTAGGGGGACGTATAACTGGCAAGAAGGTTTATATTAGTTTGTCTGAATATCAAAGACTATAGAGAACAAAAAATAAATGTATAAAACTATAAACATTTGGAATACTGAAACAATTTTAGGAACAAATTTGATAAAAGCTATTAGATCATGGAGTCCAGTTCACTGCTATCACAGGAAAGCTTGTGATAGAATAATAATAACCACCACCTGTAAAGGTCTTTTGAGCCCATTACTATTGCTGAAAGACAGAACATTCTTCTGCAGGATACTTCATGCTACTAAAGTGACTGGGTTGAAGCTCCTTGCTTCAGACAGTCATCTGACCACTGGAACTAGTTACTGGACTTCTTCCTCTAGTTCTCCTTTAGTTTGGGGAAATTTATGTATACACTAATATGTGCACAAACCAAACACATTTGAATGATGTTCCTAAGGGTGGGCAGGCTGTCAAGGCTACAATACAACTATATATAAGTACTTTGTCTCTGAATATTAAGCATTTATCCGAAGAGAAAATATGAACTATGTATACTTATATCAATACTTGTCAAAATTAATTCAGACATTTTTCATCATAGAAGGAAGAGGCAAAAAAGTAAATTTTTTCTAAAGTTCAATTCACATTATATTGCTCATTAAAATTAAAAATTTATTCAAAGTAATTAACATAATTATGCTATTTACAATTGAATTCAAGAACTGAAAAACAAAACAGAAACATCTACAGCCAAGTAACAGACTAAAAATAGAAAGGCTAAAAAAATGAGACGTAATACTTCCTTAAAAACACTTTTAATAAATATTTTCCTGTCTCCTGGCACTACATTGATAGTATCTATCCATGATAACATATCTAAGAATAAACTGGCATCCTAATGCTAAGCATGAATGCATTTTAATATTAGCATCTGTTTGACTTGCTTCCAAATCAAAAACAATTTTAACATTAGGAAGTCTCAGTGAAAACAATTTAGCAGGTCAAAACAATTTTTCTAACTTTTGTATCACAAAATTCTCAACAGAAAATTAAGACTGACTGTAGGTAAGCAATTCAAAGTAGCATCTAAAAATTAGAGCACCACTGATCCCCTTAAAGACTTGCATTGTCTGAAGTATTAATCTGTTAATCCTAAACACAGGGAAATGCTCACAAAGCTTATGGCAAAAGGTATCCTGTGCACTTCTCCATTCCCAAGCCCAAATGAAATTTCTTATTCGTTAATATACAAGAGACATTTGTAAGCTTTAACAGGAGACAAAAAATGAACTTATTTTATTTTAGAATTTAACAAAATCCTCGTATTTCCAAAAAGTGGATCTTTCTGAAACAGTGCATTACTGAGAGACATCTTTAACACAAAATAATTCACAAGGAGAAAATGGAAGTCACCCTGTTCTCATTTGCTGTCCATCAGTCCTGCTTGAAATATGGATGAACTCAGAACTAAATCCTATTTTTTTTCTTACAAACATGAAGTAACAGATTTTTTGGTGTCCTTGATTTAACACTCAATGCTACATTTCCTTCAGAAAGGCTTCTAGCTAGGTTTCTTGGCACATCCTGTTCTTGCTTCCAGCTCCTCGTTTTAATTCCTAGTGAAGAAAGAAATATTATTACAAATAGGAGACATTCATTCAATAAACATAAACAGAATTTGGCCTACCTGAATCTCCTTTTCAGAGCATGTCTAAGAATTTTTACACATATTTCTTGTCCTTATTGAAAGCCTAATTTTGATATGCAAAAATGTAATCACTCTCAGCTCAGTAATCCAGTATGCTAATTGCCTAGAAAGTCCAATGATTAGACCCTCAGTTGTCATGAGATGCTATTAAAAAGGCACAGTGGTCTACATGAAAATGTAGAAATATGTTAAAATTTTATTAATCCTTATTATTATAAAACAGTATTCAAAAAAGAACATTATGTCATTAGAGAAAGTTTTGTCTATTTAATCTGAAAGCAGCTCTTCCTCTTAGGGATTTGGTCATATTTCATTCTTCTCCTGTAATGCACGCTTTTGAAAATAAAAATCTATTTTACATTCAGTTAAACCTTGAAGAATCAAAAATCCATTCTCTGTTTCAGAATGTGGCGCTTCATTACATAGTTTCTTAATAATACCAGAGCAGTGATTGATTTCTGTAACTTCATAACCCAGTCTTTAGTCGTAGAAGTTGATACTGATGTCACTGTGTATGCACTTTGCCAAATAAGTAACTATTGGTTAGACAGTGTTTAGCTGCAGATTTACACTTTTCAGAAAGTTTATTGTAATAGAACCTCAACATTTCTCATGAATGGAGAATAATACGTATTCATATGTACTTGCTCCCTCACATCAGTTCTTACATAAATACATGTATGTGCTGTAAAACTGGCATATTGCCTATGTCACTGGGAAAAGCTACATGATTGGACTATTTCATAAGAACAGCAGACTAAAACTTTAAACAATCTTTGATGTCCTCTAAAATTCCCAAGAAGTTGCACTAAGAAAGATCGTTAAGTGTATTTCTGAAGATAGAGAGAAAAAGGAGAGAAATGGGTAGAGATAAAAGAGAAGTTGTAAGGATTTAGTGCATTAAAATCTACTGCAGGTGCCAAGCAACTTAGTGCCATGCACTAGGAAAGGCAGAGGTTTTTGGAAAGTTGTGAACAAAAGACTTTTGTGCACACCTACTGAAAAAATTATTTATAACTGATTTTGTTACCATAAAGATCTATATACCTCAGAGAGAAGCCATGTAATTGTAGCAGACTTTCACAGAATACCACCTGATAGTATTATTATCAGCAATCTGTTAGAAGCAAAATAATTCCTAAATATTGCTTTAAAGTAATTTTTCCCCAGCTATTGTGTTGGTCCAAAAGAGCCCCAAAGTTTAAGTGATAAATCTCTGAAAAAAAAAATCGTATCGGTAAAAACATATCAGTGTGGTATTATAAAGCAAAGCAAGCAGTTAAAACAGGTATGGAAATGATTAAGATTATTTTATTTCTTGATAAACCACACTTGGCAAAGATAAAATTGGTAATAAAGTTCACCAAATTTCTCAACAAGTACACAAACAATTTTTGGTGGAAGACCTTAACTCTTGGGAAAAGGTTTTCCCAAGAGGCTTGTAGTACTATTGGATTGTGGTTAGATACCATCCAGATAACTGGTTAGACATTCAGATTTTTTTTTTTTAATGAATAGATATACTATTCAAACCAATGGCTTAGAGTACTGATCACAGCAACATATGCTCTTAGATTGACAAAACCTTGAGTATCAACCTTAATTTTGGACCTCCTGTATAAACACAGTTACCAATGCAGTGTCATACATCCAAGTTTTGACACTTACCTGCCATTTTGGGTACTCGCAAGGCTCTATGGCTTAACAAGACCTCTTGTCGAACACGTTTTGCAGAAACAGGGTCTTGTAGGCTGCCTAACCCAGTGTTTGATGTAGAACTGGAAAAATAGCAAGGAAAGAGTTTGCTTTCAGTGAAGGGATTAAGCTACATTACAGTAGTTTAGGCCTTGCAATATAGAAATAATTTAAATGATATTACCTAGTATTGGTAGTTCATAACAGAATGCAAAGAATAAACTAATTTATTTATGATGTATATATATGGATATTATTCCCCTTTAAAACTTTACAAGAATGTTTCAATTGTGAAAATAAGAACTAATGTTGCCACTTAATGTTAAAATGCAGACCAATATGCTACAGTTGTTTTGGAAGCCACAGAAGCCAGTTTGATGGTCATTGCACACAAATTGTACTAAGAAATAATCTTAATGCACATATGAAATCCTTGAAATGACCAAGCTGTGTTTATTGAACAAATGGCATTTTTTATTGCTACAATAATTTTTCTACAGCCTCCAACGCAGTTGGAGGGGGTGGCTTCATACCAGACAATACTTTTTAGCTAAGCTGCAAGAAAGCTGCTATAGCTTCAAATTCATTAAGACAAAACCTTCTATATTTTATAGCCTTTTATGTGATGGACTTAAGATCTACAGTGAAAATTATGAACCTATCTGTGATCTCACCCTTTTATGCTTGCCTCGCTAACTTCCCTGGTTCTACTTTGTAAGACAGCCTCATAAACAAGCTAATTCTATTTATGTCCCAAGTTTCTATGCTTTTCCCATTCCTCTAATGATATTGTATTATTCCCACTTTATAGTCCCCTAACTTGCACTAGTTTTCTTAATAATAATTTTCTGTGTAAATGAAAATATATAACAAGCAGTAAAGACTAAGACCTGCCTTGTGCTAGTCCTAAGATCTATTCATGTGGGCCTCTTGGAAGATAACTTATGCCAATAAGAATGTAATGATATTTAGTAAAAGCAGCCTCTGTATTGTGACTAACCTGTCTCTTATTCCTTGTCCTAGCAATACGACTGTTTCAAATTATATTTCTAATGTAGAGAATATGTCTAAAATTTATATTTTTATTCTAATGTTAGGAGATGAATGACTGGAGTGAACTACTTCGAACAGGGAAAGCATGGGAGAGAAAAGGGAGAAAAAGTAAAGAAGAGAAAGGAAAGGAGGCCCTATCCGAAAAGTCAGAGCATATTCCTTTCCTCCTTCACAAATAAGAAGCTTTTATTCCTTCTCTTCATCACCAACTGCTAGATAAAGCCATAAAGAATTTTGGTTTGCAGATAGTTTACAATCTGAGGCAGAAGAAATAATCCCCCAAAAACGGAATGAAAGAATAACACTACAGGAAAATCTCACAACTAACTTGGAAATTGAGAAATACATGTTTTGAGACACAGAAGGAATGAGATAAAAGAGCAGAAAGAGCTAGTCTTTTGGGAAGAGATAAGCATGTATAAGTTGGGAAATCATTACACAGTTATTACAAAAAAAGTACTCCTAAAGTCTATCTTAGAACATTTACCTTAAGATAAATCAGGCTCTAAAAGTTCTCATGCCTCTCCCAAAACAGAATCTAGAAAACTAGCTCCGTTTCAGAGAGCAGGTGATTTATTTTGCTAAATTCATAACCAACTCTTTGAAAAATTGAAAATGCAAGATGTGCTTCTTCTTATACTACAGCAAAACAGTTTAGAACAATAATTAATAACAACTAGAACAAGAACATGAAATTGGTAAATCTGTGATCTTCTAGAAAGAGTTTTCTATCTCAAAGATGCTAATAAACCAAAAAAAAGTACTTGAAGTTTATTCCTAGCTATAGAACTTGTTCCAACAGTCTTGAAACATTCTTTAGAAGACCTATGAGCTGGCAGCTCCACTCATTGTGTAGCACCAGGTGACTCACAATATGGTTTAAAAAAAAGGTTGTATCAAATTTTGGTTTTGGAAAAAGAAAAAAAAACCACAAAAGAAAAGAGAGCTGTTTCATCAGTACTGATTTGATAGCTAATTCTTAAATACATTAACAAAACCAAATAAACAAAAAAGTACAATTGCACTTAGTGTCTATTCAGTTTCAGCTTTTCTGCTGCTCCTACTAACAAGCCTCTTTCAGGATCATAAACCAGAAGTAACGAAATGGGAGTTCTTCCTAGAGCAGACCACAAGAATGAAGTCATAACAACCGAGACTGGAAATGAATTATCAGAAAAACAAAGGTACTGGCCACATAAGTATTGTTAAGCATTTTCTCCGCTTTCTATTTTGGTAGTTTCTAATATGTTCCAGCAAAGGCATAACATTTTCAAACAAATCAGATTTTTAATTGATGATAGAATTTCTCTTTTCAGAATTATGTGTCATCTTTCTATTTCGAGTAGACAGCAGATACGGAAGACACGATATTAGTTTGTACTTCTTCTATTAAAACAACAGAAGTTCCAAAACCAAGAGTAAAAAAAGATTCTACTCTACTTGCCAGGAAAAAAAGATAATAATTGAATTGTCAAACATATTTGAGTCAGAACACCTCATATGTAGGTCCAGATGATTTGTATAAGAAGTTTTCAGGTTTGAAATATAATACCAAAACTAAAGTGAGAACATAAAAAACAAATACAAACTTATTTGTATAGAATAAGAAGAGGTAGTTTAATCTCACCTTAATACCTTTCTTTTTCTCTCAGCCGCAGAAGTCATTGCCATATATGAAGGCTTCTCCAGTACTGAAGGAGGATTTTTGTTTTTTAATGAAGAGAGACCAAGTCTGAAATCAAAGAAGTATGTTTTTGTAAAATCTATTCTGGGTAGAAGTCAAAGGAAATTGTTTTTAACTATAAATAAATATATGTAGAGTTGAAAAACAATACTGGAAATTAATTCCCATAATATTATTTAAGGCAGCTTCACAGGATTTCACACATACATGGCAGCTTTAACAATGGCATCTCTCAACATCAAAGAGGTTAAGGTATCCATTTTACAGATAGGAAAAGTAAGGCTTAGAGAAAGTAACTTGCCCGAGGCATCACAAACAATTTCAAAAGCACTGTATTTTCTTTTCGGTACATATCTTGTAAAACAGGATAAGGTTTCAACTTCATCTGTTGTCACTAACATACCACTGATTTCAAATAATGGCAGAATTGAATCTGATGCTGAATGAAATTGAGGGTTTGATTTTCAAAATGTTGGGTTTACAAATAAAATTGACATCAGTGGAAAAACCTAGCTTTGAAGATAAGCAGGATTAAAATCTTTGGGTAATATTCCTTGCCCATATAAATGGAAAATACCTTTGCAGAATACTATTGCTGCATGGCTGTGACTCCTTCATGGATGAGTCAGTAGACATTTCAGTTGTTTCACCTGTTCCTTCATAGAGAATTACTGTTGAGTCCATATCAGCTTCACCACACTCTGGGATTATGTCACATGTAGAGTCCATAATATTCACATTTTTCACTGGCTTATCTATATTACATGCATTTGCTTCCTGAAGGCCTGCAAGGTGTAAAGCTTTCTTTACCACAGTCTGCGTACAGCAGCTTTGTACTGGCTTTCTGCAAAATTCTGGTGTATACACAATAGGGTGGACCTCCTTGGTAAGAGAATCCTCCAGATGACGGAGACTGGAGTGCTTGGATGCAGCAGGACTTTGAGCTGTGACTGGAGAGTCCATTAGCTTCCGCCTAGTTCTTTTCTGTGGTGGTACTGCATATTCTACTATTTGTTGTGTATTTTCATTCATTTCTTGTGATGCTGTACCAAAACTTGTACCTGTGCAACATAGGCAACAATGGTTAGCACATTTACCTATATTTACTACTTAAATACTGCTTTTTTCCTCTTATTCCCTTGCTGACATACATTAATTAGCAGAAATTATTACAAACACTATTTCATTTACATATTAATTTGATGATATAACTGAAATTATTTCTATTGCAGCATTGTCCAGATGGTAGCATTTGTTCTGTTGCACTCAAAGTATTATAAATATGCATAGGCTGATATAGTTAATCCCAGAGATATTACAAGCAATCACAAGTAAGATGTGACACGTGACAAAAGGGAATGGAAGAGTATTGAAAATGATCACATTATCATGACACAACTCTTAACTTAATTTAAGATGGTACCATCACAGTAATCTACAGCTGCCTCCTGACCATCGCCATTTTTTCCACTGCAAGTACCATGCAGTAGAATGAGAGAGACTGTTGTAAAAGGAAGGACACAGAATCACTTAGAGGGACAAAATTCTTTGACATTGCAAACGAGAAAGTAGTGTTTTGGAAAAGAGGAAAGAAAGAAGTTACTTGGATCCTGTCATCCACTCTGGGAAAAAAGCTCTTTATTAGAAGTCCCACCCTTAAAAAACCAAAGCAAACAATGCAGCACTAATTGGCCATTCCCATTCATCCTGATTCATACTATTTTTTCTTGAAGTGTCATTTTTATTTTCAAGCAGGTGGCAATAAAGGCAATCTCCAAAGTAAGAGAGAAAAGGCCTTTCTTTTATTCAAGTTTTCAGTAAAGGAGAATAATTTAAAGACACAGACCACTGTTCAACTGGCCAGTCTAGTAGTCATTCAAGTCAACAACTAGTAGCTTATAACAAAAGAAATTAAGGATTTTTTTTTCTTTTTAAACAAATCAAGAGTAGGAGAGGAATTTCAAAACCCCAAGTGCTTCTATATTTAACTTTCATTGCAAATTTAAGAGATGAAGGCTACTATCCTTTAAAATGTCTATGGATCAACACCACTTCATCTGGTAGCCACAGTGTCATACTTCCCCTTTCTGCATTGCCTACTCCATTCCTACGAGCAACTAAACTGTAAAAAGAGCTCATGCTTCCAAATTGCTGACAGTTACTCAGGAATTAACTATGGAATTCATATAACAGTGTTGATAAATATTTCTTTCTTCTACAATTCCATTCTATTTTTGCATCAGAGTAAGAAAGTTAGTTTGAACTCCTCAGTCTGAATGCTTTAGTCCTCTCTCACACGTTACCACTTACAGCATTTTAGCCATTCCATAAAGATTCTTTGAAGAGGAGGAAAATGGACTAAAAGTATGTATTGCATTATTCTCCCCCCCAAAAGTTTCATTTCTTACAAAAAGCAAAGCTTAAATGATCGTAATCTTTTCTCTGACTGCTTACTGCTTCTCAGCCCTAGTTTAATTTTGACCTCATTGCCCAGTTGCAATCCAATTTGCCATAGGCAAGAAGAATGCCAATTCCTCAAATACCCTCAGAAATCAGATGTCTTAGGAAAAAGGCCCAAAGAGCAGCCTCATTGAAGGAAAGCCTTCAAAGGATGAAAGGATGATCTCAGCACCCTTTTTTGTACACACTTTGGAACTAGACATACCATATGACAGATTCCTCATGCCCAGCTACAAAAGATGATGCCCAATCAGAAGATACAAATTAGAGCTGTGAGGAGACAGGAAAGGATTTAAAGACTACCATGAGACCTAGACCTGTTCTGGGAAGATGGAACGGGTAGTATCAAAGTGTGTACAAGTAGCAAGTAAATTAGATGCTTATATATAGGCCACAAATCTATTCTATGTTGCCAGAACTTAATTCAATAATGAAACCATTGAAAAAAACAAAGCAAACATTTATTCCTCACTCAAGGGCTCAGTTTCAGAAAGACCAATGTTTAAAGTACTGTGGCTCAAAAAATATGCAACATCTTATCCAACAATGCATAAACAATAAAAGCAGGTTTATTTAAGCTAAACTGCTTATGGGAAAAGATGCCTAGACAATTACGTGAACAATTACAATTCTATTATGCTGTTTTCAGCTTTGAAGAAACACAAACACAGAAAACTCAGGCCTGACAGGACTACTTGACATGAAATAACTGAATTGTGAATTTGTGTGTGTGAGCCCGTGTACAGTTCACATCACTGTATCTATGTAAAGGATTTTTTTTTGTTGTTAAAATGCAAAATACATTATTTTCTCGCGCCTGATCTTAGTCTAATTCATGGTCAGCAATCACCAGGTGAAGTGCAGCAGGTTGTTGAGACACAGTAACTTGATTGTAATCTGAACATTAAGCTAATTCAGAATATTCTCCAAGAGCAATGAAATGGAAAGAGTAGTAAGACAGGCCCTATGTGTTCCCCAAATAATTTTTACCTCCACCAGAAATAATATAAGCCTACTTTGATTAAGACATTTTTCTCCAAGACTTGGTGGGATTTTGTTGGTAACAAGTGAGAAACTTATTTATGAACCATTTTCACTATGTACTGTGTGACACTATCAACAATGCTATGCTTCATTAATGTGCTTGCTCTTTAATTTTGGTTTCATGAGTACAATATTATTCCTCTATGTAAAGGACTAACATTTCTTTCTTTCAAAAAAAACCCCCCAAAACAAAACACAAAACCAACCAAACAAAAACACTTTCTAGTTATCACAACCAAAAGGCCAACATTGACCAAAAGGAGCCAAAAACTTTCTTTTAAAGATTTTTTTTTTGACAGCTTATATTCTTAAATACAAGACTAAGCTTTATCTAAGGATTCCAATCTAATGTGAAATAACTACCCATTAAACATTTCAAGACAATTTTTTAAATATTACTTTATTAGGTTTTCCTCCTGCTTATATGCATCTGAAAGTGTGTGTTTCAGGAAAAACAATGGTTAAAATCCTATTTGTCTGTTGTTACATTAGGACAGCGAGGTTCCAGTTTCAGAAAGTTTGCTTACTGTAAGACACTGAGGTTTTGCTAATGTCCTAAAGTTACTAGGAAGGAAGTCTGATGGAGAAACATTTTGCTGAGAGTGCCAAGTTTTAGAAGCTTCTCTGGGACTAAATACTGGAAGCATTTTTAAATTAACTGTAAATGCAAGCATTTAAACCATGAACTAGATAGATAGGTAGAAAACACAAAAGTATTGCCAACATTAATAATTTGTTGAATTTCATCATAATGAACAGTATTTCATACTCTAATACAAGTACATTAATAAAAAGACAGTTGCAGCAATTCTATATAGGGCAAATATAAGCCGTTAGTAAAAACCCAGACCTATTATTAAAATCTATTTATTTCTGGAATGAAACTCATTGTAAAATGAAGTTAAAACAAAACTAGCTTTTCTTGCCAGTTAAGTATTGGAAAGCATATAAAATATTCAAGAAGTGTCCCTTCCCAGTGCTGTTTGTGAAAGCATTAAGTTGCTCCTAACACAGTAAACAAGAAAGTAAACAAAAACCATCACTAGCAACATCATATTTAACTTGGTTTCACTAAATAACATAGAACAAATGTGATGTGACAAAAAACCAACCCCCACACCCCAATTTCATGTTAACTTGCTGTTATACAGTATAGATCGTAACTGTTTGGAGCTATAAAGTAAACATAAACACAGCAAGAAAAACATTTAAACCCACAAAATAAAGGAATGCCAGTGTTTTTATTTCTGTCTCAATAAGGAAGGGAGAGACTGAAGCCAGTTGCTAATTTTTTGCAGGTGCTTTTAATAGCTGCCATTGAGAAGTTTAAATAAAATGGGCTCAGACAACAGTAGTTGCTACAAAAACACTATTCTCATATACCTTAGGTGTCATGACATCAAAAGTTTTTCTCCTTAAAAAAAAATACCTTTTTTTTGCGAGAACCTATTTTCAAATACTTCAAAGACTACTCAATATTATTAAAACATTGATATTCAGAGGCATACTTTAAGATTTATATACATAAAAATTCTTATTGAAAGAGAAAATTTAGTACCACAAACTGACACAAAAGTAATATGCCAGTAAAAACTGAAACACCATACCTTGTCTTTCCTAAATACTAAATTAATACAATCTTAGCATAATTTTGTCTAAACAAGCACTGAATATTTTAGCAAACAATTTTAGCAAATGTGGTCATCTGTCACTACGTGGCATATAGTGCAATGGCACAGCTGAAACTAGGGACAACTAATTCCCCTAAATGCTATTGAAGAAGGGAAAAAGAAAAAGCTCCAGAACGAAGGACTTAAATGTTTGAAGTGGGAAATATGAACTTCCAGTACTAAAGCAACACAGAAGAGACATTCATTTCATATCAGATCGTGCCTACTAAAACCAAAGTATTTTTTTTGGCAATGTTTTCTCCCAGGATACTCAATTTTAACATGAAATTGTTGAGTGCTTGTAGGTGGGATGTATGTATATGTTACAGGTTTTAGCACATGCTTTATCTTATTGCCTAAATATTTCAATGAGTAAACACAGAAAATTGAGATAACAGTACATTCCTAGTTACGAACAACTGAGGTAATATATAATACATTAATAAAATATCACAGATGAGGTTAATAAGGAATTATTTTATTTCTTGCAGTAACGAACAGTAGATACCCCATTCATATCACATACTAATTTTAACACTAAGAGCAATACTTACCTCCCACAGAACCATTATACTGTTGAACTCACTGCAGCATGCTGTGGCAAAGCCCATAAGTATAAATGGGTTACAAAATACAGATCTGACAAACTTAGAAGATATCTACTGGCAATTATTACATGCGATTGGTTCAACGGGATTTCCCATTGCACTGGAACTGCAAGTCAGCTGACTCTAGATTTATCCTGTTATCGCTGCCTGTTTTAGGAGTGTGGTACTGGCAACTACTAAATACAGGGTACTGAAGACAACATAGTGGTGGACCAAGTATGGCTATTCATATTTTCTTAAAGAACAAATCTAAATAATTCCTGAATGGATGTCTAATGCTAATCATTAAGTGTTGTCATTACTTTTCTACTGAAAGACAGACAACACATTCCAAATCCAAAGAAAATCTCCAAACCTGTTCCATAGTAAGGCAGGGAAATTAGAATGTTTATGGTTTGTATTTTCTTCACATTTTATGGCCAGTTCAATCTTGCATCAGAATGATCATCATGATTCAGTGATATTGTTTACTTTTTATTTCATATACAAAAATGAATCACTATATACTTTACAGAAACATCCACAGTTAACCTGATGGAGTAGCTTAAAAGAAAAATTTAGAAGGTGTATTTCCTTAGCTAGTGCTTTCAGCTACAATGCTTCTCTTGAAAAATAAACATTATTCCAAGTATATTTTAGAGAATAGATCACGTATTTGCTGATCTTTAATTTCAGGCTGATGATTATAGAAAGATAATAGTCAGAATTCTTTTAGATATTATTTTTCTTAAGAGATTCACTTGGAAATTAAAAATAAAAGCCATCCTCCACTGACCAACCACCCCTCATCAAAGGGTATGAGATGGTTTTGGTCAACACTTTGTTGTATTATCTGTGCCAAAAGACTACTCGAAAGAACTGATTTATCAGGAGAGAAACATAGAAATATTAGATATTCACAGACCTGTGAGTTAATATGAAAAGCAGAATGCGGTATTTGTGAAACATGAGTCACAGCAAAAGTGAGTAGAGTTCATGACAAGATGACTCTGATGAATTGGGTTACATCTAATTGAAGTTTGGGACAAAATAATGGCCAAGACTTTTCTTCTGGAACTCATGTTAATACATGCATAAGGGGATTATTTCTGGAAACTGTGCTAAATTAAGCTTACCAGGTTGTTCTGCTAAAGTGAAATCAAATATTAATGTATTCATTGCAATAAACATTTCTGGGCTACCAATGATTGATCCAATTACAATACTAATCATATATTTTGATTCTTCTAACAACTGACTCATGGAATTCCAAATTGCAAATGAGGTCTACTGAATGCATTTCAATTACTTGATATTCATGTGACCCAAAGGCATCACTATGATGGCCAGTTTCACAACAGTTTTGCAAACAACAGCTGTGAACTGAAAAAGGCTAAAATTCAGGCGGCATTCTCGCAGGTCCCAGTGGTCAGGTGTACTATTTTACACCGCATAAGAAAAAGTCATATAGGACAGTGTGGAAAAAGCTGCTTGATATAACACAAATCTTTCCCATATACAAGACACATGCTTTTCCTACTTTTAATCAAGTATTTTATTACGTACAACTACACCCCTTTTCTTCCTGCCATGCAAAATAATAATAAATTGACTTTCCTTTCGGATGTTTGTGACAAGGGGAGGTAATGGATGCCTTTTCTTTTTTTTCCTGTAAATCAATTCCATTCTCTCAATGGTAATGTACAGTAAGGCTTCTGGAAATGGGATGCCTGAAACAATGCCAAGAACTTTCCCATTCACAGAAATACTTGCAAATACCAGTCATAGCTCTCCACCCATCAGTCCATACTCTATGAATACTGTATGGCTCTCCATTAAGCAACACCCAAGAATGGGGGCCTGAATACATTTTTAAATGATCTCATGTTGTTTTCATAGCTTCTGCTTTACGTGATACAAATAGTTGAGCTGTTCATGAGGTTGCACATTTATGGTTTCATAAAGCATACACAAGCTTAATCTCATTTTTTAACATGTCTGTAAACAAAAATGGTAGTGGAAAACCAGCATTTCCTCTACAAAACAACAATTCTAATTTATAATTAAGGTCAGAATAAATAGTTAGTATGGGTGGATGCTTAAAAATAACAGTATACATTGATGAAACAATTGTTTAAAAAATATCTTCCCTATTAATATAGAGTAGAAAGTATGGTTAAGACATGTTATGGAAACCCCATGTTAAGGCTTCATAATGAAAGTGAGCATGAGCAGAGGTTCTGAAAATAATGTTTTCAGTCATATTTTAAGAAACAAAAATTAAATCACTAAGGAAAAAAATATTTTAAAAAGTATAATGTGAATATACTCTGTGGGATAAATTAATGTTGTGTAAATCTTTTTAAATTCTTTTTACTTGAACAACTTGAATTTAAAAGATAATTCAAATGTTTCATTTTAGATTAAATTTGAGGGTATTTAATTTTATTTTAAAAATCCTGACGTGGTGGAGGAAGAAAAAACACATCAAATAAGTGCAATCAAAAATTTAAGATTCAGATACTCTGTTAAATTCTTTACAAAATACTCCTTGAATCATTACATGTAGAGTGTGTTAGCATGCACTGCAAAACAATCGTTTGTTAGAGCAAATTACTTGTCATGCATAGCTGTGTTAATATGGCACTGTCTAAACAAACCAGAAGAGCAAGGAACATTAGCTTGGGACAATTTGTGAGTTTTCCGAGAGCAATTTCTGGTACCCATGGTAGTCCTACTGTAGATAGAGATGACTAAGCAATATTACTTGGTCGGATGAGGTTGCTGATTAACACAGTGAGCTCGTAACGTACATCTCTGACTCTCAGAGCAAGACATTTTACAGAAAGTGTTTAAAGTGTTTAAAAGATTTCAAAGGTTAAAGGAAAAACAAGATAGAAAGAGGTCCATTCCTGTAGTGAAGCACTACATGTGCTTTGACAAAGCTTATGAGTTTTAGCTTTCTCTAAAAATCAGAGTTTTTAAGCACAAGAATGGACTATCTTGACAACTTGACCATAGAAACAGATGTTGAATGAATGGCCAGAGAGTATCTTGATCTTTTCCTCTCCCACTATGACTTTATATTACTTAATACATAGGAGATCCTTTCCAAGGAAGAAATCTTCATTAGAAACAAAGAGTGGAATTCAGCCAAAATTCTTTGGTATTTTGAAACTCCTGATAGAAAGGAGGATCTTATAACAAGGTAGTATCAAAACCACTTCATACAATAAACTAAGCACAGTTGGAATGTATTTTTCAAAACTTATTTCTGCAAGAGACTTTCAACAAAACCTCGAATAAGAAATCCCTATCCTTAGACCTTTGCTGTTATTCCCTTTACTCTTTTTAGATGTTTTTTCCACATCAGTTACTAGTTTGACTTCCTTCTTCAGGATCAAATAGTTGAATGTAGTTAATTCCAAAGAAAACCACGAGAAGTTAAGGCCATGCTTTCACAGCTTTTCCTGTTCTACAGAAATGATTCAGCTGCTTCAGCCTTTTGGGGACAGTACTTATAACCAGAAAAGTTATTTATAACTAAAGCATTTTAATTTTTATGTGAAAACACTCAATAACAATTCATTTGCATTTGAACAATGTCATGGCTCCCTCTAAAAGGACTGTCAGCAAAATGTTATAGTGTCATTAAAAAAGTTTCTGCAATGATTAGTGCCTCTTGTTTTATGACATGCAGAATTCAGCAGTTTCCTTTAACAGCTGTTTTTTTCTGCATCGCTACCATTCTAAACGCATAGTGACTAAACAGTAAACAGTAAAGTTAATTAATTTAAAATTTCCAAATATGGATAACACATGGATACGGCATACATCCTTAAATACTTTTGAGTTCAACAAAAGATATGTAATTATTAATTTCATAAGCTTACACTAAAGAGGAATTTATATTTTCCTCATAAATCTTACTGTTTTCCACATAAGTAGCACCTCATTTTTGCAGAGGGATTTTATCTCCAAAAAATATTATTTCAAATAAGTGTTAACATAGGTTCAAAAGCAATACATCACATTTGTTACCAGCAGACCTAGTACACTATTCTTCCTCTTGGATGCTCTAGCCTTATGTTTCATATGACAGAAATATTACATTGCCATCAAGTTTTCTACCCTCTCCCCTAGATTACTGAGAAAAGAAACTTCTAAGACACTAACACAAGGTGACATATATTTATATTAAATGGGAGATTTTTAAAAAAATTACTGCTTTCAACTTATAACATGAAAAACAAGAACCAAATCACAAGAAATTAACTGTATTGCTCTTTCCTGCTGACAAGTTGAAGTCCATGCAATTATGTTATATGTGAAATATGGATTTTTATATAAGGAATAATGACCACTGTGTAGTACGTGGCTAATGTTTTTTTTTCATCTTGGTGCAAAATACTATTTCCTTCCCAACATCTTGAACAAATTATAAATAATAAAATATCAGTACACCAAAGGTGTGAGGGGATCTGTATAAATCTTCCTTTTTATTTGTTCACTAAGTTCTTAGGTCAGCTCTTGCTAACATTTGCCAAGCATACTTCCGAGATGACTTTAGGGAGAAGGAATTGGATTCTTGAATAATTTATTTCATCTTTAAAGGAAAAAAGAAATTACTACAGCCTTCCTATTTCTGATTGGGATGTTGCCCTTGTATTACTTCACATTTTCCCATGATAATCTATTTTTTCTGATTTATGGGTTTTTTTTTCCTTAATAGTTATATACATTCTGCACAAGAGAAATGTATTTCCATAACATAATATCAGCTAATAGTTCAAAATATTTTAAATGTGAATTCAAACAAACAATTGAAGAAGAGCTATTTCATTGCATTTATTTTGTGTTCAACAGAAAAAATTTTAAAGTACTGGTAAGTGGATTACTTTTTTCCACCACACCTCTCAAGACGTATGGAAATGACTGTGTCAACACCACTAGCATTCTAGGTAAGGACACATTAATATTAAATTATGCTGTAAAAATATTCTTTGAAAAGAGTTTATTTTTTCTGAGCAGAGCTGCTACTGTTCATGTTTACTTGTTATCTCAATGTTTTAAAATTAAATAATTGAATGTCTAATTAATCATTTTTAGAACTTTATTTTAACTTCTTCCAGTATGCTAAGCCAATTCTCAATTCAATTCCAACTCGATTTCAAATTCAAATGTCTAATGTCAAGTTCTCAGTACTTTAGTACCTAGTAGCAATATGTCTTATTCTGCACAATGACTTATGTTTAGAAATTTTTGTATAACAATGGCTACCTGCTGAACAGTAAATCTTATACTAATAAGCAGTATTGAGGGGAAAAAAGCTGTTGAAGAAAACTTATTTTATGCTAGCTCACTGACTTAAGCTGCCAATGAGAGAGGAGGGAGATTCTTTGTGAAGATTAAAAATCTTCAGTAATTTGGAAAAAAAAAATCGTGGCAACATCCCCTAAAAATATCAACACATTTATACAACTAGTCAAAAGCAAATGAAAAGAGCACACAATCAGATGAAGAGCATAACAAAAAAAAATTGAGAAGTGTCTTGTTAGAAATTATCAAGACCTTTCCTGTAAAGGATACAAAATTTGGAGGACAGTTGTTTCTACCATGTTTTCTCCTGCATCTAATAAGAGGGGGAAAGGAGTGAAAGTAATGTGTCCTATTTCCTTTTCCAGAAAACAACAAGTAAACAAAAATAAAAATATTATAAGAGATTTCCATGGACATCTTCAGGCAAAGACACCACTTAGAGCTGAAAAAAGTCCATCTTAACTGAAAAATATGGTGTCCATTTACTTAGGTGAACATACAGTTCATCAACATTTAGAACAAGAGAGTAATTGGAAAACCTCTACATAAGACTTTCAAGACAACACCTCAAATTATGTCTAATGATTTTAATGGAGTGAAATGTTTGTGCCTTAAAAGTTCACATGCAATTTAATTAATAGTTATTTTAGTGTTAATTTCAGTAAAAACAGATCTGGCCTCTTACAAACACAGGACTTCAAGAAAGGTGGAACAGAAGTATATTAATCTAGAGCTCTAATGAAGCTTACTAGCATCAGGAATTAAAATTAACAACAATGATAACCCACATATGACAAGACAAAATCTCTACAATCAATATTTAGTTAGAAAGTATATTATGCAGTTTACTGGATCTGTATTTGGGTACATCTCCCTATCTATTCTGCCAGGAAAAAAAAAAAAAGTCCCTCTAAAAGAAGAAAAAGTATATCAAGAGTATGCCTGTGATATAAAATAAATACCCACTAGGAGCATGGCTTCATGTTTGTCTTGCACATATGCAATACCAATCTCCAAATGAAAACCTCATTGCACATGAGTCTTGAAGTCTTATTTTACAGGTGGTTTAGAGAAGTTTGTATTTCTTTCCTTCTTCAGTCAGACTGATACTTCCACAAATCCAATCTTAACATGTCATAAATGCCATTTTTTAGGGGTTTGCTTTTTATATAATAACAAATTTACAAATTTCAGGCAGATAATTACAGTTTAAATTATAAATGAAAATATAGGCATATATACACACACACACACGAAACATGATTCAAAATACAAATGGGGTGATTTTTGTAATCAGAACTGCTAGCACTTAAGATCCCAGGGTTCTAGCACTGAAAATAAAATGTTGCAGTACTTGAATTCTCAGATGAGTTATAACAGGAAACAACCCCCACCTCCAAACCCTTCACTAATCTGCTTTGCCATGACAGAACAGACTAGAAAAAGTTTTAAAAACTGTATTCTTTTTGTTTAAAAATAGAGATAAAACAAGAAAACCTTTCATAAAGGTTTACAGAATATATTTCCGTTATGACATGACAGTAGCATCGTGGTTCCTAACGAACGCAATCCCACAAAATGCAGATACTTATCACTACCACAATTTTCCAAAAGGTTGTCAGCCATCCAAGATCATATCCAATTTCTTTCTACATGGGAAATGAGAATGGAGCAGAGGGGAAGAATGCTGCCACCCGCTGAGGTCCACTGCCCTCACTCCAAGCAGGAAGGAGAAATGGGCAAGCCAACAACTGCTTTCAACCTTGCTGAATCCCTGACTAGCATGGGCAGAATAGGAAGTATAATCGTGCAAATCTACAAACTTACTTTTCCTTCTCTTAGAAAACATAAAACCAAACCCACACCAAAAAACCCCCTCCAAACCAAAACCAACCCAACACCAACCCCCCACCTCCCCTAATGCCCCCCCAAAAACCCCAGCCCATCCTCAACACAGTCTGACCTTTGCATTGTGGACAGTGAAATACTGGGAATCAACTATCTGGTATAATCAACAATACAGCGATACAAACATATGTCAAAAATCACATACACACAATGAGAACAGAGGTAATAAATGGTTTCGGCAGAATAATTCTCAACCCCAGAGCGAGCTGTGCAGAGGAAGAAAGCTAAAGGAAGCAGGGAACTAATTTCACAGCGCTGCAGGGGTCAATGCTCTTCCATGACTACTAGCTGTTGAGAAGCTGAAGTATTATTTATCTGCTTTTCCCTTGTTACCTATGGATGCCTTTCATTGTTATGGACTATTAGCTGTAATCAGAAAGCCCCGGTGTGTTGAGTGCTGCCTATCCAGAATACAAGATACAAGCATTGGCCCACAGCAGCTGCACTATCAGGCTGAGATTTTGCCCATCATCCCTCAGAACAGCACCTCCTGTAAGGATCCTTCATCCCTTTCTACCCAGGCTACACTCCAGAGCAACTCACTTTCCAGCTAAAGAAGAGACAGCTACATAGACTAGACTATTTCAGTTGGAAGGGACCTACAACAATCATCTAGCCCAACTGCCTGACCAATTCAGGACTGACCAAGTTAAAGCATGTTATTAAGGGCATTATCCAAGTGCCTCAAATACTGACAGGCTTGGGACATTGACCACCCCTCTAGAAAGCCTGTTCCAGTATTTGACTGGAACATAAGAGTTATGAGGAAGAAATGGGGTCATCAGGATACAGCAAAGCAGTCAATTCCGTGGTAGAAATGGTGAACCTTTTGACTCTCGGAAAAAATAAACTTATAAAATATTGTACTAAATTGATTCCAGGTCAGCCTGTAATTAACGGGAAACCTCATCCCCCTCGAGGCTATTACTTCAAACTGTGCAAAACTGTAGTAGCTGCTTAACTTTTCAAATCACTTACAGAATTATAATACTTATTGACACTATGATGCCTTTTCCATCAATGTCATGTGAAAGATTCAAATGGAATTAAGAATAACACTCATAGGATCTAGGAACCTTGATATATGGGGTATGTTACAACAAGAGAATAAGGGAGTTAACTGTTGACAGAGTGTGTCTAGCCATTGAAAAAGTAAATGTATTTCCTATATCCAATTAAGAATGGTATATAATTTCTAGAAAGTGGGTCCGAGGCTTGGTTTTACATTTGGCTTCAATATTTGCAAAAGTGTGCATCCACTGTGTTTATAGATGAGATATAGCTTTTTCAGGAGACATTTAAAAGTATATCCAACAGAGAACAGATTAATTATATACTTACGGCATGGGGTGTTTGGTCTGTTCACAAGTTGTGGGAACGCAAAAATAGCTAACAACTCTAGTTCATGGCTTTGATTTTGTTCCTTTTCTTCAGTCTGGTCAGCCCAAACTACTGATTTTTGTCTTTGAATCAGCTGCTCAACCTCCCCAAATTCAGTCTCAGTTAAATTATTTGTCAACCCAGCTTCTTTCAAAGTCAGGTATTGCTTACGAAGAACTGGAAGCAAGGTATTTAGTACTCTGTAAAACAAGAGGCAAGACAAATATGACAAAATCATAACTCATCTGATCCTTACCAGCACTGCCACTATTAGTAATACAAGGGATTTTTTGCCCTTCTTCCCCCTCCAAGTTCTGCTGTGTAATTGATTTTAGTTTATTTTCAGGGAATACCGTAACAGTGAGGAAATTTTTATGACTAAGTAGAGTGACTTTTCTCTTTTGCAAAATCTTGTATTTCACTCCAAGCATTTACTATAGTTTTGCCTCAGTGTCCAACAAGATCTTCAGTCCCTCAAACACCACAGAAATAGAGTCAGTATACCTTGATTGAGTTCTGAATTTCTAAAATTAAGTATCAGATAAAAGAAGAAGAGTATATACCAAATAATGTGGTTTAAATCAAGCACACCTTAATTAGATGTATATAAAACCTTATTAGAAGCTTAGTCCAAATAAATTTACATACTAGGATCTTTAATTAAAGAATGGAATACATTGAGATCCACGCACAACTGCAAACCAAATTAAAGTGACAAAAGTTTAAGAACTCTATCTGAACACAGGAATTCATTAACTGTGGAGTTAGCTGCAAGACTAAACAGTAGGTTCAAGCAATAGGGAAACGGATATGTGTATAAAAAAACAAAAAGCAACTTTGTAATTACTAACGACATAGCTTAAAATGGTGCTTTCAGTTTTGCAGGTTTATATATTAGGTTTTTTGTAATGTTTATGGTAACAGTCTTTTCTCCAAAGGAAGAAGAAGAGCTGGCTATTTCATTTTGGAATGATTTAATTATAAATTTAATATACTGATTTGTTGAACAGATTTGTGATTACTTCTTGTTCCTTATGTCACACTCTGAAAGCTAGTCTCCAACATTTTCAAGAGAGCGATAATAGAAAAAGAGATGATGTTTACCTGCAAATTCAGCTTTTTTCAGACTGACTAGCTATATAAGAGTTTAATAGTGACAATTTTTAATACAGGCAAATTAATTAATGTCTACAGTGCAAGGAATTAAAAGAGAACACACACACATATAAAAAAATCAATACTGCTATTCAAGGCAGAAGAGGAAAATAAGACACCACGATCTATTGAACAATTTGTAAAAACTATGCAAAGAAGAAAATTAAATAGAATTAAGAAGCACTAGAGTATCCCTGCAGTTTCTGTTAAACAATGGTGGATACAGACCAATATTTATGAAGTGATTATTATTTTACATATCTTTTTGCTTAAGAAAACACAGTTCTAACCTAGAAAAAAGTTTGAGAAAAATCTTGCTTTTGTTTCAACTAAAACTACGTTCTATACATATGTCTTCTGAAGTTACAAGTGTCAGAACAGAAGTCTTATCAGGCCTGCTATGAAACCATACTTACTTTTCTGTCTGCTTATAATGCTGATCTTGAAGGGACACCAGAGATAACATGTGCTCAATCTGGGCTTTCAGGTCCTTAACTTCCAGGTTTAAATGGCAACACTGCAGATCTTTACAGAGTTCCTTGTGAAATTAGCAAGGAAGGAAGGAAAAAAAAAAAAAAAGAAAAAATCAAACAACTGGACATCAAACTGAAAGTGAGAAACTAAAATTTAAACTAAAAATTAATATTAATTCATCCTATATTGAAAAGTAAAGATGGAGTGGATCTATATTATTATAATAAAGTTTTATGGTAGAAAAGTATGAATTGTTTGATTCTTATTTACATGCATAAATATTGCTTTGTAGATTTCCTTTGACCAATAGTGGGTGTGCTGTAATTAGCATTAAGAATCCAACAGGCACACATGTATGCTTATCTATGCATGCCCAAAAATATGCTTGCCTCTTCCTGTGCACCTGCTCCATACCTGAATTTCAGTGACATTGTCCAGGACAAGTCTTCACTGTATTCATCCTCCTGAGATGTCAATATGTTGTTTGAAATATCTTAATTTCTTTTAAGGTATCAACAAATTCTAGTCATCCCGATAAAAATACAGGTATTGAAATACATTCCATTATGCGAGTCACATAAGTGCTCATTACACTTATCATTTATGCCTCTCCAATTCCTGGCTAAAACTAAAAGGCAGGGAGGAACAACCCCCCACCTTTCTTTTCCTCTTCTCCTTCTTTCTGCACAGACCTTCATCCCTTCCCTTCTGCCAGCTCCGGTGCTTGTCTGAGGCTGCACTGAGCTGACTTTACTTGCTAAAACTTGGCAGAGAACACAACTTCCCACTTCTTTCCCCCTTCCCACTCCTCCCCTAACACCCTCCAGAAAAAAGGTTTTTTTGGCCAGGCTAAGAATTAGGTTGTCACATGGTTAGACGAGCATCAGGAGCTACTGTAAAGGCAAGACTAGAAGTGTATGGGCAGGAGCAACTCTCTGGCAGCCATCTGAACTGCTCAGCCATATCATACTTATTCCCCTGTAGCATGCATTTTTGTATGTAATTGTATACTTTCATGAACAAGGACTACTTGCACAAACAATGAAGTACTTTTAGGGCAGAAGAATGGAAACAGCTAACACTAGAATTTGAAACCATCCTGAAAGAATTAAAGCAGAAGCCATGAGTAGAAACAAGACAAAGAAGGGGGGGGGGGGGAATTCTTAACTATAGTCAGATGTTGCCTACAATGCATGAAATCTGCCCTTGAAGTGAAAGGCATTTTACCTTTGGAATACACCCATCTTGACCCAGGAGGCGCATTTCATTTTCAACACGATGCAGCCAATTGGTATTTTCCTCAAAATGTTTGACCTCTTCTTCTTTCTTCTTCTGCACGTGTACATGGTGGGTTCTAAGCATTGCAAGCCTTTGATCCCGCTTGCAAGTGGCCTAAAGACCAGCATTTAAGGGGAAAACTTTCAAATGATGTTCACAAATATCTCTATATAAAAAAATATTTTTTCCATACTTTTGTACTCAACTGGGCATAACAAACATTGTGCATATTTGACCAGTTTAATAAAGCTGAAATAGCATATTCTCCTTATGGGCGTTACTGAATTATATTTAAACATTTTCAATTTTTTTTTTTCATGGAAGCCCTGATAACAGAGAATATAGGTCATTTGATTGATTATTCCTTTAAAGAATAATACAATGGATTTGATAAATTTCTGTTCTAGGCCATAATTATCTCAAGTTGGAAAGACTGGAAAAACTACATGTACACATACAGACAAACACACTTCTAGATACAACATAACCTAATAATTTCTAGTAACTTAAGCACAAATATGAAGGAGAATTTTTTTCTGCTTTGTTTTCCTAATGCAGTATGTCCTAGAAAAAGCCCACTAAAGGATGAAGTATTTGGCAAAAGGAAAACCCTCTATCTTCAAGCATCAAAATTCCTCTGATGCTTCTCTGAAATCTGACAACAAAAAGGCACAAAACCAGCAACAGCAAGCAGGATATGAATGAGGCAGTGTCCTAACACAGCAAAGGAGACTCTTTCTATACAGAGGACAACTACAGTTTGCAGTATACTTTAAAAATCAGGTCACTAACTCAACTAGTCATAGAGAACATTAACTTTAGATAGAGCTCACAGAGTTCAGCTATGCCTAAACTTTAGTTAGTTACAAAAAACCCCAAACAAAAAACCATAAACATTTGAAGTATATTGCTACACTCAACAAAAACAAACGTACAGAACCCAGTTAGTTTTTTAAAGTTATATAACCTAAATCCCTACATCTGTACGTTCCAAAATTAACACTCTAAATGAAAACTTCATCAATTAGATTAAATCTACATATTCAGAATAGCAGGCCAAATTAGTTCTATTATAAAAAGTCATAAGAAACTCTGAATGTACCTCCCTTATGTTGCACAAAGCAGAAATTACGCTAACTGGTGCCTTTCTGAACATACTGTAGAAAACAGGAACAGTACGCAGAGAAATGCAGATTGCATTTCTTAAGCTGACTTTTCAAAATGCTTACTTCAACACATGGCATGCAGAACACAGCACCAGCATGGTAAAGACACCTGAATTACACGTGTGCTCCAGGCAACTAACCAGGTCAAAGACTAGATTCTGGCCAGAATTTCACTTTGCTTTCTGTTTAGACTGTCTTATCTGCTAAAATGACAGAAGATCCAGAGAAGACAAAGTCACTTTGTAAAGGACCAGCTCCTTAGGGAAAGTACCAGGAGGAAGAGTTAACTGTCAAGACTAAGGCTCGCAATGACCACTGGTTCCCTCTGACCAGTGAGACTAGGGGAGAGCTTTCAGGACTGCTGAAGCAGAGAAAGTCAAATGCATTGTTTTGCATACTTCAGCTTTTATACAGTGCAGGAGAGGCATTAGGATTGAAGGTGGTACTGACAATATCCCACCATTTGATGAACCCATCCCATAGGTTCCCAGGAAGAAAGGACACGTTACATCAATGTGCTACAACAGAAAAAAATATGGTTATGCATGCTAGCTGTACACAACCTCTGGAACACATGTAGTCCCAGTCAAGATACTTGGTTGCTACTCTGTTTTGTAATTGAAAAAAAAATCAGAAGAGATATAGAAGAAATATCTCTCCCAGGCTGAAGAACTGGGACATATTCATCAAGTGTTTTTGGATCCAGCATGGGCAACTGCAGTAAGCAGAAAAACTGAAACCAAAATAGACTGACTGCTTTCTAGGAATATGCTCCTTTTCCAGACAGTAAAAATAATGTTAAAGTGGCAATCAGAAATGGAGAAGTAATTTTAAATCTAATATACTTTTTTGAAAGCCTATCACAGTACCAGCAGTCTTTTGCCATAGCTTTAAAAATAAAAAGATTGTAAAACAGATTCCATGACTGATGCAGAAACCTGCAAGATAAAATAGGTCAAAACTGAGTAGACTTCTTCAAAGTCAGCAAGATAGTTAAAAATAACTATAACACAGGGGCATATATTAACTTTTTATGTTTCCATACAAAGAGGAATGCTCTATACATGTTCTCCTATTGGCACAAAGGTTTTCTGGCTGACACTGCTGTAGCTGATACCTAACATGCAATAGGAAAACAACACAGATGCAGAAATACAGGTAACCAGAGTGGAGGAACAGGCACTAGGCAGGAGGATATAAACAGGCTGTTTAAATAGGCAGCATCCAAGTTCTAAAAAAAAAAAAAAAAAAGCTGGAAACAGGGGCAGTTATGTGGAAAATGGAAGTGATTTATTACTGGTCCAGGATGGACTGAATTTCACAAGATAAACTGTGATAAAATTTTTGCAACAAGAAAGCGTTTGTAAGAACAAAGATTAAGGTAACCTAAACTTATGTGTAAGTTTTTTCCTTCTGTCTGAAATTATCATTTTGAATTAAAGTGTTCAAACTGGGGTTGTTCAAGTATAGATAAGATATCATTTGCTTCATGTTAACTTAGCTAAAATCATTATTATATCTAGTTACCGAGCACGGACAATTAAGTGTAAAATGAGAAAACACTTTTAAGTAAAACTTTTCCCTTAAAAACTAATATTTCGGAAATACCCCTGTGACCTAACAGTGTATTTTACAGAGCGAAAACCCAGAGGCATTTAGGAAAATAGCAATTGTGTAAAAATACAAGGAAGAACAGAAGCATTATAGTGCACAAGGGAAATGTGAGCAGTCACTTTGGTAATCAAATGACTGGATTCCAAATTAAAATCCCAT
This sequence comes from Ciconia boyciana, assembly GCF_034638445.1. NCBI lineage: Eukaryota > Metazoa > Chordata > Aves > Ciconiiformes > Ciconiidae > Ciconia > Ciconia boyciana. The sequence continues at coordinate 7,470,098 of NC_132939.1, forward strand.
TTGTTCCAAAGTAGTCACAGAAGGACATTTAATTTTACCATTACAGTGACTTACTCTTGTTAATAAATAAGGCATCATACTTATAGGACAGTGACCCTTGACCCTTAGTAAATTACATCTATAAGTTAACTAATGGCAAAACCAACATTTGAGTGCAGCACTGCTAACATTCAAAATAAAAGTTAAATCAGCTCATAAAAAACATTCATATGAAATAGAGTGTATGAAGGTGTAACTCTTCATTATGAATAGAGATACAGCTATGCTCCATTGTAAGCAGCATTTAAAAGTATGGCACTTGAATTTTACTTTGGAGTTTCTATGGCATAAAAGAGAATTCTAGAACACATTAGTCACTTGAAATATCTTCATTAATGACAAGCAAAAACGTGTGATATATTTTAACTTTGACATTTATCTAAGGACCAAATTTCATGTGAATCACTGGGGAAAAAAAAAATAGTCATATGGTAAACTATCATTTTCGGCCGAATACAGATTGTTACTGTGACTAAGCAAAATCAGCCCCACCCTCAACTTCGTATCTACATAAAACATATATTTCTTTAAGCTGACTTTTATCAGAAAAATTAAGATGCTATCTAACCATGCTTACTTATTTCTACTTTGATTCTTCTAAAAAGACACGAGCATTTAATGCTGTACAACAGCAACTGTTCATTCTTAGCCCCCAAATTCTTCTCTTAAAATTAGAGGCAACTAAACGTAATTATTTCAGTTCACGACTCTGTCCTTAAGCAGCTATCCAAACATTTTCCTGGTGACAGCTAAAAACATCAATGATAAGAATCCGTCTGGTTTAGCACAAGGTCCATGCTTTTCCTTATGAAACACAAAGGGATTTCTTAGCTTGATAACAGCTTCAGTGGCTGTACCATACATACATTAACATGCTTTAGTTTTGGACAAGAGCATCATGAGTCTCCTAAGTCTAGTCAGGTCTTAAATAGCCATGACAATCAAGCCTACATAAGGACAAGTTGAAAAGTTTTCACAATTATCAGCAATAAGCACATCAACAGTTTTCTATGCAGTGTGGAAGAAACATAGCACACCTGCCATTACTACTACATTTTCTGTATTAGTGACAGAAAATATTATCTGAGTGATAATCAGTGTGTCCCATTTTAATTAAATATTTAAGCATTAACTAATTATATAATTACTTAAGCAAAACTCATACATTGGTATAGCAAAATGAAGAGAGATGATACCTTGTATTACATTATAGAAAACTCACCTTTTCTACTCTTTCTTCAGAGCACATCAGTTGAATTTGTTCATGACATTGTTTCTGGTAATATGTCTTCAGTGTGTTTTCTTTCAGTTGCATTTCCAACTTGAGGTATTCTTTTCTGATTTCCTCACGGTTTGCAAACACATTTTTAAGGATTTCTTTGTATCTATTAGAACCAAAGGATAAGAATAAATAACAGATTACTTACTGAAGACTTTTTTTTATGACCATCTCCTTTACAAGGGGAACTTTCAATTCCAAGTTAATAAAATAAAAAAATTAAGAGGAAAAAAGTAAAGCCTGTTATAGACAAGCACTAAATAAAGTGTCACTACATCAGTAAAGATTTTATGTACTCAAACTGGAAATGGGATGTGAAATTTTGAAGGAGTCATTAAAAATAAACCTTGTTGTATTTATGAAGATGACACTGGGATTCAGAAGACAACTGGAATTTCTTCACATAAGTCTCATCTCTACCTCCAAAAGATACTAAATACCTATGTTCTCTACTTCTTATATCAATTTATTAAACAGATCAGACTACTGTTGCCATAGACACACAAGGTCTCCTTCAAGAAACCTGCTAGCTATCTCTCAAAAAAGGAAAACCACAAAAGAGCCTTCAGTTGCTCACTTTCTCTGAAGTTCTGTTGTACAATTTTAATCACTAATGGACAACAAGAATCAGAACATGAATCATGTTTTAACACATACTAGGCTACTAGGGGGAAAAAAACAAACTAGTGATAGAAGGTATTTAAGAGTTATTCCAAGGAGACCAATGTTTAAATGGCCTCAAAATCTGCTTATCCCTAGTCCGCAATGCAAATCAGAATAACAAGGATAAGGAGAAAGCCTGGAAGCATTACCATGTTGCAATAAGTTTCAGTGGTGGTACTTTTTCACTTCACTCCTGAATACTGAAAATGCAGTACAGAATAGCCCAAAAAGATACTGTATGTCTCAATAATGACCAACCTTATACCCAAGCCATTTCATAACATCCTATTGAGTTGTTAGAACTTTACATAAGAATAAAGGCACAGTTTAATACACAAATGTTCTAAAGACATGCAACATGAGGCCATTATACAGTGTCTAGTATAAAAGATCGTAAAATTAACTACCATAAAAATACTATAAAATGACACATAGTTCATCTAGAGAGCAAGTTGAAGAGACATTCTTGCCATGTAGTTGACTTCTTGCCACTGTCTTTCAGAAGTAGCAATTCCATTTCATAGTCTGAAGTCCAAATAACTCAGTCTTTTATTCTAGCATTTTATTACTCTCATTTTAAAACCAAACAGAATTAACAAAAGAATTCTTCTCTACAGTTTAAAAATGCAACAGTTTTACCTAAAGTGTCCAGAGAATGCTATCATATCCAGGTAAAAATGTGTACTAAAACACACACAGTATTTAGAAATAGTATTTCTTTAAAGAATAAAATAGTCAGCTGCAGAATATCAGAGTTCTTACCCTACGCTGTTTCTATCTATACAATCTGCACTACTACACTATCTACTATACAGCTGGTTGGAGAATTTTCTTCCTCCATAGTACCCACAGAAATGTGGTTCCTCCCAGCTGCCTGGGAAACACAGCAATAAGAAATGAATGTAAATCCTCTCTCTCAACTTCCCTCACAGTAAAACCCTGGGCATAATTTAAGAGAGGCTGCAGATTCTGATTCTACGTACAGTCACTGTGAGGAACTATTACCGGTAAATCAACCCTTTGTGTACTTATAATAGTCAATGTCCCAAATATAGCATCAAGTATAGACGCCTTTGCAAAGGTCCTTCCTTGAGCTGGATTCACCCTTCAGTAAGCACACTTCTATTCTTATGGAGTTATCTCTACCCTCTCTTCTTCACTTAAAAATGACAAAGTAATCCTGTAGGCACATCCAGAGTATGAACTCTGGACTACCTAGTCTCAAAGGGCTCGTGGACCTGTCGGTGGTAGTTCCAAAGCCAGTGGACACTATCTATCTCAACAAGCTCAAGACTCAAAGGGTTGGCAGACAATGCATCTCCAAGATTTAAACAACAGAGGGAGCAGGAATGACCTTTGGGTCTGAAGAAGCAAGTAGTGTAATCAGTGAACCTCTTCCAGATAACAGTGAAGTAAAAGCCATAGGTAATTGGACAGAAGCACAAGACTGTGGATAAGGCTCTCTACCTTGTCCCAAACAGAAGGGAGACGACAGCAGAATACCTTCAAAACCTGTAAATGAATGTGGAGGAAATCAACTCATCACCCACACCATCAGTAGGATGAACCTGACAGGATCCTCATGAGGAAGAAGAGAATGCAACATCTACTTTATTGCTGATCTCTAGAGGGAATGGGATAGGCTTATATGTGTCTCTACGGATATTCTAGAACATTAAAACCAAATCAAACATTCTCTGACCAACAAATCTTGGCATAGAATATGTCCAGCATTTTGAAAAGAATACGTCCAGCATTTTAGAGACCTTACCCTTGACTGATTCTTCCCATGCACATAGAATGAAATAAAGGGCAAATCACACAAAATTAAATTAACCTTAAAAAGACTTAGAGTGCAAAAATATGCAGGAAAACTGTCAGAACTATCAACATGACTTAGAAACCTACACTTCTTTCGAAAATTAAATTTAAATAACCTGAATGAGAGGTTTATTGAAACCTCTGGAATGCCAGTAAAATGAACCTCAGTTAGAGAGCATTTTGCTTTGAATGGGTTTTTAATTTTGCCTCAGAAGGTTTTCCAGGCTAAAAAAATACCACAATCAAAGGGCCAATAAAAAAAAAAGTTAACTGAATAAACCGAGGCAAATAATTCTCAGAAATATGTGATGAGATGTGCAGAGACAGATCCAGAAAGACTTTCACACCAAAACCTAACCTTCTCATGGAATAGATTGACTTCTGCAACAAATTCGTACATCATGTCTTAATTTGTTACTTTTTGTGTGCTCTCATGAGAGACTGTCACATCAAAAAAGACAGACAGGAACATCACCAAGAAGAAGAGACAAGAAATACATAAGCAATAGAAAATAAGGAACCTACAAACATAAATTAAACTCTTTGTGAAAAGAACTTCAAGGTCTTGCCTTTCTTAAACCTTGCAGGAAGGATACTAGTGAAGTAGTATTGGCCCGCAGTAGCAGCAGCTGCTGTCATTTGTGCAAACTACATTCTGTCTGCTCACAAAAATGACCTGTTAAGTAGCTTTGCTGAAAGCTAGCGTTCATGTGCTCCCTCCTGCCGCGGGTGCGTGTAATTTCCCACCCCCTGCCCCCTCCCAGATTACTAAAACAACTAAACTGGACTGTGAGAAGAAACACCACCGTTAGAACATAGGGTATACTTTTGGAATTTCTGTATAATGCACGAGACAGTCAATTTGTATTTGGTAACATGTTCCTAAAGTTATTAAAAAGAGCGTTCTAAATATTCTACTGTCCCTCTCCCCCAAACATATCACCTTGATTTTAAAAGTCTAGATCTTGACCAGTTTACTGATAACGTAACTTTAAAACTATAGTAACTTTCTCTTACTTGGAAGACATTTTTACATTTTTTGGTTTATGAAGATAAGCTTCCTTCCAGAAAAACAATTTTTTTTCCCTGTTATTAAAGGACTCTGCCTAGTTTTAAAACTCCTGTGAGATGGACTTCTATCATCCTCCAAGTAAGACTGTTTCATAGACAGATCTATCAGGAAGCTTTTGTTGCTATTACGTTCAACTTTTCCCCCCTTTAACTGTATTGTATTTCTTTATTACATAACACTTAATATAACACCACCCTATTTAGTTACATTTATGCTTCTATTTCTATCATAAGGTTATTGTTCAGCCCACATACAGACCAGTTGTTTGGCTATTTAGTTGGGTGGGTTTTTTTTTGGTTTTTTTTTGTTTTTTTTACACTCTGTATTTTTATTTGATGAATTTTTAGTTCATTGTCTGGCTGGCAGTTATTTTTCATCACTGGACTTTCACCAATTTTTCAGTGTTCTTCCTGATAACACCTTAGTGAATGACCCTGTCTCAGCCCTGTACCTCCCACAAATACAGATTTGCACCAACTATTTTTGCCACCACACCTTTCACAGTCACCATTTAATTTTGATCGGTCACTGCATGTGTGTGTGTACATATGTATGTATACATATATGTGTATACACACATGTGCACTCAGTTTTTTGAAAGATAGTGCTTTCACGTGGGGATCCTTCCAATAACACAAGAGTAACAATAGAAGTCAGATCTGAAAAGTCAGGGTGACTTAAAAATCTATTAATAGCAGTTTTGCTAAATATTGGCTCAGAATAGAATATAAATAGAAATGTATAAAATTTACATTTGATTTTAGTTTTTCTGTAAACCTACGTTACAATATGGTACTTTAAACAACCTAGATTAAAGATGGTTGTTATTTTTCTCCAAAATCTTTAGCTTTTGGTAGTAGAAAAGAACTTCTTAGCCCTACAGAGCTCTGGAGCTTCCTAGAACACTTGTCCTAAAATCTTTTGTGTTATTAATGGGAGAATTCCATCTGCATATTAATACATTGGTAGCCCTGGGACAAAAATACACAACTTTCCCATGAAATATCTTCATTACAATAATGAAGCTATTGATAAGCTTTAAAAAACCCAGCACATAAACATTTTAAAAACCACATGCGCACTGATGAAGCTCATAACTTTTAGTAAGATTCAATTCCCTATCATAAATACTTGTGATATCAGCAGTTCTAATTAAAATTTGATGGGAATAAATATAATCCACAGAATACTGGCATTGCTGCACTTCTGTCAATTTAATAAATACTTCATAAGAAAGTACCTATAGATGCAAGACCTTCACCACTGATCTGAATTGTGATGTCAGTGAGTTATGTCAGCTTCTTGAGGATCAGCGTACATGGTTATCTTGCAATGTTTTACTGCATAATTTGCCTAGAAGGTTAATATCAGGATACTTCCTCAAGTACACAATATTTGTTTTGTTTTAAATCCACCACCAGCTTGTTCTGAAAAGAAGTCATAAGTTATACAAAGCCACACCTAGTCTAAGTAAAGCAATGTTAAAAATGAGGAAGTCAATATTGAAAAGAGTAAGTTTGTTTTACAAATGCTTTTACAAGTTATGCAAACTCCAGTTCTGAAGCAAGAATCGTAATGTGATTAATCTACCTTTGTATTTCCACTTGCTGGTTGTTTGAAAGTACTGCTGCATTACGATTTTCAGGAATGCTTGCTTGCTTTTCTTCATATTCTCTTAGTTTCTCTTTCAACATTAGGATCTAAAACAAAACAGGTACCTTTTAGTTGGAATATAGTTTTTTTGGTTTTTTTTAAACCTATCATTCTGTGCTTACGTCTTGAAAAACTTTACAAATGGCAGTAGGTGATATTCTTCTTAGAATACAAAACATCTTTCTTACTTCAAAAGACTATATGGGAGAGGACAATAATTAGGACAATATTGCCTTATAGGTTCAATCCCATGAATATTTTTTTGAATTCAAAGTTATAACAATCCTTCAAACTTTTAACAATAGGTTTTGACATACCTCTTTCTTTTGTTCATTGCAAATTTTAACATACTGGCTTATGTGACTGTCCAAACTAACAACATTGCTCTTCAACTGTTAAAGAAAAGAAACAAGTTTGAATTTAAGAAGGCTCCTTCATGTTTTCCTGCATAATGAATACAGTGTAAGTACTAGATAATTACACTTGCACTATATTATGAGGAAATGGATGAATACAATTCTGACTTGCACAACAAAAATGAGACTCTCAGCTTTTGCCATAATCTGTTGCGTACCCATGGCCATGTCATTTCCCTCAACAGAACAATAAAAAAAATGATTATGTTTACATATGCAAGCACATTTTGCATTTATTCAGATTAGTTTTACTATTTAATGTATATGTTGTGCATTTTATTATAAAAACTATCTTTAAGTATACAACAAATCCAAACTATAGTCAACCCCATATTACATAAAATAAGTTAGGAGCTGCGATACAAAGGATTATGAAAAAAAAAATCATAACAACGTGGATAATAGAGAGCAGAAGACAGGACACCCCAGTAGCTTTTCATTTATCAATATAATCTCACTGAGCTTCTTGGATCCAGCTGAATTCTACCTGTAACAAACTTGGACTGGCTCTTGTACAACTACTCAGGCATTTCTTTAATATGCTTTACAGTTCTCTGAGAATGTAATAGTAAGATACTGAAACTGGCTGTGAATTCTACCAGCTGAAGATTATTTCAAAATTTGAGGCTCACAAAAAAACTCTTTCAAACTGGCAGCATAATCCCATTAATGAAGCTATGTTGCTTTTAGGCCAGAACTAGTCAGCTGTACTGTCTCTGTATCTACTACATCTATCACTCAGATGAAGAGTTGACTGTAAGAAAGAAGAGGTAATTGAACAAAATTGAGACAAAAATTAAGGAAATTATAATCTTCTAAAAGAAATAACTCTCCTACTCTTAATACTATATTATTATACTTTGACAAATGGTCAATAAATACCGACATACTCACAGAAGACTTGATATCCTTTGCTCGGTTTGCATACTTAAGAGTATTATATGTATCATCATAGAACATAGAAGATGGACTAACAGCAGCTATCATTATTGTTCGGCAATTTCCTCCAAGAGAATCTTTCAATAAACGAGTAAGCTTGCTGTTTCGATAAGGAATGTGCTGTTTCTTGCTCTAGAAAGAGAGTTATATGCATGTTTATGGATTAGTCTACTGTACTTTAAATATTCAGCTGCTTAAAAGCCTGCTTAGAATTTCAACAATGATACAAAACACAACAAACAGTCTCAGAACTTTTCTTTGACATAAGTAACTTTCCTCAAAATTACATATACATCTCAAACAGTTTTAAATCTCTTGGAACCGTTTAATACCTATATACACACATGTATTAACCAGGTTACTTTCTGATGTCTGGATACGCAACAACTATTTTTGTGATGTGGGCAACTAACAGAAAAGGTAAACTACATTAAACTACGTTCCATTCACAGAGTAATCGAGGTTGGGAAGGACATCAAGATCCATCTAGTCCAGTCCCTCTGCTCAAAGCAGGGTCAGCTAGAGCAAGCTGCCAAGGACTATGCTCAGTTCGGTTTTCAATATCTCCAAGGATGGAGACTCCACAACCTTTCCAGGCAACCCAAAGTCTGCTTTGTGAAGCTTTTTTTCAATCACATCTACAGAATCTTCATCTCACAGTACGAAGTTAGGCCATTAGAACCCCAGTCCCACACCAAATAAGTCAACATGAAGAATCTTACTTCTGTCAGTGGTACATATTCTAAATTCTGCCTCCCAGTCTAACAAGATGGTGATAAGATTGTGTGGCACCAGGAAGGGAATTAAGAGCTCTGATCATTTTCCCCTGCTATATGTGAAGGAGATCCCTAGCTGACCAGAAGGACAAAAAGGGTGTAGCTGAAGGCAATAGACTTGGCTTTGGTAAAAGTTCAGGAGGTTTTATCATTCTCCCATGTAACTGTCCCCACTCCTTCCCCTTGAGCTGGTGAGCCAGATCAGGAGACTAATTCACTACTGTGAGCAGGGGGTCAGGGGGTGGGGGAGTCTCGGGGCTGTGTGGGTGTGTGTAAGAGCACAAAAGGACAAGTTTGGATAGGTGTTGTTTTCTCCTATAAAAGCCTCCTCCCCTAAGATTAAAGGGCATAAACCTCTGGAAAAATCCATCCTTGTCAGTCTAGTTATTATTCATGCAAGCTTCTCTACATATGCTTGATTTTGAAAAAGGTGGGTAAGAAAAGCACGTACATTCATCTTTGACACTATCCTTAGGTAGCTGCACACTATTTTTGAGAACTCTTTCCCATCAGGACTGTCTTTCATTTGGCTATCACAGAGACGATGGTGGAAACCCATAAGAAAACTTTAAAGGAAAATGATGATGTGAGAAGCGTCAACAATGTAATCCCATTACTCAGTGAGAGCTTTCCTGGACTTCAGGCTTTAGCAGAGTTATATTTCAGAAGTGAATAATGTATACTCTGGAGTTACCTTAAAAGATATTAAATATTCTTTAAACAAATTGGCAAACAGGAATTTTGCTAGGCCAGATAACAAGATACTGAAGTAGCTATCTACAGCACTACAGACAGAATCTGTGGTAGGATATCGACTCCCCCTATCATCCACAGCCAGAATGCCCTTTCTCACTCTGCAGGCAGCAAGAAGAGTTTACAAGGAATATCATAGGAAGAACATTGTTTTCAATGCTGTACATGAGCTCTGGTATTATAATTTTAGTTGTAGTTGTTGCAGGAAATCAAAAAGCATCTATGTTTTATTAAATGACTGACCACAAAAAAAAATTTAACACTGAAAAAAATGGGTTTTGTTAATATGCAAGAGCATTGTAAGACCAGGAGTAGCGTACATATAACTGGAGGGCAAGAACCTTTCTAATTAAAACTATATGAATCCTAGGCTTCCTGATTGTAGGACAGAAACAAAACTTATTCACCTCTATGACTAGCCTATAATAAGACAAAACCAAAAGCAGCTAAAACTGTTTAAAGCCTTAGCATTTCTATTCTAAGTGTAAGCAACAAAAACCAAGATGTTTTCCTCCAATATTCTTATACAGACAAAAAACTCCCTGTAGTTCATTTAAATAAGTCTTTGACTTAAGGCAGTCAAAGGGATGCTGGTTCCAACATCAGTATCAGCAGAAGTGAAATACATAAGGATACCTAAAAAAAGTAGAAGTTAAATTTCAGCACTGGTGCTAATGTGGCAAAAGTGAAGTTGCAGATGATTCAGCAACTGAAAAGGTAAGGCAAACTTTTTTTTTTGCTCTCCCCAAAGTTTACAGAATTTTTTTTTTTTAAATTAGAATGACTCTATGTGTACCTTAAGTATATGTTTTTTTAATATATTCTATTAGGATATCCCAGGAATAAATTTCAAAGATACAGTAAGAGTCAAACCAGATATGACATAAAGAAGTAGTGCCATGTTTAATACTTACCATTTTAAAAAATGTTTTAACAACACTAGGAGGTGAAGATTGCATGGGAAAGCAGCACATACCTTTGGATTTGCCAAAGCATTAATGACATTTCCAAGAGCTAGCAGGGAGCGGTTAATATTTGTTCCTTCTCTAAAACGAGCCCCCTTGGCATTTGTCACGCTGGCACGTTCAGATCCTGCCAGGTCAATGAGAGACATTTTGGCGATGCGAACATTTTGATTAATACTAGCTGTTTTATCTTGCTGCCTTAGATAAATCTACAATAAAAAAAAAGAAAATAATTAAAAGTAACCACTAAGCAGTCTGTTGTTACTCTAAGCAGAAAGTTAATTTTACAGTGTAACAACTGTTTTCAGAAATTCTTACTGGAATCCTTCTCGGAATCCAAGTTAAACCTTTCAGTACATATTTAACACCAACAGGCAGTTTGGCCTAATGGAAAATACTGAATCCATTTCTGACACTTACCTCTTAAACTCACCTGCTTCAGGTATTAGTAGGGAAAAAGCAGCAGAGTGTGGTTGCACTGGCTTTGGCTGGGATGGAGTTAATTTTCTGCATAGCAGCCTGTATTGTGCTTTCAGATTTGTAACCCAAACAGTGCTGATAACACACCAGTGTTCAGCTTTTGCTGAACAACAGTTGTACAGCACCAAGGCGGTGGGCAAGAAGTTGCCATGGGACAGCTGACCTTAACTGACCAAAAGTTTCTCCAAAGTAGCCATTGCTTGAGGACTGGCTGGATATCAGTCTGCCGGTAGCAAGTGATTGCTTCCCCGCCACCCCCTTCAGTTATTAAGTGAACCACAAGGTATTTCCCTCTCACTTTTGCCCTTTTGATTCTCTCCCCCATCCTGCTGCAGAAGATTAAGCAAGCAACTGGCCTGGGGCTTACCATACTGGCAAATATTGGTGAGCTTCAAACTAATTTTATAGCTAAAATCACTCTTGATTCTTCCACACTCAAGATGTATACCACACTATTGCGCTTTAAACGGAAAAAGGTGTTCATTTTTTAAAGGCACCTTTAAGAGTATGCCATAAAGACATATGTATAGAGATAAACCAGGAAAAAGGCTGGACTTTCAGTGATTTAGACTTAACTGTAACTACCATTAATAGGAGAACAATACTTATTTACTGCTGTGAAAACACATACTACTCCAGGGTCTTTTGGAAAGCTGTGACCCCTGAGGCCACTTGTTCCCCCTCATCCCTTCTTTTCTGAAATTTTCATGGTACAGGAGATATACAAGGAACTAAATGCTTTTGCGTCCTGCTGCTATTGAAGGTATTATTTCCTCAGGTTTATGAGGAAGTAGGCAGAGCATGATTATACAGTCAATAAGAAGAATTACAGTTGTCCTCAGATGGCCTTTACTTTTTCAGGATTCTCTATAAATTTCCCCTTCTTTTGTACTGAGTGCCTTGCCATTTGTAAGGCTAATGGTTACCGACACCTTCATGAACGCACTTTTAGACAGTGAATTGGGAAAGAATTGCCATACATGAGGTGATTGACTAATAAAGACAATATCTCACCAGTTCTGTAGCTTTAACCTTTGTGCATGAGAAATGAAGTCTTCACAGCAATTTGTAACAGAAAAACAAACGGACAAGTATTGGGAGTGAATAAAATTCTTATGGCTTGCCACAAAAGGTATGTCTATAGCAAATAGACATGTTTCCATATCAAACAATACAAGTAAGTTCTGTTGTACTGTTTCTATTACAACATTAAAAAAAAAAAAAAAAACAAGAAGAAAAAAGCCACTTCCCTGTACTTACCTTGGTAAAGTAGCTATCTCAGGCTGGTAGCACTTTACCAAAACCTGGTAACTATCATTACTGAAGTAGGGAAAGGTGGACTGACAGCCAAACTATGTTGTATGACTCAAGGTTTTATAAAAATTCAAAAGATACAGGAAATGCCCCAAAGCAGAATCTTTTCTATTTCTTTGTCCGTCAGCAGAACACTTTCTTACAGAACAGTGTGGCAATTGGGATTTTACTTTCAGATGCAGTAATTGCCTGACCTAGATAGAGATTTCAAACCTAAGACAGATGGTACAGTAAGGTAAAACTTGCATCTCTAAAATCAGCTCAGAACATCCTGGGCAAAGACTTTTACTACTTTCTGAGTCAGTTCCAGAAAATGTCCTGCTCCAATAAAGTTAACAACAAAAACGAAAGCCAGCATAAAAGACAGCCAATTGCTACAAACAAGAGCAACTCTTAAAATAACAGAAAACTTAAAAATGAAGAGGAATCAAGACAGCAGTAGGGATTTCTCATCATTTATATCTGTGGAACCAAAGAGGCAGTAAAGGATAAGCAGGTAAGTAATGTTTTGCAGAATGTCACAGATTTGTAGAAATAGATGAGAAACTGACATAAGCAATTACTTGTAGTACTAATTGACTAGTTTGTAATTATTTCTTACAGATGCCAACACTGCTAATAAGTGCCTCAAGTAGATGCAGCATTTAAGAACCTACTTTAAAAAAGTGTACAGTTGTGAACTTGCTTAGCTTAAACCAGTACACATTAAACAAACTCTGTTAAACTTCCAGTTGCATTCATTGGACCAATCTAGTTAGCAACAGTAATATTCCTTTCAAGTGCCACATGCAGATGCAGTATTTATATTAAGCATTTATTTACACACACATTCCTATAAGTGACATAATCCTCCCTTCTCCCAAACATAAAGTCACTTCTGTGAAAAAGGCTTAAAACCCATTCACTCTTAAAAGTACTATTATTCAAAGATTGCACTAGTTCATCTTTGAGAACACATATTAGTAGATATTTATATAAATCACACATTCAAGATTTAATTGTCTAACAAAACAAATCATGACTTTTACCAATAATTTGTGCACTTAACAGAAAATAACACTTAAGCAAAAGCAATTAAATATCTTGATTGACAGCTAGACCATCTCAAAAGACAAATGCAACAAACATTCAGGATTATCTCATCACAACAGTTAACTGGATTAGGAATATTGCAAAGAATACACACCAGAGAAAGTTTTTGGTAACTACAGTATCCTTGAATGGAATCAGTCTGACAGTTTTTGTGAATGAACTGTGCACTGGGACCGAAGGCTGAGTACGTAGCAGAACGTGCTTTGGGCCATGGCATGGCAATGCCTAATCTTTACATTGAAAGGTCTTTTCCTTCATGAAAAGGTTCTAACATCCAGACATTTGTCCATGAATATCAAGTTCAATCAAGCATACCATTTAACTGACTGCAGCTGCATATGGAGACTGGCTAAGAGCCAGTGCATTTTACAGAAGCGAGGCTACTTTGCTGGCCATTACTGCTATTGGGCACAGAAAAACAAAGAACACAGAGAGATTAGTCCAGAAATTACTTTGGCAGTTACCTCAAGCTCAAAGACAAAAATGTTCACACTAGTTTGAGCAGTCTTAAGAATTCTATTATCGACAATAATGATCTCTGAGAAAAATCATTCAGGGCTTAATATACATGAGCTGCAAAAGCATATACATGCTTTTGTATATGTAATATACAAAATATATATACAACATATACAGATGCTTACTGTAACAATATTTTGTAAACATTCAAAGGATTGTGATTTGTACTTTCTCATGCATCACACCAGTTTACAGTGTGTATATAATATGCACACCACAAAAATTAAAAAACAAAGCTTGTTCATTTTATAACATAATATGAAAGTAGTTTACAAAACTACTGAGCATGACAGTTTTCATTCAGTGCATTGCAAACAAGCTGCATCCTAAATATATATATTTTGTATATATACACACACACACACAGAAAATACATATTTGCTGTTCCTACAATACTTAGATATGAGAGGATCTTTGTTTTCACTATGGTTTTACTTATATTGCCAGAAAGTAAACAATCCTCTCACCTGCAAGCATTCATATTTGGTTCACTTTTACTGTCTGTAAGCTGGAAATACTTTGAAAAGATGAATTTAAAAAAAAATGTGTAAATCTGATTAAGTATACTGATCCATTTTTTGTCATACGTTCAAACAAAATTGCGGTAAGATACAGGTCTACTAATTTTGTCAGTATAGTTTATTTGGTGAATATGCAACTTCTGCTAACAAGTTGCCTTATCTACAGTGAGATCAATTTGCCAGAATAAATATAGAATGTAGGCTGGAGAAGACAAACTCTCCAGCATCCCTGTTCACAGTATTGTTTGTCTTCTTGTTGAAGATACTAGGGGTCTACAACATTTACCTAATTTATTTGATTGCTTGACACTTTTAGAAATGAACTGAGAAGAATGCAAAGCCTGCCAGATTAGCCAATTCAGAGCTTTTTCCTGTTGAGTAAAGGTGAGGGAGGTAAGACACTCCAGCCCAGCAAGTAAAGAAACAGAAATCAGCAGTTAGCTCTCTGATCTCAGTCTGTGGCACTGCACTTTGTGCCTTATTAAAGGCAGCATGCATACGCGACAGTGCAGCTCTCAAACTGAACAACCTCTTAAGAAGTCTTTGCCTTAAATGTACAACCATGGGCAAGACCTCAGGGGAAATTAAAGCCTGGAAGGGCAATTTCAAACAGAAGTCTAAGGTATATAAGAAAACAGAGAAGCTTTTAGAGTGGGAAAGACTTTTGCTCCGTTACATATTTTAGAAGTATTTAACACATTTACTGTCCATTATTTACCTCTTTTCTCATTCGTAGTGACAGTAGAGCTCTGGAGAGCTAACTTTACAGCTACTTGCATTGCCATCTTCTATGTCAAAATACAAACTTTTGGCTACAGTTATTAAGCATTGCCTAAGTCTGCAGATACAGTTAAGAACTGCCTAACAGTTAAATAGTTTAGCTGTAATGCAAGGACCAGAATTCAAATTTGGTTTAATATTTTGCAACCTAGAACAGCAACATACAATAATACAAGGTAACGTGCTTTGCAGTATGCACTAGCAAACAGAAAATGAAGTTTTAGCTAACGAGACACATTTTAATTTTTTTTTTTTTTTTTTTTTTTTTAAATATCACAGGTTGTATTCAAGAGGAGTCAGAAGGTTAAGGTGGTGGTTACCAAACAGAAATAATCTTCGGAGAAGTCTTAAGTTCTAGCAGATTTGTACAACACATGCAAAACTCTCATCCATGAAAACTAAAAATAAGCATTTCATTTTGATGATGCAAGTATGCATATGGAGATATTTTCAGAGAACATATACTGCTTTAATTGTTCTAAATGTTGGTTCTAAAACTTAATATTCTAAACCCAAACTATTAAGAAATCACTTTAGTGTAAAAATCAGCATTAACCAAAATAAGCAGGATGAGAAAGTACTACTTGAGAATCTCAGTTTATAGTCAGATGTATAACTGCATTCTGTAAAATATTTTTCCTAGAAAAATGCGGAACATAATGAAACCAGAAAGCATTAAAAAAACCAAACAACCCCAAACCAACAACTTTCAGTTTATAAAATTACAATATGGAAGTATATTCAAAGCTCAAAATTACAGTTTTACAGAAAAGATATTTCTTCTACAGAGTATTAGTTCAAACTATCGGAACTAGAGAGCTTTTCATTGAATTAATTTTTTCAAATATAATCAATAGGAACCTTTACATACTTACAAGGAATGAGAAGTCAACAAGAACAGTAAACTGGAAAACTTTAATCTCCTCTCACCCAAACTAAGGTTCAACACAGTTTAAAAAAAAAAGCTTCCATTGTATTCAAATTTAAACAACAACTTCACAGTAATGATCACTGTATATCTGCTATATCGTCTTACCTGAAAGACAGCATGGGACCGGGAAGAGGAGGCATTTACATCTGTGGGATGCTGTGTTCTATTTTTATTTCCATAATCCAACATTTGAAGGATTTCCTCTGCCGATTTAGGCTTTAAGGGTAGAGCACAAGATAAATGCATTTTTTTCCCCCCTTTTTCATCAACTATAGGAGACTTTACACTGATTCTAAAATACATTAACATTCACCTTCATAAAAAAAATAAAGGAACTTAAAATTTTAGTTACCTAGAAATAAGAGAAATTTCTTGTATTGGAATTGAGGCACTTCAAACAAACACTTTCAGTTAAAAAGCAGTAAAGCACAAAAAGCAAGCACTTAACTGCAGAAATTTAAATTGGATAATTTTTTTAGTAAAGAATTTAAACAAATCTCCAAAGGTTCTCCATAGTCCAAAAAAGTCTTATTTAAGAATGACCAACTTGATTTTTCTTGTACTAATGTATTAAACAGTGATACACTAATTTTCTTCCCCCACAAGACCCAAGCTTTGGGAAGTATGGTGTTCACAGCATGAACCAAATTAATGACACTGTTACCTGTTGAATCATTATCTGATATACACAAAAACTGGAAGCTACATAGCATGTAACATACACTAAAAGTCTGCAAGAAAATAGGTCCACAAGAGTTGATTTTCAGACTGAAAACTAAGTTCTGTCACTGACTTTGCCAAAGAATTGCTATACTGGCCTGCAAAAGTCATTTAAAGTGAAACTTTTCAAACATGGTTATTTAAAAACAAAACCAACCCCGAGATGCAGAAACAAGACTTGCAAAGGTGTAGAACACTCTGAGATGGCACTGAAGGCAGCGAATTTATTTAAGAAATGCTAAGATGTATTAGCCAAAAAACAAATCTTCCAAAACCTGAAGATGAGCATCAAACAAATGGTACTCTTTTGATAATAAGGACTGGATGCTTTAATCCCTTTGTGTCTAGGAATACCAGCAGTTTTTTTTCCACAACATGCTTTTGAATAATTAATTAGGTTCACAAGTTACTAAGGTACTGGTGATTATTGCCAGAAAACAGCCCACTAGGAAATTACCAAGTTGCATACAACTTTCACAGATCAATGGGAACTTCACCATTTTCTCAAACACATTGTGAGGCTTCCTGAATTTCAATATCTATTTACATACCTGATGTAATGTTAGCCCTTGAACTACCACCCCTTTCTGGGTATCTTCACGAACAGCCAGAGGTCCCGAATTTACCAGCAGATCACGGATCTGTTCATTGTAGACCTTTGAAAGGGAATTTAAAATCTTTTAATAAAACTATCCTACCATACTTGACAGGATTAAACTTAACTAACCATCACAGTCTTTTTTAATACTTCTTTAAGACAAAGTAACAAGTTCATTCTGTAGAATTTTTGCCAAACAGCTTTCCTATACTGACCTTGAAATACTCACTCAATTCAATTTGCATGAATTTTTTTAGCCATTGAAGTGGGAGTCACACTTTCCTAGTAAATAATCTTTATTCTTTATTAAAAAAAAAAATCTAACTCTTTTTACAAAAAACTTTTGCAGCAAGCATGAATCCAAAACATTTATTGCCCCCTATTACACTTCATAATCCGTACTTCAGTGAGATTTCTTAATCCAAATGTACTTCTGTTAGAATTCTTAAATACCTTATTTCTTGGTCTGTGGAAGCACTTGAAATAGTACATGGAAAAGCAAACTTTTCCCTCCTCCTTCTCCCCGCCAAATACTAACTACTCTTCCATTAAGACTTTGAGGGGGCTAGAAGGTAACAATTTTACTACAACTGCTTGACAGCAGTGCCAAGACAGCTACTTGTAAAAACCGAACTGTGATGCAAAAAAGTTGGAGAGAGGAGAGGAGAAGGTGACAACAAAGAACAAAAAGGATATCTGTAAAGAGCTAACCATTGGCAGTGCAGCTCTAATCCAAGTAGTTTTACTGTATCTTAGACAAATAAAATAAACTGAAAACTTTAAAAAACATCATAAAAAAGGAATTGGATATCATTTTGTTGCGTGATTTCACAGTGCTCATAGGATTTTATTGTGGAGTCCTGAAATATATCCCTGAAAAGATATTTTCTTGTACATGTCAACAGATGTTCAGAGGGACGTAACTTATCAGCAAGACAGAAATCATTAGAAGGTTTAGTGAATATATTAGAAGAGATTGTCCTTTTTGGGCAGCCTTCTGTCAAATAATAACAGGTGCCTATGAATAACACCAAATTTGTGGAGCACAGTTCAGTTCCATTCCTATCAGGGACACATATTTTGTAAAATCTCAGAAAGGGCGAGGGGGAGGCAAACCTAGCTTGTCTTTATTTATTAAAATACGCCTTATTAAAAGCAACATACCAAATATGGGAACTGGCTTACCTCTAAATAAGAGACAGCAACAGTGCATATTTTATCTTCTTTCATTTGATCCATACAATTATAAAGTGCCATCATGGTTAAATACATCACTCCAGGATCTTCAGGGGAACCTAACATTGTATGAGTCTTTCCAGCTCCCGTTGCACCATACGCAAGCACTGAATTTTCACAAAAAACAACAAAGCAAAGAGATTCACTTTATACCAGTAAGCTAATCGGGAACGTAAAAGTCAAATGGACATTCACAGGCCTCTGTCATTCTGTACAGCTCTTTTCATAAACTGATCAAGTTTCTTACTTAGGCTTTACCTTTTACAGCTATGATCAGAAAGCTATTTCAAAACCACATTTATTTTTGCACTTTCAGTTCAAAATTCATTCACTGGCAATTTACATGAAAATATTATTTGCTTACTCTCATAAACCTAAGCCACCAACTTATTGCAGGTAGGTAATTAATCTCCTCACAATATTCCGTTTGCCAATTAAAAAAACAAGCTCTTAAAGAGAATTCATAAAGCAGGCTACCATGCACTCAGTGACACAACTTCTGGTTGAATAACTCTTTCCAGAGGAATCCCCTCATAAGCATGAATATTTCAGATAAAATTCTGAACTCTATTATAACCCTAACATTAACTCATTTTCAAAATAGAGTGGAGCTATCCTAACTTCCGTAGGCTAAAAAGTCAGTCTCTTATATCGCTAAATTAAAGCAAAATGCTTTAATTTATATTGCAGCCTTTTTTAAGGCCTCTGCAGCAGTTGGATACAATGGTAGAAACTTCAAGGAATTTAGTGAAGTTTTTGAGTTGAAGAAGATAAATAGCAAAGTTACCTGTGCAGTTATATCCATTTAAGAAGCCATCAATTACACTTTTGGTAGTATGCTCAAAAACTTCCAACTGGGATGAACTTTCAGCAAAAACAGCATCAAACACAAATTTGAGATCTTTCTTTTTTCTTTTATTAATATCCCTATGGGTCAGTCTTTTCCCGTGAAAGAAGCTAACTTCTTCCTCCTTTGGATCAAAGACCAATATATGCTGGTCAACAACATGAACAACTTTGCTAAAGTTGCCATCTTTTTCCTTTTGAGACTCTGGACGGACACGGACCACCACTTTCACATGATTACAGACATCATCTTCCTTTGCAGCAGACATAACAACGTCCCTTTTGTCCCCCTTGTTCACTTCCAAGGCTCTTTCAGTTGAAGCAACTGTAATCTTTTCTGCAATTGACAAAAAAAAAGTGAAAGGCCTTCTATTTCAAATAGTTCACACCTTTAATCGGGACAAATATCTTGCGCCTGTGCTGGATCTGCCCAGCCCCTGTTACTTAGCCCTTCGGACGGCTACAATGACCGCACCCTTTTGGAAAGGACTGTAACTGGCCTGAAAAGGTGACCTAGTTCAGTATAGCTTTAACAAAACTAAGCTCATAAGCTTATTTCAACAATTTGAACTACTAACTCATCTACCGGCTTTCCTTTATTTCAGATCAAGCTTGCAGATGAACTACCATGCTTCCGCAGACCAAAGCCAGTGGTTTTCTTGTCCTTCAGCAAAACGCAGAGCAGCCGCCTGTCTGTTTTCTCTAGGTTATTAGTTCTCTAAGTTATTAGTTTAGTCACATTGCACATAGGTTTAAAGAGACAGTTAAAGTGGAATTCACATTAACATAATTTGCACGGGATACGGAAACATGTCCCAGAGACGTCAAACCAGATTTCCTTTTAACGGGCCATCCTTGCTCATAACTGAGGGTTGTTCACTCCCCACAGCAGACAGCGACCTTCACGGTAAAGGCTCTCGGTGACACTTTTTCAGCTTCGGGGCAAGCTTGCCCTCTCTCAGCCGAGCCGCCCCACGGCCCCTGGCATAAGCGCGACGCGGCCATGCAGCGAGGCCGTAACGCGGAGGGAACGGCCGGAGGCGGGCAAGCGCGGGGGGGGGGGCGCGGCGCGGCCCAGCTCAGCCCTACCCAGCCCTCTCGACTCACTCCTCACCCCACCACCGGTAGACCTCCCCCAGAGCCCACCGCCAGGCTCGACCCCACGGCACAGATGAGGCTACAGCAGACGGAGCCGACCCCCGCCCGGACGCCCGACCCCCGCCCGGGGCCGCCACTCACCTCAGCGCCCCGGCTGAGCAAACGGCCGCCAACCCCGGCCGCCGAATTCAAACACAAGCGGCCCGCCCCCCCGCCTCCTCATTGGCCGCTGTCTCTGTGACGCTGCAGCGCGACGACGCCGAGGGTAAGTGCGTGGGGACGAGCAGCCGCGCGGCTCAGCCCGCGCCGGGGCCTGGCCGTCTCCGCCGGTGCGGGCGCCCCCGGGGCCGGGCCGCTGCGCCGTAGCCAGCAGGCGGGTGTCGCCCCATGGAGGCCGCAGGCGTCTGCTGCTGGGGGTGGGGGGAGCCCCCTGGGGGGTGGTCCCGGCTGGGTGTGAAGCTGAGGTGGAGGCTCCCCCATAGCTGTGCCGTGGGGCGGGTGCGGCGCTTCCCGCCTTTCTGAGCCTCTCCGGGGGAGAGTGGGAGGCCTGGGTGGAGGGGAGGCGTGCGTGTGCGTGGGGGAGCGACGCTGTCGGGAGTAGGGGCTGAGGGGCAGTGGCGGAGCCCGCGGTGAGGGGGTCTTCACTCGGGGCCTGGCGGGGCGGGCAGGCGGCCTCTCGCTGCCGGCGGCCCCTCGTGTCCCGGCCTTGCCTGGGTGGGGAGCGGGGAATAGTCCTCAGCCTCTTCCTCCCCCGTACCACTGCGGGGCCTGGCGTGGGCCGGGGTGCGGGCTGCGTCCCGCTTCTCCGGTCGCCTCTGGGAAAAAGCCTTAATGGAGCTGAGGTTTTGTTCCCTGGTTGCCTCCGTCCGCTTCAGTGCAAGTTCCGCTCTGCGGGCGGCTGCCTCAAACTCTGCCCAAATGCCACTTAAGACGTGCCGCAAGAAACTACGCTTTCTGCTCACTTCTAAGAAAAAAATCCCCAATTGCGTAGAATGAGGATGGTTGTAAGCAAAGTGTTTCGTGTCCCTGGTGTTAACAACATCTCCTGGGCTCATACCAACATAGGGCAGTGTGAGCTGGATGATGATCTTCATGAACAGAGTCTTCACTCTGTTCATACAATAATTTCTGTAGAGGCATTGTAGTTTGTTACAAAACCTCAGGGCTATGGTATATCTGTGCAAGGTTATAGAATCATACACTCTTCCAAATTTAAGGTAATGGGAAATACTGCCTATTTGAGGCTTAAATTATCAGGGGAATAACTTTCCAGAGGTGATAACTCAGCATGTTCTTATCTATGCAGACAAAAAGCCTCTGGCTAGGTAAATCCAAGCAAAGTGTATAATAAAAATCTTATAGTTAAAATAAGGTTCCCCTTCTGTTAATGGTATGAATGTAGGATGACACTTTTTTGAATGGTTTTATGTCAAAGGTTGGAACTTTCCTGCCTGGCAGGAGAGACTATGCAATACAGCATTACAGAAGGTTTCAGCTCCATAAAGAAATACAGATTATCTTACAAATAAAGCCTTATTATCTCCTATGTTAAACTTTCAATTTTTTTTTTTTTATGGAAGGTAAAAATTTGCTTAAGTCATGCAGCCTTCTACTAGTAGGTTACTGACTTAGTTTTGGAGTGTGTTGGACAGGGGGAAAAAATCATCAGTTCTCCATGTAGTTAAAAGACCAACTATGTAGCTAATCACTCTAATGTTTCCAGGGTTTAGAGTATTATTTCAGTTAGTTATACTGTGGAAAATTCTTGCCTCTGGTTGTTCTCGAAGTATTTGGTATTGCAAGATGTAATGCTTGATGAAAACCCTATATTTACTACATGTGTAACACTAAATTATAGCACCATTTTAAATACGGTTACAGTATTTTATTTGTCTGTTTCTATTTTAAGTAGAAATACGGAAAACTTGGCAACCAGAGTGCCACTATTCAGAGCAAGTGTCTCATTGTGTTTGACAAAATGGAGGGGAACAATTTGAAAGTAAAGTCACTGTTCTGGTTGTGCTCAGATTTGGTTAGTCATTTAATGTTAGCATCTCTGGGACATTGTAACTCTGTTAGAGTCCTGGCAATGAAAAGGAAGAAAGGTGTTCCTTATGAAAAGAAAACCATTGTTTCTTGAATATGATTGATTGGTAGATGACATTGAAAATTCTGAAAACAAGTTAAAGTAAGAGATTCTCACTTTTTGCTGACATGACATATCTATAAAACCACCCATCTTGGGCTGTGTAATGTTTTTCTTACAGCATTTCCACTTTGTTTTTTAAACAAACCTACTGTTTTAAATATTAGTTTCAAAGTAATTCCCAACATCTACTGTTTTTCTAGGTTGATCAACTCCAAAATGTTATCTCAGTGTCTGTGCCAAGTTTACAAATGTTTGTTTCCGCGCAACATAAAACTGAATTCGATAAATGTGGCTACTTTGGCCAGACGGATCCATTCTTCAGCAAAAAAGCTTTCTGACTGTGAGTTAAAGGAACAAACCACCCAGAAATGTGAAACTGAAGAGATTCCTCAAAGTACAGAAAACAATAATTTTGGAAGATTGCACATACCAGTGATGCTGGAGGAGGTTGTTAATTGCTTATCCCCCCAGCCAGGCCAGGTGAGTTAAATGATTAATTAATGTTTGTGATTCAGTAGCAGTCCAGCAGAAGAGTTTGTGTAGTCTAGGGTACCTCTTGTTTAGAGAAATAAAGGGATGCTCTTTAAGACTCTGTTGCACCTTTTAAAGCTTCTAAATTGTTTTGCAATTCACATTAAGGCTGTATATTTAAAATAATAAAAACCTGGTATCCATATGCCTGAATCCCCAAATAAGCAGTATTTGTTAAAACTGTAGTAAGTATTTGAATAAGCTCTTGCTTTTGTGCTTGTCTTTCTGGATTGCTCTTGTGTATTTCTAGGGTTGTGTTAATTACTAATAGTAGCAGGGAGTTCTCATGTATGGTTATGTCATCAATTTGTGAAGAGCTCTCTTCCTTTTTTATAAGAGGTAGTAAGTATGTAGGTTTTAAAAATCATGATCATATCTTGTTCTGAGATACTTATTTCCATGGTTTCATGTGGTTTGAGGCACTATATTTCCTTAGGATATACTTACAATGCATAGTGTGGTGCACTGTAGGGGTACTGTAGTTATAAAATGACTGTGTTAAACCAGAAACGGTTTAGCATCAGTAATGTGGACGTATTACAAGTAGTCTTATTTGGCTACAGTACAGTGAGTAGATTCCTTTTGGTATCTGGGTTAGCTCAGGTCTCCCTACACTACAGTGTTGATATATCTACATCGTACTGGTGTGTGCAGTGTAGGTATACTGTTACACACTCCCTTTATAAAAATGTTACACAGTGAAATAGTTTTCACCTGAGAGGTCTTAAATACAATATTAAGTTCAAAGGTTTTCTTATACAACTTAAATGCTTAAATGATTTTCACATTTCAGATGCTTTCATCTGTGATTTTAGTGCTTTTTCTGTTAGCTTCATAGGATCTTATTAGTTTAGGCTTATCAATGCATAGTTTTACTACAAAGACTGAAATGGTACATAAAGAAGTCGAAAGTTCAAAGTGTGTCTATGTGTATGTTTAGTTTTACTCAAAACCAGCATCATCCAACAGTGGTAAAGGGATATAGCGAGTTTGAGGTGGATTCAGGGATCAAAAAATTGCGGTCAAATTTTGTTGCATTGCCTTGAGAGAACTACTTTAGTTTGGAAGATAAGGTATCATTTGAAATGTTTTGAAAACCAGAGAGAATCTGAATAGTGTAATTATTGTGACATACACATTGCATGTGTCCTACTGTTGAAGATATCTAACCTAGTGAAATATGTAATGAATTAGAGTTCAGATTTCATTTAGATGTCAGAACTATTATGAGATTTTCACACATTAAATGAACATATAAATTGTGACACTATATGTAAAGTATTTTTCCAGCTGTGTAAGTTTCTACTTAAATAAGAATTAAGAAAAGGCTGGTGGGTGGACTGTTTATTAAACTGTGTTTGTTGATATCAAAAAACTTATTTGGGGACAGAACTTGCAAAATAAACTATTCCTGGTTATAAAATGTGGAGAGTAACTATTGTTGTCCCTGAAGGCTTTTTGAGAATTTAAATATTTATGAATGTAAAATAGCTTATTATTGGGGTAGGATTTTTTCAGGTCTGTGTATACACGGTTTTGCAGATTCCTAAGCTAGTGGTGAACCTCTAATAACAAACATAAGAGAGAACAAGTGTGCTATCTTGAACAGAAGCATTTATAATATGACTCACCTTTTTAGCATAACTGAAAATGAAAACAGCACTTCCATTTTTCTTTTTTTTAAAGACAGACTAAATCATATATTTGCAGCACTTTCTGAAGCCTGAAGTTTTGAAAATAAGTAGTGTGCAAGAGGATGCAATGTGTCAACTGAGTTTTGCTAGAGTAAGCATCAGTGAAATTTTAAACAAAGGCTGAGACTGTTTCTCACTGACATGAATGGTGGTACAGTTTCTGTTAAAAGGGATATAGAACTGGGACTGTTGGATCAATTTACATTTTCAAAGTTATAGTCATGACATTTTTAAGGTTATAGTCCATGAACACTATTTTGTGGGCAGGGATGGTAGTGTTCTGATCTTGGATTTTGTTTTTCTGCTTTCTTCTCTCCTTTGCCCACGAAGATTTCCTTTACTCAGCTTTAACACAGTTACATTCTTTGTTATAAAAAAGCTGATTTGGGCCTCTATTTCTTGTTGTGTCCTAAGACAAGGAGTTGCCAATATAAAGAAAATCCAATTAGAAAGACAACATTCTCCCTATGGTTTTGGTCAGTGAATGGGGTTTTCATTTTACTTGTAGGGGTTCCTAAGAAAATAAATGTTACTTAAGAGTGAGTCACAGCTGAGATAAAGATGTTAGTACCCTCCTATTGAATATTCTTGTTGACTGTCTCCTTTGTGGAATCTGTTTGTCAGGGGTTTAAGCAATAGTATTTCCACTTATCTTTGAATCTTCTTTTATTGCCTTAGAGCTTGTTTCTACAAAGTCCCTGTAGTAGTCCTGTCTTTGAAGCACATTGTACAAATTATTTTTTACCGATCTACCTCACTTCTCCTCGGTGAAAAGTCTGTTGCAGTAAATCCCCACACAAGTAATTTCCTCTTTAAGTTTACTGTATTGACTAAACTACATTTTAGTCTTCTCAGTCCACTAGTGTTCTTCACGCGTACTCGACCAGTGTTTCTGCAATTGTCTGGGCAGCTTGAGTTTTCTCTGTTCTCTTAAACTTTAAAGGTAGCGAAGAACCAAGCATATTTTCAGACTCAATGCCTTTGGACATCCAGAAGCACATTTTCCCAATTTGCACCCTACTTTTTCCTATTTTTTTCCTTTGCAATAGTCACTTGCCTTTTACCTAGAGATGTGGATCTCTTCCACATCATACAGCTATAGTGTTACCAAAAATAATTTCATTAGCAGTGAGTTCTAGTATGAATGCCAGAGGTGAAACTTTGAACTTTTAATTATTCTTATGGGGGTCTTATAACAAAGGTTCTTACAGATTGCAAAGCTCTAGGAAACTATTTTGATAATGCTCCAGCACAAACAGCACACTTCTATGAATAATATTTAAACTCCAACTGGAGCAAAAAGAAATATTATACCCTACTCAGACTTTATGGGGAAGCCTGTAATCTGGTATCTGGTTACATCTATGGTTTTGTGTTAAATATGATCTAGAATAGACTAAAATGGAGATACAGTAAGCTCTAGGAGTATTACTTGGTTTGTGATAGTTCTGGAAGTGCTTTTTTTCATATCTGTAAGTTAAATGGTAGGTGGTCAAACTTGTGGTGAGAAAGAATGAGACCATTTAGTTTTCTCCAGTGTTTAAGTGATTCATCAGAAATGGAGTTAATATCAGGTGATCTTTGTATCTCATTATGTTAATTTGTGTCTAAAAAAATAAGGCAGTTAATTTCCCCCAAACAGATCTTGTCAGACATCTTCTTGAGTTAGCTGGGACTTCTTGTGGAGGTATCCTCTTTGACTCTTCATAAAACTATTCAGATTATTTTTGCTACCCAGCTTTCATTGAAGGGGGTATCCTCTTTGTCTTGGAAATAATGTGTGATACCTAGCTTCTAGAAAGAGACAGGTATTTCTTAAAAACATCCAGCTTTGCCATGAGCTTTCCTTTCAGTCTTTCAGGTATATATTGCATTGTTCTCAGGATAGCTACTATTTTCATGCATCCAAATGTCAAATGATTCTTTTTCAGCTGAGAGAGGGTATGAGCATGGCCTTCCAAAATAACAAGAGGAAGCATAAGACATTGCTGACAGTCGAACATTGGTCTTTTGTCACTGAAGTGCTGCTTGAGCTCTGCAATTAGTTTGAAGACAGTAGCCTTTCACCTCCTGAAGTTCTGTTGCCACTGTTGGATGTTGTTGATCTGGAGTGTAGTGGTTTCCTTCCTATTCCACAGAGCTAGTTAGTCAAGTAATAGCTGACATTCAAAGGAAGCTGAGGTAGACTGTTGGTGTGCGAAAACAGAGTCCATTGTTCTGAAGCTGTTGTCTTAGTTTGTTTATATCCTTGTCCATATGTCAGTATTCCTTTTCTTTTTCTGGCTTATATTGAATGTAAGGTCTTAAGGACAAAAATAACCTTTCTCTGTACAGCACCCTACAGAGTAGACTTCTGTTTTGTGAGAAGAGTTTCCAAGTATCATGGTGTATAAATAATTATGTGGCTATGTTGGTGGCCAGTGTACTTATCGTAGTACTTCCAAAGCCATCTGCAAATAATTTATAACTGGAACAACCCATTTACACTAAAGGCTCTCAAAATTGAAGTTTTCTGCAGGGTGTCCAAGATAAACAGGAATTGAAAAGGGACCTGGAAAAATTAATTCTGAGTTCTCAAGTTGTATGAGGTATTTTGTAGGATGCAACCAAAATACCAAGTTTGGCATGGAATATTAATTACATAATGAGATAAATGCTGAAATACTTGGTTTGGAAAAGCACAGCACTCCATGGACATATAACTTTTTATCATTTTAACCTATTTTTCACTAGACTTGTAAAATGAAAGTAGGCCCAATGACATAAAGCAAGAGATTTATATAGTGTTTTGTATTGTAGAAACAACTTTTTTTTTTTGTGGGAAGCATGCTGAAAATATCTTTCCATATGCAAATTGTATGGTTAGTTTTTCTGTGGCAGCAGCACAGTGATTTATATAGTGACTGATAAACATAAGCCGTTGTTGTAAAACAGGAAGAAAGATACTGGAACTTGCAGGAGGCAATAAATTAATATAGAGAGATTCTGAAAAGATTCTGGGAATTACAGAACACACTTTTTCCATGATACTTTAGTTTTACTAGTGGGTATTGAGAGTTATTTCAGCTGATCATGTAGTTCCTGTATACCCTTTCAGTCACTCTTGTCTTGCCTGATTTCCTGGTTGTGTATATTGTGAATATACAAAAGAAACTAGCCAGTTTTCAGGTCACAGCTGTGTAAGGAGATGTGTAATAATGTGTGTAGAGTGCATACCTATGCAAAGTGTATTCATTTTCTGTGGTGTGTAATAGGAAACTTGTTAAATGGAATCTCATCAGATAGAGAGTGCTGTTGAAAGTATTTGGCTAAAATCATACTTTAAAAGGGATTTTTTTTGGTGAAGGTTAGCATTTGAAGGTAGTGCATGAAAATGTGCATAAAATATTTTGAAAATATTTTCAAAACAGTTTTGATTAAGATATGTCTTAAGATAGTCTCTCAAATATCTATTATTATTTAAAGTAATTTAAATAATTTTAAGTAAAGTAATAATATTACCTGTTTTTATGATGGTAGTGTCTACATGGGGATTTGGAAAACCAGACCCCATTTGCTTAAGTTCCTTAACTTATAACCGATTGCTCTCTGCTGTGACAAACAGTCTAAATAAAAAAGTAACAAGGTAGAAGGAATATTATTTAACAATGGGATGCCAGCAAATGTCATACAAGTTCTACAGTATCTGTGTCCGGGTGAGTTCCATCACAAGATGAGAGAGGAAAGAAGGGGACAGGGAAGAAAAAAAGACAGGAGATGGTGTTCATGAACAGCTTGTCACTTGAGGGCGTGGAGAAAGTCCAGTCATGCTCTTTAATTATCTGAAGTTACTTGCTTTGCTGTCTTCTGTAGTGGGTCCCAAAAAAATAGAAGAATCATAAATTCCCTAATGACAGACGAAGTAAAACACATACAATTTATTTGAGAGCACTGCACATCTGTTCTCTGTTTTGAAGCTGATGCTGCTGTGTAGTTAGACTGTGGTACTAGGAAATGAAAAATATTCATGTATTGGATCTGAATGATGGCAAGATACAAATGAGGCATGGTGAAGAAGTCCCTTCAGATTTTACTTTTTTTATACTTCAAGATTTTGCTCTTTGGAGAGAAAGTAACTAAAAAACTTGGGCGGGGGGAAGAATAAGTTGATGGCTACAGCTGCACAGGGAAGAATCTTTTGGTTGTAATTCTTGGACATCTGCCCGACCACCTCCTCTTCCCACCTGCAGCATGGCGCTCAGCAGGCATATCTAAATGGTATCATCAGCAACAAGACAGCTCTCACCAACTTTCTTCTGCATCTTTCTTCTACTGCAGTAGAGGAAGGGAAGTCTGCAGCTGCTATGTCCAAAGAGACCAGCAAGGGAACTTGGTCTGCCTACTGAGAACAACTCTGCAGATGCGCCAGATTTCATTTTATTGTAATACTGGGTTAGCTTGCTGTTATCACTCTATCGCATAACAAATGGTAGTGCTTCAGGAGACTATTTAAGATGCTGTGTTATAATAAAGCAAGATTCAATGCTTTCGGGTGACTCAGCTTGTAATGATGCTGTATATGCTCTCCTTTTCTGTTGTGACAGCATTAGTCTTTGCACCTCTTGGGGAAAACTAATAAAATTCACCAGAAAGTAATCTAAGCCCTTTAAATTTTAACTTGAGTGAGCCTGTGATCCCAGAAAGGGTGATAATTAATATATGTAGCTACTCATTTCCTCCCCATCTAGTACTGTGTGTCTTATTTAGTCAGCCTTTTGGCTAAGCTTTCTTATTAAATATTTGAATTCAAGTTTGCAAACAGGAACACAGGCTTTTTCTACCACACAAAATATTACTAGGGGTTTAAGATCACAGTTGGAATACAGGAAATATTTGCAGGTTTTTTCCTTACTTTCTTGCCTTTCTGTTTAAGGTAATCCTGTTCCGAGTAGTAAAACACAGGTGCGTATTCTGCATAGAGAGATAATTAAAGAGGTTAAACTACCAAATCTGATGTTTAAAATTAATGGGTATCTGAAGTCACCCAAATGTATAGTCTGATTTTTTTTTAAATTTTATTTTTCTTCTTCTTAGAGTTTCTGAGCACATCATCTTAGTTCCAGTGGTGTTTGCTGGTGCTCAGCAGCTTGGGAAAATACTTTTTTAATAATTGTGTATTAAACACTGAAATCAACTAATATTGTTTCAAGCTCCCTCTTTATCAAAAGTTGTATTATCTAATGTCAGATTGTTGTAGGCACCTGGCAGCCAAGACTTATCAGAAACGTGTACATGGTTTTTTTGGGTTGTCTAGCCATAAATATTAAAGACTGGATTAGATTTTCAGTTGAGCCTTTGTAAAATTTTAATTGCATCTTAAATACCTCCTCAGTTATAACTGAGGAAAGAAGTTTCTTCTGAGGTAGCTGAAGGAAATCGGCTCCATCTTGCTAAGTCTAGTGATTAGCTGAAGTCATTCAGACATTGAAATTTTAATTTCCTATGGAAATGTTCATAATGGCGTGCTTGAGTCATAAAGTCATTAAATCTAATTCCGGACAACATTACTCTTGGGAAAATGAGTAAAGTAAATAATGCATACTGAAGCAAGGCCTGCCAGAGCTGTCTAAAAGCAGGTGACAAAGGCAGGTGGTGGTGGTTTTTGTTTGCTTCTCTTACCCCTGATCTGAGGGGAAAAGAGGAAAGGGCTCATCTGTGTTCTGTTGCATTGAAAAAATTTGCTCCCAGTAATCTTTCTGGATGCTTCACTCAGTTACATGAAATGCAGTGTTCGGCTGGCAGGTTCCACACTAGGCAAGGAATGCCACTTGGTATAGGCTGGAGGGTCTGGGTCGTGGCTCCCTTTGTGTCTGGACGTGCGAGGATTAGAGTGGTTTACCAGCGCGTGGGCTTTTGCCAGGCTTCTGTGAAGGACCTACAATTGAGGACTGAGAAAGCCGTCATGTATTTCAAGATGAATTGTAGATATTTACAGGTGAACTATTCCAGTATGTTCTGTAGAATCAAGATTGCAAATTAAGGTATGCAGTCTTAGAAAATAAGTGAAGAAGGCAAAACAACAAGAAGAAAGAGGTAACATTCCTTTTTTTTATGTTTTAATACAGAAAATGTTTGTAAGTAAAGAAGGGAGTATCTTGCCTATAAAATTGCTGGTTCATATTTAGCTGTAATCAGAAAATTGAACCCTTGTGAAGAAAAATATATTTGAAATTAATTGTGAGGCTATTGAGTGATTATGATTGATGGGTGCTTCAGAATATCATATTCATAACAATCTTTTTTCCCTTCTGTGTGGAATGATGTAGAGATGGTTGGTAGAGAATGCAAGTTACTGAAATGCTTGAATATGCAGACCTAGTCAGGGATCTTACAGATGTATCAGCTGTATACGAGTATAATTTAGTAGCATCCTCTGTTAGTGTACCGATGAGATGAATGTGAAAAATGAGTAATAATGGTTGCATTATGTTGAATTGTTGAATAGACCAGTACTGGAAAATAATTTTATATTGCACTTAATATAATTGATTATGTGAGAAGGTTGTTTTCCTACAAAATGCCAAATATTTATTTAGCTTTCTTTTTGTAATGTAAATTGTTAGACTTGGAGTGTAAACAACTTTTTAATCATTTCATACATTCTCTCAAAGGTGCTTTTGGAAAAAATTTCAGTCCAGTTATGTTCCACCTATCAGTCCTTATTTTTTAAAACTGCATGTGATAACTTTTTACACAGCTGAAAGACATATACTGTATAGAACTGATAAGAGATATTTTTGGCTTGCAGCTAAAATTCTTTTTTGCCATGTACTTTATTTGCTTCTTTATTTTCTCTAGGAGATACCAGGAAAAAATGGTTTGTATGGTGTAGTATATTACCATTAGCAAAATTACAGAACTATAAGATTTTTTTTTTTGTCATCTTTATTTTCTGGCAGGTGATGTCATAAAGATAAGACCTTTTAATCCCTTTATAATATTTTCACTGTCAAGTTCAGGTCTTGTATACTTGAGCAACGTCTGGATGGGAATTGTGCCTCTGTGGCTTAACCTGTACAATGTAGATGCTCATACATTTCATAGCAGTGTTATCAACATCACCTTTTTGGTAGTAGGTGCAGAGTTTTGGAAAGCTTGTTTACCTTGCATATGCTTCAACATTTTGAAGTTTGCTGCAGGGAAACTTGAAATGACTGCTTTGCTCTACAGGGTAACCTCGACCACTTTTTGCCACAGATGTTTTTATTTTCCAGAAATTCCTTTTTAATTCCTTTTTCACTGTTAAATACTTTTATATTATAACATGGCAGTATTTTGTTACTGATCGAAGTTGAGATGACATTAGAACATATACTCAAATAGTAAGTCATCTTTCATTTTTGGAGTTCCTTATAGAAGTAACAACGCAAATTGCAACTCTTTCAGAATGGGAGGTAGGGCCTTCAGAGTATCTAGGTGTCTGTGTACAGTATGTGGTTCTCTAGATTTTTAATAATAATTTCCCTTCTGTGCAGCAATAATTTTGAAACAATTATTAAGAATCAAAATAGGTACTGTCTAGTTTAAAAACGGGTATGTCTGCTTTACCTTATGAAACTGAACATCTTTGCAAAATACTTTAAATTCTCATAAGAGGGAGGAAAGGTTATTAGTATGCTAAAATCTAAATAATGCTTCTTACTAAATTGCAATGGTATAAAAATATCCTGATAAAAATGTAAGAATATCTTGGACTATCTTTGACCTCTCATTTTCTTATTTCTAGGATAATTTTTCTTATTTGCATGTGAACAACAGCAAAGTGTATGTTTTAATAATTTTTTTCAGCTATGACTTTGAGTGTGTACAGTTTCTTAATTTATTTAGAGAAATATTAAAACCCTTCCAGCATTAATCTAAAAGGAGGTTTCTCTACTAAAAAAATCTGTTGCGATTCCACAAGTAACAAATTTTTATAGCATGTCTCACCGTACCAACATTTTTTTTACAATTTGTTTTATTCAGAATAATTTTAAAAGCCCTGCCTTTTGGCAGGCATATAAAACAAGTATACCTTTTAAATTTTGTATATTTAATGGGAATCAAAGACCAATTCTTAGGTATTTCTGCAAAAATAAAAGGATAATCCTTTCTCGGCACGGTTGATGTATGTATGTATTAGGGCATAATGATAAGTACAATAAACAGATTTGGGATAAATTGGGAGGATGCAGGAATCTTGTCCATCATAAGCCGCATCTTGAGTCAACTGAAGAAGCAGTGCTTAGAACTGAAAAATGTAATAATTATAGATATATGCTTTGTGCTATAGATATAATTATAGATGTATGCTTTGGAATTAATCAGGGGTAGGTAGTTAGACTTTGCTTTTTAAGATTAGTCTAAAGTCCTTGTTAAATGGCTTTGAGAAGCTGCACATCTTTCAGCTTACGTGAGGTATGTTCTTTCAACAGATGTCACCTTTTCTAGCAGAGCAGTAAGTGCACCCCCCGACAGAGGAGAAGAGGAGAAAGATTCATAGAAACTTTGTTTCCTCATGGGTAGTTCTGTTATCTGCTAGTATTTTGGTGACTGAAATGCTAACATCATGGAGAAAAATATGACCTCAAATGGATAAATCTTTTTATCAATACTTTTGCTCTAGCAAAAATAGTTCTAGAAATATGATCTGATTAAACGTTTTGTAAGTTTTGACAGATGCCATTCACTAAAACCAGCAAGATTACTATTGTGAAGTCTGAAGTGAGCATACATGGTGTATATTTTGTCTGAGTAGAGAGGATTTATCTTTTTTTAATAAAGAATTTTGTAGATGACTAATTGTTCGGCAGGACTGAATGCAGACCTCTGCTGGCCTTGAATTTATAAGCAAACAGTTATCTAGGGAAGGTATAAAAATGACAAAGTGACCTCTTTCTTATAAGTGGGAAATGGTATCCTATTGAAAAGCCCTTCTTAGTAGAACGTAAACCACTTATTTCTGAAGTAGTAAACTCTTACTTGGACACACCTAGCACTTAATTAGTTGTGTGGTTTTTTCCTTAGTATTATAGTACTTTTGTCTTCTTTAGAAGATATTTGCAGACTCATCTGGATTATGTTATCATGGTGGCATGATCTGGTTGGATTTCCTTTTTTGAAGAATTTTGCAGACTGTCAGGTAATTAAGATCTGCTGTACTTTAATTACTTCTTGGGGAGACATTAAAAAGTTTGCCTTAATTTTTGAAAATAATTTGGTTTATGAATTTCTTCAGATGTTTTGAGAATGGCTTAGAATAAATGGTTATACATTTTGATCTACTATAATAAAAATGTGAAGAAACGCTAAGTACACTGGATTTCTATAGCACAAATATTTTAACAGCTTTCTTGGCCTATAGAAAGGAAAGTAGCATGTAAGATGACTTTCTGCAGTATTTTTGGATTTCTGTAGTTGCTATACTGGGAAGCACTAATAAGAGTGATCTTTTTTTTACAGCAAATGTATAAACAATACTTTTTTTTTTTCTTTTAAACTCAAGACTGTATTTGTACAACTACCGGTCTAACCATTGGTTTATGGTTGAACAGGTATTGTTTGTACAGATGCAACTTTTTAATGTCTGTATTACACAGTGGTCTGTATTTTGTATCCAATCTTAACTCTATCAAAGGAGGTTGACTGGAGCATCATATAAGTATTAAAAAAGAGTAGACAAAATATATGAAAATGTGTCTTGGCATGACAGATATCATTTATGTCCGCTGTTTGCCAATGTGTAGGGTTTTAATAATGCAGTAGAGGATAACTGAATTGTTTAATTGTCACTTACAATTGTGGCATTGAAAGGTTTTCCAGATGGTATCAGTTGTTTCTGTATTTTGTGAGCTTCCTTTGGAAAATGCTTTTAGATTACATTTAAAAAAATACATTTTAAAATGTAATTACATTAAAAAAAATTACATTAAAAAACCCCAAACACTTTGTTTTTAGCACAATATAGGGTTCATCTGCATTAGCATTTCCGTTCTTTAGCAAATAATCTGCTTTTGAGAGAATGAATTGATTGTCCCTGCTTGAAGCAGATGGTTCACATTGCAGTGCACAAACTGGTTTTCTTCAGACTGAGCCAGGAGATGTATTCTGAGAGTGCACCTTGTGCTCCAACTGTTAATAAATATTCAGCTTAAAGAACCAAAGTAGAAATGGTCTGAAGTAAATCCCACTGGCATGTGTGTAGGGTCTCAGGCAAAATGGTTTTTCTGCCCTTTGAGAATCTTCTTCCACTGGCCTGCTAAGGTAGGCATAGTCAGAGAGTGCTGAGTGAATAAGCAGCTTTTTGTTTTGTTTTGTTCTTGTGCATGGCCACATGTCTGATTTGCTGTTCACTATTTGAACTCTGCTTTGAATTCAGATTTTTGTTTTGTATCATGAATTATGTCCCTACAACATTTGAGTTCTTCACACATTATCATTACGTTTATCTTCCTAGATAAATTAACTCATTTGTTCAAATTTGTTACACAGAATTTATCTTTACAGCTGTCCTATAATGTAGCACAGTAATACTGCTTCTACTTTCCAGAACTTAGAGGCATCAATACCAAAATTATGCTTTGGGTGCCTACGCGGAAATGCCTCTGTTCCTGCCTTTTTGAAGAGGTTAGCAGGTTGAGTTAAACATTTGGTTTAGAGCTTTGCAACACATTGAAGTGACATCCACTTGCAGTTGGTGAGGTCACAGTGTGTTTGGGAAGCAGATCTAAAGTTCCTGAGTTTTACAGCCAGAAAAATGGGAACCAATAATGTGATCTACCTGCTTGGTGTATTGACCTCCTGAGAATCACACAGGAGCTGTGTGGCAGAGGTTCCAGTGTTCATCTGTCAGCTGAGTGCGTTTTTTAATTAGTGTTGGATATTGCAGTTTCCAATGTCGCTTCGCTTTTGCAAATAACACTCAAATTGAAGCGGGTGATTCATTCTTACAAGAAGAATGATTCTTTGGCTGGAAGAGGCAGGCTGAATGGGTAAGCCAGAGACATGGCTTTCTGCGACTGAAGGGGGCAAGTCCGGCTTCCCTGCTCCCCATGCATCTCCATCTCCCTGTATGCTCCTGTCCCTCCCTGAGTGTTCTGCAAATCACTTAAGCACACTGATATGGCAGGAAATAATACAGCCTTTTCTTCTGTGTTAGTTTTCTATGCCATGTTGGTAAGTTAAATTGGCTTATGGAAGTACGTAGTAAGCACCAGTGCTGGGAGAAATGAAGAGGGAGACTTGCACATGAGAAAATAGCGCAGAACTGCTCCTTCCCCCCCCCCCGTTCTTGAAGAGTCTTTCACCTAGAAGAGTCTTTCACCTAGGATTATTGTCCAGTTACTTTTTATTTCAGAACTTGAAAATGCCAGTACTGCTTAGTACAATGGTAGAATTGTTGTTGGAATTTTAAAAACTAGGCAGACATATTTTTTTCCCTGAATGGGGAAATGGCTGAAGACTTTTTGTCACTCTTTCCCACCCCCCCCATCAGCTGAAGACCTTACTTCTGACATAGAAAAATTTCAACCTCCAATTATTAAAATCAGTCAGGACAAAGCAGCAGAAAACACGGTCTTTCAATGAAAAATGATAGATATTAATAATAAATAATGCTACTTGAGCAGGTTATAAAAAAGCAGATTTAAAATCTGTTGCTTCAGCTTCCAACTGTACAAAGCATTACTTGTATTCTGATTTTTTGAGTTGTTTATGTGAAATGGAGTTAAAACAATGCTTCTGAAATTATCTCCTTCACTAACCTATTTGAGCAGTTATGTCAGTATATACTTTTGGTCATCTGAATTTAAAACAAGGCTTTTGCTAAGAAGGTCAATGAAACTACTTTGCTTTTGATCTTGCATCTTTGTGGGTGCCTGGATAGTTCTTGTGTAAGAAAAGTTTTACTGGATGAGTCAGTGCACTGAGTCATAGGCAGCATGAAGCCTGTAGTGCTCTAGACTAACTAATTGGTAACAGTCTCAAATTTAATTAAAGCACAGTTGTCAGCTCTGTGTTACTGATTGACATCCCACTGAAGTATTTTGTTTTTAGCAACTTACATTAATTGTTCTTTGCTGTTAAAATTTGTGTGCTTTAAGATCTTGTTTCTGTTGAATAGACCTGCTTATTGCCATTACCTTTTACTATCCTCTTTATGATTTTTATAGTACTCGCTTTGAATTTTTTTTCCTCTGTTAGGTCACGTATTTGGTAATTATGCTCTTTACCATGCCTGTGGATTTAGAGATGTTTAGAGTCCTTTGAGGATTTTTTTAAAGTTTTCTTCATTAAGAACTGTCCTATTAGCACTGATGAGTGTTTTTTTAACTTTTCCTGAACTTTTGTAAGCATTATGCAAAATTTCTTAAAAAATAAACTTAAATTAATATATTTTTTGTGTTGACCTGAAGATTGCATTTTCAATTTTGCTCGTTTTCATTTCTAATGTTAATCTTGTGTGGTACCCTGTTCTATAATAACAAATCACTTTTCTTTATCCCAGCACCTGCCCATCATCCCCAGGTGATGGCAGTGGTTTCCAATATCATTGGAGCCTTTCTGCCTCCTGTTCTTCAGTTCCTTTTGTGTGTTTCTTTCCATGATGCAGCTTGAGGAGGCAAAGAGCTGTATGGGGGCAGGGGGGAACAGAACATGTCTTGAAGCTGTCTGTCTTTCATTAAGGAAAAAAAAAAACAACCTCAGGGTCTTGGGAGAAAAGCAAGGTTTTGTTTTTTTTAAAAAAATCATTTGCATGATTAAAAAAACCCACACCTTACTGGCTTTGTGTAGGACTCCTGCTTGTTCCAGCTGAGAATTGAGGAGTGAAAACTTGAATGGATGGTGGCTCTCTTTGCAACGGAGTTTCTTATTTTTAAAACCTTGGAGATAGCATTTTTGAACTTTCAGAAATGGTCTGTGCTACTTCTGTCTGTGATAGATACTGAAGCTGGGATGGTGAAGAAAAATTGCTTTCTAGAGACTTGAGGAGGTAGCAGATGCTTTAATTGCATATTAATTCTTTTTCTCTTGACCACTTTTTCCTCTCTCCTAAGCTCTTTAGATCTAAAGATCTTGCTAAATCACAAGACCATTAGTAATGCAGTACTGCTTCACATCAGAAGTGTCCCTGACCAGGTGTCCAGTCTCTGGCAGTGCCCAGCAGCAGGTGCTAACGGAAGAAGCCTAACAGAAGGCAGAAGTAGAGAATGATTATTTTTCTACCTTGCATTACCTTTAAGGCTCCAACAGTAGTTCAAGGACATCCTTGAGAGGGGGAAGGAAGGAAAAAAAAAAAGTTAAGGGTTGTATTCGTGTAACATCACTGGCACAGTCTTTTTTCAAGTTTGATTGATCTCTTTAAAAAAAAAAAAGTGTCAAGTATTATTCCTCTGCCCACAACATGATATCCATAGTTTCAATATTTGCATGAAAGGCACTTTCTTTTATTTGTTCTAACTTGATGCCTGATAATATCATCAGGTTCCCCAAGCTCTTGTATTTTGAGATAAGTGAATCATACCATCTGCTACAGCTGTATAAAAGCAATGTTAATAGTCCTCCACAGAAAATTGCTGGAGCCATTGGATGTTGTATTGGACCAGAAAGATGTGTCCTAAGGGACTCCTTTTCCACATTTCCTATCTTCTTGTCCTCAGCTAAGCCCAGTTTCATATAAAGCAGCAGTGACGGAAGGTGTTCTGTTCTCTCCTGAAACGATCATTCAGTTAGCTCTGAAATTCGTTCTTTGAATGTGATTTTCTTGTTTTTCTAGATTGTAGATTTCCCTCACATCAACTTTCTCCTAGGAATGCAAAGCTTACTGATGCAGTTCATTCTTAGCTGTCTTCCTTTCCTATAGGATTTCTTCCTTCATGCATTTTTCCTTTGTTTTCTTAACCTTGATTTTATCCAGTTCCTCTCCTTTTCTAGCAGTTCTTCCTGTTTTCCCAGTTGTACTCTTATTCTCCATCCAAGTATCTACTCATTTGGTTTTGCATATATTTAAAGTGTTTTAAAAACCTACACTTTTAAGTAGGTTTATGGCTGTAACTTTTTCATGTAGGTATTTGTTCTATTTCATCATTTGTGAAGATGCTTAGATATTTTGAACATGGTCACCAAAATATATTTATCCTAGAAACTAGCAATAAAAGTAATTCTTTAATAGAAAAATGCAGCATATTTCAAAGCATCTTATTCAATTTGAAAGAAGCAGTAAAGACTTAAAGCTTCCATCTGCCTTACAGTCATTGAGGAGACTAAACTACTGGAGGTATCCAATTTCTAGATAGAATAAAATCAAATATCTTTCATTTCAATTCAACTTTTCTTGCTCTGTGCAGATTGAGGAGAAGATTTCTGTTGTGGAGTCTTGTAGCTTGGATTTTAAACTAAGTGATTTGGGAACTGTCATATTGTGCTGTAATGGCAGTAGGAGTAGCTAGTTGTGTGACGTGATTCCTTTGTAAAATATTAATGGCTCTTCCTTGGACGAGTGCATTGTTGCTCATATAATCTTGGTTACAGAGTTAAAAGTGCTGACAGTTTCCTATTTGTTCTCATCCTGTTTCCCACACACCATTTGTACATACAAATATACGTTTTTTGGTTTTTAGCACTTCAAACTTCTTTGGGCTAGGTTATTGCTAGACAGAATCAGTCTGTTCTGAGTTGGTGTACTGAAGATGAAGAAACAAGATTTCTGACCTGTTAATAGGATTTCTGCATCTTGGTACAGAAGTCCAAACAACCCAACAGTAGTGGGATTTTCATTTGCTTGAGGTAGAGGAAATATTCAGTAACGTTTACATATACTAATGAATAAAGTCATGCACTTTTAATTGTGTGGGACACAATGCTTTCTTCGTAATACAAGCAAATAACTGATGGTGATAATATCTATTATTTTTCCTCTATAATATAATTTTCAGTTTTAAGTGAAGAATTTAGAGGCCGTCTTCTGTGTGCGTTGACATATTGCACGTTACCGACAGTGGTTTTGCCTTGCGATGGTAGATGGATTACTTTTACAGATGTTACAGAAAAGTTCTTTCTGATTAGTTAGTTCTTCCAGGCAGGTAAGGAAGAAAAAAATCATTAAGTGGGGTCAGAAACACCAGTCTTGAAGTATTTGTTAGTCTCTTGGCTGCTGGTAGAGAGAATAATTAGAGAATTAAGACTTCATTTCAGCAAATGTTATGCAAAAATTCTCTCTTGTTGACCTGACTCTGTTGAGTGGGCAAGAGTAAGTGCTCAGAACCTGATAGAGCTGGCATTTAGAAAATCCAGAAGATAAAATTTAACACCTACTGAGGCATGAAACAATTAAGGTACCAATTTTAGAATAATTTCAGAGGCTATAATAGTTAAAATAATTTAACAAACAGTCCAATAAGTACTCTTGGAAACATGCTCTTAGCCCTGTGATTTTTATGGTTTCGTAAAGAACTTTCCGAACTGGTTTAGGAATGTCTCTTTTTTTTTTTTTTCCAGCAAGTCAGATTGTTTGCATTAGGATTTTTCTATTTGAGTAATATATTAAAATATATAACTATTAAAAGCAAAAGAGTGGAATACAAGGGGCAAATTATCAAAATCAACCATGCAATTGTTTCAAGCAAGTATTGAAAGTTGTGTAAAACAGTGATTCTTACCACAATGTATATCCATACTGTTATTTTAGGAGATAGAGCTTGAAGTTACTAGTTACCATATCAAACTAAGTTTTAAAATGTTTATATGATAATTTTGATGAAATACATTTTGAGTAAAAGGATGTAAATAATTCTAAATCATGGTAATGCCAGTTTCTTTGGTCAGGCATTCTGCATTACTACTGTTCTGTGAAGCTCCTGAGGCTTGAACATCATGGCCAGCCATGCCTATCAGCAGACACTGGGAACATGCCATCCCTGAATGAATACCTATCATGCTTAAAAAATGATTTCTTCTTGAGATGTTTGTATACATGTTCATATCCCAGTTAAGGAGGTTGTAGGGTGAAAGATAACAGTAGTGAACACACTCAGTTGATTTGACAAGTTGGATTACATCTGTACGTTGACTTTCCCACTAAATAAATTTTCATCAGTTTACCTCTACTTTGATCGGTGAAACCCTTGTTTTTGAATGCAAACTGATTTCTTGTACTGTATTCTAGGAAGTTATTGATCACCTCCAATCATGGGTTCATCTTCTTCTAGTTACATCAGTGAACGTGAAAATGGAGTGGGTTTTTTTATTTTGCAAGTTTAGGAGTCTCCATGACTCCTTTGCAATACTGGTGGTGTATGTGACATTTGTGGAACATGTCCTTTTTGATTCCTTTTGGAAGCAACCGTTAAATTTCAGTTGTGAAACCTACTAGATTTTCGTGGCCATGGTTAAATTAGAACAAATGTTAGTGTTGCAAAAGCAGAAAGGCTAAAAAGAATGTTCCTTTTCAAACAAAACTTACTTGGTAAATGTATTTCTCTGTCTTTTGTTTCTTAATTTTATTGGTGACATTCAACACATTCCTCTGACAAGTTTTGGTATAAATACCCATTGCATTCAATGCTTTCAATATCTGAATTTTATTCATATTTTATTTTTGGTGGTAATTACCAGTTGTGTGGGGTTTTTGTGTTAACCTTTTTGTGAAAGGATTCTGTATGCAGTGATATTTTCGGAGTTCAACAGGCTTACATTGTTGTTATGTTTAGAGATGTCCCTTTTTGACTATTTATATTCTTAATTTAAAGAATATAAAATGTCTGTACGTCTTGACCAGAAGACTTGGAGAATGTATTTGTGCTTACGTGTTAGTTAAGGGAGTTTATTGGTCTGTCCCACGCAGGATACTTAAATTTGCAGTGTCTCTAAGTGCTCTCTCCTCATCAAAGCGGGGCACATTTTCTGTGTTACTGTAGTGTGGTGCTTGGATTGCTTGGATTTTCTAGAGGATCTTTGTAGTTTCATATCCTGCATTGTGACATGCTACTTTTTTAGCAGAAGTACAGTATCTGTTGGATAGAGTAGGGTGAAATCTTCTGTCTGTCCTGTTCTCACTGAGGGGCTTTCATGCAGGTACTTAAGAATAAAATTTCTGATCACTGATGCTGTCAAAAGTAATTTGCAGAGTTTGGGGTGATACGGGATATGGATTTTTTTGGTAGTGTGACATGACTTCTTAAGAAGAATTACCAGTAATAATTCTTTGTAGTGTAGACATACATGTGACACTGGCAAGCTGCTTCCCTTCCATGTTGTGTCCTGTAAAGAATCCTGATAGTGAGACTTGATCCAGTTTTCTTACCTGATATTCTCTAACTCATTTCACTTTAAACCTGAGGACCATTTAACATAGCAACAGGAAACAGGTCCTCTGGTCTTTATGCCACCTTTTAAATTAAATGTTATTTAATGCTTTCTGGAGAAAATCTCTACAGTGCAGGCATCATATTAAAATTAAACTTCAAACTATTTTCTGTTGCTAAATTTATACTTCAGATTTTTTTAGGAAGCAGAATGGGATTGGAGAATGGAAAAAAAAAACCTTGCTCTTTTTTGAAGTAGGTTATTTTAATGGGAATTTTAAAATCTTGCACAGTCATTTTTGCTAAATGCTTACTTATAACAGAAAATGCTGATTAACAGGGTCATCTGAAGATTCAGAAATGTAAGAGTTTGTCAAAATGGACTTAATGAAGCGTATACTTCAGACTCCTGTGGTCATAATACCATTCCTCAGTGTTTCAGAACTGGATTATTTTCCAGCATCCTTATATGAACTACTCTCAAAAAAGTATATAAAATGTTATACTGCTAGGAAAGGTGGTCTTATACATTATTTTTATAGGAAATAAGTTTCATGTATAAAGTGACGGTCATGACTGTGCTGTAGTGACAAACACAGCTTGTCGTATGCATTGCTTGTAGAAAAGCTCACAGAGCTGAGGTATTAGGAGTTTGACTTTTTTAATCAATGAACTTTTACTAAAGTTCTAATTTGCCTTTACACTTGTTCAACTGCACTTACGTGATTTTTATGATCTCCCTACCCCTCTATTCCACCAATAGTACTTGACTTTGCCATTTTTTGCATGAACTTCAGTATAATTTCTGAGATGTTGGTAATTCCAAGTTGTGCTGTCACCCTCCCCTGTAACTCTGGTGTGTTGTCATCTTATTACTCGCTGCTGAATAAGGCATACAGGATAGTGAATGATTTATCATAGACTTGGACAGAAAGGAAATAATGGGGCTAGGCTTTGCATTAAGGTATTTAACTCTTCCATATAGTGATTTTTTTTAGGGTGGTGACACACCTATGGTATTTAGAGTAGATATCACTATTCTTGAATGATTCTGCTCTTCAGAAAAAAATGGAAGTCAGATTGGCCAGCAGTGCCTCCCATGTGCTGTCATTTGTATCTTGTCTGTGTAGGCAGAGGAACTGGGTGTGTCAGCCTGGATGGGGATAGTGTGTGGCTAAACATAGCGCATATTCAAAAAAGAATCCTTCCAGTTTAAAAGAAGCTTAATAGCATAAGGAATTATGTAAGATTTCATTAAGCAACCAATCGGAAGCAAATGTACTGTACTAGTAAGATACATTTTTATGTTTACTTCTGTATTCAGTTTTAGCAATTGAATGTCTGACGTGGATTAGACCACACTGAGCGAATCGGTGCAAGTGTCATGTAAAGAAAACTTGAATGTTGATACACAATGGAGAAAACAACCAGTTATGAAGATCATCCAGTTATTTCAGTAACTGGTGTTATATCTTCACTGGTTGTTGCTGTATTCACAGCCTGAATGCTGAGCTGTGCATTTGCTGTTGGAAAAACCCCTCTCACTTAACAGTTAAGATTTCTAGAGGTTTCTGCTTCTGTCCTGCCTGCATTGTCCTGACCTATGTGGTCCATGGTGTTGGAACGGACTCCATCTTTCTAGGGTGTTGTGTTCAGATTAGGAATGTACACAAGCTTGGCGCTTTTCTGGGTGAAGAACAAATAAGTGAGGCTAAGCAGGATAGTCTCTATTAAAGGAGTCCCTTCCTTTGGCATGCTCTCCTTGTATTTATTTAGGCTTCTCCAAAGTGGTATTACCTCGCTACGTGCTATAAAGAGGGAATAAGAGTAATTGTTGCTAAGGTGGATTTTTGGGAAATGTACACAAATATTCTCTGATAATACATTAGCTGTATTGGGGCTAATACAGTGACAGGGCTACTACTGTGGTTTTCTTTAAGCAGTAGAGGGATTTGACCTTTGCATTCCCTCTGAATATATGTAGCTGGTTTAGGGGTAGGTAACGTGTATTTGGTGATGATTTTATTTATTTAACCTTATGAATCTACACTTTAGGATATGATAAGTGGAACAAAGGAAATTGACTACTTTTAAATAGTTCCAAACTGGAGCTGTTAATTGTAAACTAGTTTTCTGATGATAAATCTGATGCAATAAATTTAAAATGTCAAACCAGGTTTTCTCAGAAGAGTGAAAGGAAGAAGGGTGTGATGAAATACCTGCAGATAGATAACAGTTTGGGGAAAAACAGTCTTCAGATAATTTTACATCCCAGCATGTGCCTGGAGTGTCATGGTACCAGCAAAGTGAAGATCAGGTTGGTTGCATACAGGACAGTGCGGGTTTGCGGATGCAGGCATCAAGAAAGGGTAATTGTATGTGCAGGTCTAGAGGAGCTCAGCAGTATTGAATGTGTTGAGAGCTAGATCCAAAAAGAGGTTTTGGTGGCTCAGGTTATCCTTCTGGAAGAGAGGATTAAAAATCATAATTGCTTTTTAATTTTTCTTCTTGTACAACTAACTTTTGGATGGAAATACAGGATAAAGCTGACAA
Organism: Ciconia boyciana; assembly: GCF_034638445.1. NCBI lineage: Eukaryota > Metazoa > Chordata > Aves > Ciconiiformes > Ciconiidae > Ciconia > Ciconia boyciana. The sequence continues at coordinate 7,514,854 of NC_132939.1, forward strand.
CTGTGAAACTAACAGACCCATCTAGTTGTGCACATTGATTCCAAGACAGCTAAGCACTCTAGGCATGTTCATACATTAAACCCATGAATAGTCTTTTGGAGGTAAATGAAACTACATCTGAAGATAAACATGTGTTTAATTGCTTTGCTCCAAGGGAGATGACTACTAATCTGTGTAATTACATGGAATTGTTACTGTTATCTGTATGGTCTTCCCTACTGTCACACTCATTTGTTTGATCTTGTCTTAAGTTAGATAATAAGTTTGTTTGAAAAGAACTGTATTGTGTCTGTGTACAGCTCATAAAGCAAACGAGTGTTGCTAATGGTAATTCCTTTGGCCTCTAATAAATGATCATGGCATACAACCATCATTATAGCAAAACTGAGTAAAACAGTTTGTTTGCAGGCAATAAATAATAAACAAAGGGGAGCAAGAAAGTTTTCTGTATTTACACTCTTTCTTCTCATGATAAAAGCTGTCTTATTTCCTGTGTATTTGTAGGGATTTTTTTAAAAGTTTTTTACACGGACGTAGCATGCTAAGTAACATTGCTCCCGTTTGTTGTGGTTTAAACTGATGCTGTGTTAGAACTGGTTGATTCAACGACTGTGTATATCTAATATGTGTAATTGTTAGATGTAGTCACTATATGCTTCTTGTTGCAGCCAATAAGAGCTAACAGAGGTGAGCTAAATCAGTTCCTCATTTTGTAACATGCTGCCACAGGTAGTACTTTGTAAACAAAGAGTGTTGTCGGAAAGCGAAGAGTGTGGTATGCTGCCTCTTTCCAGCTTTTGGCTTATGATTCTATCTATACTGTCATGTTGAAATGCATGCAATTAGATTAACAACTTCAATGTAAAATATAATTATGTTCTTAATGGACTTGTGTATTCCTTTTGTAATCAACAGCTGAATGCCTTTTTTTAAAAATAACCACCCCCAAAAAATTTGCTTAACTTAATCATGCCATTGTATTCTGTGATTTCCAGCATTGCATGTTATATTAAAATACACAAGTAATACAATTGAGACTGTTTTTTGCCTTAAAAAGGAAGTAAAGGGACACTTGTTCAGACTACAGATTGTGGATATATGTTCTTTTTTGGTGACTGACGTTGCAGACACTTTAAACATGTTTTATTGCTATGATTACGTGTTGCTGATTAAGACTTCTTATACTACCATCAAACCAGCTGCAGAGTTGCCACAAGAGGTTGGAAGTTCCTGGTGTTCGATTGTGTGCTCTGAAGGGCAGAGTAGGTGCCTTCTGTAATCAATGAATTATATGAAAACTGTGTAGTTCTACAAGGTTTTTATGCTCATTATTTTTGCCAGTGGTGAATGACAGGATTTTTCTCAGGGTCTATATTATGTTTTGATTGCTGTATTAAAGTAATAAAGAGTATTAAAGTAAATGATAAGTCATACTGTTCTCACTAGGAGTTTGAACTCGTATTTGTGGTGTAGGAAATTAATCTGGTTTTAATTGCCTGTGAGTCTGAAGTATGTTCCTTTTTGTAAAGCTGATCTCACATAAATATAAATCAGTAACTGCCTGTTCTTTAATTATGTATTAGTGTATTGTACCTGCATACTAGATGAGAATGTGAGCGTCTCCAGTTACGGTGTATTGGAGGTCATTAAATCTTCTTTGCTCTATGAAGTTTAGTAGCACTGCATTTGTAATTACTGAAAAATGTACTATGTGTTTATTGCTTGTTTTAGAGTGGCTATGTTTAGCTACAGTAAGACAGTCCTTCACTTTATAAGTAACTCCATGGGGATTTTTTGACAATATGGAAAACAATTGCTGCAAAACATACTATAAAATTACAAAAGTATTTTAAAAAAAATCTGTCACTAAAATATCTCAAAATTATTTACAATGTAAAATAAAAAATCTTATCAATTATTTGAGAACATTTTTTAGTATTTCATAAATATATGCCAGAATTCTACCATGGTTCAAAAATATTGTATTAATTTCATGAAAAGATGACTAATGTAACCTGCATTCTCAGTAGCATTGTTTCTTCTTCCCTTGCCACTTTACACTTGACCTTTTCCCTCTTCAGGCAGATATTATTTCTGCTAAAAGTAATCTAAAATTTCTAGAAAAGATGGTGAGATATGTTGGGATGAAGTGATTTGCAGAAAATATTTTAGTGGCTTTAGGTTGTCAGTCATAAGTCTTAGGTGTACAAGAGCTTACCGCTGTTTAGCAATAACTGCAGCCATGAATTGTAAGGATAAACTTTACTAATACTGTTGTTGCCATACTGCAAATATTGCTGTGATATAAAGTAGGAATTTGAGCCAGCACAGTTACCTCTCTTTCTAAAAAGCATTGTAAACAAGGCTGATGGTCTAAACCCAGAAAGTGATTTCTGGCGATATTTTAACTTCGCTCTCTACTCATATATCCATTTATGTGACTTGTTTGGATACTAGTAAATCTTCAAATGAGTGGAACAAGGACTGGTTGATCAACACAATACAAAAATGACATAATATAATGGTATGCCAAGTCTTGTAATAAGTCACAACATTAGCGGACATTATTAGCATCCAGTGCAAGATATGGGACCTCAACCAAGGTCTGGAGATATCAGAATTCATTTGGCTCTTAGTGTATGCTAGTCTATAGCACAATGTTTTGTTGCTACAGACAGTCCCTCGACAGCGCATCCTCTGCAGTCATCTGTGCTTCTAAGCAGAACATCCCTTTTTATAACATTTAATCTACCTTCTTGCAGTATCTAAAGGACACATTATCAGCATGGTATTTGACAAGTCTGTGTTAGGTAAGTGAATGCTACTTGATAGATTAACATGACTTGGCATGATAAGTGTATAAATCCATTGCACAGTTGCTCAAACTCTGCTTGTAATGATCTATTCTACTCATCAACCCAACCACCTGCAAATAGAAAAGCATCTAAATTACAGGCTACCTTTGGCAACTGTGTGCACCATATTCCGTTCCAGCGTTGTACTGAACTGTTCATATCCTGAGCAGGAAGCAGATAGCCAGCAGGTGTGACCTTTTCAAAGAAATATCCTAGAGCTGAAGTGAAGTAGCCTGGGTTCACTAATATCGAGAGGCAAGCTGGTAGTATGTCATGTTTTACTGAACATGCCCCAAGCCCACAGTTCTTAAGCACTGCTGTGTTTGAGACAAAAGACAGATAACACAGCGGAGCTGGAGGACATTGTTGTGTATTAAGCCTGTTGAGTAAGAAATATGAATAGCCTGATTTTGCTTTACAAACATTTTTATTTTTTAAAAAGTGAAGAGAAATAGCTATAGCGTATATAATGTTTCATTTGCAAACCAGCTGAGCTTCAGTGTCCTAAAGAACAGAATTAATTCTGTTAATCACATTGATTGCCTTCTGCCCGATTCCATGGAGAGCAAGTGTGTGTGTGTGTGTGTTAAAAAAAAATCAAAACAACCCAAAGCACTTCTGTTTTGCACAATTGAAATAACTGGAAATGAAAAATGAAAGGACCAAGGTGGTAGGACAAACATCATGGTCTTTTCTGAATGCATACTGTGACAAAGACTTCAGTTACATGATAACATTGTTCAGAGTGTTTAAATGTGTATCACGTGTTTGCAGTTTTATCCAACACTGTAGTGGTGTGGATTTGTCTGGGGAGGGAGTATATGGAATATTATGGTTGGGTTTTTTGTTTTGGTTTGGTTTTTTCTTAAACCTTTCTTATGAAATGGAACTTCTGTTACATACTTCGTAGAAAACGTAGTGCTTCATGATGTTTGGGGGCTAACCTTTCCTAAGAGATCACAAATACCATGTTACTTTGGGTTTCTGCATATATAATTAAAACTTTCACCTTTGGATGGTGAGTTTCAGAAACCTATTTTTAATACGTTCAGGTGTGACTTACAAAGAATGAAATTAAGGAGTAGCTCAGAGAAGGAGAGAAGAGAATTTGTGGAGTTGGTTATTGGAAAAAATGTTATAAACTTAGTGCATGAATAATGTTAAAAACAAATGAGACATTATTGTCAGATCACTGCCTTTTTACTTCCTCTTAGAGAAGAATAATATATTTGAAATGTAGTTGAAAATGTGTAACTTTTTTGGAAATATTTATTACTTAATCAATAGGGAATATTATAAGAAATAATACTATTAAGAGAAAACTATTTAAAGAGTTCGAATGAGTAGATTTTTTTGGTGTTGAAGGTAAGTTACTCTTCTTAACAACAACTTTCATTCATAATGTAGTTGCATTGGTGGCTGCATACAATTTATGATCTTGTATTTACTCTTCATACAAAGATGAACAATAAAAATACATTGTTTTTCAAGGAGATTTTTTCTTCTGGATAATGCCATGGTTTTTGATATGGGTTGGTTGGTTGCTTGGTTGGTTTGGTGGTGTTTTTTATTTATTACTGTGGTATACTCAAAACCAAGTTGAGCATATATTTACATTACCTTATTTTCATATAATGGTACAATTAGCAGAAGGACTGTTAACAGTTATTATTATTTATAATGTTACAAAGTTATGTAATTATCTAATGATAGGAGAACATTAGTGAGATTTCTACACACAGTAGATTTTTTAAGCATGTTAGTCCGATCAGAGTTGTAAATTGAGTCCAGCCATGAACTTCAGTTGGCAGGAAAAAGACTCCATATGTCTTTCAGACGAAAAGTGATCCTACTTCCATTAGTCTCTTTTAAATAGATTGTTTGTTACCATAATAAGGTGTTCCAAAGTCAACACCGACATTTTGGATTGTTCTGTGTAACTGAGCTGGTGTAAGTGACTTTACCTGTGTGTGACTTCGCAATGGCACTGCAATTAATAGGTTTGGGTTTTTTGTTTGTAAATGTCAATTTAAATAAGTTTTTAAAGAAACGCTTTTCATTTTTATTCTTACATAAATATGTTCACAGTGACCTAAAGAAAATAGTTCAAAGTTCCTTTTGAACTATATTGTTTTCCTTTTGAACTATATTGTTTTATTTGCTGCACACAATGATCATCATAATTTGTTCAGAAGTAATTGTAAGAATAAATTAAAATGCAAAATAATACCTGAAATAAACTCTGTAGAGAGATTTGAAATTACTTCTGTTTTGTCTCTGACAAACTTATACCTTAATAGTGTCTTTTAAGTTATTACAAAATTAAATTTTAGCTTCCTGCTGGTTATTATCACTTTCTGGACTGTGTTGTTCAGAACGTGTGTTAAGAAAAGGCAGTCCTAAATTTCACTTTTCTTTTCCATTAGATTTGGTCATGAACATGATCAGTCAAAATTACTCCAACAGATGTTGACATGTGGCTTCAAAAGTGATGAGGTGCAGAACAAAGATTTTCTGCATGTACCTCAACTAACATCTTTGAGGCTCATGTTAGAAGTTTTCCTATAAATTGCAAAAGCTAATCTTAAAATTTCTTTGAGAAGGGTCACAGTCCACGTGGGAAAGAAGATTAAGTGGATTAAAGACAAGTGCTTTAAGAAGTGTGAATGTTGAATATGTGACAAATGTTTATGAGAAATGTTTTTTTCTTCTGTAATGTAAAAAACAATTACAGAATAGAAAAAGATGGTGAGCTTGCCTTTTCAATTACTGTATTCAGCATATCAAAACTATTTTAACATGATTGTCTTTTGAGAGCTGTATGGGATAATCTCTACTGCCAAAATTTGATTCAAAATTAACAGTTTGTGGAAATCTTTATACTAGGCTTGAGTTGTGCATGCTTAGGAGGCGACATGGAGAAAAAGGGTAGGAGAAATGTACTGTTTATGTCCTTCTGTTGGTGAACAATTTCAGTCGCAAATGAGGTAAGGATCAGATACTGGTATGAAAAAAAACCACCAACCCAGCACTACTTTGCTTTCTTCTAAAGTGCTTTGCTGCACAGAACAATTTTTTTTCCATTCATTCAGTTTCTTATGAGAACATCTGAATTAGAGCATAATGTAATCTCAGAATAATTATTTTTTCTGTTGATTAAAAATCATAGTCTGTAACAAGTATGTGGTTTTGGTAGCATGGGAATACTTTAAATTGCATTGGTCCCAGAAATAGCTTAACTGGTTTATATGGAACTAACTGCTTGCCATGTTAAGGCACCGGGGCAAACTTAACTTTTTTAGAGCTCCATGGTACATGGTTGTCTGGCTTCTGCTGCCTGAATTAGTTTTCATTGTACAGTGTAGAATGCATATTTGTACACAGTTTAATGTTCACGAAACAAAAGTGTTAACTTCAGTTTTTGGAGATGATTGTAAATTAATTTGGACAGAATGGATTAGTATATAATTATCCTTTATTGGCTTAGAAAGCTAGTTTTATCATTACTGTGTATTATATAAAATTATTGAATGGCATTTTTTTACTGTTCATTGGTGTGCATGTACCTGTTTCAAAGAAAGGTAATCTGTAAAGGCGCTCTGAACTTTATATATATATCTCCTGTACATTAAAAAGAGCATTAGAAAAGAAAATCATAATATTTTTGTGTTTCTAAAATTATTGTGTAGTATATTGCTGCATGTTGCAACATGGGAAGTTTATTTCAACTAGGATAGAATTTTTGTATTTTCTGAAGACATTTTTGTTTCTTGATCCACTTGGACAGTTATCTTAATTTTAAGGCACTTGAATATGCCTATAAATTCCTGGTTTTCTAAGGTGTGTGGTAATCTCATATAGTAAAGCATTTTGATGAAGTAAAAATGAAGTGGAATTGAAGAAAAACCTCAACAGTATGCCAGCACTGATACTTTTTTATTGTATCTGGAAGAATGTCAGAATAGCTGTTGAAAAGGCTTGAATGAAATGTTTGTAACTTAATTCTGGTAAGTATTCTAGATTTCAAAACAACAGAGCCTGTTCTCCCATCTTCTGTCATATTGACCAGATGTATTCTGGGATGAAAAATACTTGCTCATACACTGAAGTTGTAATTGGTCTTCTATTGAAATTCAGAAAATGAGTTGGAATAGGATGAGCCATATTCATTTGTTCTCATCAGTTACTACTATTAGCTGGGAAGAAGGACACTGCACATCAGAACAGTTCCAAGATTAATATTTTTAAGTTGTTTTGTTAAACACTAATTTTTCAAATGGTAGTTCTTCCTGCTGTTAGCAATTTGTATATGTACGCATATTTATGCGTGCACTAGCTGTATTCTTATTGATAGTCTCTGGGGGTTAAACCTGATGTGTTCACACCCAGAGGTTCCCATTCCTTCTCCACGCATACCAATCTTAACATTTGTTATAAAACTGTGTAGAGGGTGGATGTGGAGTGAGCTGTGGTTTTGGGAAGGTTGCCTTCTTAAAGCAGCGTTTGCCACTAGCTCCTAACAGAAGCCCATTTAGGATCTTGGGCATTCTCAGTCCAGCCTGTTGGCTGGAATAGGATTTAAATTCTCTTTGGCGGATCACCATCCTCTTCCGTAGTATGAGTAAGTTCTGTTTCATGTTGTAGTTTAACAGAATCCCTACTCTTAGAAGCTTGGAAGGAAATATGTTTGAATATAATTTTCCTTGGTCTTATCATCACTTTTTAGATTTTTACTTTTGATGAATTTTCTGTCTGTCTTTATTGAAACTATAGGTTCAGTGATGTTGCTATTAACAAAGGCCAGCACTGAGCGTTCATTTTCGATTTTGAGCTTTACAGAAGGGAAAGAAAAGACTAAGGAACTGAGAAGAGACTCTGCCTCTTCCCATTGTGGACCTTAAAATATGTGCCCAAACAATAGTCTATATGCTTTATTCAAGAAGCATTTACTCCAGTAATTCTTTTTAAAATGTCTGTATTAATTCATACCTTTGCAGTGATTAGTTGTGAAAAATGCGGTAATAAAAGCATACAGCAGATCAGCTATTTATTCCTTGAAAAAAAAAAATAAATCACTGCTAGAAAAAGATTCTTATAGAATTCCTTGTCACTGCTCCCCACTTCAACTGAGTTTGTTATTCTCCTTACATGTATATGAAATAGTTCAGTGTATGAAAACGGTAAGCTGTGGCAAATTCAAGATGTTTGAACAAGAGGTCAGATATATTTATACTTTAATACACTTAGAGTTGATATTTGAAAAATAAAGCAGAATGGAAAACAAGTTGTGTTGTGACAATGAACAATTTCTGTTGTGAATGACAAGGAAATTCAGACAACAAGTTTAGAGAACATGACTTATCATAGAAACACCAGGAGAATGAAGAGGCAAAAAAAGTCTTGCAGTGTGTTGATTATTTTGTTTATGATATTACTTTTCTGTTCCTGGGATTTTTTTTTTCCAAAAAGTGATTGAATAGATACAAATAAAATAAGAGTAAGTACTTAGATACCTACCAACAGCACCTGGCAATGCAGTAATAAATTAAATATTTATTGTTAGCCTTAACAAGCATCTTGGTTCAAAATACAAGCATACTAGTAGTTTGACCTTCTTTGCATTTACAAGAAAACACTAGCACTCATTTCAAATGTGGAAACTGTATTATTGTGACAAATGTTGGCTTGTCATCCCACTAAGAAAGATTGGTGAAAGCAAAGAGAAGCTCTCTGACCTAGTCGTGATTGGCTTGTAATACACTAGTAGATGGTGGCTTTAGTAGTGTACAAATATGTCATTGCTCTCATCACATAACCATTTATTTTTGTGAACTTATATTTTTTTAGAATATCCAGTATAACAATATGTCAAGAAAAATTACTGTTATTTTGATGTTTGATGTCTCAATTGCATGAAAGAGTCTTTCTCCATTTTATTTTTCTTTCCTCAAGCAGTAGATACCAGGTATTTTATTTTCTTCTAAGGAGCTGAAAAGTTAGGTAGCGTAGCTTGGATGCTGCATAGTTGTTCTTCCCTTTTTCTTTGCAAAGTTTGTTTCAAATAAATCGGTATTCTGGTATTTTTTGTTTCAAGCCTGTAAAAAGTAGAAAGAGTGCCCTGCACTTTCAAAACAAATACATTATGCAAGCACTGAAAAGATACTAATTTTTTAACTGTTACTCTTTCTAACTCCTGATTTTTCTTGTGGAAGATGGAACATGGAAGGTGAGGGACTGTTGGGACTGGGGCTGTGGTCTCAGCTGTGGCAGCAGGGATTGTGGATATATTTGCTTTCTCTACCTCCCACAGGAAAGTTCTGTGATTCCAGTTCATTGTTTGTGAAGTCCAGTTTTGGGTAGAAAGACCTCCAGTAGGCATGTATCACAGTTAAAATATTATATTCATATATAATATTGATACGGTACTGGCGAAGTGTGTATCTTTTCCAAGTTAATTTTTCTTCTGCTCATGTTTTAAACTTTGCATTCATATTGTTTTCTATTCTGAAAACAGCACTACTCTTGACTGGCTTTTTTGCACATCAGGAAGTCTGTCCTTCCTATTGGCTAAAAGAGGTGACTAATTAAGTAGGATTCTTTTCCCTTCTTTTGGATTACTAGTGAGTAACATTTTCCTCTTAAAACTACATCTGAACCATTTTTGATACATATATTGCAAATGGCAAAGTTGAGTTACTTCTACATTGTATAGAGGTCATGCATTGTAATATATGTAATATCAGTTTGTCTTTCCATGACTGGCCATGTTTGACTGACATGATAACTGTCTTCATTATCTTCCAAGTGATTCGCTTATGCTGTTTGAGCCTTATGAGCATTTAATTTCTGAGGAGGATACTCCAACAAATGTACTCTGAAGGATACTGCAAAATGTTCTGCTCAGTACATTATCCTGCTACACTTGAATGACTGCCACTTAAAGAAAAATTTCTTCAGACGAGAACGGAAAAATGTAAACATTATGATACAAGAGCATCAGAGGGGAATAATTGTATGGTTGTCCCTTCTGTGAGCATGTGTACGTCTTCAGTGAACTTGGCGTTAAGATGGTTCAGGTGATAACACTTGCTGAAGGCAGAGAGGATGGTCACTATCAATAGAGGACAGATTTTTTTTTTTTAATAGAAAAAATGCATAAACAGTTCCGGGGGTTAAAGAAAAAAATAATGCAGTGCAAGGTCATTTTTGGGGGAACAAAAGGCTCTCCAGTTTTTAGAAGAAATTCCTGTTACCTGTTGAAAAGAGCAATGGAGAATGCCTTATCTGTAACAGTTAATCATAGCATAATAATGGTGTTTAGATATCCTCTAAGTGTGAACAAGGTGAGACCCAAGTTTGTCTACACCAAAAGGTAAACAGCAGAAGTCTGTCGTGTGGTCAATGATAGAAGAGAGAGATTGCTCATGAAGAACTGATGCCCGGGATAGAATAGCGTTTGGCATAGTACTCAGGTACTGTATTCCAACTCCTGATGTCTTGGATATTTAGTACAATTTGTCAGAGTCCTTTTTGAGATTGTCAGGGTTGCAAGAGAAAGAAAAAACATTTTGTGAAAGATCAGCTGATCACCATGAAGTGCTTGAAAGAATTAAGGTCAGTAGCGGAAAATAAAGTTGTACATCTAAAGGAGCAAATGACTTTCAGAACATGACAAAGTTCTTGCTTTTAAAAAAAGAAAGCAAGCAGAGACTAGAAATTAGTGGAACTAGTGGGAAGACTTGTATTTTACATATTTTTAAGGTAAGTCTCGTGTAGTTTTAATTTATGTATGTCATGTTTGATTTTCAATTTTGTATCAGTTCTGCAATCTCATTCTGTTAGTAAAGGAAAACTAATTGCAAAGGCTGTCAGGTATTGTGGAGTAAACTTTATTAGATGCGGAACATAATAAGTGGAATTATAGATGACTTCAGTCACAGTAAAATGAAGTGCTTAAAAGGTATTTATGAGGAGATAGCTTGTCAGTGGAAAGTCTTGTATACAAAAATGAAGAAGATGAACTCTTTGTATCTCTATAACTAACTTAGAGGTAGTTGTAAAATGAAGGCTATAAAGTTTTTGTTTGTTGCTATCTGTATGTTGTGAAAGAGCCAAACGGTTTCTAAAATGTACAGTCACAAACTGATTATAAAATTCCCGAGGGGAGCTCTGATGGGGCTATCATAACTTAACAGTGGAACGGTGAGTCACTGCAGGAGGAATTCATGTAATAATCTTTTCCGGTATTTATAGGACCAGAAGGATAAAATGTCATTTAATTTTATTTGATTAAAACCCACTAGGCAAGAGAGAGGAAGAAAAAAAATGAAGCATCTTTCTTTTATTTCAGGCATGAAAGATGAATGGAATATATAGAAAGCGTATTATGAAGCAGTATAGTACAGTGATTAATTTCAAATCTGATCAATGCTCCAAAATAGTTGTGTTAATAATAAAATTATTTTGTTTGATAACTTAAGGTGATAATTTTTTTTTAGCTTCTAGATGCAAAATGTTGCTTTTCAGTGGAACAGCTACATTATGAGGCATTTGTATGAGTTCTTGCTTGCTAATTTAGGCATATGTGTCTGTGCAGTTCAAAGAATATCCATGGAAGATCTTTATTTGCCTTAAAAAGTTATGCCAAAATGTACTTAATGTAGCCTTCATTAGGTTGGCTAGGACGCCAAAAGTGCTTTAGCCTTTTCCATTAATGCTGGTGATGCAGTATTTTATCCAGCACTGTGTATTCAGTCTTGCAGTCACTTCTGCTTGAATCAGAGCTGTATCCTCTTCTATGTAGTGCTCCCAATTTAAAGATCATGTTAGTGTTGTCTGCTGTTGCTTAAAGGTTTGGTTAGTTTGTGTTGTTTTTTTCAAAAAAGGCAATATAATTTGGTGATCATGTGTTTAGTCACAGTGAACGCTTGCATGAATTCTTAACTAAAGCTACTAGGTGCTGTCACAATATTAAGAGCTTGTCGCTATGTCATGGTACAATGAACCTTATCCTCTCCTTTCTTCTCTCCTTTGCATTGCTAGTATTAATTTTTGGTTTATTTATAAGATCATCTGTGTGGTTCATTAATATTTAGCATGTATAGGGGCTTATCAAATTTAAAATTAGTGACAGCAGAGGCAGATGTGTGTGAGGAAAGGTGAGACTGTTAAGCAAAATAACAAATACAAATATTCTTGAATGAGCCACAAGATCTTCAAAAAGTCATTTGGGGAAAAAAAAAAACCCAAACAAAACAATATTAAATATTGCTTAAATTGCAAAATTGTCTGGATATATGCTTGGCCAAAAAGGTCCCTGACTCATCTTTTCACTTTCTGCTATTCAGACTTGATGAAACAAAGGACCTTCTCCATTGTATGGAAGTGTTGGTGAGAGAAAGGCAGAAAGGCTCAAATCTGTGTAACACTTTTTAGAGATCACCAAAGAAGAGTTACATCTTTAGAAAAAGAACAGATGTACAAGAAATAAGCAAATTGCTAAACCCATTGGTGAAGAAATATTTTCTGGAACTTTACTAGAGTTTTAAGTGGAATAAAATAATTGTTCTACACTTTTGTTTTCAAGTAAGTAGCTGCTTACTTCTAGCACTTCCTATGCCTTCCTTGACTCTTCCTGCCAACATTGTAGTTCTGTTTCAGGAAAGGCAATGTTGAGGTTTTCAAAAATTTTAGTGCTAGATTTCTAGCTATGATATCAAATAAGAGCATTTTTTTGTTCTTTTATTAAACAAAACAACCAAATGCAACCCAGATGATGTTACTCATGTTGATTAATCCTATTTTTTCCAAGAGGAATTATGATATAATTCAAATTGGGTTTGATTGTTTTGAGCTGCTGCAGAATAAGTGCAATACTAAATGACACTTGAGACTCTTGTGACCAAGTGTGAGTACATTCCTGAGTGGCTTAATCCTATGCAAGAAATAAAAAGGTGGTTTTAATTTTCTGTTGTTCCTTCACATTTTTCTAAAGGGATTTTTCTACAGAAATAGAAGATAAAAGTGAAAGATCTGTTTATTGCTTGAGTGCATTACTTCTGGTAAGGATTAAATGGAAATAACTTGAGTGGAAATCAAAGAATATCAGATATCTCTTAGAAATAGTAAGAGTAATTTAAGAGATTTTGTATATTTTCTAGAATTCATGTTAATTTTTGCATTTCTCTAAACTAAATGCAGAGTTAACAATTACACTTTTATATTAATTTTCATTTAAGAGAGGTAAGACATATTTTAGTAATTAGTTTAATATCCCATTCAATAGCCAGTATTGGATTTTTTACAAGGATAGTACAAGTAACAGTACAGTGGAAAAAAAACCCAACAAACCCATACTAAATGAACCCTCTATCATAAGAGAGGTTCTCTGAATCTAATCAACAGTGATAATGTGAGAACTTACAGAGAAAATAAATGTTTCCGGTAGCTTGGAGTTTTTATGTATGCAAGTATTTTCAAAACGTAGCTAAATTCTTGTGGCTAGTTGTGTTTTAAATAATACCCACACTTTTCTGACTGTTTCAGTTTTGTGCTTATCAAATTGGTTTCAGTGAATATACTTTTGTTTTTGTTATGGCAGAAGATAAATCAGAATGCTTAAATAGATTGTGGGAGCATTTATATAGTATGGATATTATATTGTCTGTAACATAACTTTATCTTATACATGCTGCTTACAAAAAAAAAAAATCCTTTTTCAGTTCTCTGTTTCTTCATACTAATTGTGCAATTTAATATTGGAAGATGAGACAACTAAATTTGTTTTTTCTCCATGAACTTTGTAAAATATTATAGGAAAGTTCTGCTTCTAGAGCATAGGCTTAGGAAGCATGATGAACAACACAAAGAAATTAAATCATGACAATCTAAATATCATAAAGGATCATAATTTTCACTTACTTTTAGCCACAGTAGAGTTGGATTATTAGTTTCATAAATATTCAGTTTTATTATTATGGGATTTCCATTTGAAAAGCCTTTATGTTTTCTAAAAACTGTATCTGGAAAAATGTTTTGGTCTTTCTTCAATCTGTTCTTCACTGCTTTTGAATTTCCATTTTTATCCAAAGGGACTTTGTGGTTGAATTTTAATTCTTTCAAGGGATAAGTTACAAAATTTCCTTTACAAGGTGCTTGGCTTTGGAGTGTATAATTTTTGTAAATAAGTTTAGTTCACATTAATTTTTATTGAATATGATTGTGCTTGATAAGTGGTCTTCAAAAACTGTTTCATATCCAAAAATAATTTGAGAAGTGAAAAATAAACCCAAAACCCAGGTATTCATATTGAAAGATATGGAGAATCTGTTCTTCTAGTTTAGTTTAGCTTGCATGGAGTCCAATTTCCTCCTAGTCAACAGAGGTCAGTTAAATCAACTGAGAGGAAAGAGTTATAGGAATTCAGAGATGCAGAAACTAGAGAAGATGATGTTCGGTTGTGTTGTGGTTTAGCCCCAGTCGGCAATTAAGTAGCACAGAGCTGCTCGCTCGCCTTCCACCCTGGTGGGATGGGGGAGAGAATCGGAAGAGCAGAAGTAAGAAGACTTGTGGGTTGTGAGAAGAACAGTTTAATAATTGGAACAACAACAAAATAATAATAATAATAAATTGTCATGAGAAGGGAAACAACAAGAGAGCGAGAGAGGAACAAAACCCAGGGAAAAAACAAGTGATACGACCGCTCAGCACCTGCCGACCGATGCCCAGCCAGTCCCTGAGCAGCGACCGCTGCCCCCCGGCCAACTCCCCCCAATTTCTATACTGAGCATGACGCCATATGGTATGGAATAGCCCTTGGGCCAGTTTGGATCAACTGTCTTGGCTGTGCCCCCTCCCAGCTTCTTGTGCACCCGGCAGGGCATGGGAAGCTGAAAAGTCCTTGACCAGTGTAAGCACTGCTTAGCAACAACTAAAACATCAGCGTGCTATCAATACTGTTCTCATACTGAAATCCAAAGCACAGCACTACACCAGCTACTAGGAAGAAAATTAACTCTATCCCAGCTGGAAACCAGGACAGGTTGCATTTCTAATTTGGTTTAAATACACTGTCATAAAACAATAAAAAAAACCCCCAAAACAGTGTTTTTTTCTAAATGCCAGTATGTTTTCCCTAGAGTATAGAAACTTTTTTAGTAATTTGAAAAGGAAATATTTCCTAAGTGGAATTGCAGTCATAGAACCTCTGCATTGCTAAGTGAAGAGCCAGTTATTTCTGTCAACAAGATAGTTCTTGATGTTTAAGCAGTTAAGTGCCAGTGTTGTCAGGCCAAAGAAGGTGTTCTGGTTTCAGCTGCGAGACCATGACAGGAGGAAGGTGCATGGGGCAGCTTCAAGACTTAAACCAGCATGAAGTTGTAGCTAATATTCTTGTGTTTCTCCTGATAGTGGAATCATAGCCCAACTTGCCTTGGTTCAAGGTGATTGACTGTGTCCCAGGTTACTGTTTCTTAGGAAAGTCTCAGGAGCAAAGCCTCCCTGTCAGCCTGTTGGTCAAATGGACTACAGAAACCTCTCTAGAATGAGTCTACAGAAACTGCAGAGCCATTAGGAGAGCAGTGTTCACCTTTCCAGAGTCTTCTCAGCTGCCCTTCTGCTTCTTCCTTCCCTTCTCGTGTTGGGACCTGCTGCACACCAGATGCTCAGTCTTCCCTCTTTGCTAGCAAACCATTTGCTCCAGACGTTCTCCTCCATGATGTCACCTTATCTCTGTGAAAGTCACCTTATGTCTGTGAAATTTGATGACCCCATCACCCTTCTCAAGTATGAGATAGAAAGTCTTTCTTGGGTTTTTTTTGTGAAGTTTTTGATGGCAGGAATGTGAAATTTCCATTTATTTTCGGGAACTTTGAGTTCTGAGAGACTTGCTAGAGGAAGAATTTCAATGCCCAATTTTACTCAACTTGTGCTGAATCTGTACCTATGTATGTTTTAGTCAGAAGGCATTCAAAGTTCCTTGAATGTGTCTTTAGTTTTACTCCAGAAGACTGGAGAGGATGGCTGTGTCTGCCTGGTATTACTAAAAATCTTCCAGTCTTAGTTTGAGTATCCAAAAAATGGACATGGTATATGTTCATGGGCAGTAAGTATTCCTCAGAAGCATGGAAATACACATTGTTTATCAAAAAGTGTAACTTAAGCCCATAGAGTATGTCACATCAGCAATTGAAATGGGATTGTTGTTAAGGTGGCTATTCCTATGCTATTCTGCATCTAATTAACACATGTAATGGTGGTAGAGAAGATACAGCAGGATTGGGCTTCATTGTATCTTGGTAACCTAAATAAATAGCTTTGTCCTTGCACAGAGAAACCAAAATCAATGGTACTGTGTCTTGAAAACTTGTATTTTCTGTGGTAGTTAGGTTAGTCCCAGTGAGGATATATATGTGCCTCTGCTGCCATCCCACTTTGATCTGTGATATAAAACTATGATACTGTCATTTTTTTAATTGATACACAAATCCAGCAGCCTTCCTTTTAGACACATTCTGACAAAGCAGGTGGTGCTGATTGCTTCCTGTAGTCCCATGTCCTATATATCTTTGTATGCCTCAAATTGAGCAAGTCCAAACAAAGCAGTCAAACAAGTGGCTTTCCTCTAAACTCAGAATTACATTCTGAGTAATGGGAAGACTATGAAGCTCCAGTTGGTTGTACCAAATGATTGTCCTTTTGTTCTGGAAGGATTGGCAGGGGAGTCACAACCCCTAAAAAGATTACGCTGACATGATTGCAATTCTGCACAAAATATTTCCAAAAATGTATTGTGACTATATTGAATGGTATGTTTTCCTCCAGCATATGACAGGGATTAGCAAACGAAGCTTTAAATCAACTGTTGGTTTATCACTTTTCTATTCTAAGGTAATGGTGTTGTCTTTCTTACTCAACAGTGTTTCCTTGATATGACGTTTGGAGCCGGAGGTCATACTAGAGCTCTGCTAGAGAAAGCCAGTGACATTACAGTATATGCCCTAGACAGAGACCCCACAGCCTATAAAATAGCTCAGCGGCTTGCAGAATCGTACCCGTAAGTTGTCTTCTCCTGTCTTAAATATGGTTGAGATAAGGTTGATACTGTGGTATTATATACACAATTTAATATACTTTTGTAGTTTTAATACATAGGTTTTAATGGCTTGTTGTAGAATAGCATTATATGCTGTATGTACCCCAATTCAATTTATTTATGAGTAATTGCATGCAAGTTCTTCTGAGGTTTTTGGAGTTAAATGCATATTTTGTACTTTGTTAATTTTGAGTATGCATCAAGTAGCCAATTTTATATTAAAAAATTGATTTTAAAAAGATTCATGTGCTCTGCCTGCTTGGAGATGATTCTGATGGCAGAGCTGTACAAAAACATACACTTTGTGGTAAATATTTCACAAAAAAGGTGGAATAAAATACTTTAATGAGGTAATTTAAATATGGCTTATGAATATTGTTAAAAAGTAAATGTAATCCAGTATTAGGTTTGCTAAATATTTTGCCACTGGCTTCAGAAATTACCAAACAATTTAAGCTACTATTTCTGTGTAAAGCTCATGCTTCAATTTTCTTTTTAAATAGAGTGCTGAATTTGCTAAATGAAGAATTGCTAAATGCAGATTTTTAGGTTTTAATTATACAAAGTTCTTGTTCCTTTATTTTATTCAAGAAACAGCCCAGTCAGAGCATGAATACATTTAATGCAAAGGTGTGCAATATGTAGAGTTGCATATGAGCTTTTCAGAAAGTGCTATTGTTTAAATTTGACCAAGAAGTAAAAATAGGTAGATACAAAATTAAATAATATGAAATAATTAATACTTAAGAGATTTAGGGAAAGTAGGAAGGAGAGGACACTTACTATCATGTTGAAAATGTCAGAGTATTTATTTCAAAAGAGCTTTTACATGAGGAGAAGCAAATCTTTCCAATAAGAAGAAAACTGAAAGAGGAGATAAAGAAACACCTGGTTGTTCAGTCATGTTTCCCTACATAAAAAGGAGTTCTAAGACAGCAGTAGTATTCGAGCAGTGCAGAAGGTATTCCTCACGTTTTCTAAAAGAAAAGGCTAAACTGTGCATTCCTTTCTTCGAGTGCCATTGTCAGAGGCCCAGTGGGAAAAATGTAAGCATGTGACAAGAAAGCATAGCTCGGTTTCTAGTCATCATGCTTTGTAAGATCACTTAAATATATTTCTCTAAATTTTCAGTTCTTTGTGGGCTGAAGTGACATGCAGTGTATACTTACAAATGTGTGGAATTCCTCTCTCAACTGTTACTTCTCCAGCGAATGCTCATTTTGACAGAATAGTATGGACAATATTGGCAAGGAAAGTTCATTTTCTTTTAAACTAAGCCTGCAAACTCCACCAGATGTCATTTGAGTTGTAAAGTCTTCTGTTCTTTGTGTCGTGAGAAAAAAATATATGTAGTCCAAATTAAAGTTAATCATATCTAATAAAAGTTTTCAGAAGCAGTCACACAACACAAGACGATGACGAATAGTCCTCTGATTCAATAGATGTTTGTCTGTAAAGTATCCTATGCAAACCTGGGCATGAAGGAAGTTTATCTTCCAGGTAGATGAAAAGATTTTACAAGTGTTGGATGTTGTTCTGCCAATGATTGACACTGTTAATTCTCTGCTTGCTTATGTTTGTGAAAAGATGAGCTTTAATCAATATAGTATTTCAGTTAATGTAACTTACTATGGCTTTATAAACAAAGGAGGTCTCCTAGTTCCTGTTTTTGTTCATAAAATCATATAAACTTGGTCGCTTGGACTCCAAACGTGGAGTTGTCCACCTTTATAGATGCAAGTTACCATCAGAGTGAAGTGGATTCTTAAATGACATAGTGTTAAGTTGTTAGAGAAAAATCTTAATCACTGAAAGATGACTGCATGCCACTTGAATATATATTGTATGATACAGAGCAGTATTCTTATTTGTTTTGGTGTTTTCCCTCATCTCCCATCTTTCCTATTGGAAAGAACAAGTGGGTCCTTTTTCAGAACATAAATATGTCTTTTCTCATAATAGTTTATGTTGTAAATTAAGGTAAAAGAATGTTCATATATGATATATGTGCTCATTATTATTCTGCTTTCTCTGGGAAGTCAGTTGCATAAAGCATTGTTAAATTGAAAGGGGGAAGGGCGAGATATAAGTATATAATTTATAAATAACAGGTAAAGCTAGGGTTTGCTTACAAATCAGTTGTAAGTATAAAGGATTTACTTACGTTATGAGATATGGAGCTTTCAGAAATGGAATTTTTTCTTTCAGTATTCATTAAAAGATAGTTGATCTAATATTATGGGGTTCTATTGTCCATTTTCTGCACTGTGTTTGAAATAAATCTTTTATCATAATTTTATCAGTTTAATTCAAATCTGTGTTGGCATCAAAAGCTCAGGGAATTCATCCAGTTGACATCTTTATCTGGTCAGGTCTACTGTCAGGTAAAATAGTTCCCCGGTTCACTGGGGAGCCACAGAAATGGTTGTGCTATCTTAAAAATGACAATGGCAGCATGCAGTTGCAAGCTGAGAGAAACGTAGGGCTGTCCCTTCTGTAAGAAGCACAGCCATAGATATAACTGACTCAAGAACTGCAGCACAGAAGTATAAACTTCTCCATTGTTTTTCTGTTCCAGGGTGTGTTTTCCATCTCTTCTGTTTAACATTGCTGTTTTGGGAGAGGTTATTTGACTTGCTGAAGTGCTTCACTTTCCTTTGGAGGTGATCGCACAAGGCGGGGAAAAAGGCTGTTCTACAGCCATCACCAGTAAAATCTGATTCCCACTGTGTCTGAAATTGTGAATGCAATGGGCAAATTGAAAGTAATACATCAAATGAACTTTCTGTTGCCATTTTGTTTCTACTTAAAACATAGTATTGTAGCTGTTTAATTGGAGATGTAGTTGATATGCTGGAATTTATTAACACGACGGGTCTCAAGTCTTGCAGTAGTATTTGCAGTAGTCCATCCTAGCATAGGAAACTTCAATTCTAAATATTCAGTGTTAATTGCTATTGCTTATCCTGGTTAGGTAACTTTAATCTTAGTAAAATCATATAGTTCCAACTGTTACTCACTATAAGGCTTCATTTTTTAAGCATGCTATATCTTAAGTCACTGAGTTACAAGATTATTAAAGCTCAAGTTGCAGAAATATGCCCAAAGATATGGTTGGAAGAGGAGATAAGTATGGCTAAATTAGGGCATTTTTCTATATTCAGAACTAATAAATTAAGTCCTCCTTCTACTTAGCCGAAAGACAGCTGGAGTAATAAGTCACTGAATGAAACACTGAGGAAAAATACATTTGATGTTTGTATTTTAAATGTGTCTCTTTGTGTCTCTTTGTGTCTCTTTGCTTCTTGGTAGTGATTTTGTCAGAACTAAAATCTGAAGAGGGTAGAGTTCCAACTGCAATTCTTGCATTCATTTAGCCTCTCTGTTTATTATTTTTATTTTTTTAAATATGTAGTGCTGCTTTAATAAGGAGAAAATGGGTCAGGGCCTGTTAGATATTCAGTGTGTGGGTGGGAATCCTTTGACGTGCTTTCTGGGGAAGCCTCTAACTTGGGAATTGCTGCTGAGAATCCAGGAGAACAAGATAAAATTCAGTTAGTAGCGATACATATTACAAGTAAACCCTTTCACACCCACTGAAAGGGAGAGGTTAGAGAGGTGGCTGAAATCTGGCAATTAACCAATATCATTGCAAGCTTTTAAGTATGAGAAACCTACGCAAAGCCTACACAGAGGAGACAATATGTTCTTTGTAATTCTCTGAGCAGAATAAGAAATTGTGCCCCAAAAGTAGGGACAAATAGTATAACATTCCTCATACAATTGAACTACCATTTTATTGTAGTTCTAAATTTTGCAGTGATGGTGCTTGTGGGTTTTGCTTTCAGGGTTACACTAAGTTTACAGAAAAAGTGGGATAGAACCATCAGCTGTGGGTTGTATGTTCTGGGGAAAATACATTGTATTTTGTTCAGTTCTAAGGAAAACAGAACTTCTTTTTTCAGTTGCAATAAGCTTATTTTAAGTGCTTGTGAATTGTAGCTGAGTGGATAATGCATTGATGCTTTTGTTGCTATATGTTATTTATATAGGCTACTATTTAACTTTTGACTGTAATGCACAAGGGATACAATTAACAGTATGCAATTGAGGCAATTTCATTATAATGATGACTATATATATGCAAAATAATTAGTTATCTATAGCTTGCTTTCTTTCTAAAGAATTCTCCATGTATGTCAACATCTGGCTGCCTCTCAAATGCTGGCAACATAGATAACTGAGTTGCCTTAAGTACGAGATGGAAAAATGCAATTGAGAGCACTAAAAAGAGCTTTAAATGCCATTATATTAAAATAGTGTTCTTCTGTCATTTATTTGGGTAACCCCAAAAGATTTATTTGGGTAACAAACGCAAATGTGTTCCTTATAAAAACCTAAGGAATAAAAGTTCTTTCTCTTGTTGCTGAAGTTCCAGCTATGCAGGTTTCAGAATGACTAGAAACCTTTGCTTGCTTTCATTTATACCATGTGATCCTCAATACATTGAGTTCCTGGTTCAAATTTGGGCCAAATTCAAAGTTACCCTGACATACAAAACACATGCAACAGTCTACTTGTAACAGTTGTTTTTCTTCCCTTTTTACCCTTTACAGTGTTTTGTAACTTGGCCTTTTAGTGCTTTCTTAAAACCTTGTCAGTTTGAGTGTCAGTCTTCTCTGACATAGCGTAATTATAGATGTTTCACTACCAACATCACATCACTTGAAACTGCAATGAATTCTTTTGTGTGTACTTAATTTTCCTTTCTTTGCAGACATGATGATTGTGTTTTAATTCATTGTATGGGCTGTAAAATCTTTACCATATACAGACTGCAGTCTAATAATTTCAAGTTCACAAAGTGTTTCTATTACATAAGTATTGCTGGGACAGATAAACTCCTTCTAAGTGGTCCTACAAGAACTCAACATAAAGTTAAGTATCACAAATCCTGTATCCAAAACTGGCCAGTGACGTTGGGATGTACCATGGCAAAAATGAAACTAAACTGGTAGAAGAAGCCAGAATAATGTAATCCCACTTTTAAAAACCAGAAATGCTAGTTTTTCCTCTTCCTATAAATATTCACTAAATTCAAATGAAGGAGGCAAACAGGTTGCCTGATTGAAAGGAAGATTTCTTGACAAAGGAAGTCCTGTTCCTTGTAAGCTTTACAAAGACAGTATCTCTTCATTTTGAGGTACACAATATCCAGTAGTAAATGGTACTGAAAAAGAAAAGTGGGGAACTCTTCTGAATTTAAACACTATAAATTTATCAAAATCACTTCAGAGCTCTAATTTTCTCTGCCTCAGTTGCAACCAAAAACTGTCCTGATCTGACTCTTACTTAACTTGTGAGATCTGTCTAGCTCATGCATTGAGTTGGGAAGGCTACAGGCCATTTCCAACATCAGCAGCTGAGTTTAAACTTCATATACTGGTTACAGAAAAGAGAAGTCCTTATTTGCACTGTTTACATCTTAAAGGAGTAAGGTGTCTTTTAAGAACATAGCTATGCCCAAATACTGCCTGTGTATATACAATGACACTAGTTTCAAGGCATGTGGTTATGCTGACATTCCCACTAAAGCTTCTATTTAGCAACAGAAACATTTGGAGAATGTTTAAATATAAATCAGTGTATCAAGACTCATTCTATTTACAAGATTCTATTAATCTTTTTAATGCTATATATAGTTATTTCTTTTATTTTGGCAAAATTATCTGATAGTTATATTAATTATTAAAATTATTTTCAATGTCATGTCATAAATTTGGGGTTTTGTCTTTGTTTTCATATATAACATCTCATGAGCCAGTGCTAGATTTAATGTAATTACCAGTCAAATGAGTCGGGACAGCCCTTTTTATATGTTACTGGTTTAGGAAAACAAATTGCTGCCATTTTGATCTAAGTAGTCTTGAGAGAAGCTGCATCATCATATTATTTTAGTAGGAAAATCTTAGAAGAGATATTGGCCATTTTGAAGCTCTGAAGGAAGGTTTGCAAGCATTAGGTTTAAAACAACTGTTTTATTTCCATGTGTTTTTCTGTTACAGTTATGGAGTCATTTTACATTTCAATATTAAGCGAAAATTAGAGTTTTGTGAATAATTGATATCTATCAATTTGGATGGTAGTTTTGGTTTAGGCAATTCCTCCCACAATATCAAAATCATTCCCATTGGAAGGGATCTTAAGATGTCATGTAGTCCGGCCTCATGCTTCAGGCAGGTTTAATAGGAACAATTTTACGCTGTAGATTGTAACCTGATGTGAATGGGTGGTCTTGCATTTTTCTAAAGTACAATAGGATTCTAAAATACCTTCACTTCATCATCTTATTGTGCTATAGTGCTGTAGCATTAAATGGTAAATTTGTGCAGCACTGTTCTCTAGCAGGCAGTAGTGAATAAACTAAAGTGGCCTCTGGAGTCATATCCCATGTGACAATGTCTTACACTGGTTTATATTGTTTACAGATTTTAAATTAAAATTGAAAGATGCATCATATGGTCATCTCCCTCAAACTTTCTGTTGAGTAGATCCTCATGCAAAGTGTACAGGAAGTAATTCTGCTTCTGTGAGTTATTCCTGCTTCCCTTTATTCCTTTCCATACTCTCTGTTCTAGATATTGCTGGATCAGGGCAGTCAGTGTGATCATCTACATGTTTATCTGAATCATCTTAGACTTCGGTCCTGGTTCGACCCCAGCTGGCAACTAAGCACCACACAGCTGCTCACTCACTCCCCCCCAGAGGGATGGGGGAGAGAATCAGAAGGGTAAAAGAGAGAAAACTTGTGGGTTGAGATAAAGACAGTTTAATAGGGAAAGCAAAAGCCGTGCACGCAAGCAAAGCAAGACGAAGAATACATTCACTCCTTCCCATCGGCAGGCAGCTATTCAGCCGCCTCCAGGAAAGCAGGGCTCCATCACGCCTAATGGTTACTTGGGAAGACAAACACCATCACTCCAAATGTCCCCCCTTCCTCCTTCTTCCCCCAGCTTTATATGCTGAGCATGACGCCATATGGTATGAAATATCCCTTTGGCCAGGTCCTGGCTATGTCCCCTCCCAGCTTTTTGTGCACCCCCAGCCTACTTGCTGGTGGGGTGGGGTGAGGAGCAGAAAAGGCCTTGACTCTGTGTAAGCACTGCTCAGCAATAACGAAAACATCCCTGTGTTATCAACACTGTTTCCAGCACAAATCCCAAACATAGCCCCATACTAGCTCCTATGAAGAAAATTAACTCTATCCCAGCCAAAACCAGCACATTCTCCACCCCTTATTCCATACCATTTGTCATGCTCAGGTCTCACACTACCCAATACAACCTCATTAACCACCACCACCCTTTCCATCCTTTGATATAATACACAGATACCATTCCCTTAGCCTGTGGGCCACCCCTGTAAAATGTCCACAAAATGTCCATTGGGTTCATTTAGTCCATGATTTTGGGCTCCCTCTGTTATGGTGGTCACTCAGGACAGGAGAGGTGGTGTGCTGCATGGAGTTACTGGGCACCAAAGCCAGCTCAGGTCAGGTCACTGCTGCACTTGCACTGCTTCTTGTCAGGCTTGTCCTCCATTGGTTCGGGTGGTTCCTATGGTAGTAATTCCTATAACATGCAACTCAAATCATGGGTTACAACAATTTAAAGGTATTTCCATTACAATCTCCACCCCTGGTCCCTTTGGACCAGGCAACAGGGTTTAACATTGCAATGAACTCCTCCCCTTGCCCCTGCTCCAGCTTGGACTTATCCACAGACTGCAGTCCCTTAGGGCTGTACCTGCTCCAAGTGGAGCCTTATCCATGAGCCACAGTCTCTCCAGGGGTATACCTGCTGCAGCATAGACTTATCCACAGCCACAGTCACTTTCAGGTGCACCTGTTCCAGCGTGGCCTTCTCCATGGGCCACAATGCCTTCAGAGATAGACCTGCTCCAGCGTGGCCTTACCCACAGCCACAGTCCCTTCAGAAGTAAACCTGCTCCAACATGGCCTTGCCTTTGGCTGCAGTCCCTCCAGGGGTGTACCTGCTCTGTTGTAGGCTTATCCATGGCCACAGATGCTTGGGGGTGTCCTGCTCCTGTGTGGACTCGTCCACAGGTTACAGTCCCTTCGACTCGAGTTCACACTGGAGTTCCAGCTGTCCCCTATAGCAGCACAGAAACAGCAGTGGTGCCCTGGCCATCTGCCAGCCCAGGCGCCTCGCCACTGCTTATCAAAATGCTCCCAGGCACAGTACAGTAAGATGATCAGCAGTACAGCAAGCAGCGAAAGCAAAAAGCAGCTACTAACGAGCACTAGACTCTAATATACAGTAGGGCAAGCAAGCCCCATGGCAAGCACAGGAGCCTGCCAATTAATAGCTAAACAGCAATAACAGCTATAAATTCAATCTAGCACATTCCAATCAAACCTGTTGTTGTCTCAAATGCTTCGAGTCATACATTGGATAGCAAAAAGGACTGTCAAGGTTTAGCCCCAGCAGGGCTCCATCATGCGTAACGGTTACTTGGGAAGACAAAAGGCCATAACTCTGAACATCCCCCCTGCCTTCCTTCTTCTACCCCCAGCTTTATATGCTGAGCACGACATCATATGGTATGGAATAGCCCTTTGGTCAGTTGGGTTCAGCTGTCCCAGCTGTGTCCCAGCTTCTTGTGCACTCCCAGCCTTCTTGTTGGTGGGGTGAGAAGCAGAAAAGGCCTTGACGCTCTGTAAGCACTCCTCAGCAATAATGAAGAGGTCCCTGTGTTATCAACACTGTTTCCAGTACAAATCCAAAGCATAGCCCCATACTAGCTCCTATGAAGAAAATTAACGCTATCCTAGCCAAAAGCAGCACAACACCTTTGACAACAGAAGTATAGGCCAAGCAGCTTAATTACTTTCCAGCCTGAGAAACTACATCTTTTAGACCACAGATAGTGATCAAGAAAGAAAAACTGTTTGGAGAAAGTGAATTCTGTTGAATGTTGTTTTTCTTCCATCACAGGTTTTCATCAGTGTTTCTAGGAATACTATAAAATGCTAACTGTTCTTACAGAATGAGAAGACCTTTATTTCTTAATTTGATGAAGAGGGATAAGAAGCTTCAGAAATAATTTAAAACAAACAAATAAAAAACCACTGTAGGTATTGGTTAAGGACATGGAGCTGAATGTGGGTGATATGAATTTCTTTTCAGTACAAATGTACGGATCCTATATATCTGCTAGCTCAACTTCACATGGAGTGTAGTGCCAAGTGTTACTTTAACCAGCAGTAGTTTCAGACATGTCCATTATATTGGTTTTTTTAATTCATCTATGTCTGTGTGCTATAAAAGTGCTCAGAACATCTTTAAAGTTTAATGTTATAGCTCTTACACACAGAGTGTTTCTAAGGACAGTTCTGTGAAGCTTAATTTGGGTCGTAGGTTTTTCTGTAAAAGGAACAAATGTCTTTTTAGTTTTTAAAGTAAATAATTATGATGCTGAAATAATCTTTGAATTTACGTGCTCCATAAAGGAGACATTGACTTTTCCTTTCAGCCAGTTTTCCATCTTCTTGGTTTTGATGAGAAAGTTTCTTATAGGTGTTTAGATGACTTAGGTACTTTTATGTTACTTTTGTAACCATTTCATTACTAAAATACATGTAAAACATTTTCTGTTTGCTAGACTTAAATTCTAATTAAAAACATTTTAAAATGTATGTGTCAAAAAGATATATTTAGAAATATCTTTTATAAACATTTAAAGCATTTTTTTTTGTAGCTGAACAGTTGAGTTCCGGGTATATTTTCATTAGAGTAACAAACCAGTTTGGTGTTTATAAAAATAGTTAGCGTTTCATAAAGGAAACTGATAGAGTACTCCTTTCAATTTTTTTTTTAATTTTTTCATAACAGCAAAACTCAAGATGCTGCTTTTTTCAGTGAGAGGGAAGAAGGGAAGAGTACACAGGTTCTAATCTGACGGTTTTTTGCACCTGGTAGCTAGTTGTCTACAGATCTTTTTGTCCTGTTGACAAGGTGGTATCTTCATATTTCTCATTAACAGTTAGTATTTTAGCTTGCTATTTGTCAAGAGCTGTATACTTAGCTTATTTTTGTTCACATTTACAGTAAGAAGCATGGAAGCACTCTGCACAAAACAAGGACATAAACTGTATGGAAATACTCCTCCTTCTATCGGACAATAAAAGCAAAAGTCTATTTCATCAGTACATAGATTATAATTTCTTAGAGTAGAAGATTCCAGCATTTTCATATGAAGGTGGAGATGATATAAATGTATGGACAAAAAGGTCCTTGTCACTTACTAAGAGGTCATTTTAGTATTTAAGCTAAATATGTCATTTATAAGAAACTGAAACAAAAAAAGCTGAGAGTCTCTGATTCATAATTTTATTTCTTCAAATTTGCTAAAAAGGAAAATAGGTAACTAAATGAAAATATTTGTCACATTTTTGTATTAGTATTGAGCTTCACACTTAGCTAAGTATGAAATACACAAATACATAAAGAAGTTATTTGGAGTTCAGATTATTTTTCTGATTGAGTCGTACTTCAAATACTATTATTCTTATCTTAGATACATTAGGATTATGTATATAAGTGCATAGACCATAAAAATGAATTACTTTTGAGTTTGACTACGTAATTCTATTTTTTCTTGTCATAATAATAAACATAATTTGCATTTTAATTTGATTTTGGCCTTTGTGACTCAGCTGTGCCAAGTGTTGTGCAGAATATTCAAAGGACTGAAAGTAAAATCAGACAGTAAATTGCTGGCTTTGTATTTGGGTGCCTGAAAAATACAGCAATTTAGCTTGATCAAGCAGCAAAGATTTGAACAGAGAGATTTCGGAGCATTTCTGTGTAAAACCTTAGTGGAGGAAACATGTAACTTTGAATGGAAGTTACCTGTGGCCTTGTAGTCTAACAGTGTAGTCTAACAGCAGCTGGTGGAAGGCCAGGGCTTATGTAAAGTTGATAAGGGGGATTCAGACTGGAAAGCGGAACGTCTAAAGAAGAATTACTGTCCTTGGGAGTAAAGCACATCCTGGAGAAAGATGTAAGCTAATTAAGAAGTTTTGGGAACCATCAGAAACAACTAGCAGAAGTGTGATAAGAAGCACCCTCACACGAACCATCCTCATTATAATACTAAAAGTCACACCCCTCGAGCTGGAGACCCCGGCCCAAGCAGAGACCCCTCACCTTTGAGCATGCGCAGAATATTAAAGTAGCACTGTAGCTTTAAGCTGAAAGAAGAGAAATGTAGACCAATAGAAAACTGCTTTGTGTAATGACTTACGCATGTGCATAACTAGACTGTATAAATACCGTACCTGTACGAGCGAAGTTTGTGCTAGCTTTGTGGAGCTACCACCTAGCACCCATCTCTGCGCAGACATGAAATAAAACACCTCTGCCCTGTGCGTATATTGGCATCTCGCATACCGGGTAGACAACCTCACACTTGTGCGATAACAGCCTTGTCACCACTGACAAGTGTTTGAGACCCGTGTTGAGTAGTAAGTGGCCTTAAGTCTTGAAGCACACAGATTGATAAGAAATAATACAAATGTAATGTCTCAACAGCAGAAACAATCTGTAATACTGGTATCATTTACTATTCAGTCTTACATTGATCAAGAGACGTTAGAGGCCGCTGAAACTTACATTTTTAAATATGTGTCAGGAAAACAGAACCAAATTATTTCTGGTAATGATATCCAGATTGGCCATTCATTTCAAGGTGATCTGTGCCACCTGCTAGGCTGGGAAGGGAAAGAGGAGAATAAGAAGCACTCTCTTCCTGCAAGCCATTGCGTCTTTATCTCTGGGAAAGTACCATTATTTTTTTTATTCCAGTGATTCCATGGGGACCTGAAAACCTACTTTGCCCCTCGAAAGGAACTAGGAACGAATTCCGGTGAAACTGGGAGAGCAGCTGTTAAAAAGCCAACTTTTCTGTTACCAGAGAAGGCTTAATACTCTTCTGCATTGTCGCTTCCCACTCTTTCTGAAGACATGTGCTGCATGTTATCATATTTTCCATCAGTTGGAGGTAGTAGTTCATCCTCCTTCATCTCATTCATGACTACTAGCTGTTCCTAATGAACAAAGTGATTTGCCGCAAAAGACAAGGCAAAAATCTCATTTAGTTGACTGAGCATCAGAATGAGTTCTGATTCCTTGCAACACAGTCTAGGTTAAGGTGGAGTGATATGTGACCATCTAAGTTTGGAGCGGAAGAGCATGCTTACCCAAATTCAACCCTTCCCACAGTCTGCCTGTGTCAAAAGAAGTAGATGTTAGCACTTGGTGAGCCCAATATTAAGATACTACCTTCTGGCATTTAGTAATATTTAATCCAAGAACTAATAATATATGAAATTTTGCTAGTACCTTTTCATCTTCTAAAAAAAAATAAACAAAAATTCTGTGTCACAACAGAATTGAATGTGCAGGTTCTTACTTTTCCAACTAGCAGGACCAAAAATGTGTGCCCACTTTGAATAATCAGTGCTGTCACTTTGTGAAACTTTATGCTGCAGGAAAGCTCATTTCACCAAGGAGGAATTTGGGGAGCATTGTGGATACTGGCTCCAAGAGTATAAAGGACAACTTCTTATTGTTGTTGCTAACAAAAAAGTTGAAGCTAACAAAAAATTCTGTATATAATGTGAAATTTTCTTCTTTTGCAGAGATTTATTGTTTCCAAGATTAATCTATTGTATGCATCAAAACCCAAAGTTAAGGAAAGACTGAGTATGAAGTTTAATGATAGTGTGGTATTCTTTATCATGATAATAAGAGGAACCCAACAAATAGGATTATTTTTACAGTATGTTTAATGTAGGATTTTTATGTTGTGGTTTATGATTTGTGTAGTATGAATGGTCTTATTTCTGCGTGTTTGGAAAGCACGCTGTGCCATGGAAAAAAATCGATTTCTGAAAACAAAACGCGTAATTAAAATATTTTTCTCTTTTGCCTTCAAAATAACCTTTTTGTCAACATTCAAATAGATTAACAATAATATTAACTAAAATGGCTGGTAATAATGAGAAATTATATGACCAGTCATGAAACTGTTGACTAGTCTTTGAGCTGGTTTTAATATTTCTTTACAGTACAAAGTAGATGAGATCTCTCACATCATTCTTGTGATAGAGAATTTCCATAATGCTGTTCCCAGGTATTTGGAATACTACAGATTTGTGGGCAATTCAGCAGAATAAGCAGCAGGTACGGAAGATGCTGGTATTCTTGGTCTCCTCTGTTCCTTTGTTTTGCATGGTCCCATACCTGATGGACAGGGCATCAAAGCTATGTCCGAAGGAAACCTTGAATTCTGTTTCTTTAGATATTTTGCAGATGACAAATGGACTGAAAAAGAAGCTGCTGTAGGCTTTTGATGTTAATTTCATGTCCTTTTTCATAGCTGTTTGCTTGAGACACTAATTTATTATAAATTCAGATATATTGCAGCAAGAAATATGAATAAAACAAAATTCTACTGAATTTTTAAAACTTTTTAAAATTCTATACTCCTTTTTCTGTACAGTGATTTCATGGCTCGAAGACCTTTATCTTACTAAGGCTAGAAACAAGAACTGAATCTCATTGTATAATCAGGGGAATTTCTTGTTTTCAAAGGGATGTGTTTCCATTTTTAATTCTCATAGCTAATAAGATACTGAACATTGAGAAATAGACGTGTGCAAAACTAAAAATGTCTTGTCCTCTCCTCTCTCTAACCATAACTACAGAAAGAAAAGTCAATATTTGGGTGCCAATCTGGAAGCTTCTCAATGAGTCAGTGTTGCAAGTTTATTAGAAATAGATTAATGTGTAATAAAATTACGGTTCACAAAAATGTGTTTATCCCTTCATTCTGCAGCCACATATGTAGTGTACACACTTGAATTACTGAACCTTACTTAAGTTTTCAACTCAAAATTACATTCCCCTGGCAGGTCTGACATGGCTTTCTCTCTGGAAGGAAGCTCTTCTCTTGTTAGACTTGCAGGTGCAAGTCACACATTGAGCCATTTTACCAATAGCCTTTGAATCCAGCTTTTTGCCCATACATTCAGGTCGTTCCTTTCATGTTGGCTACCAAGGTAACAGAGGAAAAAATCAAAAGCTGTATTAAAATCAAATTAAATCTACTGTTTACCTGTTATCCACAGAGCCAGTTACTTTGTCTTGGAAAGCAATTAGGTTGGTCAGGAGTGTTTTACCTTCAACAAATATATGTTGGCTGTTCTCATCTTGCTCTTCATGTGCTGGGGAGTAGTTTCCATGAGGACTTACTGTATAATTTCCACAGTGATGCAGGTGAGGTCTGCCAGCCTGTAGTTCTCTGGACAATCCTTCCTGACGGTTTTTTGAAGCTATCTTGGCACTGACCTTTTTCCAGTCATCAGGGACCTGATCATCACAATGTTTTAAAGCTGACAGAGCGGCTTCATGATAAGCTCAGCCGGCTCTCGTGACACTTTCAGATACGTGTCATCTGATCCCTTAGCCGTGTACATGTCCAGCTGCTGTATGTGACCACGTTGCTTGGTCCTCCTGTACTGTGGTCTTAGCAAGTTTCCCTCCTAGTCTTTGATAGTGGGTGCCTGGAGCAGGTTTTGCCAGTAAATACTTAGGCAAAGGCTTATACTACCTCAGCCTTTTCAGTGAGATTTATTACTAGGTCACCTGTGCCATTCTCCAGTCTTCCGTGTCTTCATGACATATCCCTTCCCAGTTTTAGCTTTAGAGAGATTTAGGTGTTCCCAATTCCAGCTCAGTGCAATCCAGCTCAGGATTTCTGCTTTTATACTCCCTGGTAGCTTGTCCTGCTTCTCGGCGCTTTTTTTTGGTGTTGTCAGGATTTCCCCGTTTAGCCAAGCTGGCCTCTTGCTGTGGCTACCTCTTTTTTTTTTATTTTTTAAAATTTTTTTTAGATGGGGATGGATTCCCTTGCGCTTTATGGAGATTGTTCATGGGCATTGACCCATTGTCCTGAGTTCCTTTGCATGTCAGGAGAACCTCCCAAGGCCTCCTGCTTACCCATTCCCTGAACAGGCTGAGGTCTTTCCTGAATCCTGGGATTTCTTGTCTGCTACTTGTCTTCCTCACTACCATCAGGATCATCAGCAGTTTTGCCTAAAGTCTTAGACTGCAGAATGGCACTGTCTAGCCATTGAGCTGGGATGTCAACGTTAAAAAATATTTTTAGACAGTTTTATTGCCTCCATGAAGAATCACCTGTTAATGCACCATTCACTGACATTCCTCCAAAATCTCTTTGAGGCTGTCTCAAGAGCTGAGACACCTGAAGTCAAATATTGTCGGAATGCTTGCTTCTGATACCAAAAGGTTTTTACCAATTCCATGTTTTTGTTAGTATGGGTATTGTATAGTTTACTACAAGTATTGCTCTTGGCAGTATATGAAACTGGCCCAGAACTTTCTTACTACATAAAAATACAGCCTTTGTTCAATTTTCATGTACTTCTACATTTGTTGTAGTTTTTGTGTTTTTTTTTCTTTTCTTTACAGGAAAATTTACTGTAAGAGTGCAGATTCCCAGAAAGCAGTTAAATGTGAGGATGCAGATCTTATCTTAACAAATATGTGGAAAACCATTTCTGATAAATTTTATGAAAATTTTAATTCCATTTTTCATTTACAAAATGAATGTAATTTCTAATAGTACTGAAAAGTTTAAATTGCCTTTGACAAATATGAGTTGTAATTTATATTTTTGTCTTAAAAAGCTATTGCAGAGGAGAAACACTATAACCTGCATAACGCATCAATTACTAAAATGATCTCTTAAGATTAATTTCAGTCAACTGTGTCATTGACAACTTCACTTAAACTCATCAGAGAGCATTATACTTGTTAGAAGTGAAGCTGGACTCAGCTGGATTCTTCTATTTCTTTTAAAAATATCAGCAGTATTGTGATATTAGATGCTGGCAAATTCTCAAATCATTATGACTAACTTGAAGCTGTTTTGAATATGTCCGTGTTAAAAAAAAATAAAGAAACCCCAAATCTATGCTGTAAATATTAAGGAACTTTATGATAAGTTGAAAATTATTTTTTCAAACAGCAAATTCTGCGAATTTTTTTCTTTGAGGTTTTAGGGGGATTTTTTTAAGGTACCTGTGTAAAAGTAAAATTGCAAGTGAATGACAGCTTGGTACTTTGTTTCTTTAGCACCTATGATAAGATTTGGACAAAAAGAATTGTGATTCAAGGTTCAGTGCTTCTTAGTAAGCATTGCTGTACTGGGAAGCGAAGCCCCTCTCTAAAGTAATATGTGGTCTTGGAATGTCTTCGGTGCTAACAGGGGACTGGATATTTATATTTGACTTTATTTGAGAATTACATGATTTAAAGAAAAGAGCGAAGTAAACCTTTATTGGTTTAGATCATACTCTAATTCAACAACATTCAGGATGAAGAAGACAGTTCTTAAACTAGTGAGGTTTTTTAATTTTTATAAGATATTTTGTTTGTTCTTCCCTGCTGCAATGCTCAATCCAGTCACAACCTGTTATAGGTTTAACACATCTCTAAAATGCTTTAGTCAAACTCTTTGAATATTTTAAGCTTGAATGACAATTTCAATAGAGCTTTATATGAAAAAATGTGCGCCCTTTAACTAGAACCAGAATGTTCTCTGTGTTTTGGCTTTCTGACGTCTTTCTGTCCCATAATCAACTTTAAAAGGTACTGCAGGTGGCTTGAAGGTAGAGTGAGTTAACGATTAATAAGGATTTACGCAGCTTTTTGCGTCACTTTTTATTTCCAAATCATTTGCTAACAAGTCACCTAAGGGCTTAAAATCGACCAGGACAATAAACAGCAGGAGCCTGTAGTGCAATTGATGCTGATGAACAAAGAAAATAAATTATAGAAGTCAAAATAAGTATTATTTTATTGGGTGCACTTGATAGTATAAAAATTTGTTTTATTGTAAGAAACACAAAGAACCAATTCAAATAATGATTTTTCTGTTGTAATTTTATGTAGCACCTAAACTTTCCTCTTTATATATAATGCAGCGATTACTCAATTTATCAAATGTTGCTGTATGGCTTTTTCTCAAGAACATTCACTCAATGGATATCAGTCTTAATATACCATTTTTAAGTTTTTTGTTTCTCTTTTTCTGTTATTCATAAGTCTCTCTGGAGGTTGTCATTAGAGCAGGAAGGCATTATATCTTCAAATATTGCAGGACTAGAAGGGCAACAAAACCAGCCATTTCCGTGACCATGTTGAAGGTTTCTGTGTAAAAGAGTATAGTTTCTTGTGTTGTTCATATGTTCCTTTTAAACCTCAAGATCCTTACAAATAAGATTAAATCTTTTATAAACATTTAACTAATGATAGCTAATGCCTTCTAAAGAGACAAAACTTCGTTGAATGTGAAATGATGGGATATATTTTAATTTTTTAAACCATACCCCCCTCCAGGTTAGTTGATTGCATTCACTTATACACAGGCAATTCCTGTTTTTCTGAACAAAACTTTGACAGAGATTCCCTTCTCACTCCAAAACTTTCCCCACAGATTTCATATAGTAGTACTTACATACTTTGATTACAAATATTGATTTTCTGCAATCGGTGCTGAGTTTACTCCTGTGCTTCTACAGGCTCTTATAATGCTTACGTCTTTTCTGCTGAAAGTTTAGACGGTGTGTAGATGACTTGTAAGCCTACCACCAGCCTTTTATAAGGGTGGGATTTCATGTATGTGAGCTTTGATCCACAGTGCTGCAAGCTATTTGAATTTCCTTTGCTTTGAGAGATACATGTAATAGCATGAATGTCTTAATATTCTTGAACTAAACATTGGAGAGCCTACAGGTCATAGTGACAACTATCATTATTCCTAAACTAGACTGAAGTTAATGTGATTTCCTCACACTTTTTTCTGGAAATACATAATCTATTTCTGATTGATTTTCAAGATTTTTAAAAGGTATAAAGTTATTGCGAGACTGGATGATTTAAATGCTAAACCAGTAGGTATTTTGGTTTTATTTTTAGTTAAGGAAAGAAGCTGACTCTATAGCAGTTAAATGTCCTCTGGTTACAATAATTATTTTTCTAAAATTGCTCTTGTGGCTCAAACAGAAGGTACATAAATTGTTAATGGGATGCATGTTGTGCAGTATACGAAATAAATTTAAAATGTCTATTAAAGTTTGCATGCTACAATTAGTACTTAAAAGAGTTTGGGTATGCAGTTTATATGATCATGTCACCCCATCTTCTGAATGTATTATGATGATACATGATGTGATTTTCTAGTGAAAATACATTTCAAATAATATATTTTCAATATGTTGAATAATTTGTTTTTGTATTAAGTGAATGTGTAGCAAAGTAAAGCTACACTCTCCTGGCGTTCAGCAAAAATGCTGAATATAGGTAGGAGTAAAAGGGATTTCTCTTAGCTAGATTGGTCCACCCTGTTTCTGTTTGAGAGAAGTCAACAGGAACTTTGGTTGCAAAGTTTGGTCTGTTCTTCGCTTATGCTGTGGCTCATAATGATAAAATGGATGCTTTTCAGCAGTTTGCTGTGGGAGCTTTCATTGTTGCGTTGTCTTTATCCCTCACAGATAAACTTGTGTAGTAGAGTATTCTGTTGCACTTTACGTTTATTGGAGGTTGGGAAAGGAGCATTAAACATGGGCTTATTACTGTGTATTTATGCGGTTTCAGTGGATGAATTTACACCAGAATCAGGCACTGATCTTCAGCATGAACCAAATCTTACTTTTATTAGGCTATTTTGCAGAAGAACAGTATTGTTGTCAATCATGGCTTTTGTTCGAGAGTTTTAGGAGTCTTTTAGGTTCAACAAATCAACAGCATCTTCCCCTATTTTCCTCTTCCTTACTAAGAAAGCGTTCTTTCCACAAACCCAGTGCTCACGTTGGCAGACTCAAATCACTTTCAGATCTCAAGGGCCTGAACTTGTATGGGCAGTGTGTTGCTTTGACAATAATTGCAAGACACTTAGGGTTGTCACTTAGAAATGGAACAGCTAGACTTCTTTACCTGTCTCAGAAAAGTACGTCTTAGAAAATTAGGGTATAATAGAGACTTCCAGCAACACAAGCAATTACAGAAGAAAAGCAGGATGCAGAAAACTGAATGTTATGTTAAACTTACTAATCAAGATCTTCCTTCATTGCCCGAGTACTTAATCTGTCTTTCGAGTCTGGCCACTTGATGTCTTCATCTGAATCTGAAGTTAACCTTTCTCAGTTTTCTTTAAACTTGATCTTTCAATTTGTTTTCCCAAGTTTTTTGTCCGTTCTGTATAAGCCATGAAAACAGTGCAAGGAGAGAGGGTGCTACTAAGTCTTCATTTCTTAACCAAGTTCTGATCTCCCTTCTTGTTTGCGTTATAAGAAATTGCTCATTATTCTTTGTGTCTGGGCACTGGCATTCAGAACGGTAAAGCAGAAAAAAGTATTTTTCTCTGTTTTTCCTAATGTGTCTTGATTTTAAAAACACTTTGCGTGTTGTAGATACTGTCTTTAATTTCATTCTTTTCCTCTTTAAAGTCTTCTGAAGATGCAGTGCTAAAACTTTATAAATTCTAGACTTGGAAAAGAATTACCTTATAACCATTTGATTAAGATTGTAATGTTATTTTTGCTCAGAGCGTTGCATAAAGACCAACCAAAATAAAAACTGAAACACTGAAACATGGAATAGGTTGTCTGGACAGACATAGATTTAAATTCATCGTTAATTTTAGAAGCAATCCTTTAAAACTTTTCATAGTATCTTTTTATGCCCCCTGTATCCTTAAATCTGTTTCCTCCCCAGTGAGGAAGCAAGAGATCAGTGAATTGCCCTTTATATTTGGTACTGTCTTGCCTGTATCCTATTTATAATTGGGTCAGACATCTTTCTCCCTCTCTTTGTATAGCATTAGAAGCTGTTATATAAAAGATGTAAAGAATTTTTTTTATTATGACCTTGAAAAAAAACTTAAACAAAGTGCTAGAATTGAGCATATGAACTTCCATGGGCTACTGATGGTCATAATCTATCCTGAAGTATTACAGAGATGTGGGCTATACTTCATATCTTTATGTATTGTCAGAGCTCTGATATTTGTGACTATACAATAGTGTTTTTTCCTATTTCATCCTAAAAATAGGGACTCTAAAATACATACAAAGGTTTGTACGTCTCCATTCTGTTTGACTTTTAAGATTAGAATACATTTATAATTAAATGTCTACATCGATAGAAAGAATGTGTTGATGTATTGAAAACTTGGTCAATATTTTTCTTTAAAGGGTATTTTCTTTTACCTGAAAAAATTATTAAAAGCATCAGGGGAATTCTTGATGTGGGATGTACTTTGTAAAATATAAGAACTTTTGTCTTAAAGCTAATGTGATAAAATAGTATAGTGAAATGTTGATGCCTTATTGACAAAATTAATAGGTTTTTTTCCCCTATTTAGGGAAAATTCTCTTAGATTCAAAATTAAAAAAAAAAAAGTAAAATTATTCCTTAGTATTGTAAGTGTTAAAAAATAAAGAACTTTGAAAGCAAAGTGAAGGTCTCAAAACTGATAGATGGCATTTTGGGGTTTTTTTTTTAAATCATATGATTGGAACCTGTGATGTATACTTACATTTTGAGTTCCATTAAGGAGAAAGGAAATGATAGGAGGAATGCCTCCCATCCATAAAAACAGTACTATAATTGCTAATTATAGTTAAAAGTCGTTATACATCTGGGATGACCCACTATCCTAAGTGAGAGAACTCTTATATTTGTGGTAGAAGGCTAAGCATGTATCACGTGGAAAAGTTGGAAAAGTCTGGAAGTTGTCCACAGAATCTTGTAACCCCCTGCAGACACCACTGGGAAGGTTTTCTTATTTAATATATTCAAAATAAACCTGCCTTATTTTGAAGAAGTTTATGTACTGAGCAGAAGATGGACTAGTTGCATAAGGTCTTTGCTTGAACTTGGACTGAAGTGGAGCAGCTTGGCGAGGGAATGTCTCTTAGTTCAGCATGTTGATGTTCTGTCAACTTTTATACTGTTTATTTTGGTTTATTGTCTGATTTGTAGAGTCATCTAGAGGTTTAAGATACACTTTTATTTTGGATTAAGTGTTTGCCTTGCACTAATAAATCAAGGATTGTCCCAGGTTGTTACACACTTTCTTCGGCTTTTGTTGGAAAGTACTGAGGGAGAGTTGAAAGAATTGATTGAAATTGGCAAACTCTGACGCTTGAGTCATGTGTTGTTTGCAAGACGCGACAGTTCTTTTTTTGTTCTTTTTTTCTTTTTAGCATTTGCTGCTAGTGGAGGGAAAAACCTACTGGAAAATTAGGGCTGTTTTGAAGCTGAAAAAACCCCATGCTTGCAATATATAAATAGGGTATAATTTACTATTTAAAAGGTACTTGCAGACAGTTTTTGCTTCCCGTAGCTTTCTTCCACTCAGGATCAAGTACTGAAAATGGAGTAGACAACTCAGCAATGAAAGCATTGAAGTATATGTAGTAAGCTATTTTTTGCCACACCTTGGGTACTCATGATAATCAATATGTAAGAATGTCTTTTGGCAGGTTTTTTCCCATTACTTTTTTTTCCTTCTGATTGGTGCTAACTCTCCTAATGCTTTTTCTTTTTGAAAGGAACAGGTGCTAAACACTAATATTGCTATAATTTTAATTATTATTCAGTATCACCTGAATTAGTGTGTAAATGATCACATAAAGCCGAGTCTAAAACTCAAGTTTCTTAAACTTTATAACAAAAGATTGGTACACTCTACAGGGGCTACCGACGAACTGGATTTATTTTGGCTGCGTGCTTTCTTGGAGCAACATCTTGAGCATTTTCTTTAACTGTGAACAAAAGTTTTTGTGTATATTTGCAGACATGCAGAGCATGATACAAATATTTAAATTACTTAGCTCACATTCTGATCTCTGAAATGGAAATAATGCCTGTCTTTCCAGGAATACGTAAACAGGTGCCCAAGACAGAAATCATTTGAGATGCACAAGACTTGCTGTTCAGGTGAAGCAGATGTATTAGTGACTATATGAACAGTTGACAGGCTCTGCCCAAGCTGCCTACTGAAGGGAATAGGGGGAGCACCATCTCAGGTGCCATCTCAGGACCAGCCTCTTCATACTCTCTTTGGGTGGCACCATGGACCCGCGACCTCTGTGAGGAGTAATGGCAGGAAATACCCTTTTCAATTCTAGTTCAGGGTATGCTCGGGGAGTATCAGTCCTCCTGCCTCCTCCCCTAGTTTAAGCCCATTGTAAGCCACAACTGAACCATCTATGCAATTAGGAAACGGCAGTTTTCAGAGGTTTATAACCTGACCAAAGGAGGATGACCCCGTGCAGCAATGTTTGAAAAGCACATCTCCAGAGACAAATCTCAGGGCGAGGCTTAAGGGACCTGCAGTCTCCTCCTTAGCAATATTCAGGATAATGTGCATTTTGTACCCAAGTGACCGAGTAGAGGGTTTAATTGCTGGACAGCTTTTACCTCCTTCCAAATCCTCATCATAGCTGCATCTCACACTGTCGTCACACTTCAGGTTCCAGCTCCAGAACTGTGAGCTGCTGGATGTGCTCAATTAAATGATCATAAAATCTTGGCAAAACAGCATATTTTCTTCTAACCTCACTTTTGTTTTGTCAAGTCCCTCAGCATTTCAGCTATCCTGAAATGGAAAATGTTGTCATTTATGGTTATATTTTGGCAAGATTGTACGATCAGACTTAGATTTAGAAAGGAAAAGATTAGTAATGTTTAATGCTAGCGTTTGATCAGGATGGTCTAGTGTTATCTATGTGGGATCCCAGATAACAGTTTGGAGAACCAGATCAGTCTTTCTATCTCTAGCCTTGTGTGTTACCTTAAGAGCATTGTCCATTCCCTTCCCTGTGGATGCAGCCATAGTTTGCACAGCTAAACCTACGTTTGTGCAGAGGCATAGCTGGAAGGATTCAAGCATTAAGCTCCCTACATGCACCATAGTTTTGTCCATCATCTGGGTGGCTGCATCACTGAACCTGTAAACCATTAGTTATACAAGCATGGCCCCTGATTTGCGTCTTTTACAAAATTAAATGTAAAGAGAGTATTTTGTTAAATAGTTACGCTATAGAAGGAGTTGAAAGGCAAGGGAAAGCCACTTGCTACTTAATGTGTTTATTAGAGATGGAATTAAAGATCTATTGTAATGCAGATTTTTACAACTTGAATTTTACGAGACTCTGTCTTTTGGGTAAAGGTACTATAAATGTTTCAAAAATGTCACTTTCACTTGAAATTGCTTACTCTGGTTTTGGCCATACGTTTTGAAAAATGAAAGAGAAATAATATCTGCCTTGTTTTGCCCTCTCAAATCCAACTAAGAGGATATTATGAGGTAGAAAATACTATTTTTATACCATCTATCACCTTTGTTAACATTTTATTAGACATAAATCATGTAGTTTCAGGTTGCATAGTGACAATATGGTTCACCATGTATTCTATTTTTATAACTTTATTTAAAACTTTGTAACTTGCTGTACCTGAAACCCCAAGTGAGCCAGTTATTGGAGTGTAACAAAGTTTTGACGTCAGAACTGCTATTTATTCCACTGGCAACCATTAGCGATGCATTACCCTTTGGCACTCGTGTTTTCAGAAACATGGTTAAATTTTTATGACTGGTTCTGGCCAATTAGGATTCTTTCTCAATATAGAAATAAGGGAAGAGATCTTTTTTATAACTTA
This sequence comes from Ciconia boyciana, assembly GCF_034638445.1. NCBI lineage: Eukaryota > Metazoa > Chordata > Aves > Ciconiiformes > Ciconiidae > Ciconia > Ciconia boyciana. The sequence continues at coordinate 7,555,641 of NC_132939.1, forward strand.
CTAAATGTAGCTTTCCAAAAACAACAGCATAAAAATATGAATTATTGCACTCAGAGTTCATAAAACATACTATTGAGCCACACTGCAGATTGACTGCTTGCTGTACACCTGTATTTGAGAGGCAGGGGTTAAGCTCGACTGCCTTGTCAAATGCATGAGCCTTTATTAGAATTTAATGTAATTACAGCTGAGTCATGCTCGCAGGTCAGTCTGGTAGCTTCAGTAGGATGTAGAAAGGGGCTGAAGTCTTAAGGCAGAGACAACTGGGGAGATAGAGGGGGTGTGGAGGAAAATTGGGGCAAAAACAATGTCATGTAGAGAAATTTCAGTAGAGGTTTCTCTTGCTGGCTTTTTCCCCCAAAATTTAAACTTCAGCAACACCTAGGCTTCAGAGTGTTTGCATGCACTACGTACAGAGGGTGATGGAACAGCTGCGTAAGAGGGTGCTATAGGATCTGCTGGTGTCTGCGTTCCGGCAATAAGAAATCCCATTGCGTACAAACAGAACCTACAACAGGCACCTTTTCCTTCTGTGTCATTTTGATCATCTTCTCCTGGGGGCTTGGTAATATGCACTGTGTATTCGCACATGAAGTCGTTTGTCTACAAAAGTAACAAACACTTGTTTGTACATGCTGCTTTACTGTAGGTTTATGTTGAAGGGAATGCTCTTTTATATAAGAATATATATCCTGCACTTTATTAATGAGCTTGTGTTCCTTAGATCAGTACTGGAAATATTGCCAGCTTTTGCCATAGGTTGTTTCCTGCAAAAATGCTTCTCTTGAAGACTCTGATCTTTATTATAATAGGCCAACTTTAATATATTGCATAAATGGTTGTGGTTGTAGACTAACGTTCCCTAACTCTGGCAGCCACATCCCAATTTTCCAAGTAAATGAAAGCTGCTTGATCTTAAAGTACCAAGCATCTGCATTTTTTACTCTTTATGTGTGTCATACAGTTATAAAATGGTTTTCAGGCAATTCCAGGTGAACAGCTGTCGCATGAGCAGCCATGGGGAGGGGGAAGAGTTTTGCATATTCTGCTTCTAGTTCTTGTATTGGCCACGTGTGGAGCCTTTGACAGCCCTCACTGCTATCTCCTGTAATTTGGATGTTTGTTCTGGGTGCTGGAGAATCTGACAGCAGACACAGCACGTCAGAGGCTCTGCTGTCTTTTACCAACCTCCGTTTTAGTGACCTTACTAAGTTAATGGAGACAAACATTTTCTTCTTGCAGGGTAGCAACTGGGAAAATTGTTGAAACATATGGAGTAGAAAAAAGTAGTTGTGAGGACTGACAAAGAAGGGGTTTGTTTGCCCAAGGGACTAAACAGAAACACTGCCTAAGAGGTGACAGGATTTGGAGACCATGGGAAAAAAAAAGAGAAAAGCTGTACTTGATTCTACAAGAGAAGGCAAACTGCATGAGATGTTTCCGGTTTCTTTGGGAAAGGCAAGTAGGCAATTAGAGAGGGAGAAAGGATTTTATTGCCTCAGCAACTGTATGAAGGAGACATCAAGTCTTCCAGAAAGTGAGTGTGGTTACTCCTGTGTGCACATTTTGTTTGCATCTGTCTGAATGCTCTGTACTGCCTGAACTGTGTACACGCTGCCGTGACATAAGAGAACCCACACTTTGAAGTTTGAAGCATCAAAAAACACGGTTGTTTTCCTGTATCATCCTTTCAATAGTCTTTTTAAAGAAATTTGATAAGGGACAGGTCACTTGTTTATGCTTTTGTGCTTCATGAGGAAAATCATTAACAGTCTTCTCTTTGTTGGAATGTGCACATTTTGAAGCTATTTGTTAGCTAGTTGTTTCTGTAGAGATGCCTAACTGAATGGGAGTACAAGGTTGACTACTTTTGAAAGATGGAAAACTACTTTAAATCTCAAATTTAAGAATTACACTCTAATGTTAATCCAGCTTTAAAATTACAATGAAATATTTTTCTGGCCCTTTCCTGAGTGCTAATAATTTACAGATATTTAGGTGATAATTGGAACAGTCGTTTTTGGAAATCTGAATAGTGATTGTAGACTTTCTCTTGCTACTGCACATGCAAGATTCACGGAAAAGATCGTCTGTTGGAGAACTTATTGTGAAAAATGAAATTAGAGTAACATTTTGAAAAGTTCTGAAGTAACTGTTCAAAATGAATTCATGTTTAGGCTGTTACAACTTGCAAAAATTAGATACCTGCAATGTGGATATCCCTAGTATGCAGTTTTTATTTAATCATCAGATAAGGTTCTTGAATGAAGACATTTTCAGTGCAGGAACTGCCCTTAAGTACAATACATACTGATGTAAGGCCCAAACCAGTAATTTCCTTGCTCAGACGTTGTTGTTACACAGGCAGTAGTTGCATAGTTTCACTGTAGCTGTAATTCCTTTTTTCTCAGCATTCCTTTCCCAAAAACCATCAGGTACGTTTATCATAAATGCTAGCTTTTTAGATGAAGCTGCTCAAGAATATTCATCTCCTTCAATATGCTACATTAACCTTTATAACTGAATATCTGTAATTCAGACACAGTATATTCTTCTCATTGTCACAGGAATGAACAAAGCATGTAACAGAAGAATAGTGATGGTCCACAAATTAATTTCAGATGTTTTTTATTTTCTTAACATTCACTGTTTCATCGGGAACTAGATTAAACTAGAGATGCAAAGTACACAAGTGATTATTTATTTAAAGTCCAATTGGTGAGGTGTTGTAATGGAAGTTTTTTGTGAAGAACTGAGTCATATCTACAACTCAGTGTTACAGCCCTCTAACCTCAATTTTAGTTTGGGAAAACTGTGATGTAAGTGTAATTAGCTTCAGAGGGTGATCTTAATTTGTGCAGAATTGTGAAACTTTAGTGATTTCATATCACTAAGATAGGATTTCTTTGTAATGAACATGAATATGTTTAATTTGAGCTCTATATTGATGTAGTGGAAAAGAAGCATGGCTCCTAACTATTTGGGTTATACATTGGTAAATGAGAAATAATAGCAAGAAATAAGCATCCTAAGAAAAGACAAGACTTCTTTCCCCTAGAAAATAGGAAGAGCTTTTTAAGTGGTATTTTCTGTGGTGGACACCCATTCATTGTTTAGGGAGCATGGAAATTATAATGTCTTGAGAATACCAATAGGACTGCATTGATTCTTCGTGGAGCAGCAGTGGGGAAGAATATGGAAGAGAGCAGGAAATTCAGGAACATGAGGACAATTAAAAAAATACAGTAATCGAAGGATAAAAAGCAAGTCTGGAAGACAAGAACTATATGCAAGTTTTGCTGAGAAAAATGGAGAGTCAGAAAAATACCAAAAGGCCAAGTGAGTTGAATAGTTCACGATTGAAGGGGATAGGACATTTTTAAGAGGAATAATATGAGTCAGAGGTGAAATTAATGCAAAAGATATAAATGTGGAACGTGACATGCAAAATGGCCAAGAACAGAAGTTAAATATTGATTGACTGTTCAACACCAGTAGTTAAAATTTTTGGGGAAATCAGGGACAGCCAGGAAGAAGCTTTGGAGGAGTCCTCAGGGTCTGTCTTCAGAGTATCTAGTTCTAGGTGGAAATACTGAGTGAAAGACAGATTCATTTTTTTATTTAGAGGCAAAACCTCAAAATGTTAGCATGATTGTGCATTTCTGTCTCACTTCATTTTTTGCTCTACAGCAAAAGTATATATGCCATCTCTTTACAGTTGCCATGGCAAGTACTGTGGCTTCACACCTCTCTGTCCAGTTCAGCATGAAATCGATCAGTGAAAAAGCTTCTCAACATACGCTGGTCCCTTCAGGCTCTGCTCTTCTGTGCAGTCTGGAGTCTCCCGGAAATTACCCACCTTTTTTTTTTTTTGGTAACATCTGTGTTCAGCTTTGAGCTGAGATTTTCAATTTCTTGTTTGAAATGGGCAATAGTTGCCTATGTCTGATTACATTAGAGATTTTCTTACCATTATTTTAATTTACAGGAACTTGTGTAACATCTCCTGTCATATTTGGCCAGACAAGATTTTCTGAAAAAAATCCTATGCACTTTTTGTGCACGCAGGAAGGGAAACAAGGATGATTTAAGTCCTGGGGGTAATGACTTTTGGTTCTCAGGAAGTGGTCTTGCAATATGTATTACAACACACAAAAAAAAGAAATGTGGGTTCTGTATGTTATACTCTTTTAAAAAGAAAACAAATAATAATAATCTACATGCGTCTTGTAATTTTTCTGAGGAAGTTTTTCTATATGTTTTATATAAACTGCAGTTTATTAGAGGGACCAAGGATACTTTGGCATTCATGACACTGATGGAAGGAGAGTCACAGATAACTTTTGCAGACTCAAGCAGAAAGTTTTCTATATATCCAAAATCTAGTTTATCAATGCAGAATACCAGCTTACTAATAAATAGACAGAAAAGAGTAGGCACTATGTTCTCTACCTTTCAGAAATCGTACTTGGGAGACTGTCGACTGCAGGAATAGGAGATTATAAGGGCATGAAGGGGGCTATTCTGCCTATATTTCTAGCACAAATAAATAAATCTGTGATAAAAGAACTCCCCAGTGCAGTCTTAGAAGTATCAGCAAATAAGACAGAAGAGAGAATGGGATGATATAGGCAAAAATTTGATCAATCACGTTTTCTAAGACATGAAATCAGATGTTACCAACTTTAAATTTAACTGCAGATTTCCTGAGCAAACATCGGAATGAAACAACTTCAACCCTAAATCATTTCCAAAAAGAAATTCAAAGAAAATAAATTGTGGATGTTAAAAACATCATTTTTAAACAATGTCAAGAAATTACCTGGTTGATTTTTCTTGATCTAAAGCAAAATCAAATATACTTCTGGAATTCCTAAACCGTGTTTTCCTTTCCTGTTCTTAGAAACATTCTTAAGTAACAAGAATTGCATAAATAGTCTGTCTTGGTGATTTTTGTGTGGTTTATACATAAAGAATTTCTCCTAATGTCTAGCTCAGAGCTGCTTTGATGCCACTTTAGCCAAGTACTCCTTGACTTGCTCTCGCTTGGCATGCAGAATGACTGAATATTGATGTCTCTCTAACAGCTTCTTATAGAGATAAGCATCCTGATCCCCTCCAGCCTTTTTTTATCCAGAAAGAAAAACAAAACAAAGCACAAATTTCAGTGTTTCCATATAAGTCATGTTTTCTAACCACCTTTTTTGTTGGTCCCTGGATCTCTTTCAGTGTGTTGACTTTGTTAAAACACTGTCTGTAAAACTTGGCCCAGTGCTTCAGGTGAGACTTAATTTGCTCTGTGTCACACGGAATAATCGACTCTTAATTTTGTTTATCAGACTTTTGCTAATTATACTGTGAAAATATTTGCCTTTTTTCCTAATATCATCATCTCCTAATGTAGGGTATTTTGTTGAACAATGTAATTCTCCGATTTTGGTGTGGTGGTTTTGGTTTGGGGCTTTTTTGCAGAATTATGCTCATTTTGCCATCTGTGGTTTTTCAGCTCAAAGCCATCCTGAACTTTAAAGAAGTATTACTGTTCCATCAGGATAGAAAAGAATTACTTGTACCAGACCCAGGATTGGTGCCTGAAAAAATCCGCTTGGGTTGCCGTCCAGTTTGGCTATAGACTGTTTATAATTACTGGTTTGCTGGTTTTTAAACTACAGAAATTTCCACCACAACTTCCTAGTTTGCTATAATGTTATGTGCAACAGTCAAGGTCTAGCACTAACTGTGCACTATACTCACTACCTGCAATCCATAATTTTTGTAGGGGGAAAAAAAAAGAAATTATTTCTAACGAAAATACAGGCCTCATGCGACTTTCTTGCAAAACTCCTATGTAGATTTTTTTTTTTTTTTGTCCCTATATATTGGTTCTTCAGTAGCCTCAAAAGAGGGGTGGTCGATGCCCCAAGCCTGTCAATGTTTAAGAGGCATTTCAACAATGCCCTTAATAAGATGCTTTAACTTTTGGTCAGCCCTGAAGTGGTCAGGCAGTTGGACTTAGATGATCATTGTAGGTCCCTTCCAACTGAAAATTATTCTGTTCTATTCTGGTTTTCCAATCTTCTGTTTTCAAGGTGTTTTGTAAAGCGAGCCAGCTACTGCCTGGAAACATGAGCCTATATGATGATGGAATCCTTCATCTGAATTCCCAGATCCACAGTTATAAGCCATGGCTGCATTAGCATTTAGTGTGATGCAACAAGTATGGTGGTGCTTTTGACATGACATCTATACTTTGTTTTGCAGTCTTTGCTGTTGAACACTCTTATCCATAGGACTGAATGTTCCTTAGCGCTCAGAGCACGTTAAACACTCATCTTCATGTTTAGATTCTTTGGACAGGAATTCAGATTATGTGCACTGAAGCCACTCTGATGCAAACCAAAGTGCAGTAAGTGAAGGGTGATCAGAAGGCTCACTTCTCTCCTATCTAAAATGCTGGTGTATCACTCCATACACATGTGCTTCTGACAAGGGGTCTTGGAGTATCAGCTTCATAGCTATGAGAGAAATCTGGTTCACGTCCTCAGGATCATCAGCAGAAATCTTCTTACTTCAGAAAACTGTTTTTCTATCACAAAAATTTATCAGTTAATATAGTGTGAAGAAGATACATATATATATTGAAGACATGCCAGACCCTGATTGTGCAGATTATTTGACTGTTCTGTTTTCTTCACTTTAGACAAGACCTTAGTCAGTGTGATCCACAAAGAGGTGGTATGAGATAAACAAGCAATAAAGGTAAATGGTGAGGAACATATTTTGAGAAGACCCCAAAATATTTTTTACATGATTTAAGTCATTGCCTGAATTGATTTGCTCATCAATTTGCTCAAAAGAATAAAGATGCAAAATAACTGTAATGAAATGAACATGTCTTTTATCCCCCCATCTAATAGAACCAGAACTCTGTGATCATCTTTTCAGCAGATAACATCTTCCATAACCTTTTATTCATGAATCCGTGTTTCAGATAACTCAGTGGTTTTATGGACAAAAGCAGTAGTCATACTGCTTTACATGAAGAAATCAGTCCAAATGCATGAATGTTGAGTGATCAGCCTTGCAGAGGAAGTTCTTTGGGCAATAGTTTATGGATTCTTTTGTAAGACAGAGCAATAGCTCTGGGATCACTTGAGGATTACTTTTATAAATCAAATGGAGCTATACACTTTGTAACAAATCTAATAACCATACTGTGAATATAACACAAAAGTCATTGGTATTGCAGGAGGTGTGTGGTGGGGATAGAATTTACTGCGCCAAGTTCATGGCAGTGTTTTGCGGAGTAAAACCGGAGGTATGCTTGTCCTAACATTAACGAGTTCTGCTGGATGGTTCTACTGAATTCTGTTTGATTTTATTTGCTATTTTGTTATTGGAAATGTCTTTTGAGTTTCTTTTATAGAAGTTTTTCAAATGGAGTTATACTTAGCGTTATGGTATGCCACCTTAGGGAAGAGTATACTCTAGATAATACATTATACTGCTGAAATGAAATAGTAGGGTATTTCTTTAGTATTTCCCATGGGAGATTTGAAACATTACCAGAGCACGTTGTAGGAACACCAGTGGAGCCATCTAGTGTCTTTTGAAGAATTTAACAGATTACCCATGGCTTTGCCATGGCAAAGATAAATTTATTCAAAATAAAAGGGTAATTTTTTCACTTGAAGTGCTGGTATTTGTATTTATGTTGATATCAGTAGTCCAGCTTGTGAACAGGAACACAAATATATTTGTATAGTAACAAAAATGAAACTTTCTTCCAGTGAGGATTGTTCTATTCAGTAATGAATTGTTTCTGCTAAAAGGGTGTTGTACCAAGTGGAGAGCAATGAAACTCCATTTACTGACACTTCCAAAGAGAAACCATATTGTAACTGAAAAATCAGTTATTTTGAGAATGTGCAAAAATACTGAGCTATAAACTAGCTTGTATTTACAATTTGATTCTTAAATTGTTCATGTCATCAGGTAACGATGAGCGATTATCTCATATCCTGCCAAGAATCCAACATCAAAAACTTTGAGTCTTATATTAGTACCCTGATATGGAAAATGAACCTGCTTGAAGTAAATATGTAAGTGATTCAGGACTAATTGTTTAACTTTCTGTGTGACAAAACACAACCAAGGATTAATGTTCCGGATGTGTGTCAAACTACACTTTTTGTATAATTGGACTAAAGACACAGTTGCTTTATCTTAATTTCAGGTTTATCTTTATAATTCTGGAAAAAAAATTAAAACCAGGATCACTGATCTATAGTGTTCTTGAAGGCTTAAATAATTTAAAACCTTTTACCAACTTTATGAACAATTTGCACTAAAGCTTTTCACCTGCCTGAAGGGCTGCCACATAGCTGGAGTCCTTTGGAGTCTGGGACATGAGTTAAAAGGCAGGAAATTCCAATTAGATACTAGGGGGAAAAACATTGCCATAAGGGTGGTAGTACTGGAACAGGTTGCCTGGAGAGCCTGTGGAATCTCTATCTTTGGAGATGTTCAAGGCTCAACTGGACCTGGCCTTGAGCAACCCCATCTAATTAGACCTGTGTTGAGCAGGGGGTTGGACTAGAAGACCTCCAGAGGTCTCTTTTGACAAATTATTCTCTGATTCTGTGATTCTCAGGTAAAAAGATGACACCTCAGAAAAAAGTTCTCCATAACAGTCTGGACATTTGTGTATCAAATAGATTCTTGCATAATTCCAGTGTTGGAAAACTTCAGTTTAAATAAATACCTAAGTAGACTGTACTTGTCTTATGAAGCCTATCAAGGTCATGTTACTGTGTATTTTCTAGCATCTCAAAGGGCGTTCAGCATCACATGGAAATTACCCGTAATTATTTTACTTATAAGATCTTAGCCTGTAATAAAGCAAGTAATACAAAAGAAAGTACTAGTCTAATTGGGGAGTCAGCTACGGTGCAAAAAAAGATGGAAAACTGCTCATAAACATAGAGAAATGCAGCCTATAAAGTCCCAAGCCATGGAGCAGAATGTTAAAATGTTCTTTTCAGATAAGCCAGTTCTCCTTTATTCTGGTTGGAAAGAAATATAGTTAAAATGCCGCTGGAGTAAGTTGGTTTTGGTTTTTGGATTTTTTTTTTTAGAGTATTGCAGAACTCTCCTTTTATATCACATTAAGTTAATGCCTTTAGACTATTTTATTGCTCTCTATGGAAAAATAGATACTGAACTTTTCCTTCAGTAATGATCAAAAGTTGTTGACCTTGGGATCCTAATCATCCTTTTGTAGCAGCAAAAGGATTTGGGAGTTGCTTTCTCTTCTTCTGAATTTAAAAAAGCTAAAAACCATTTTATCTGAGAGCAGTGTCTTTTTTGAGTTTGCTATCAGAAAATAGCAGTTTCCAGTTAATACCGGTGTTATATTTGCTTCAAAAATCCCCGGTAATCACTTTGGGAAAAATTAAGAGAAAGAAGCCCTTTCAGTGCCAATGTTGTATTTATGCATTCAGTTCAGGTTTTTCTAAAAATAAAATGAATCTTTTATACCTAAGGGGTACGTTATTCTTAGGTTGGAGTATGTTTATACATATGTAAAAAGTGTAATATGTGTATGTTTTGATAAGTTTAAGTAAACATTTTCGGGGTGAACTTTACAACGGAGAATTACAATAGCTGTTCAAATATAAACATGCTGTAAGAGACTTCTAGATCATTGAATCCAATTGCCTGATATTATAAGCCACTGCATAATTTAATCTCCTCTGCTATGCTCTGTCTTAAAAGTAATTAGGAGTGCTATATGCAGTGCTCCAGCTATTCTAGAGTCTAATTTTTCATTATATGAAACTTTCTTTAAATTTCCGGTTAAAGTAGTTACCTAATTCAATTTTAGTTGAATAAAATTAACTAATAGTTGATTAATATCTATTAGCTCTTTTCTCTCCCTGGTATTTAAAATACTTGGTTTAATATTAACATCTATTCTTGGCCTTCTTTTTTGTATGCAAAACAAGTTTGGGGTTTTTTTATACTTTCATCTCATAATAATAGCTCTCATTTCTTCTAGTCATCCTATTAGAGCTTCCTTATGCCAGTTCCACTTGACTTGCTCTCTTTTAGGTAAGGCTCCCGTAATGGCGTACAATAGTCCGGATGACATCTTATCACTAGTACTTTTCTATTCCTAATGAAAAGACTTCTGACTTGTACATCCTAGGATTTTGTTTCCTTTTTTATGGCTGTGTTCACACTATTGTTTACTGTTCATTTTATGGTCAAATAAAACTTCACGTTCCTTTTCCTCACGGTTGTGCCCAGATGATGAGCTTCCAGCTCGGGTAAAGTTTTTTTCTGGCACTTCAGTACGTGATTTCACATGTGATGCTGTTCAACTCATCACATTTCTCTTTGGTCATTTCTTTATGAGCTTTGTCACCCTTTACTGGGGTACTTGCAACAAATTTAACTAGATTGACGTTGCCTCTTCTAGGTTAGTAGAAACTTGATTACAAATACTTTTTGCTCATGGGTTTTTAAGGGTCATGTTTCATGATAGTTTAAATGGACTTATGCAACAGCTTCCATTCTGATAGCCTGGCAGTCACATTTGTATACTTCCACATTATTTCTTCTACATGGTATCTTTTTAACTTAAGCTGTTCATTTTGGCTGCTTGAAAAAAATCAGATTGTGTTGATTATGTAACTGTTCAGTTACCTTTTACGCTTGGTGGAGGTGACTCACTGTTTTGTTTTACCTCTGGATGTCATCTTGTTTCACAAGTGGGGCGTTTTGGTTTTTTTTTTAATGAATCTCAATTGGATATATTTTCCCAGTGGAGAGAAACAGAGCAGTAATTTAAAATTGTGTGTGTACTTTCAGGACCAAGCATTATTCAATTAAATATTCTCTCATTTCTCCAAATACTTACATCTTCAGACTTTATGTTGTCATCTACAGTGGCAAGTAACTAGACTGTGCATGTAGTCTCTGTACATTAAAAAATATAGGTGGTTGAAATTAGGGTATTTCACCAAAAACATTAATTATTCTTATTTCCTATATTTAGTTAAAAGATAATTTGCACAATTTCTGGATGTTCATTGTGTAGGAGGGAGGTCCATTTGAATGCATCATCTCATGACTTGTATGAAGTAAAAATGTCAATACACGAAACGCTGATTGTCAGAAAAGATCATCACTGGTGAAATGCAGCTAAATTTGCCAGATTTTATTACAAGATATTTCATAAATGAGATAACAGAATTAGAATTTAATATAGAATTGCCTGTAAGATTCTACGTGTCTACAGAGCAACAAGTTGTTAATGGTTCCTAAACAAACTAGTTTTATTTTTATGATTGCATTCTGATATTGAAATTTTTGAATTAGAAAAAAGGTCGAGGTTGCTGGGAAAGTGAATTGCTGCTGAATTGTGTTTTAAGACAGCATTTTAAATCAGAAGCATTCTTACAGTTGTTAATATTCTATTATTTTGTATGACTTTAGCAGTTCTTCAGAATTTAATGCTTACCATTGTAACTAAAAGTCTGTTATCTTAGGGGACATACCTTACTTTTCAGATACAGTGTTTGAAAATCCTGACTTTCTTAAGGTTTTGATATGACAAACTAGTAAAATACTCCCTTTTAAATACACATATAAACCTTATAATCTTTAGTAGGATTAAGTACATTATTTTCTTTCCAAGAATGGGTTGCAATGTTATGAGAAGTAAATATAGATTTAATTTTGATTTGAAGTGCTTTGTAATTTGGGACAAAAGAGTTTATATTTTCAGAGAGTTTGTAAATTCAGAAGTAACAAGTACGATTTAACAAGGTAAAGTAACCATTTTGTGTAAAGAATGGGTAGTAGAAGCAAAGAAGTCTTCTGGTGTAGGTTTTTCTGTCTAGCTATAAGGGTCACACTCATCTCATTTCAACGTAATGAGCTCACCAATGAAGTACCATAAGGATATGTGGGTAGGGTACACAACCTATATATTCATAAATGATCTAAATAAGACAGTGAATTGGTGGCATAATCACCGATGATGGTTGTTTAGGCTAAGTTACCTAATACAGCAAAAATGAAAGCTCATTCTGAAGAACTGCAAAACCTTACAAGGCAAGCAGGTGAAGAGACATGTAGTTAAGTATAAAGTAATATGTGGCAAAAAACATGTTAGGTTTACTTATGTAGTGATGGGCTATGAGCTGACCAGTCATTAATGGCCTTATAATATGTAGTTCTATGAAAACGTAATGCTCAGTGTTCACTGGTGGTTAGAAGAGCATGCTAAAAACTACTAGGAAAGGAATAGAGAACAGAAGAGTGAATGTTAGCGTGTCATTTAAACCCATTATGTGATTGTATTTTTAATTTTATGCACAGTTCTTGTTCCCTTGTCTCAAAAAGGATAAGACCTGGTACAAGCAAAGATATGGAAGAACAAAACTTTGTGGCTTCTGTCATTTCCAGCTGAGTGATGCTCCTACTGCAATTCTGCCATGATTTGCATTCCTCTTGTGTTCTGCTTCTCATATTTCTTCTTCCAACAATTAGGAGCATATAGCTGGGAGATGTGACGCCGTCCAAGCGATGGGCAGACAGTTTAACGCGTAAGGTGGGAGTCAATTAGGAATGTAGACATGCTCTTATATGAGATAGCTTAGGTAAGAATGACAGGAGGGAAGAAAAAGTTACTGTTTCATTTGTAATAAATTCTTGATGCCAGGTGTATTCATCCTTAGTGTTCTAAGGTTTAACTATCATGCCAAAAAAAAGAATAGTTTGTCAAAGGAAATAAAAATCCTGCAGGGCTTTATCAGGCCCCTCCAATACTGTCAGCTGCTGAAAAATTAAGAAAAGAAAAAAGCTTTGTGGCTCAGATTGTTTTTCCATTTGTTATGTCATAGTATTGCCACTGAGTCTCAAGGTCTAGACTCATATTTTGTTAACAAGGCAAAGGCTATGCAAATATATTCCAAGTATCTGTAGCAGCAGGTCTGTCAAAGTAACAATTATGCACAATCTTGAGCAAGCTCTCTCCATGAATAGAGTGCTTTACAGTGCCAGAATTTATGATGTGGAAAAGTATTGTGTAAATTTGCTTTGTTAGCTAAAGAAAATTTAACAATCGTTACATTCATTATTCAGTTCTGCATGGAGGAAAAAGAGATGCTTTTTACATGCTGTATGTCTGTGTTTTTATAACCGTGTTACAACATGTAAATCAAATTGTAATAGGAGTCATTTTAAAACAATTGAACGTGTGGGTGTAGGTAGGGTGAACTGCCTTTTGACAGTTCATCACATGTTGCTTTTTAAATCATCAGCGTACATTCTGTTACCTTCAAGTTCATGCTTAATACGCAGATAAATATGTCAGTAAATTAAACCTTTTATTCAGCTAATGAATTAATACCCTTGGAAGTTGGATAGCTATATTCTAATCTTGGAAACTGACTACGAGATTATTTTGCACTTTCTTCATAATCCTTTGTTTATGAACAGATTACTATGTATTTCTGAAATGATGAGTTTAGAGGAGAAAGCACTGGACACTATAATGATTTAACTTTCTTTGCTAGAAAAATAATTTACTTTATCTGAGATTCTGTTATGTATAAAATTTCCTTCTTCATTAATATCCATATTATGGAGAGAATCGTTAATTACTGACTTAGGTAAGGTAGAAACATATTTGGACAGCACAAAACAAAATGTTTCAGGCAGGGAAAGCAGTTAGTAGAGAAAGTACACTTTTTTTGTTCATTTAACATACAGGAGAGACAAGATCTTGTCTTTTGAAACCGTAACATTTCATATATGGTATTTTGGTCATTATATGTAGTTGATCACAACCAATCAGTAATTGATCAGTAAATCTGACTGAATGATAAATCTGTTTGTGTGCCTTGCCCCCAGTCTGGAACCCTGAATGTAATTTCAGATTCCTCTGAGAATGGCCATTGACACTGGGAAAAAGATTATGTGATCTGCTCATTCCATGCATGTTGAAAAAAATGTATCTCAATGATTGTTGCTACAGATTTTAGTATTGTTATATTCATGGGCTGAAAGATGTTTATACACAGCTGTTATGTTTCTGATGTCAATTTGTACTTTTCAAATTGCTGATGTGTATCCAGAATTTCTTTCTGTATTCTACTGGGTTTTGGCAACTGAATTAAACAGAACTTTCCTTCTTTCTAAGGCCAGTAGCAACATTTATTTTAAGTCCAATGAAGCACCATTGTGTCTTTAAAGAAAGTGTGAATTTACGTGTGGGTTGTTGGGGAATCATCATAGAATAGTTTGGGTTGGAAGGGACTTTTAGAGGTCATCTAGTCCCCCCCCGTCCCGTCCCCCCCCCCCCGTAATGAACAGCAACATCTTCAACTAGATCAGGTATAAAGATATCTTTTTAGATGCTAGTATAGAAAGAATAAGTAAATAATACATAAGATTTATCAACTCTAAGGAAAGTGGCTTTACTAGCTTTTCTTACACTGAAAAATAATCTTAGAAATAGAACTTTATGAGATTAACATAATGAGATGAACATTCACCCTTAAAAAGTGATCATGCAAACTGTCAGCAGAAATGCTACAAAACCATCAAAACTTCTTGCAGTAATTGTTAAAGTAGTATTGGTTATTAGGAGATCTGAAATAACCAGTAGATTCCTTGATGTATGTAATATATACATCCTGGATCTGATGGGGTGGTGTGGTTTCATTGGCTGTGGAGTTTACTGCGTAAGTCTGTTCTTGCTGCAGAACTATGCTGTAGCCTATCTGCTTCCGCTCGTGGCTGAATGGAGGTAGAACCACAATGGCTGTGCTTGTCAAACCAAAACCATCCTGAAGTAGAGGGGCATTCCTGCATCAGTAGAGACCATAAATCGGCTGAATATGAGCGAGCTGAATATGCTGGCTGAATATGCCGGCTGAATATGAGCCAGCAGTGTGCCCAGGTGGCCAAGAAAGCCAATGGCATCCTGGCTTGTATCAAAAATAGTGTGGCCAGCAGGACTAGGGAAGTGATCGTGCCCCTGTACTCGGCACTGGTGAGGCCGCACCTCGAATACTGTGTTCAGTTTTGGGCCCCTCACTACAAGAGAGACATTGAGGGGCTGGAGCGTGTCCAGAGAAGGGCAACGAAGCTGGTGAAGGGTCTGGAGCACAAGGCTGATGGGGAGCGGCTGAGGGACCTGGGGTTGTTTAGCCTGGAGAAAAGGAGGCTGAGGGGAGACCTTGTCGCTCTCTACAGCTACCCGAAAGGAGGTTGTAGAGAGGTGGGGGTCGGTCTCTTCTCCCAAGTAACAAGCAATAGGACAAGAGGAAATGGCCTCAAGTTGCACCAGAGGAGGTTTAGACTGGATATTAGGAAGTTTTACTTCACTGAAAGGGTTATCAAGCATTGGAACAGGCTGCCCAGGGAAGTGGTTGAGTCACCATCCCTGGAGGTATTTAAAAGACGTTTGGATGAGGTGCTTAGGGACATGGTGTAGTGGTGGTCTTGGTAGTGTTAGGTTAACGGTTGGACTTGATGATCTTAAAGGTCTTTTCCAACCTATATGGTTCTGTGAATTTGTGATTCTGTGATAAATCCTTCTGTGATTCGCCTCTTTTTTTCAGTTATTCCTCTCCTTGATTTCCGTGACCATGGAAAATGAACATTTTTGAAAGAGCATCTGGCGGTTTTGCTACCTGATTCACTGGTTTGCCCAGCAAACTGTTCTCTGCTCTGTCGTCTTTATTTGTGCTGCACTGTGCTCCCTGGAGGTTGTGTGAGAACAGGAGAGGGAATGCAAACCAGTACAAAAAGTGCCAGAGGTGTAAAGGAAGCTGGTCAGCTTTAAGGTTAAAATCAGTGTTACTAAAGCTGAGGGTCACAAAGAATGTTTGGTAGACCTGAGACAATGATACAGGTATTCAACTGTTCTTGCATTATGTCTGCTGAACCTTGTAAAACTAGACTGTCCTATTGCTGTGAATGCTAACCTAACATATACCTCAAACTAAAATCCCCAGATGGGGCAATGTAAAGTCAGAGAAATATTTATGATTCTTCTGATGGGTGGTGTCTTATCCTTTGAGCTGTCAGGTCTCATGAATGAAAAACATCATTCTAATGGCTTGGTTTTCTTGGCACATCTGAATGATGACAGCATATTACATATTTTACATATATTATGTAATAAAGGTGGCATGCATAACAATGTTATGTATTTTATAACAAAGGTTTTAACTCTGGCTAGCTGCAAATTGCATAAAATAATATAATTTGCTCTTATTACTCAGCCAAACTTTGTGTTACTTAGGAAACTTAAAAATACATTTTTGCAAATTTTGGTGAGGCATATAATTTTGAAATTTGCCTCAATAATCACTAGTCTTATTCTATCAGTCTTCCCTTTGCCAGAAAGAAATTACCTCCTTAATCTGTAATTTAGCCAGAGGGGAACATTGTTCATTAGGAACTTAAATTTTCATATTTGCTTTTGACGGGATTGAACATACCTGCTGTGAAAGATGTCTAATATGGTAAGATTTCTGATGTACTCTGTGGAAATTATATTTGATATTTGTGGTTTTTATTAAATAATTATATCTTTTCCTTTAATTGAAACAGTGTTTATAGTTCCTTCAATTTAGAACACTAGTTTTTACTGAAATTGTGTTTGTGTTAGTGGACAGAATAGTGGAATGCATACTTTATATAAAAATAAAAATGAATGTTAAAATAACGACCAATCTGTTTTGAGGCATCCTGAAATTTCTTCCAGGTATGCTTGAGAGGTTGTTAGAAACAGTTTTTGGTGCTTGGAGTCAGTGAGACACAAGGAGCAAAGGACAGCTTTGTTTTACGGAATCTGTAGCGGAGTAAGAAGGAGAGGAAGTTTTGCTGGAAGCTGCAGGAGAATAATTAAAGCAGGAAATCATAGAATCATAGATTCATTAAGGTTGGAAAAGACCTCTAGGATCATCTAGTCCAACTGTCAACCCAACACCTCCATGCCTATTAAACCATGTCCTGAAGTGCCACATCTACATGTTTTTTGAACTCCTCCAGGGATGGTGACTCCACCACCTCTCTCGGCAGCCTGTTCCAATGCTTGACAACCCTTTCAGTAAAGAAATTTTTCCTAACATCCAATCTGAACCTCTCCTGACACAACTTGAGGCCATTTCCTCTTGTCCTATCACTTGTTACCTGGGAGAAGAGACCGACCCCCACCTCACTACAACCTCCTTTCAGGTAGTTTCAAATAACTAGTTTCATAAGGGTTTGTATAGGAGAGAGAGAAAACAGGCAATTGACAAGAGGAGACAGAAAAAGGCAAGCATTTTCATGTTTGGGACAGTAGTTCTGACAGTATAGGATGTTCAGTGTTCTACAGTTTAATACAAAAAGGGTTTTTGTTGGGGTTCCTTTGGTGTGATGTCTTCAAGTTATATGGAAAGAAGTATTTAACTTTTAGAATGTATGCATACTTTTAGAATGTATGCATTTTAAGTGTTCCCTACTCAAGTGGGAGTACATGGTACATAAAAGTTTACCAACTCATAAATACTTACAATGACATTTCTGTGATCTTGACACACAGAATAAAACTATTATTATAGCCCTCAAATTTGAAAATATGAACTTACTTGGTTCTGTGGAAATTGCTTTTCACATATGCTTCTTCCTGTTTTCAGGTCTTTGTTAATCAGTGGCTGAAATTTGATTTTGTAGCACAAAAACCAGCTTAGACTGAACTGTCAGTTCTCAAATAGATATATGGGCTTTTTCCAGAGCTATAATTAATTTTTTATAAAGCTAGGAATGTAATGACAAGGTTCGTTTATAAGTTGATAGATGTTATAATATTTTTTTTTTTTGCAAACATGAAAACCATGCCAACTTCCCATTTGTCAAAGGTAATTTAAAATTTTTTACAGAATATTCAGATACATTTTTTGAGAGGGGCATTGCACTGAGGCAGAGTAACGCTCATAGGTAGGATGCTGAAAGTTTCAGGAGTTTATGACTGGACTACTTTGTGGTTTGCTTGTAGGTGTGCCTGGCCCACCGGAGCCGTGAGTGAAAGTCATAGCTCTCTGAGAGCTGCTAGGTGACCTAGGTGAAGTGAGTCAATGACATCAAACCAGGTCTGTACCAATATCCTCATTATAGCTGGTGCGACTTGGCACCCCTGTTGGCAGTCTCAGTGGAGTTACTGAATCAAACAAAGCACCAGATTGGTCTCCTCATTTGATGTGCATTGGCAAGAGTTAGCTGAAAAACTTTTTTTTTCCAATTCTCTCAAAGAAACCATTTATTCTGGTTGAGTAGAAGGTAGTTTTCACTGTTGACAAGGGATCATCACTTCCCGACTTTCTATGTATTCATACATAGAATTTGTAAGGGGAGCAATAGTGAAAGATCAAGAGCAAGTATTGTTATATACACATAAAAAATGCTGAAACACCTTGAAAGCATAATTGTACTTTTCTGTGAAATTACTTGAATGATTGATGTCACAGCATCCTCTGTGACAACAGAGAGAAACTAGATAAGGGAAAAGATTTTTTCTATTTATTTTGTAGAAGCTATATTCGTGCTTTATTTTTTTCTGTGCACATCCCTCTCAGCTGAGTAAAATAAAAAAGAAATATTTTCATAAAGCGTTGTAGAATACCAGAGGTTAACTGAAAGCAGAAGAGCCTGAAATACATTAGGAAACTTCAAATTCTTTCTCATTCTGCTCTTTCATATAATTGAGAAGTGTGGATCCAATACTGTCTATCGGAATTGCTATGCTATGTGTCGTAGTATAATATAATAAAATACTATTGTTATGACCTGAACAAAGGGTCCTGAACCCAAGGTTCTGTGGTATTTTCCGACTGTAGCAAACAGTACAAGAATTCTGCAAGCTCTTGAGGTTGTTGCGCAATAAAATCTATTAAGGCTTCAGCAACGTACGTAGCAGCTGAAATAACTTTTTATTATTTTTAGAATTGGCTAGGTTGTCCATGTTCCCAGTGTTCTTTTAAAATCTTGAATACTTTTTTCTTGGAGAATGTCAAAATTAATAAAGAGGGAGTGAGCATGTTGAATATTTTGAGAAGTTAGAGGTTGCTGGGACTGTAGCACTTGGGAATTTATCAGAAATTACCATGCTATTACTGCACACACACACTCAGAAGCCAAATAAGAGCTAAACATATGACAGATATTGTCTGCTTTTTAGCAGACATAAAATGCTCTCTGTGTGACCCTTTGTAGTCTTAACAGGTTTTGATGGTATCCTCAAGACCCACCTAAAAACCCCATTCAATCTTGGTCTGTCATGTTTTGATATGCTCTCTCTTCTCAGGATTTTTTTAACTATAAGCTTGGCTTCTTTATTTGGTATTTAGGGATGTTCCCTGTTTTACCTTTCCTGCTTTTTCCACTATGTGCTGTTTTTGCAATATAATAAGACAGGATCATAGACAGATTTTCACACTAGATAAGTATGGTCATGGAACATAAAACTTCTAATGCCCAAAGAAAACACTGGAACACTGAAAAAGAAAGCGAAAAGAATTTCTGCATACCTGGGGAGAGCAGAAGGCATGTGACTGTAGGACATAAACATGTTCAGCATAGGGTACACGGCTTTTGTTATTTATTTGAGGTTATTCTGGAAACAGGATTTACAGATGATATAAACAAAAATCTGAAGGCAGAAGGCTAAATTAAGCATTTTTAGTGAAAATCATGTGTGTAACTGGCAGTTATTATTTGAACTTAAGCATAAAGAATGGTAGACAAGGGAAGAGTTTTATTATGTTCTAATAAATGTTTCTGAATGCTTGGTAAAATATTTTTCTTTAAATAAATGTGTCATGCTTATAATCTAATAGATTAGTCCTTGTCATCACTATCATCATTGTTACTGTCCTGTCAAAAAAAGAGTTGATATATGTATTTCCTTTCATAAAGTAATAAATGTTTCATAGCTGTGTACTTGGTTTGATTAATTGAAATGTATGAGATACCCAAGATGCTTAAAATTGTTTCTTCTAGTCCACGAAGAAACAGGAATTCAGAGAACTGGCCTGAACATTTTAATATAGTTGTCATAATCTCATGAAATGCCTCTATTTTTAGTAAAGATTGATGTTCACCAAGACACCTATATCCACTATTGATACACGAAATGCAATGTATAATAAACAGGTTGTATACAGAGGCTATAATTTCACACAGTTGAAAGGCTGACATCAAAATGTCAATCTAATTCTTTTTCAATCTTTTTTATTTGCAAACTCCAAAACATTTTCCAGCTGAAGCATCTCTCTACCAAAGAGTAAATTACAACTTCAAATATACTTCTTTTTTAATTACCTTTTCCTAATCACAAAGGGTTGGCAGACCAGAAGTCAAAGACCACTGTCCCAAACATCTTAGCCATCCGTATGCTTATGACTTGCTTAAAGAAATGTGATCAAATTTCTAGCAAGTTATAAATATAGTTCAAAATACTTTTTCAGATTGGTTGGTAGCACAGCACTAGTACAGCACTAGTTCATAGCATGGATTACTGTCTGCTGGAGGAACTAGACAATGGCAATTTATAATTTTTTCCAGATCTCATTTATTTTCATCTCCCAGATACAGAATTTTAAAGTTAATTAGTTTGCACAAGTTGAAACACTGCCCAGCTGGACAAAGTGGTACAGATTTTCAAGAAAATTCCTCTCGTTATATTGAGGGGAAATAGAATCTCAAAGCTATAACTACATAGCTTAAATTGGTTTAAATATGTTAAGTGGATCATTGTGCTTTTCAGGAACTGTCAGTTCTTATTAAGCTGAATAGTTGTATTTAATTATGTGCTGGGCAGTAATCAATTCAGAAATGTGTATGTGTGATCATGATATCCCTTATGAAATCTGTTCATTCAAGGTATTTCCCGGTTTTTGTGCTATGTTAAATAGGTTGCTCTAATGAGGATACCATTGTGTAGCTAAATGTTCTTCCATATGGCTGCGTTCATACCTTCTTCCTTTTAACAGAGCTTTTTCTCTTCTCCCCACCCCGGTACATTTTCTCACTCCAATTGGATGGGTGCAGAAAAGGTTCTGATTCCCTGTTCATACACTATTTTAAAACTGTAGCCACTGGAGTTGGCTAAATTATGTCATAGTGCCAGTCGTCTTGATGTTAAACTGACCTGAAAGAAGGACTAGACTTAAGCTGATATTTTGAAAAAGTTTGGGTTTTTGGTTTTTTGGGGTTTTTTTCAGAATTACTATAATGCTGAAGTGTCAAAAGGTGTATGGGCAGCTGCCCTTTTGTAGCTGAAACAGTTAAGGGAGTTGCTCTCTCCATCCGTTCACTGCTGCCCATGTAACTTAGACAAAATTATATGACTTAACCTAGTGGACCTTGTAATAATTTGAATGCTAATCAATGGGACTAAAGAGCAGTTATCCAAAACGTAATCAAAACTCAGATGTGGAGGCAGTGGCTTCTTGTTAGGGGCAGGAATATATATTGTTTTGCAGGTACTGCTTAAAAGTGCAGCAACGTGTTGGTTAATCTTTTTGAATCTGTGAAATTCATTGAGATTTTGAGAGAGAGATCAACCTCAGAGATGTGTCGTCTTCTCCCTTGCAGTGCCACTTTCCCTTCCCAGTACGGGAATATTAAGCAAGAACGACCTTAAAGTTAAGAAAGCAGAATGCTAAGCACAAAAATGCATGTAAAACTCTGCTCTCCCCAGTCATTAAGTGCCTGAATCGAAACTACACTGAAGTATTTTATCTACTTATGATCCAGTGTGCCTTATTTGCCCAATTATTTTTGAAACAACAAATGCCACTAAAAAGAAAGGTGTTTGTCCCATGGCAGGAACCCAGGATTTTTTTCCTGGCAGGTAAGTGTTAACCACAAGGCTGTGCAGTCGTGTTCTATCTTGTCTGCTTCTCCTCTAGGTCCAAGAGCCGTTCATTCTTTCCTGCACTTTGGCCTCACTTGACTAAGGGTTCTGCTCAGCACAGCAGGTACCCTGGTGGTCAGGGCATTCCTGTTGAATGTGAAAGGTGTCCTTTTGAGTTCCTGCATGTTGAAAAAATGAAATTTTAGTTAGGTTTCCATTTCTTTGAAATCAAGCAGGAAGGGAGTAAAGAGTTAAAGAAGCTTAAGTAGCCGCTGATGGGTGGGTTGGACCAGCTTTCAATGTTGACATATGAAAACTACTTAAACTATTGCTTTGGGAATAGCCCTAGTGCTTCTGAGACAAGTGAGCGCTACTATGTAATTCCTGCTATACAAGGGGAAGACACTGCACTGTTATAACTAAAATTGAGGCTATTTATTTGTGATTTTCTTACAGGAAACAGATTCGAGCTCTTCTAGGACAGTTCAGCCAGTCAGAGGCTTTGTTAATCTCCTCTGGAGTTGAGCCAGGGACTCTAGATGGAGTTCTCTTGGATGCTGGCTGTTCTTCTATGCAATTTGATACACCTGAAAGAGGTTTTTCCCTGCAGAAGGACGGACCTTTGGACATGAGGATGGATAATGACAGGTACCTGTTAATAAAATATTTCTCCTTGAAACTCAAAAACTGTGTGCTCAGCAACCCCCATGCATTTCATTTCCCCTTAAATTGAAGAATTCTCATCATCAAACCACATCTAATTTTGCATGAGTATACTGTCTTTCTTTTGCCACAAAGCTTTTTTCGATCTTAATACTTAGAATCCTGGTTATCATCTTTTCCTTCTTCGAAATAAGAGGAAAGTTCCAGTGATGAGTAATGAAACCAGTAACATTTTTGTTAACTATACCATTAAAATTGTACATTTTTGGAGTGTATGGTATACAGTCACAGGGGCGTCTCACTCTGAGGCCTGTCTTCTCCCTGTTATTTCCACCGTTTCTCAGACTGTACTTGATGTGCGAGCTCATAACCCCTTACTGCAGTCCCTTTCCTTTTCTGCCACACACTATTGTGGAATCTTCGCTTGAGCATGTTCAGTTGCTCCCTCAGGAAAGGAGCAACCTCCCTCTCTTCTGCAATGGCCATCTGACCCAGTTACTTCTCTCTGAAAGGACCGTAATATAAAATAAATAAATACAATCTCATCCATGATATCTGCCAATTGAAATCAGATAGCAACATTGCTTTTAACACACCAGTATAATGTTGTCTTCCATGCCTGTAGATTTATTATAAGCTTCTTTTCACATTGTGTAGGAGACACATCAGTCTTACTTAATTGTCAAATTAACAATTACTAAATAAATCACCTCTATTTAAATTATTAGAATTGGTGTTTAGTACATTCAAGAGCATGCAAATCAATGGTGGAATGATAATTTCTACTTATGCAGCAGTTTTCATCTTCAGACAACCTAGTATATTTCTGTAGCATTGTGCTTTTCACAGGAACAACCAAAGATCTCTGTTGTATAGATGATGGCAGTAATTGCATAATGCATTACTGGGAGACCAAAAATTTTTGCTTTGTGTTTTGATGAACCTGCAGTCTTAAGAAATGCCATTTGATCTTTCATCGCTCGCATAGAGCCGATGGGAAGCCTCAGTTTCTAAGGAATTCTCTTAACACATTAATGTTAAGTCTTAACACAGCAAATTTCATGATACTCGCTTTTTCCAGTTTTGTGTAAAAAGCTCATGTGATCCTCCTGGGATTCAGCCCTCAGATTTCAAGAATCTGAACTCCAGGCTCATATTTGCATCATGAGAATACATACATGGAACAGGAGCATAAGAACAAAGGATACCTGTGGCATAACAAAAGCCTTACACTACGGTTGTTGCTATGATACTACTTGTCTCTGATTTCTAAGTTTTGTTATCTTTTGTAAGATACTGCAGGAGAGTAATAAATGCCTGAAAAATATTCTGCACATTCATGTCTTTGCAAAAGAGAATTTATTAAGTAGGTTGTATGTTTTCTCCGATTAGTAAACCCATATATGATGTTCATAAAATACCTTGAACTATTTCAATAGCAAAGTGACATTTATTTAAAAAAATAAATGCATGGCTTATACTGTTTATATTGTAATAATTCCTGTCATTTGTAATATTAGGTCATTTCTGTTCTCTCAAAACAGTATTTGGATATAAATTCTTATGCCTTTTAGTGAAAAGTAAAGCTAAATTGTTTTCATGAGCGACTGTTTTCATAGCAGGGGATGTGAAAGAAAAGATCCTTGAAATCAGTTCTGACTAGAAGATAACATATAATGCAAGGTGATTAAAATGAACTCATAAGGGGCAAGTTTATATTCTAAAGCTGGCTAAATAAAAAGTCACACAGCATTTCCATTTCAGCATGATACTGAAATGTATTTATCCTTGTCAACTCATTAAGCATAGTTTATGATAATACTTGGAATTTTCAGCTGTTCTAATTGATGTTAAGGAACAAACTCCATTTAAAGTAGCAAGAAAAAAGATGTAAAAGGTGCAAGCTATATCTGTTTTCATAGGGTTGCTGTCTCTTATTTGAAAACCTCAAAGGCACTTGTATGCAGTGTGTGAGTTTGACTTTATGTCTCAATGCTATGAAGCTTCACCTCTTGTCAATGAAAACTGACGTCAGTGAACTAATTGGCTCTTCTTGTGCGTAGGTACCCTGACATGCCCACTGCTGCTGATGTTGTGAATGCTTTAGATCAACAGGCGCTTGCGTCCATCCTGAGAACATACGGGGAAGAGAGGCACGCCAAGAAAATCGCTTCAGCCATCGTTCAGGCACGCAGCATATACCCCATCACCAGAACTCAGCAGCTTGCAAGCATTGTTGCAGGTACCCTCATTAATTCTTCACAGTGGCTGAGGAGAAAAAAAATTAATCCCCAAAGTCCCAGAGGGATCTATTTGTACTTGAAATCATGCAGGATCTAATCCTGCCTATTCTGCTCTGATGTCAGCTCTCTTTTTTCCCCTCTCTTTTTTTTTTTTTTAAGCTCCCACTTTTTGTATTGTAGTTTGACGATTAGTTTAATAATAGATTTTACATGAAGTGATTTATCATTTTGCCAACCAAGTTGAAACACAGAATGACAGCAGCCTAGGGAATTCTTTATCCCAGCTATTGATAAGCCTTCAAATATCAGATACGTCCTATACCCCTCTTAGTTTTAAATTTCTACATTTTAATATTTTGAGGGGAAGTACCATGGCAGTTTCCAATTATGGATGAAATCAGATCATTTCTGTCTGCTTAAAGAACCAGGAAGCAAAAAGTAAAGCAATACATAGCTTGCTTCACCTTGTGAATGCCAACTAGATCAGCCTGAAGCGACTATTGAAACATTTCATCTTACTTGCTCTTCACTGTAAACAACTTGAACAAAATGTAGTTAGGCAGGAACTGTGCTCACATCAAGAATCTTCATGTTTGTGTTCTCAAGTGAAAATTTTCAAGGAAAAATGTAAGACACAAATCCTATTCATTAACATTATAATATGTATGTTGGGATTTTTATTTTTTTTACCCAAGAAATGAAAATTACTGGGTCTTGTCACAAATAAATCTAAACTGCTGACTCCTTTGAATATAGACCTTTAAAATAGCTATCCAAATTTAACATTTGCTAAAGAATAGTGTTAAATGTTGTGTCAGTATCCTGAAGACTTTTAAAAAATATATTGTATTGATAAAAATTTGTATTACTTAAACTGGAAGTTCAAGTGGCTTACTTTTAATGACTGACAAACAAATTAAAAGGTTTGGATTTGTATAAGTCAGGATACTTGAGCAAAATGTCCAGTCAGCTGACACCCAAAGTTTAGCTTATAATGATTAAAGGACCTGAAGACACTACTTGCTGTTGTAAGCCCCTGCTGTAAATACAGTGAATGTGAGGAACAAACAGTCTTAAAAAACCAAAGAGAGAAAACACTATGAGTCTTTTATAAAACTTGAGGAGTTACATTTTTAATGTAGTCATTGTCATCAACATCATGAACTAATAATTTAGGTTTTTGTCACATGTATCTCATGCATTTTGAAAAACTGTTGATTAAAACAGTGTATCATTATTGAGACTGAAGCAACCATATTGCTATGCTAAACATGTAGTGTGTTATAGGCTGTAAACAAGCAACTCTGTAACTTCTGAAACAATTTTGTGCACTAGCTTGAACTAAGAAAATAAAAATACTAGTGCATAGAAGACAGTGACTGAAGATCCCTTCATGTTTAATGTGTTGCATGTGAGTCATCACTTAATGGTCACTTTCTGTGACAATGAGAAGGATTTTTTTGTTCTCCCTTTAAACTCTCTGCTATATTTGAAGAGCAGCTTGATACATGAATCAGGTATGCATCAGATAGTATACATGCCAAAAACAATGAATCCAGCACATATCTGCCAAGACAGTAAATATGTATATTTTTGGTGCTTTTTTTTTAAGTATACAAGTAGTTAAAACAATTTTAGGACTGTTACACTGATCCCTGTTTGGGTAGAATTTCTTGCAATTTTAATTTGATTCCTCCAGTAAAGGAGAACAGTGGTGGATGCTACTAGTTTTTGAACTGATTATACTTTAAGAAAATTTCTGGTAACTATAATATATTTTGTTTAATTTATCATCGATCATCAATATATATTCTTATGCAAAATGATATCCATGAAGTTATTGAGGTAAGCCAGAGCTAAAGTGCCGAAGACCACAGCTGCAGGATCCTCTTGGGGGCACAGCAAAGAAAACCCCTGACTAATTCAGGACTTTACCAGAGTAAAATCTATGACCTATTAGTTAAATGTCAACTCCTTTAAAAAATAAAATATTAATTAGAATAATAAAATCTTGCTTTTTAGATTTTGCAGACTCTATACAAGCATGATTATCTCTCCAGAAGAGGATCAGGTTTTTTGCCTAGTATAGGAGCCAGACAACAAAGCAAAAAACCTAGCCAATGAGGCTGGGTATTTATTTCCCTTTCTCTGCTGGTGTCAGTAGCTGAGAATTCATGCACAGTCCATATTTCTTTCACATGTTATAGTTTACTATGGCTTCAGATTTTCTAGAACTCCAAAGTTTTGTGTTAAGGACCAGCTGATAACCGGAATCCCTGTGCATCTAGATTTGGACTAGCCTGAAACTGGAAAATTCCATTTCTGTTTATAGAATGCTAGACTTCTGGTCTTCCCTACCAACCCCCAGAAGGTTAGAACGTGTGTTGCTGTTGCTAATTGATTGGGAGATAAGAGTGAAGGATGTAATTAAAAAACCACCAAACAAACAAAACGGCACCACAACAGTTACAGAACAATCAGACGTTTCTAAAGTTTGTATTAGCAAGAGTTATAATTTTAAAGTATAGCTGGAAAAAAATATAAATAGATTTGTAGGTCAAGATTGCCTACAACAGCTTGGGGCTAACTCAGGTAGCAAAGTGATTTCTTGCTTTCCTGGTTTCCAGTTCAAGAAAATAATTCCTTCTATTTCTTGACATAGAGCCTGAAATTTATCTCTCTACATACTGTGCCAATGAATTCTGATCCCTTTAAATAAGGAGATCTCTGTGAGCTATGGAGTCAGCAGTTTACATGGGAAAAAGGAGGAGTTTTCTGTTCAGTCATGTGAACATCATCTCCTCTTGCAGCACAATCGAACTCCGCTCACTGTTTATCACTTTCACACAGCTATCTGCAGTGACGAACGCTCTGTAAATACTAAAGATCAGTAGTTCTCAGCTGAAGGTTTGTGAATAGATGTGTGGAAGTCGATTCAGAAGCTCTTCCTGATGGCTTTTGCTGTAGCTCATTGAGTTGTTTGGAAACAATAGGTTTAATTCAATGTGCAGGAAAACTGGTTAAAAATAGTGAAATTTTTAGAATGTAATTTTAATATGTTTTTTCCATACAACTTATGATCTATTTTTTTTCTTTTCAGTGGGTAATATATCTTGTTATCTATTAGTTTTTGTTCAAAATTTAATTTTTCTCAGTGTTATTTAGAAATGTAATCTATTAACAGATCATTTTGAGATCGTGTAATCATTTGGACTTAACTTGAAAGGAATTGATGATGAGATATTAAAGAAATTTGAAAAGTTTAAAAAGAACTTTTATGGGTAAAGCCAGTCTCATTCAGATTGGTTCACATTTATAGACTTTAATTATCAGTTTGGAATTTGTAATATTGCCTGAATTTCAGATGGGTGAGAATTAACGCTGTACTGAGGGAGCCTAGACAAAAGGACATTAGTTGCGTCACAGAAACTTATTAAATGCAATGCTAATTCAACAGACGGATTCCTGCAAACAGGTGCACGATCTGAATTAATTTTTAAACTCTCCCACTCTCATACACTCTGGGGACTTTAATGGTTCATATTGACAGGCACAGCACGTTGCTAATTTCATTCACAAGCTTTAAAATTTCAATACATTTCAACATGTGAATCTATTAGATTTTTAAAAGTGTAAGTAGCATCAGGGCATCCCAAAACCAAAAATGATAATTTCTCTCACTGGGATTTCAGACCAGTCATCTAGCCAGAAGCGTGGTGTTTTTTATGAATGAAATTCATTTTACAAGCTTCCCATACAGATTTTTTTTATTTTTGTACATTGTACAGCCTGTTACCAGGAAGGATTTTCTTTTAGTGTCTTGGTAATTGGAGGGGGCTGGGTGAGAGATTTTGTGCCTTAGCAGAAAGCACAAATGGGTTTTTATTTAACTATACCAGAGGACTAAGAGTGGGGTAGGAAAATTTTTCACCCCTAGACCACAGATCAAACTCTACTGCCTTTACTAAAAAGATGAAGGCCAGTGTGACAGAAATCACTACCACAGATTACATTTATTAGTTAATCCGAGTCCCTGAAGACAGACCACTTAAGTCTTTGAACTTGGAAATGGTTTGATTTTGGTTTTAGTTTGGGGGGTTTTGGTTGCATAAAGCTGCAAAGTGGCTGCATTTCTTTAACAGTTTCGTGAATATAGTATTCTGTACTGTTATATATGACCTGCAGTGCTGTTTGTGCATGTTCAACTGAGGCATGTAAGGTTGTATTATACTTACAGAATATATCTGGGTTTTAAATTATTTTTCTTCAGTGTGTGACAAATTAATTCACAGTAATAAATTAATGTCACAGTTAAAGAGGATTATTGTAGGAAGACACCGCACTCAACAACCATGGCAGGACAAATGGAAGAACCTTCCAAAGACCTGTTAGTGTCCTAGTCAGGCTGGTAGCTTGAGTATCTCGTTTCTTTTGCTTGTCTATTCAGTATTGCAATTGCAAAATAGCAGTGTTCATGATCAGACTACTAAAAATCTGGCCAGATATCAGCATGTCATGTCTATTTAGATTTTTACGAAACCCGTTTTCAAGTAGATCTTTATATCATCCTTTTTTTTTTCAGATAAGTAAAAGATATTTTGGTGACATAGGACATAAAACTTCCAGTATTTTACTGGAAAATTCCAGTAAAATTCCACTACTAAAATTCCAGTGAGACTGGCTGTGGAAATTTACACAAAGGATCTCATTCTAGGCTTCTGTTTCTATGGGTAGGTCCCAACCAAGAAGCACAGTCAGTTTTGTACCTAAATTACATGCTGTACTCTTGTGGGTTGGCTTCATTTTTCTGTGATACTTTTGGAAGCTGAAATACTCTTAGAATATCAGAAATGGATCATCCCCAGAAAACCAGCAGTATTTTTAGAAAATACTTAGACTGCTAAAATATGATAGTTAAAAATTCTGGATCTGCTTTGAGAGGTGAACACTAGCTCCATGTAGTAACAGCCCAAAATTGAAAGTATAAAACTGATGCTCTTCAAGTCACAGCTCTAAGTTGTTCAGCAAGGAGCAGAACAACACAGGTAGAACCAAAAAAATACACCCTGTTTTCTAACCCACTAGCTTGTTTATAGCTAATATTTTGTAAGGGAACAATGTTTTTCGTGCCCGTTACAACTGTTTTTGTAGATTGAACATGGCAGCAGTGGGCTTGGTTTTGGAAGGGGGGAGGGGAAGAGTGAGGTATGTTTTCAATGGTTTTAAAAGTAGGCTTAGAAAAAGAGATAGATTTGTTGTGTGAGATCTTTTCCAAAACCAGTATTTTCTTATTCAAGAGATCATGGCTTCTGTAATTGAATTCAAAAGATACCCTGGTATCTGATGTTTCAACTTCAAATTGCATTGAAGAAAAATGCTATTATGGGTGAAAGCTAAGACAGGTCTTATGGAGAATACGAAGCTATGCACATCTAGTCACTCAGTGCATGCTATGGAAATGTGCATGTTCTGTGGTGGTTTTGGATACATTACATGCTGATTTTAAACCCTGCTGTTTCATTTAATAACTATTCAAGAGTGCTGAGCATACTACTAGTGTTTGTAACTGTTAGTTGACGGTTTAAAGAAAATTGTTTATTTTGCTCAGCACCGCATTCCTTTATGTTACACATTAAGAGACAGTTTTCTTCATACACAAATGCCAGTCAATGGCTGTTTTAAGGATTCCATTTTCAAAGAATCTATTTTTAGGCATGTAAAGAAATATGGAAACAGATACTGTGCCAGGTAGTACAAGCTTGGTGTCACTTGGTTTCTTGGGACACCTTACCTTCTGCGACTTTTAGTTCTTCTTTTAGTTCAGCTCTTTCACCAAAACAGGCATTGTGACTCCTACAAGGAGGGTATCTATTGTTTTTATGATTTATAGAAAGTATAGAATGTAGTGTTCTCAAAGACAGAAAAGATATCAGCTAGCTAGTGTAACTTTTTCTAGAGTTTGTAAGTGATGGAGGAGCCTAGTTCCTGCAGGTTAAATCTATTTACTCTGTTTTGTGAAACAGAGTTTAAAGCCACAAATTCCTGTGCAGTGCTTTGTGTTGGGAGAAGCTGATCCTGTTGCCACTTTCTGTCTCGAAGGACTCGAACTATAGGAATAGGAAACAGCCACAGCTACGATGGGTCTCTTCAGTTAATTCAGGAACTGTTAGCATTAGAGTCGGAGGAGGTAAGGAATGTATTTGGGAAAATGGAGTATGCAGTAACGCATCTTAGGTACATCACATACATGATAATAACAACTTTGTTAATAATGATTGAATTTTAAAATCCCATTATTGGCCTCCCCCTTTGCTGAACACTGATGATCGCTTGTGTGTTTGTGATGCCAAACACTTACATTTTCTGACATAAGTAAAATCTTACCTTTAAAACTCTCAAGAATTCCACTAATAAATTATTTTGTGCCAATGTACTGGATTATCATACCTCTGTTTTTCAATCACCTGTGTAAATGTGAATTTAGTCAACTTGTTTCAGAGGTACCATGTTCCCTTCTTTTACTCCACTACGTAGAATATCAATTACTTGATTATGAACTGCATTTACTTCAAACCCATTGCTTTATTATGTTGTAGTTTAGCACTGGCATGGAATTAAGGCATTTTAATACATACATACCAGCTGTATTGCCTTAACTCTAATGGGCCCTCTTGTTTAGAAAAATAATTCTTTCCAGTTATGTGCTAGCATTATTTATTCAATTTATCTGTACCAGACTCCTGTGCTCACTTACATAATAGATTATAAGTTCACTCAGGTTTCACAGATCTTGTAAGACTCTTGCACTTTAGTCCCTTTGATCCATCAAATCTGGCTTCTCTGGCTTTTTGCTCTATACTCAGATAATGAAGATTCAAGCCTAAAATACATTAAATAATGATATATTAAAGTTTCTATCAAAATTTCAGTCTCTACAGGGACTTGTATAACTCATAAGAAATTTGGAGAAAGAAAGAGGGAGCTTTGTGCATCCGGTAAAAATTATTTAATCTGGTGATTTTTTGTCCAATAAACTCTTACCTCGACACGTTCTGCTGTATAGGCATGTGAAAAAGCAACAGTATCAGCTGTATTTTCTAAATTTCTCAAGGTATTTTTGTGAACATTTGAAGAAACACAGGTGTAGTGGTCAACAATTTTTATCCCCAAACAAGGATGCACCTTTTAAGCTTTAAGTAATTCATTGAAAGATACTTATCACCAGGTAGACATTGTCTTCATCTTATCTCTGCCTGTGAAGAAATGCATACTTATCTAGAAGGCAACAGATAAAATTGCATCCATCATATATTAATTTTTTTTTTGCCTTAAAAGCATAAAACAAACCACCACAAATACTGAACTGACATTCACTACACTGAGCTGTAAAGTGAAACTTATCTAGCCCATCTTCATTTTTTCCCTATCTTGGTTTCAACCATCATTTTGTATTTTAACTTTGTGAAGCATTTGGGGCAGGAATTTCTATGAAAGATTCTAGGAGAAAAACCAACATTCAACTGCAAGCCAGCTCAGTTTAATAGGGTTTGCTTTCAGAAATGTGAATTCAAAGCAGAAAATAAAGATAGATTATAAAGAAGGAAGCTCTCCACTCAGGGTTCAGTTGTAAGTATGATTTCCGTTAAAGTCATCATGCATGAGTGGATTAATGTCAGGATAACAATGTAGAAATAATAAGATATTAACATATACCTTTTAAAATTCATGACAGGTGCTTTTCCAGCATCAGCGCTGTATGCACGAAAAGACTTGCTTCAGAGACCTACGCATGTTGCTACCAAAACTTTTCAAGGCCTGCGAATATTTGTAAATGATGAGCTCCGTGAACTCTTTCTAGGGCTGAAGACAGCTGAGAAGTTTCTAAAACCTGGAGGTCGCCTTGTAGCCCTCTCCTTTCATTCACTCGAAGATCGTATTATCAAACGTTTTCTTCACGGAATAGACATGACAGAAAAGCACAATCTTGGCTCAAGGCAGAAGATAAGACAGGCTCTGAAAAATTGCTCCAGAGAAGAAGATACACAAGAATTTCCCCATGGAAAATCCAACTCAAAGTGGATTTTTATACAGAAAAAAGTTCTCACACCCCAGGCCAAGGATATTCAAAGAAACCCAAGAGGAAGGTCGGCCAAGCTAAGAGCTGCTATTAAACTCTAAAACAAAATATATGATTATATAATTGTATAATTTCCTGAAATTCTGTTTTCCAGAAAGCTAACTGGATAGATAGTATCAAACTGAAAAAATAAAATGAAGGCTGTTAGAAAACATTTCTTTCTTATTTTTGTGCTTCTTTTTAATTAGGATGTAGTGTAGACCAGCAAAAGGTAAAATAAATGTAGATTCGTGGATGTTACTAATTCTACAAAAACAACATGTTTTTAAAAAGAGCATGAAAACCAAAGTTTATTAAAATTACAGGTTTGATGTATTTGCAGTATTTCCTTTAGATTAAATTCAAAACTCTGACATTAACAGTCTAAATTCATTAGCTGATTGAGACAGACACATTTTTATGGGGCTGGATTTCACACACCTAAGTCAGATGGCTGGTTTAGTGTAGAGTAAGTTTAAACTAACTTAAGAATTCATGTTATATAAGTCTCTGTATCTCAATTGGCTTCTTGCACGAATGCCTGTGGGACAAGAGCTAGTTCTTAAATAAATTGATATCAGTATGTAATGTTCTATCCAGGAATTTGTAAATGGGCTCTTACCTTTTTTTAAAATAAGTAAATATTTACTTCTGAGTGATCACCTGGTTATTTAATGTTTATGGATTCTAAATAATAAATGTATCTTGGGGAAAAAAGATACTTAAAAAGACCACTGTTTGCACTTGGATGCTACAGGCAAGCAGTCAGATTTGTACTTGATCATTTGAATTTCTTCCTGCGACCCTAACTTCTGTGCATAGCTCCAGTACAACTTTTAGCTGTTGATGGAATTATAATTAACCCATCAAAAAAAGGGTATTGTGGGTCTTATGAAGTATTCTCCTTTGCTGGTGATCATTTATTAAGCGGTGCTACTTAGGTAAGTATTGAATTATTTTGTAAAAGGCCCACTGTAACACCAGTTTGCTATTTGGATGCTATACTAGGTAATAGAACATGTAACATAACTTATTTTTTAGTAAGTTAATATAAATTGGATTTAGCTTTGAGTTTATATTTTATATTAAAGACCATTGTTTTGCTGTCTTTGTATGTTAAAAATGATCAGAAAATAGTGTAAGTTTCGACTTCTTTGACCTCTGACTAATCTCTTCAGGAAAAAAAGTCCTTATTTGGATAATCAAATCGGTAGCAGGATTTCATTTGTGATAAACCTGAAACTTGGCTGGTAGAATAAAAAATGCAATTTCTGACTGAGCTAAATTATTACTACACTAGCTTCTGAAACAGAACCGACTGGAACATTCTGGACTTGATTTTCATCAAGCATCCTCTTTATGTTGATGTAAATGATTACTTCATGGGAGGTTTTGGGGTCATATTGACAAAAACAAGTTGAAACTTAGGTTCACTGTCTGTAATATACAATATGTTGAAATATCTGAATATTGTTTAATTCCTTAGTAAAGCCAAGTCATGTAATGTATTCTTAGGTATACACATGATAACATCTGTCACTAATCTGAATGATGATGGGTATTTCGTACTTTTCTGAAATTTCAATATTTTTCCACTAGTTTCATTATATGTGCTATTAAATATTAAATAAAACATTCCACTTCAAATAATATTACTTACTGTTGACATCTTACAGACAACAGGCTGTACCTTAAATAGACATTTTTTCATCCAAACATTAAATATAAATAGCTAATGTTATTTTTAGCTAAGATTTCCTATTGAAATGTACTCCAACTGTAGGCTGGAAAAATTGTATCTCCAACATAGGCTTAGAAGAGTTGTAGTGCCATGCTGCACGGCGTACAGGAACACACTTCAGGAAAAGACCAGCCAGTTGCAGCAGAAGTTAAGTATCTGTATCCCAGAAATTCTATGAAAGCATTAAAATTCCTTATGCTTAAAATGATGTTTAAAATCCACTCTTCTCACATCTGATTTCAAAGGCACTGTTTCTTATGGTAGTTGAACTACTGCGTATGAGTTTTTGTAAATACACTCGCTCAGTAAGGGAAAGTAGGAGACTTTACCATTATCTTTAGGTTGGAGTTGCACAGCCATGGCAGTGCATCTGTCGTTGAGCTCTTCTCTGGAGAGGACCTGTTTCTCTCCTCTCAGGGTCTCCTCACTTTCAGCTTTAAACCTGTAGTATGGAGAGTCCTGGAATTTTAACCTCTGCTTGCCTGAAAACAGAATTTTCTGGGTTTCCCAGAAAAAACTCTGGTTATATTTAGTCAAAGTATTCTTGGATATTTAAGCATTTCATTTTCATGTAGTAGGTGAAGTTCTATTATGTGAAGGGTATTAGGTCTTTATGTTCTTTACAGGACACATATCTACATAGCATATTTTAAATTTTCCTGTCATGGTATATGTGACACGTTAGTAAAACTAAACGTTTTTTTACCATAATCAAAAATGGTGTTTATGAAGGAGACAGTATCTGGTGGAAAATGAGTCTCACTGAAAACCAAATCATGCTGTCAAGATACAAATTGTATATAATTTCTAAAATCTTGTTATTCAACCTGAGCAATGCATATTTCCATACAGCCAAATACAAGATTGTCTATCAACAACAAAGAAAAAAGATTGTAGACCATGTTTACAAGGAATATGGCAATACCGTGGTACTGTACATGATGGGAAGAGTAGAAGCATCCAATACGTGGAATATTTCTAGAGAATATCAAGTGGTAGTTGTGGAGAGATGACAGTGTTGCCAAACAATATGTGCATACAGAGCATATTGCTAAAGTGTATATCTTTTAATGTTAGTACTTCAGAAGGGTGTAGAAAAATTTTTAAAAATATAAAAACCAGCTATGAGACTATTCGTACGCATTGTCAACATACTTTCTATTGAAATTATTAGAAAATGTGATTTAATTGGTTAATCCAAGTGAACGTAAAGAGTTGCTATGCTGTCGAAAGTACCTACATGGTGAAGAGATTTGCATGGAATAATTATTTGAAAACTAGACACAGTTATCCTGTGAATAAGGTTTTTATAGTAAAAATATAATACTTTTAAAAAATAATTAGCTGCATGTATAGTCCATGAGGGCCTACCAACAATTATTACTTCCCTATTGCGTCCTAAAGAAAAAGAATCAGTTTCATTGTTTCAGAATGCAAAGGCTTAATCATACTGTTTTCAAGTAATATAAGGAATTAATATCTCTTTCTTCGGGGTTTTTTTTTAAACTTACAGTTGAGTAATTTCTCAGTAGTCTTTTACAGTCACATCTGCTGAGATTGCCACTTGGCTTGGAAAAATCACAGTCTGAAATGTCAGCTTTTGTACAGGTCTATTGAGGTATTTGATAGAAGGAAGTTGGAAGGAGAGGATTCCTAATGTAGTACGAATGGGGAAAATACCGACTTCAATAAATAGAATTAGCAAGTGGCTCTCTTCTAGTAGCAAGTATGGTATCAGACTTTTTGCATGCTGCTTTCTAGAACAGCATTTCTATGATTATTAATGATTCATATAATTGCTTTAATATTACTTTTGGTATTGGAGAAGACATGGTATTAATTGGAGAGTTTATGCTCCTAAATAGTGTAACAGCGCAATGAGGGAGGAAGCATGAGGAACTGTGCCCTGAGGAAAGGTGACATGCAGGGGTGGGATGACTGCAGTAAGCAGTCTTAGGCACAGACTGTTGGTGATTTTATTTAATTTAAATTTTAAAATAAGGTAGATACCAGTCTTGACTCATTGTTTGGAGTATCACTGTACAAAAGTACTGGTGAAAAATGAGAGGAACTTGAATAAACAGAGAAGTAATGAAGTCATGAGCCAATTTGTTGCTGCCCATCTTACTGAACATCTGTACCTCTAGCAAGGGTAATAAAGACCTGCTTTTCTTGTGCCCCGAAATCTCTCCAGGAAGGGCCCTTCAGTAGGATTAGGGCCATTTACACCAGGATTACAAACACTGTTCAGTGGAGTATGGGAATCTGTCTTTATATCCATACTTTTTTTTTTTTTTCATATAGCAGTTGCTTAAAACGGATCTGTAACTTAAGAATAATATGCAGTCATATTTATAAGTCCTTCAGAAGTATAATCAAATGTAGAGGCCTTTTTACACCTGAGTATACTGGAATTAAAGCAGGATTTTGTGGATTAATTAAGACTGCAGTGCTACAGTGAATCTTGCAAATAATTTAAATGAATGTAGAAGACCTTCTTCCCTTCCCCTTCTCCCAGCCCCTGTAGAAGATAGAAGAGAAAAATATGTTTAATTAAAAAGTAAGAAATAAGCAGTAAAGCTGACTACCTTAGAAAAAAATGTAATTTATGAGGTTGATATCCATTTTTAACAAAACTTCATACATGCAGTATTCTGTTACTTCTTCTATTCATTGCCTAATTTTCCCTGTTTTGGGATAAGCAGTAGCAGTCAGATAGCTCAATCTCTGTACATGGATGCAGAGCGTGGTTTCTAGTGCATAAACAAAGGTAATAGTGGGAAGGAATATATGCTTCTAAATCCAGCTCTGTATATTTTTCCTTCTGTCTCCTTTGCAGTTAGAATTGCATTTACCTTTCTGAATCCTCTGTAAGCTTATCCCAGCATGAATGAGAGGGAAGGGCTTTTCTTTTTCCGAAAACTGTAATACCTGTCCATCCAACTTTATTAAAATTAATGCTATTTAATACTTTTCTTTTTGACATATTTTACTGATGACATGCCATGTTTTTCAATATTGCTCTTACGTCACTAAGATAAGAAAAGGGGCAAATATTTGTTCATGGGAAATCTAAGCTAAAGAAACAGAGCAAGTGATCGGTTGCCTGAATGTCTTACCATACTGATATATGTTTATAAAAAATAAAACTTTTTCATTTTACCTCGCTCTTTAGGCAAATTCTATTTTTCCTGATGCTTTTAAAGCCTAATTTGATTGGTTGTAATAGCCAAAAACAAGCTGGAGTTTTAAAAAATTTTTTATGTTTGCAAATTTAAACTTGACACCTTGTTTACAGCTGTCTCTTTAAAGAGTAAAACTGGAGATACAGCTCCCTCTATCTGTCCTGGGAATACCTGTGCTTTGTTCTTTTGGAGTGCACCTGCAAATGATTATAGTAACAGCATGTTTATTGTCAACATGAAGATACAAGATAAAAACGTGTGGATAACTTCTTTTACAGGTCAGTAGTTGTTTTAAATTATGCTAACTGGAATTTTAAAAGAACAAAGGGTGAGGCATTTTCTTATCTGAAAATACTTCTATCAAGATACCGAATTCAAAAGACAGAAAACCAAACTTGCACAGTAAGGTTCTCAAACGTATGATTTATTATTAGAATAAAATATATATGTATAAAACTTCTAGCTATTCTTTAGTGCCCATACGATTTTTACAGACATAACAGTGGCAAATCTACTTCATGTTTTTGTTGACATTCATTAAAGAAAACATCTTCTGTGCTGGTGGAAAAATCTGCATAAACAGTAAAACATTAGGGGATATGACAGATACTGGAATGAAAATAAATGATGCTATATAAATCACATCTTAGAATTCATACATGCTAGAATACCTGAGTAAAAACTTAGGTTTCAGTGTACTCCATTGTTGTTCGTTCACATGCCACATTAGTTTGAGTCTGTGGATGTGATTCTGCCAAAGAAAATGTAATCTGCCTTTCAGTTTTAGGTTGTCTGTGGTTTATATTTGCACTGAATGTATACTAGAGCTCAGAATAAGTGAGGTTTATGAGTCTGCTAGGCTTATGATGTTATTAGCATTTTACATTAGCTGTAATTATACTAATAACATTAACATACCAACATAACATTAACAAGGTTATATCACAAGTTAGTAACTAAAAACATCTTGAAGCATCGTGATATAACTTGTACACTAAAATGTGTGGAAGCTTAGTGATAACTTAGTCATCAACAATTCAGGCTAGAAAATCTTCTATTTTATTTCAAACTGTATTTTAAGCTCATTTCTACACGCCTTTCCTGTAAATTATATATTTTTCTCTTTTTAATTAGAAGTAGTTTTGTGCTTAAGAACATCTCATAGGCTTTGCAAAGAACTGAAATAAGAAGTATTGACAGTCCTGGGTGATAAGCATCTGAAAATGAAGATATCATAAAAACTGTTTTGTAATCTAGTGCAAAACTTACATTCTCAAGAGTAATGACGCATGCATGCCTGTTAATACATGCACAATCTGAGAGCCTAATCTTGCAACCTTTACTTACGGGCACAGCTTTGTTATACTTGGTTTCTAAAATGTCCTGTTTCTCAAAGTTGTGATCGAAATCGGAGTTGAAGTCTTGGTAGGCAATGAGAGCTGACGCAGAATGCGGAGGTAAGCCCAGTAGGCTGGTAGGTGGGTCTCTGTGGAAGCAGAAAGGACTTGACACTCTGCAAAACAGGGTCCACTGAGTATGGGGCAGTCCAGGCTAACTGCCTGGGCTCATACGATAGTAATTAAATACGATAATGCTGAAGTAACAAAGTTCTTGATGCGGAGGCAGGTCCACGGGTGGGTATTACACTGCATTTCACAATGGCTTAACAATGGTGGCAGTGGGTCTCAGAAGACTGAAGTTAGGAAAATAATAAAAAAAACCCCTGTGGAGTTGAAGCTGGTATACAATTTTTTACTGCCTCTCTTGGGGAGGGCAGGAGGGTGACAGAAAAATTATTCGAGAGGAAAGGGCTTTTAGTCTCTACTGTTGCTGCCCCTATTAAAGGTAATAAAAAGCTTCCACTGGTTTAAAAAACATAGGCTCAAGACCTAAACTGCACACATACTGTAGTTATCGCTATTAATCAGTCTATTAAAAACTAGCACGTGATGCGAAATTATAAAACAGTAGATTAATTGAGCTTGGCAAATACCCTGCCGTATAGTTGTACTGCACTTAATAGTATTCTAAAACTAAAGTAATTAAGGGATGATCAGGGATGTGTCACGGTAGCCTTCACACCAGGACCCTGCCCGTTTTTCTTGTGTATGCCTTAAGTAAAGGCAGCAGCGTTGGGCTGCAGCCCGCACACCTGGGCAGGAGCACTGCTGTGGCTGATAGTGTGATGACTGACACATAGATTAAAATCTGAGCCTCCCCTGAAAATGTTACAATATCTTACGTTTTAGAGCACTGACTTATTAGCTAATGCTTTATTAGTAGAGCTCTAGTTATTTGGAAAACAGCTGCAAGCTGAGCGTAGGGGGTATTTTCTGGTTGCTGCTTGAATTCCATAACTTTTTTTTTTTTTTCTCAGGGCAAGCTAGCTATTCTTTTAAAATTAAGTGAGACTTTCCTGGAACCAGCAGCAGTCAACATTTTTCTTTGAGACAAAAAATAATGAATGAAATTAATTGCAGTGACCATTAGATCCAATTATATCCCAATGGGAGCACAGTCCTCCATAAATACCACATTTCCCAATAGTTCAGTAATTCAGCAGCATATTGAAAATATTATTTTGCAGTTTACCCACCTCCGTAGTTACAGCTGGCAAATATTTTACTGAGCCTATCCAAGTCGTAGCTTAGTTTTCAGGATTCTGCTTCATTTGAGCAGGCTTTTTGTAAAAAAAAGTTATAAAGTACTTAGTTTTCCTGAGAAAGGCAATTGATTCCTTTCTTTAAATACAGGCTTGTGCTAAGAGAACAGTGCTTTATTTTTTGCCTTTTTTTTTTTTTTTTAGTTTTTAACTTTGATGAGAAAATACAGATCTAATCACTTCTGCCATCATTTCTTTGAATTCATTGTTCATATTAGGAGTACAGAATTAATGTTGGCTACTGAATAGAGCTATTGGCTATCATGTTCCCTCTTACACAGCGTGTCACATGAACTGGCCTAACTCCCAATCCCTTCCTAGAGCCTGCAGAACAACAGGCACTCCTCAGCATGCATTCACCTTTTGTTCCTCTTAATTTAATAACAAGGCTATAAAATACTTTTGCTTAAGTTAGGTTTTCTTTTCTCTAACTGAAATCCACACTTGTAGTTTTACCTATTTTTGCATATAAAAATCATTAAACGTTCCATGGTCAAGCCAGCGCATCAGATTCAGTGTTGACAACACTCATTACCTTTGTAATTAATGATGTTCCAAATTTTCCCATGGGCATGAGAGTCTCAGCTTTCCTGAAACATTAAACTCGATTTCCAGCCTTCATGGCTGCAGAGGCATGCGAATTGGAGGCCCTTATCTTTTCCATAAGTATGTATGATAATCAAATGTCTTTTTTTTTTTCTTCTTTTTTTAGGATAGCCATGTCATTTTTGGAGCCTTACTTCTGATTTTTTTAACATTTTAAGCCCTTTCCCTTCTCGTCCTGTCCTCCGTTTGCTACTCTAGAAGGTGCGTGCATACAGGACTGGCTCTGCACTTGTCACCTTGCTTGCATGCCATCGTTCTTTCGAGGTACCAACATCTACCATTTCAATTACTGTAGGACACCGTTGAGTATCAGTTTATGGATTTGTTATGGAACCATGTAATTAAGTTAGTGCATAGAACACATGTGGGTATGCCATTACACACCTCGTTGCTGTGCAAATGTGTGTTCCCTGCATAGATTACTGCCTCTAGTCCATTTGAGTTGTTCTTGGTTTTTCATTTATTCGGACAATTATCTGGCTTTTGTTGAGCACTGCCTGCTGCAAAGCTACAATTCTAGTTACTGTCTTAGGAGTACAA
Source organism: Ciconia boyciana (assembly GCF_034638445.1). Taxonomy (NCBI): domain Eukaryota; kingdom Metazoa; phylum Chordata; class Aves; order Ciconiiformes; family Ciconiidae; genus Ciconia; species Ciconia boyciana. Next base: position 7,597,322 of record NC_132939.1, read on the forward strand.
TAGACAGGGATCAGGTATCTTTGTTTTTAAATTAATGCATAGAATTTGAGAACTTAATATAATATTTAGGGCTTCTCCTAAATGTCTTCCAAACTGGAATCTGAGCCAAATAGTTTACATTAATTGTTATATATCTTTAGTATCTATGAATTGCAGTCATGACACAGGTAAGAGCGTGCGATGGCGCTGGTTTGAAGTGGAAGAAAAGGAGGTTTGTTGCCGCTTCCTGCTTATGTGTGATTTATCAGCTAGTGAGGTCATCTTCAACACACAAATTTTTACACTCTCTGAAGCATAAAAGCCTCTCTTAAATTTGAACTTTTAGAAATGGATCCTTAAAAGTATTTCTGACGCTTTATATCCCAGTAAGGTGACAGACTGTTGAATTAAATTCATGAATGAAAATATTTATAAATACAGCTTTGTAAACACAGTCTTTCCCAATGAGCAATTTCCTTAGTCTTGATAGCCAGAGTCAATAGATTTCCAGAAGAGCTTCCTGAGCAATGGGAGGCACCTTGCCGGAGCAAGACTGCCAGTGCTTTGGGGAGCTGAAGATTTGGGGTCCATAGGTTGCTAGCTGCTCATCCTGTCCCTAAAGCAATCCTGTGTGACAAAGCGGTAGGATGTTTGAATGTGGCTGGGTCTGGCTGCGGACTAAAGTCTGCAAGGGTTGTTTGGTGATATTAAGAGACTGAGGAATACCTCTAGCAGTACACAGTATAATTGGTGATTGGGTAATTTAAAGTTGCCTTGGGTAAGATAAAGATTGAGGGTTATTATTGGAGAAGGAGAATCATTTTATCATTCTCAAAAAGAATACTGCACGTGACTTTTCTTGGGCAGGTTAAATTGGAGGGGTATATCTCCTGCAATGGGGAGAAGTGTTTAATTTGAAAGATAGTTCTTTGGGAATATCACTTTCAGTGATTAAAGTCGAGATATAATTCAAATTGCCTGAGTCCTGCTTCCATTTTTTCCCCAAATTATTCTACACTGGTGGGCAGTTAGCAATTATATGGAGTCTGACCCAATGTTAAATCCAGCAGCTTGAAATGCTCTAAGGCTTTAAAGTGTCGGTGTGAGAAAACTTGAGAAATGTTAGAATGTGTGACTAGTACCCAGTTGCTGCCTTTAATAATTATTATTAGCTCTATTTGCATTCACTGCAGCCACTGCTTCCTTTCCAAAATCCAAGAAGAGAGTTGTAGCTGACTGTTTGCCTTGGCAGTGCGTGCTGTAACAGCTTTTTATGGCAAGAAGGGGCAACGACATAAAAATGTCATTTTCCTTATCTCAGCAAACTGCTTAGGTAAGGTGTATGCAGGCATGAAGAGTTGTTAGATGCCTGAATGTTGCATGAAAACCACATGATTTGCATCAAAAAGGAATCGGGACTTTGCTGTGATTGCACTTAAAGTAAAGAGTTGGCTGAAATGCACACGATCTGTAATTACTTGATATGAATTTGTTTTAATAACTGATTTAGTAAAACCTGTGCAGATGACATGTTAGTCCTGGAAATGAAAGCAGTTTAGTTAAACCAGAGCTATTAATCCTTGCTGAGCAAAATTTATCAGCTTGACAGTATGTTAAAATGACTATGTTGCATTTGGGACAGAGTCTAGTCTATCGTACTATCCTTTTCCCGAACATGCTAACCTGAGTCCGTAGCAGCTTGGGTTTTTATCCATGATATTCTACTTAATAGCATGTCAGCTGACTTCCAAGCATGTTAAACTGTCATTAAATGCCCGTTCATGCTATATCTTTAACTGTTTTCTTTGCAATGTCTGCAATTATCTTTTTATAGCAATTCTTTTATTCTAGCCTTCTTTCTAGAATTATTTAAAGTAGTATGTGATGAGCAGCAGTGGGGCACACCAGTAAAGCAATATTTAATTCAGAAAAAAGTTGAGAAGTACAATTTTGGCAAATAGTGTAGTTTGGGTTTTCTTTTTGTCCAACAAGCTTCAAGACTGTTAGAAGCCTGTACTCTTTCCTGAGAAATGGCAACGTAGCCAATCTGCAGCAGCATGCCAACAACTATTTGTCATTTCTTCTGAGTTTAGTCTACTGGAGGATTCATCATATGTGGCAGATGTCTGTAAATACACAAATCTATTGATCTAGGGCTCATTTTCTGCAGAAATGTAGCTGGCAAGGATGTTTATTTCTCCTCCATGCTGAATGTAAAACATGTTGCCTTATCTGTCTAGAGAGAGAAGAAATGAAAGTTAAGGGGGTTTTGGTGCATTATTGAATAGCAGAGGTTAATAGGCTGGGAACGTATGCTTTCCTTGCTTCTTTCCTTTCCTATCATCTACACTCATCAATAAATAAATAAGTTAATTAAAAAGCTGTTTCTAAGGGACAAAGTACAGATCCTTAAGATCTATCAAAATCTCAGTAAAAGAATTAGCCTCTGGCTTAAAAAAATACTTAGGGTTATGGATGGATGAAAGCCCTCCGCTTTGATGGTTTTTATCATTATAATGAGCTGCATACGTTGCAATAATAAATGAATGGTACAGCTCCCCGCCCGAAGTTGTTCAGCCAGTGGGCCATGGCAAGGCCCACTATGCAGAAAAGGTAAGATGAAAATCCTATTTACAAAAATGTCCAAAATTTCATATATATGTTTAATCATAATCCTAATATTTTGGAAATGTTCCAAATCATCAGGATGTGTATGAAAAAATATTCAGAATCTAATTAAATGCACATAGGAAATTCTTTCTGATGTTCAACCAGGAGTTTATGAAGTGTGAGTAAGTGTGTGTCCGCATGCAGAAATGAGCGTATTATTTAATGTTTTAATAAATTATTTAATGTATTTTACCACGCACAGTTTTATCTTTATGACCTCTCTTTTCTGCATTGCAGCCTGCCTGTGAGTGCACTGCTCACCCAGGCGTCCTCTCGCTCTTCTCATCTTCACCACCGACGTCCTTCGCTGGCATAGCTGTTGGGGGAGCTGCTATTCCGAGCTTTCTGCGACGGTTCACGTTCCTGTGCCAACAGGTGTATTGGTGCTGAGTGCTCCTTTCGTGAGGCTGCTGTGGATTCTCTTCTGTCTTTGGAGAGTAAGTGGTCAGAGACTGAATGTGAATGCAGAAGGTGAGTTGTGCTTTAAGCTCAGAAATCTCTGGCACTTGCAGCTCTCCAGAGCCCGTAGCAGCAGAGGGCTCTGCAAGGCAAGCCCAAGTGAGCAGGCGACACGGGGCACCAGACCTCTGCTGTGTCCTCGCCTAAGAGAGAACATGGAGAGCTTCGCTCGGTGAAGGGGCGGCTTTGCATTCCTTGAGAACAAACCAGCGTTCTTCTAGAAGTAACTAATTCTGCTCTTTTGCTTGCAAAACGCAAGTAAAACTCTGGTGGATATTTTGTTCGTGGTTGTTCCTTATTTGAGTTATCTGCAGGGAAACAAAGAGAAAACCTTGTCGCAATCAACATAGGTCTTTGAAAGGGACTTGTGAAAATGTCCTCATTTTTCCCTATCTCAGCACAAATTAATAAATGAAATTAAATATTTTACTGATATCTCTAGGTGCATTTTTATTATATTCAGTGCTGTTTACATCTAGAGGGGTAGATAAGTAGGTATTCATATTCAAGTACAGCCCAACACTGTGGGTAGCTTTAATGAAATAAACTTTGCTGTCTGTATGTAGCTGGCTACAGCGATTCTCGCAAACCACAAAAATGCATTTTGTGAACAATAAATTAGAAAAGGGAAGAATGTTTATTTCTTAGCAAGCTTCACTCACCTAAGAATTAAAAATGCTCGAAAGCTTAAACTTATTTAAAATATTTTCAGATTAAATGTTTTCATTGGACATTCAGTTGGTCATTCAGGATGTTTAAGCCTATGCAATAAATTAAAAATAGGTAATGTGAACAGCTGTGGAGAAGTCGTCACTACTCTTTTGACAAGTCTCAACACATACTCATTAATAGAAGAGTTTAATTTTGCCTGCTTAGTTTCTTTAAAAAAAAAAAGAAGCAGTAGCAGCCACAGAAGACAAAGAGTGGGTGATTGGTTCCTATTATTTTTCTTTTTAATATGAACATGAGCCCTACAGCTTTGTGATTCAGTTTCGTAATTTCCTTCCATTTAACCTAAGTAGCTGTTTTGGGAAAGATTCCTTTCCTTGAAGATTAGTTCATGAGTGGGTTTAATATGTTCTTGCAGAAATATATTATTGTTTTCCTTTATAATCTTGGCAGAGAGCAAAACACAATGTTTCCTTAATTACATCTTATTTTCTTTATTTAAGCTTTTCTAAGACTTAAAAATAACAGTGTTATCACCTGTTTCAACAGTCTGCTTTCTGTATAGTTCCAGGTAACCTTGTTAAAATGAATTAAGTCTGCATTTAAAAATAGAGTTGTGGTTCCCCTGCCTATATAAACATATCCTTGTCTTCCCATTAATAACAATCCATCTGCTGTAGATATTTCCAGTATACTGTAATGAGGCTCTTCCTCTTATCAAAAGGGAAGTGCAGTTCTCAAGTTGAGGAAAAACCTATAGAAAGGCAAGCCATTGCTAAAAGTGGTACAGTTTATTCCATAGAGCTGAAGTTAGCAGAAAAGTTATGTAAATTGTCGTGCTATGCGGTTCACTGGTTACTTGACATTACAAAAGACCTAAATTGGGAATACAGTATTGTAGAATATCAGGAAATTGCTATTAACTTGTGTATTGATTAATATGAAAGCAAGTTTATTGCTAACCAGACTGCAGTGGTAGAGAGGGTAGGACGACAACTGGGCAGGGCTCTGGATTCTGTTCCCAGCTCAGTGCCTGCCCCCCTGGCTGGCCAGCGGCACGTCAGTTAGACTGGGATGTTCTGGTATGAATGCTAAGTTAGGTGCCTCAATCCATATTTCATAAGTTGCTTGGCTTTGAGGAAATGCTGCACACCAAGGCTTCAACTAATCTGAGATAGCAAATACAGTATTTTTGAATTCCCTCACCTTCTAGTGTTTGTTAGGGGGAAGAGGAGGCTTCTGCTTCACTTAATCTTCTTAATTAAATGATAGTCATAGTTTTTAGTCATTTCTGACCAGGAAAAAGTGCCTTGTAAATATGTATAGATTTACATATTTATGTAGCTATTTATAAATATGTAAATACTTAACGTCATCTGAATGGCATGATGATATAGAGAACTGACTGACAGCAAAGCTTTTATTAGTATAATTACAATATAGCTCCTGCTGCAAAATTGTCATTGCACCTCAAAATGGGATCATAGTTCTAACTCAGTCTTTATTAGCATGCTACTTTGTCTATAAAATAAAAAATTCACCACATTTCTAATAAAATTCTGTTTTATGTCAGTATTAAATACCTTCTGTTGAGTGAAGTATCAATTAAGCAATGAATTGCTAACTCATGTAATTTGTTTGAAATGGTGCTAATTACAACTGTTAATGTCTTTATTGATGCTAAAGTCTTTAGATGTAGACTGAAGGGATAAACACCTCCTGTTACACAGATCAGCTTTCACATGGTAGTATCTTTCAGTTGCTGCTTACTGAGAGCCAAAGTATTTCTTCTCAAATTCTGTCTTTCCCCTGTGTAAATCCTATCCCTCTCTTCTCTTCATGCTACTGAAATAATGTACAGCCTGTTGGAAACTACCTCACTCCTAGTGAGAATATCGCACCTCTTCAAAATGATGACCGTTGGAAAATGCAAAGCATTTTTAGTCAAAATGCTGCAGGAAATAGTATAGCTTGTGCAGCTGAAAACAAGCATATCTTTTTCAGCTTTTTAGTAGAAGCAAAGAAAATTCTGCTTTTCTTTCTTTACCCCAAAAGTTTTATTTTTCTTTAAACTTTGGACCAGCTTTGCTGCAATTTAGATTAAATTTCCATTTTTCAGAGGTATTAACGACAGTACAAACAGCACTACAACGGCAAATGACTCCTGAAGGCTATGAATTTGTTTGCATCAAAGGTCTCATACTGTAGGATTCTGCATCAGTTCTACACTTACTTGTTTAGCTCAGCACAAAGTTTATATAGCTGCACTGTTTTAACGAAATTAATTGTATGCATGCAGGTGTATATGTAGGTATGCATACATACGTATACATATGTGTATATATACGCACACACATAAAGAAACCATGCTTCACTAATTAGCATGGCCATCCTTAGAGTATTTGAGAAAATAAGGCCTGTTACTTCAAGAGGAAGAAGGCAGGATAATGAAGGGAAGTTCATACGTAGATAAGTTCAGTAGCTGGTGAACAGATCATACATTTTCTACATATGTCATCAAGATGCGAGTGTACATACAACGCAGTCTTATCCCTACCATTTATCACACATTTTCCAGTTACGTTTTCTTGTTCTGTACCTCACCAAAATCCCGTCTTTGTATCCTACTGCCTTAGGCTACTAAACTATACAAAGTTCTCAGTTGAAAGCATGACCCGAAAGAGGGTCAAAAAACACACCTGAAAAAGCTAGTACAAAGCTGAAGTATATTGGTGTAAGAGCCACTTCTGTGGGTTCAGTCACCAGATGCCAGGTTGTAAACTCTCAAATGTGAACAACAATAATGGACTGCACTTGCTAGTCCAGTTATTGCAGTACTGTCTTGCATCTGTATGCATCGGACAACTAAGTGTTTGGCTTACAAGTGACCGTTGCAAAGAATTGTGATATTTGAATATAAATACTTGGAACATGGAAAGAGCAAGAGGGAGGAGAATTTAGGGTGGTTTGAAGGGAAAAAAAATGGAATAAATAGATTTTAAAATAAGGGTGAATTTAATGGAAAACTTTATGTTAATGCACAGATTTTTCCAAAGAAAATGTGGAGGTGGCTTTGCCAGGATATTTAAAATCAGACTTGATGAAGAAATGACAACTATCATGTAAGGAATTATTCTGTACTGGCAGGGGAATGAACTGAAAGAAGTCCATTTCTCATTTTAGGCCACTTGACTATGTGGGTGCTACTTAATGGAGCTCTGGTACTTATGTTTGATATATGAGTAGTCGGAGATAGAAAATGTTGGTAGAGTCACCTACTTTTTTCCTGCTCTGTTCTGTTTTTCCCTGGCAATTTCGATAACCGCCATACCCATTTTCTTCCCAGAAAGCCAAGGAGTATTTCCCATCTATGTTAATGTTAAATTAAAACCAACATTAGTTAATGTCAGTATTTCTATTGCTGTGTGACATGGCCATTGTTTGCAAGAGTCATGTATGAACAGGGATGTAGAGAAACAGATGGACTTCTGCAATTAAAATGGCAATTGAGATGGCAAATGACATTACTGAACTCCAGTTTCTTCATCTGTGATGCTTCAAATGTGTTTCTTTTATCTTTGTGAGGGTGTTTTGGTTTATATAGTGCTATTTTTGTAGTATATATAGCATAGCAGAAGTAACAAGGAGGCCCTAGTTGTTTTTGAATTCTCTCCTATAATGCATAACTCATATTTACATGTGAGTGATGCTGCAGAGAGACATTCTGGGCTGTAGCAAATTGCCAAAGAAAAGTTCCACATTCTCCTCTCGAAAGACCCCACTTCTTTTGGACCTGCAGAGAGCTGTTTGTCTGTAATGCTGCTGCCGAAGAGCGCATTGAGTCACACATCGCAAGTGCAGGCTTTGTCCTCTCTTGGCTGACTAGGCTCGTATCAATTATTCTTTCCTCCTGTATCACTTCATGATACACCAACTCTTTCCACAAAGTGTGCATGACTCAAGCCTTCACCGTGCTGTTACCCCTGAACTATTCTTCTCTTTCTGAATCACAGCTTGGAGGCTTGGGAGGGATTTATTAGGGGAGATGTTTGGGAAGACCAAATTGCATGGTACTTGTAATATCAGGTTCAATTCTTAAAATGGCAGTTTCGTTTAAACAGCTTTGTTATTAATACATTGAAAGTTTAATCTGGAATGTTTTAGGGATTCAGCTTAAAAAACACACCAAAGTTCAAAGTTTCTGTTGAACCTCTTGGAACCCCAAAATAAGTTTGAGAATTATATGAGACATTTTCCTCTTTAGTTAATTTGAATGAGTCCAGAAACACTATGTATTAAGCCTTCCATTCATGATTTTGCAGCATTTCTAATTAGAACCAATAAGTTTAAGTGAAATAAAGGAAGAGCTGGATTTTTGAAGTGTTGGGGGTTCTTTTTATTTACAGAAGTTGAAAAAAAATAGTGGGAATTAAACGCCCTGAAAATCCCCACATGCTCTTCTCTTCATTTTCAGGTGTTTGAATAGCAGACTCTTTTCTGGAGTTTTGTTAGCTTTCGTTTTTATTTTATCAACAAATAAATTTAGAAAGTAATTTAATGTGAATCACCAAGACTTTTAAATAAGAGATATGAAACTTGTATCAGCCTACATTGCTCATATGTTACAAACTATTTTCCTGCAGGTTATTGTTGTCTTGTCCTAGAAAGATAGTTTTAATGGCTTAACATAAATGGAGGGGGGGAGACAAAGGAAAGACAAACAGCAGTATTGGGGATTACTGTCACTTTAGATGCTGAACCCTTTAACAAAGGGGTTTACAAAGAGGATACTGATCAGGTTTTTTTATTTTATCCAGTTAGGAGACTGTTAGGAGACTGTTTGCTGTTAGGAGACTCAAAGCTTCAGGGTCTAAAAACAACATTAATGTTGCAGCTTTAGTAATAAAATGCACACAGCCTCATTTTTCTATGTCTTTTTTTTATTTTTCCAAATGATAACACACACTTGTAATAAGGATTTGTTATGATCATTCAAATCATAAGAGCCTCCTGCATCTTTGCAAGGAACTGATAGAGTTAGCTCTATACTGTATTTAAAGTAGACTTTAAAAGCCAAATTTTCGAGGTTTCCAAGTTTTGCCACCTGGCTTACTGTCAAGACCATCTCTGTAGCAACTCAGCTTTGACATTTCAGGGTCAAACACATGAGCAGACTATATTTTGGAAGCGAGAGTATGTCTATGATGAGGCTGTACATCACCGGCTTTGTAACCTGCCTGTTGTGGCTCCACAGACAAGATGGCCCGCAGTCCTTCCTAGACACTACAGGCAGTTTGAAGTTGGAGTTGTCTATGAGAGCAATGCGGCCACAGAGACATAAACCATCCTAGGTGTCCTCCAGACTACTGCCAGAACTCGTCAGCTGTAGTCTGGTGGTGATAAATGTATATAAATAGAGCATCCACCTGGGGAATAATGATGTATGTGGAACCCCTGGAGATGATCCTCTGTTGGCAGTATCGAGGGGAATTGTGTTTTAGCTGTGTTTTCTATGGCTGTGTTTCAGGGGGATTCCCTGTGTGTCTGGTTAAATCGTTTCACAGGTTAACTCAGCTGAAGGTGGCATCAACCTGTATAATAATCTAATATCACCTGTCAGAGGAATATATCTGGGGTCGCTAGGGATCTTAGTCTAATCTGTTGCAGGCAGGTGCATAAGGCTGAAAGCTGAAGAGGTGAAGAAAATAGATGCACCTAACTGCAAAATGTGTGCACTGTATGTTAAAAAAGCAAGACTGAAGTAGTCAAGTATGTAGTGACTAAAATCCTCTAGATGATGGAGAAAATGAAGTCTGATTATGACATGGATATTGAGAACAAATTGGTCAAAAAGGAGAACAGGAGGAGAAAGATATGAAAAGGCTAGCAATAATCTGCACTGCTTGTACTTAACTTTTGTGTGAACAGTTACTTCGTGCATTGCTTTGGCCGATATTCCATGGGATAACCCATCCCTCCTGGGATGCGAAAATATCAAGCCAGCAGTAACTTTAAATCTGTATGTACCCAGAAGGCTGAGAACACTTGGTTGATTTGTGTTGCTCATATTCAGTAGAGTAAATTGGTACTCTATGATGGTATTTTGAAATCTTGGATCCTGTCAGATTTTTGGGACTTTGAATTTCCTTAAATAACTGGGACACAGGCATTCCTGGGACTCCAGAGACTAACCAGCCAAGGAGTAAAAATTAGTTCAGATACATATCTAAGCTTCATTTAATTTTAATCTAAGCTTCTATGGAATTATTTAGTTATTTTTGGAACGTAAAACTTCTGTGTTTAAAAAAAAAAAAAAGAGTTGGACAAAAATTAATTTGGCAAAATTTGAAACTCTCCAGTTTTGAGGGGTAAAAATAAAATGCCTGGGTTTCTTTATGTCAATTACATTTCTAGTGTTTTTATTAACTTTTCTACTACTTTAAAAATTTTACTCTCTGCTATATGTAAGTTAAGGAAAAGAGGCCAAAAATCTCACTATGGTTTCTGACAGATCCTGTCAATCACAGTAAATGCCCAGAGTAGAGAAGCTCTTTCACAGGAGGCCTTATTCACACATGGAGGGATGACTAAGTGTACAGCAAGATGCATAGACATGTAATATTACACTAAAAGAGAATATTCCATTTTTAATTCACCCCTTCAGTCAGATCTAGAGGTATGCAGTCACTCTGCTGTAGTGCATAAGAAAATTGAACCAACCATTCAGGAACTCTCCAGCCCTAGGCAAGACTGAATCCAGGTAATGTCTTCACCAACACATGCCTCGTATGCCCAAAGAGGCTGGAAAAATGATAGCTGTTTTTTAAAAAGCTGAAGTTACCTGTTTCTGGGTACACTGGCAAGGGGCGGTGTCAGCATGGATTGAGGGCTGCTCAGCGTTATGGTCTTGCTGGCTGTACTAGAGCCTTGTAAGGAAAACTCTGAAGATAAAAAGGATATTCACAGCCTTCTGTGATGCTTTTAAAGATGGCATCAACTAATTGTATTACACTAAGGACTCAGCACCACAGATGTTTGTGTAATCCTGCACCAATGGCTTGCCCAATTTTTTATCGTCCCCTGTCTCCGCTTAGGACCCACTCCTGTCGCAGAGTAGGAGCCTTGCTCATCAGAAATCTCTTGCATGTGTTTTGCTCATTACATCGCTTCAGTGTTTGGTGTTTTCTTATGTGATGTTGTTCTGTAGATAACAGGCACATGCTGTCCTCTGAGTGGTTTATACCTTTAGTTTGCTGCTATACTCCTGAGAGCCTAGCTTCTTCTACGCTCTCCAGTGCAATGTACAGGACAAACACTGCAGCCTGGATCTTTCTCTGAACGCTTTGCAGTTCTCCTCTTCAGATGCTTTGGGGGACTAAACTGATCAGGTTCTTTTATTCATTTTTTCATTTTTAGTTTTTAAAATGAATGTCTTAAAGTGTTTGCTGATTTCTTTCCTATTATGTCACGTTAGTCACATTTCATATAAATGAAATAATATTGAATTAATTAATATGTCATGAAGCTGTTAACCTCTTTACAGGATTTGGAGCTCCTGAGGGGAGAGGTGTTATGCAAAGGCATAAGTGCCAGTAAATATGGAATTTCACATCACGTCAGTATTTTTTTCATTAATTTAATGTTAGCCCAAAATAGAGAGAATCTCTCAAAAGAGGATAAAATATGTAGTCTACTGTTGGTCTGATGTGGGTAGGTATCTCACGACTGGCTACTGAATTAAGCACTTTTCCTTTATGCAAGCCTGAAAACCCAAAATATGAAATTCTCACAAAAAGAGATGTAAGCAGTGTGAAAACATTATCCTAAGTCTAAACATACTGAAGGTTAAGTTGTTTCCAGGAATTTGTTCCAGGTGTGCAAAAGGTACCTTCTTATAGACAATCTGTGAAACTGTGCACACTTTACCATGGGGCTTCCTTCCCTGTTTGCTTTTGGTTATTAATCGTAGAACAAGCTGTGCTTAGGTGTTTGGTCTCCTTGCAAAAATTTACCTTATCCAAAGTGGCATTTCATTTATACAGGTATTGGCAAGCAAACATGTACCATTCTGAAAGAATTCATTAAATAGGGACATGTTAGTTTACAGGTTTAATCCATATGATATTTATTGGCTGTCATACAGGCAATGACAGGCAGCCAACACACTATTCAGTGGACTTTTCCACCCATCTGTTTATCCATCTGTTACTTGAAAAATAGATCGCTTTTTTTCCAAAAAAAGCATTGTTCTAGCAGGCCAGTGAGATAAAGATATGTTGATGTATAGAACTCTTTGTAACAAGACCATCTGAAACATCCAGCGGTAGCATCTTGGTATGAAATAATGCTAGTAACTGGTGTGCCTCTGATCCCCACACCAATATACTAGAATAAACTCATAATGGACAAGTTGAATTTACTGTTTTGTCCCAGAGAAAAGGAAGAAGGTGGCTTTTTGACCATCTTCTCAAGGAATATATTGCTCAGCACACCCTGGGTTGCTAAGATCTGAATGCTCTGAAAAAAAAAAATTCTGATTTTTAATCAGAACGGTGATATTAATTTGTGCACTATGTTGACACACCTCCAAAAGACAATCAAGTTATTAAATTTTGGTCAGGTGCTTAAAAACTTCATTAATGTTATGTAAGTTGGTTTTATACTACAGATTTCTGAAGCCTACAGTTTTAAATATTGCTAGCTAATTGTTTAAAAATGTGTTATTCTTCAGTAACAAAAAATTGGGAATATGCTTTTGAGGGAAAAAGTGAAAAAAACTAAACTTGATAACTTCACATAGATACCAGCTATACAAACAGACGCACACCAGTGATATCACTAGAAGCACAAATTTCAGGCATCTATTGTGTCGGTGCAATTGTGCGTTGTCACAGAGTTATTATGTCCCTCATTTCTGGTGAGCCCTAGGAAGCGTGCGTTAGAGTATATTCTTTACAGCCCATGGACTGCTGCGATGGGACAAGGGGTAATGGTTTTAAACTAAAAGAGGGTAGATTTAGACTAGATATAAGGACGAAATTTTGTACGATGAGGGTGGTGAGGCACTGGAACAGGTTGCCCAGAGAGGTGGTAGATGCCCCATCCCTGGAAACATTCAAGGTCAGGCTGGACGGGGCTCTGAGCAACCTGATCGAGTTGAAGATGTCCCTGCTCATTGCGGGGGGGTTGGACTAGATGACCTTTAAAGGTCCCTTCCAACCCAAACTATTCTATGACTGACGTGATTCACAGCATTCACACTGAAAATGCCTTAATAGCAGATTCAATATGATTTATTTTGACAACAAAATATGGAATCAAGGACAATATCTGGCAAAAATTTCTATGGGGAGATCTGGCTTCATTTTGGTAATGTTTTTAGCCTAAGAAATGTATAAATTGAGAAATGTATTGATAAATAATTTCCAAAATATTAAGTGCTAGGGCTTAAAAATACAAAGCCCAAGAAACTCCCACAGGCAGTTCAGCTGATTCAAAGAAAGTTACAAACGAACTGTGTGAGAATGCTGGAACATGTAAGACGGTCCCTTCTTCAGCACAGTTATTGTTCTATCCCTCTGTAGAAGGAGGGAAAGGAACCTGCTGTTCCTTCAATTTATGGATGTTTATCCAGTATATGCAATGATGGAGAACAATAAGGCAAAGCAGAGAAGAATCAAAGAACTATGGGGCAGGCTAATTCTTTTTCTTCTGATTTTTCAGCATGTCTTTCTATTTAGAGTGGAGAGGTTTCAGCAACTGAAAAATGAAGATGACAACAAAATAAGGTTGTTGTTGTTGTTATTACTTGCCCATCAGGCAAGCAATGTACAAGTATGACTGTTTTCTTTAATTTAATTTAGTTGAAAGCATTAATAGTAATTTACCAAAGTGGATCAATTTTTAATATTTCCTAAGGGAGTTTATTCACAGATTTCACAATAATAAATAATCTAGTTAGGAGACAAAGGTACTGTAGGATTTCCCCCCACACACTTTCTCTCCTGGGATAGCAGTAAGATTGTGTGTAGATCAATTCTGTGAAGAGAGAACCCAAAAACCAGTTTTTAATCTGGAAAATATATCCTATTTTCTACAGCACAGAAGGAATGCTATGAAAGAAAAATAGGAAGCAAGGAGAGAAAGAAATAGACAGGTTTTGTGTTCTAGTATTTGTCTGAGGTAGGTACGCTACTGAAAAAAACCATGGAACATCATTTACTAAAGGGCTGTGGTGAAGATAGTGTTCATTTTCCTAGAAGGTAATCAGTAAATACAAAATTTTAAGGTGTTGCAACCCTAGTCTTTACAAACATGCTCCACGGGCATTCCAAATGGACATCGTGGTATGAATATGATGAAATAAACAAATTTGGAAAGTTTCTGGCAAACTCTAAAAAAGACTTTCCCAGCGTAAGTTTACATTTGTAAGCAAGTTTAAGTGATGTAAGGGAATAATTTGTATGTTTTATCGCTGAGAAATAAAATTCCAAGGAATAACAATATGTATGCATGAACATGAAGTAAAATCACATGGCAGCTTACTGGAATTTTGTATGCTAATTCCCCATGCTGATATGCTTGATGTGCAACACATGCAAGGTAACTTAACCCACGTGGCATAGGCTATTTCTGTCTCATTTGGGCAATAAGGCCTGAAAGTTTCAAAATTCTCATGCTTACTCTGAGCCAAGAGTGTCTAAAGAATAATTCATATGGCCATGCTCTGTAAATTGTTATTCTAATTTCTTACACAATAACAAGTTGTCAAAATTTCCACACTTCTGAGGATTTCTTGATCCTCAGAAATTACAAAGAAGGTTGTGAGCAGGGAGGCATAATGCACTAGATGGCCCTTAAGTATTCTGCGAAATGTGAAAGAATTTATTTCATTTGCTTCAGAGCAGAGCGAACCCCAGATGTGTTTGCACTCATTAAGGGCTCCTTCAGAAATATGGAAGGAACTCACTATCACGCTTCTTTGCCTGCAGTTGCAATTTGCCCTTAAAGAATAAGTACATGTGTGTACCACTTCATGCAGGAATAGCCTTTCTAAACAAGCTATTCCAAGGCTTAGTAAGCTCTAGTAAATATTCTTTAGTGGGTCTTGGCCAGCTTACTTCATGTCTATTAATTGCCTTTAGGGTATGTTATGTAATTGTACTTCCTTGGATGTCCTCTACAGTAATTTCTAGGGGTAACTCAAAAAGTGGAGCCAAACTTTAATGTTAATTCTTCTATGAATATAGCAATTTGATGATTATTAGCCCAGAGAGAGAGCTGGATAGTAAGAAAGTGACTACTGCAAGCAGAAAGGGAAAGCTAGAAGACATTTAAAGAGGAAGAAAATAAGTATAAAAGCCAAAAGAAATATAAAGGGGAAAGAAAGATGAGAGCTTTCAAATATTTTGTGTGGAATCTGAATTCTTTTACCTATTATGTAGTAGTTACCCAAGTAATTTACCCATGTATCAACACTGAGTACTTTCAAAAATTTTCTCCTTTTTTCTCTGCGTATCCCTAGTACAGGTCAAAGCATAGCTTGTAGTCTGAAAGAGATTAAAAAGTCAGCAGTTAGGTGAAAAATAACAGATACTTAAAGGAAATCTTGTTACAAGTCTCTGACCCGTAGAATAAGTAGATTCCGATATACTTTCTCATGAGTTTGCTCCTCCCCCGGGTACAGTGGAAATAATGGAAAACAAGATGCTTATTTGTGGGGTAAGGTACTACTCAACACATGAAAAGATGGCCCTAGGTCTGTATTACGTCTTTACATACCTCTGCTCATGTATTCTTATTCCCTCTTAGTATATTTTTGTATTTGAATTTTAGATGATACTTTCTCTCAGCTTCATTTTCAACCTCTTATTTTTAACACAGTCTGTCAAATACCACTTAACACTATTTTGGTTTATATTTAATGCTTTCTCGGGGTCCTGACTTTGCTTAACTCTTTGTTATCCTTTCCTTTCCTTTTACTGGTGGTAGGAAACTTTGAATTTAACAGTCTCCCTGTATCTGAATTCTCTCCCACCTTCACCATTGTGGTCTGTGACCACAGAAGTGAATTACTGTATCAGTGTGTACTAGTATTCATATTTTAATATCTCTCTCCTGGAAATGTGTGTGTCTGTATATACGCTGTTATACAAAATGTTCCTTCAGATCTAAAAGCACTGTACTGATTTTAGTGTATCTGGATCTGCTAGTACTAGAATGAAGAGCTTCCAATGCTTTCCTGCAGAAAATATAAAAATCTGAATCCTAGTAAGTGCACAATTCTGATTTAACTTACTCCTCAAACTTTCAGAGCACCTGCAAACTAAGTGAGAACTGTGTAGAGGAGAAAGCAATTTTCTTAGTCATATTTTTTAAAAAATCAGCAAGACATAGAGATTTAGACATTCACTTGGGAAGTAAATAACAAAATGTTAAATTTAAGCTTTGCTCAGGTATAATTCAGAGTCCTAGAGAAACACTACTGTCTCTGAAAAAAACACTTACCATTATCCTGATACAAAGTTCAGACACTTTCACTGAACTCTTCGTGCTCTGGACTGGGAAAGGTGGCAGACCAGAGAATGGGATATTCTCAACTAACAGCCTCTTCCACTGCCCAGGAAGGATTATGGAGAGCTCAGCAAAGTGCACTGTCTGGGAGGGTTCACTCTTCCAGGTGTCCTGCAGGATCTGCTTCTTTGCCTGGGTTGTCTGCTTAGTTACGGGCATTACGATTGCTCTTCGTTGTCTCCTCATTGGTATTTTGCATCTGTACCCATTGATTTTACTGGTGTATATATTGCAATAATTTTAAACAGCAGTTTTTAAACTGGAGTAGTCTTAAAAATGTCTGTAATTACTCATTGTGCACCGGGTCAGAGAGGTCGCATAGCATTGCATAGCAGCTGGGGCATTGCTCCTTATGAGGATTTGCTTCTATCGTGCTACCCAATGCTAACATCCGCATTCATTTATAGGACCCTACCACATCAGATCCATGAAGTTCCATGGGTTGAAATTTGGGTAAATTGAGAGATATGTCTCACAGTCAGTAAGGTACATAACTTAACCCTGGGATCATACTGTTAACTTCCATTGAAAAAGTATAAAATAAAATGTAATGAGATCCAAAAGCAAATGTCAGAGAAGTTCAAGCATGAAGGCTTTTAAAAGTCCAGGAAACAATCTTTCAGCTTGTCTTATGGTTGCTTTTCATCAGCCAACACCTGGATCTCCCTTAGCCCTAAACCTCTATGATATTAATAGTTGGCCTTTGCTCTCTGGTTGTTCATTTATTCCACCTGCTGTCTAAGAAAAATGCATACAAACCTTTATCTTATGTACTAGTCTTAAGGGAATTTCAGAAGGGTGTTGGTAAAATTCAAGGAATCCACAAGAATTGTGTTATGAAACCAATTATATTGTCACTGAGAGGTGAGTAGTTTTTCAGTTGCCAAATGAATTACTGTTTAGGATTTAAACATGACTGTTTCTGCTTCCCTTTAATGATGGTAGTTTTGAGTACAATGGACTAAGGAGAGATACAAAACTAGCTCCTTACTGCACAGACCTGCTTTATCTTAGAGATACATTTACAAAGCTATTTTTCTCCTAGTAGTGACATACCAGGAGAAATCTTTGCATGTAGAATACCACTGTGTGAAATCTTGTGAGACAGATCTGATCTGCAAGGTAACGTGGATGCTAATTAATCATACAAATCAGTTCAGTCACTGCATGTATCTCTGATTTCTCACACATTCCAGGAGGGTGGAACAGCAGCAAAAGTAGGTCTACGGCCTGCTCTGGGACTAGGTCTTTTTTTTTTTTTTTTCTTTCAGAAAAGAAATTACCTTGGCTTTTGCTACTGGCATGAGATTTGACAATGTTATATCTAATTGTCTTAATTTTAAAAAATTGGTAAATTCTATTTCTCTTCTGGAATTATCCTTCAGATGAATACGGTACTTGGAATTCTTTCTTTATTTGACTCTGGTCGTACTACTGATAGCTGAAGTAAGAGGGGAGAAGAAAAACCAATTGTATTCGTTTTTGTCAGTTGGCTTGTTGGGTGGTTGTTACGTGAAGAGAGGAAAGAAAGGTGCTATGGAACAGAGATTTCAACTTTATTGTTGCAGAACTACATCCACTTAAAGTCATGATGATTCATTGTTTGTAAAAGATCTATTTTTAGTTGGCCTGAATTATATGGAGATTAAAGAGAATCATTAGCATAAAATTCCCCTTGAAGCTTCTGCAGTTGGTATAATACAAAAGACTTTGATAAGATTTCTTCAGCCTAGATAACTTTGGAGAATCCCTAAGTGTGCACAAAAGGCAGACTGGTAACCATACAAAAGCTTTTGTGGGTCAGTGATCTATTCTTCTGAGCACAATGCAACTTTTCATACAGAATGCACTCCAAAACAATGCTTTTTAGAAATAGCAGCGTCAGAAGAAAGAAACTGAGAGATAAAGAGGGGGAGTGATACATTTATAGCTGTAGAGAGAACACATATCTTTCGGAAAAGCATTGGTGTTGGGTTTTGCTGTTTGCTCTGCTCTCTCAATGCAGAATGAACTCTTCTTTCACTTCATTTCATCTATCTAGACTGTTGTTTCTTGGCACATAAAAATGCACGCAGCTAGTGTGATTGCTACATGGTGTATGCAGATTGTAGTGGAGAGGAAGATGACCGGCTACATTCAGTCACAGGTTGTGTGAGCATCTCTCTTCATTTATCAGTGTGCTGTAGCAACAAAATTCTGAAGACTTTTGTTAAAGTACTTAAGTTGCAACAAGTATGAAATTTGATGAACATGGCAGAATATGTAATTGTTACAAAGCACTTTTAACAAGTGCAACTTGTACATCATGATATATTGCATTCGTGTAAGGATCAGTATTTGCCATCCTAGGCAAAAATGTCTTTGGTGGGGAAATCCAAAAGGTGCTAACATTGTGTTTAGTTTTGAGGAAGAAAAGCTTAACAGCAAACTTTAGAAATCATGTATAAAAACATAAATAAATGACCTCCATACTTAGCTGGACAACAAACCTGCAAACTGGTATTATATACATGCCTTTAATATAGTGAAATCTCATGTCTCAATATATGTCATTGTATCTCAACTTGGCCTGCTAGCATACCAGTTAATTGTTAAATGAAAATTAAATCATGGTAACAACAGTTACTCCACAAAAATAATCTCTGAAACGCCTCTATTCTTTTGTCCTGAAAAGACACGCACTTCCTTCTCAGGTTGTTAAATAACATACATTTGCTATTAGAGGACAGGAATAAAAATAAAAGTGAAATCAAACACCAATCAGGAAGTATATGAGGGCATAAGTCTGAGTTTTCATTACAAAAGAGCTGATATTCATTGGAAATTTATGTATCTGGAAAAAATACTTAAGCAAAGAATAAATCCATTGCAGTAATTCTCACTGTTACTGGAGAGACTGTTAATATGTCTTTTCACCTTATGCAAAACCAGGAAACAAAAATAAGGGTCACAGCTTTAAGAAGAGTTGCTTGTAGTATCTGTTAGACTGAGCAAAATGTCACAATATGTAGTCTTCCAGAAGAAGCAAACAGACCATTAAATCTTGGATGAATAAAGCATGTTTTCAAACTGCTACAGATTTTTGTCTTTTTGGAATCATTACAGCAGTGCTTGGGGTTGTGGCTATGATTATGTGAAGACAATTGGACAGTAAGTTTTAGTGGGACTAAAATTTGCCCCATGGTGCCAGAATGAAGGTCTGGTTTGAAAACTGCTTTATGCAAAGAAAGAGACCCAGCAGCTGCAAAACAGGTGGTAACCCACCGGGGGCAGGCACGTTATGAAATCATGGCTCTTTATTTGGATTACAGTGAAAGGAAAAATGAAAGGATAAAAGGTAGAACAGCTGATTCAGAGGAGCAGCCTCCTGACTTTTTATTAGGGCTTTCATAAATGAAATTGTGGTTAGGCTATATGCTGGAATAATGGAGATCCCAAATGTTGAACATGTAATGTGGGCCTCACAACCAGATGTATGCCTGCTTAATGCGTTAAAAAAATCTCATTGGTGCTAAGATATGGCTTTGCATGATGTATTCATATCTTTTATATTTGTATATCTTTTATTTCTTTAGTGAAAGGAACTTACACTGTTACTACACTGAAGGAGCTGGTAGAGTTGCCATTCAGTTCCCAGTGGCTCCATCGTGAATCCCAATGTTGTTGGTCTTTTTGGAGAACTTGGAACTGAAGGAGGAGCTGGAACAACCTGCCCTGCTGTATCATCTCAGAGAATAACATAAGGCTGCCAACAGCACAACCGCAGTTGTTTCAGATCTTTTATGAGTTCTAGACTCAAGCGAAAAGTCAATTTTAAAAGAAGGTAATAATATTTTTCCTGCATATTTGTTTATTGCCATGTTAATGAATGGAGAGAGCATTACATGTAGCCTTTTTAAAAGAGCTTTTATCTGGGCCTCAAATATTTAGTGTATAGTTAGCATTGCACAAAGTAGGGTTTTATGGTTTATAGGCAGTGCCAAAATGTAATTCCTGTCCAACAGTAACAGGGAATATTTCCCAGCACTGAAACTTGATTGCCTGTGCTGTTTCTTGTTAGAATAGTCCTTGCCTCTTTTGTTTGGCCTGGTCAGACAGTGTTTTCCCCGATAGTTTCTTGGACACAAAGTAGCTGGCATGGGCCAGGGATCACTCCCAACTGACAGCTGGAAGCAATCCATTTTTTAGAAAAAGATAATTTAATCTTATAAAAGCAGAAAGACTTTTTCAGTGGCCATGGGGACAGAGAACAAACCCTGATAATATTTAGTTTAATTACGGCAAATTCTTGTACAAGTCCCCTTTTTAAGTTGAGTTAAATGCTCTCAGCACTTCCTAGGATTGGACTATTTTGTCAAATAGAGAATGCAAGTGTACTAGAATTGGTACCATTTACAAAGTGCAGAGTTGCAAAGTTTTCCTGACTATACCACAGAAAAGATACTAAAATAAATTTTAAAAATTAATATACTGAAGTATAGTTGTATCAAATAGGGAGGGAGCATAAGTGATAGGAAGAAAGAAATGAGAAAATCAGTCCTCCTAGCTTGGAGAGAAAAACAAAGCTTTTCAAGATGCTGAGGTTTCAACATGTGGCATTAGCTTGAGCATTCTGGGAGCCTCTGAACAAAGCTTTTCAAGATGCTGAGGTTTCAACATGTGGCATTAGCTTGAGCATTCTGGGAGCCTCTGAACAAAGCAGAGGAAAAAGGACTGAAAATTCTTTGTTCCTTTGTAATTTGGATAACCAGATCGCAGCCACAGCCTGATGATTTTTTAGGGGTCAGCTTTTTAAGGTCAAAAGATGTGAGATTAAGAAAGGATTTATGTGAGGTTGTGTCTACATGGTGCAAGAAAGCAAGAACCGTTCCTACTTGGTAGACTGATGTGTGGAAGGTTTCACCAGGGCACCACTGACACGGGCTGCCTATGGCAGAAGATTAAAATGTGAACTCAATTCCTTATTTAAGTAGTTGGTTAAATAAGTATGAGATGGTATATGTGATTAGCTTCACAGAATCTCCCAGGATAGTTCAAGTGAGCTGTAAATACGTAATGTGCATTAGTGATCTCCCAAGTGAACATCAAGCTGTCATTGTTGAACAATAGAAGATTTTCACTGTACTGAGACAGATTTTACTACAAACTTGTGGTAGAATTTTTCTTGCAAGTAAGAGTGGGTGCTGCTTCTGAAGTTGTTTGGACAGGCATTTTAGAATGTCATTAGTAACATTGCTAATATATGAGTCATCATATTTCTTTTATTCCCAAGATTTTAATACGCTTTTACAGAATTTTCAGGGTTGCTGATCTCTCTAATGTTCTGTACTTTCAACGTGATATATTGTTAACTGCTTCTTTGCAACACCATGTGGGCTCCCTTCCTAGTTTGTGTTACTTTATTCCAAAATCCTCAGATTTCTTTTGTTATGACTTAAAACACTTTCCATAGCTATGTTTTTAAAATGGAAGTAACATCTGGGTGTTGTGTTTAAAATCTGTCTGTAGCAGATAATGTAAAAATGACCTTGGACCTGAATTTAAAAGGAGGGGTGGGAAGCTGGCTGAACAGTATGCTAATAAGAACACAGCTCGTTCTCTGTGTAAAGGGTGAAAAAACCAACTTCTCAATGAACAACTTTGAGGCTAGAGTTATTTGAATAATTTTTCTGAATGACGCAAGACTGAGCTCATGAGAGTCAGATCAAATCCAGCTGAAGAGCAGAAACAAGAGTCCAGCTGGGAATCGTGCTATTCACTGACTCACAATAAAGACGTTGATAAAATATGAACCTTCTGAAGTCCAGGTACTCCAGGGAAAGTAAAAACAATTTAAAATGAGGCAATGAATAAAAGAAGTATTTCCAATATTAAAGCCTGTTGCTGATAACAACAAAAGTTTGGTAATAGAATTTGTTGTAAATTTATATTTCATTGCTTTCATCACACATTTGAACGGGAAGCTACTTATTTCTTGCATCTCACTGTCAGTGTGATTCATTTTGTTATATCTTACTGTTTTATTAAAAATTAACAAGCAGTCACTAGCTGGGAACAAAGTCATGAAGTTGCAAAGAACTTATCGGTGCCAACTGAAATCCGAGGACAAGTTGTTGCTGACTTCAGTAGACACTGAATCTTAAGATGGTAAGGGCGATGCTGACTGTTTGTATCTCTGTTTTGCTTAAAAGTCATTCTTTCTTAGTGCTTCAGCTGTAAATTACTAAAACAATATTCTACTGTTATTTTGAAATCTGTATTTATCACTTCAGGTCTGTCCTATTTGCACATGGCTGAGCTGCATCATTTTATTCAGTCTGATTTTAAAACTTGGAGAGAATAATTGTGGTAAATTCAAACAGTTGGAACTACATTGGTTATATTAATTTGTCAGTTGATTCACTAGGCCTTTACAGCAACATATAATTTTGCACACAAAGTTTAGTTCTAAGGTGTAGTATAAGACGGTCTTTTAATAATCCTCTAGAAGGGTATAGTTGCCCTTCTTTTTTCATGACAAAAGCCCTGTTCAGAAGAAACCTTGCAAAACAGACAGTTTTAACTTTACAAATGCTAGATCCAATAGTGCACTTGTCCAATGCACTGGATAACACAGATTCATAGGCAGCTGGGTGCAAAAGCCATAAAACTAGGACATTGCATATGCAGAAAAGAAAGGCAGTACAGGACATTAAGCCTGAGACTTATATTTAAAATGAGAAGAAATTTTTGTTACTTCCTGGTATTCTTGCTGAAAACAAGCAGCAATAAATCTTTTCTGACGCACAATTATAACAACTTTCCAGCCCCTCCATGTCCCCCTGCACTGCACCACATCAACATTACAGTTTGAGAAGTGTCCTGAACTCTGGTACTTAAGGTGCAGGATTAACGGCGCTAGCTGAAAGAAAGTGAAGGCTATGAATAGGAATGTACTGCTCTAATCTTATAGTGTGTTCAAGGCAAGATTTGGAGAATGGAGACTTGCCTTTCCGTTTGTCCTTCCTCCTTCACAAGGGAACACAGAGCAATCCTGTGCTATGTGGTCTTCTTCGAGGCCACCATGACCAACCTCGTGGGTCCAGTGAGTGAGACTGCAGTTCTCTTTTCTTCTTCCCAGGTGTTTCTAAGAGCATTCTTACTGCCTTGATGTTACCTTGATGTGGCAAAGATGCATTGCCTGTGTACGTTATTGTGGCTTTTTGGAGAAATGAATGACAGGAGTACATCTGTACATACAGGGACTGAAGGGGGATTGCCAATCCTCTATTTTTAAATTAATTATCACAGAATAAGAAAGGTATGCTGTTAATTTGAAGTGGTTTTATGGGTGAAATGGCTTGTTTTTTTGAAATGACTTTTGCTTTTCTTTTTCTTTTTCCATGGAAAGCTCTGTGTCCTCTAGATGCACACATACAGAGCATACAGATACATTTCACTCTATTTTTTGTACAGATACATTGTACAAAATGTACAGATACATTTCACTCTATTTTTCTGCTTTCCAGTGAAATTGGAAAATACTTTGTTATTTCAGCTCTTAACTCTATAGCTAATACACAATCTAAGCGTAAACAATGCTAACAGTATTTAATTTATGACTGAATTTTATACCAGGCTGATAGGGCAGAGCTAAAGTTGTGTATCAAGAGCTCATTGTGTCCATATAGAGAGTATTTTTTGTTGAATTACCAGAAGGCCTGCAAGCACTCTACAAAATTTTACTTTTCATAGGTCAGCCTTCAAACCAAGGTAGTCACAAAGGTCATTTAGGAAATCCCTTCATAGTGAAGCAACCAGCAGTGCTCTTATCCAGAGAGCATAACTGCTATGAGTCAATTCTGTATTTTCATGCTGAGGGGGAGAGGCAAGCAAGCTGCATTTGCTGCACAGAAGCATGCACAGCGATGGCAGACCTTACCAACGTGGGCCAGTGTCTTAGCATCTATAAATTTTAAATCTGAAGTGGTTGCAACTTTTGTTGGTTGTATGATCAAATCCAAGGATTAGCTCCCACAGGACAGCATGCACTGCTGCCAAGCAGAGGCTTAGGGGGAAGAATGGCAGTCCTTAGTTCTCCATCTTGCGTTTTCCATCAGCGTGACTTTGTTGATTGATTTATTTTTAATTTTTTTTTCCAATCTAAGAACTGATTTATCTAGTGATAACTGACATAAGTAAAGCTTATTTACACAAAGATATGGCATAAAGACGTGAGTACAAGCTATGTATATGATATAATGTTTCTATATGGTGTATATAGTGTATAAAAACAATACATAGGTAATTTTATTAATGTAATTCTCAGAAGGAAACCTCTAGCTTTTAATTTTAGAGCAAAAATTCTATAACAATATGATTGATTAAGGTCAGATTATGATTATTAAGGTAGCTGGCACTGCAGGTATGTCTAGCATAACACTAGACACTGAAGAGAAGTTTCTTTCATAGCAGTTTTATTTTACTAGCTAATGTTGCTTATGAGTGTCATAGAATTTGCAATTAATTATGCTTAATGAAGAATGGCTCCAGACTGCCTAACTGATTCCTTGATAATTTGCCCAGAAGATTACTGAAGATTTTTTCATGCATTTCCATTTATCAGCTTTTGGGAATGGATGGTTGTGTTGTCATTCATTTACATATAATTTGTGGTACTATGACAATATTGAGAGATCTGTACTGTTGTCTATGCAAATTTTAGGAATAGAAATGTACTTTGATGTAGTTGATTCATATTTTTCCTCATTTGATAAAGGTCTGCCCTTTTTCTATAACAGCGAATTAGTATTTCTAGTGCACTTACTGTCCACAAAACTTTTGTTTTGAAGGGAAAGACAAGTAGCAAGCTCAAAAAGTTATATTGAAATGTTTATGTGTTATTTTTAGAAAAGCTGTAGAAGTAAAGCAAATTTATAGACCACATTGCTGCTTGTAAAAGATTTATGGTATGTATCTCTATCAAATCCTAAACCCTTTGAATCCTATTTTATGACAGTAATAAATAAATCGTGTGATGAGTAACAGAATGTTGCTTCCTGGTTGCACAGAAGAAGTGGCAGCCTCTTGAAAGGCTCTCAGATGGTGGCTAGAAGTTCATTCCTTTCCCTTGTCCTGCAGAGCTTTTCTGTGTAGTCTGTATGTGTTACTTTAAGGAACACATGGAGGGAGACACTATATCATTTCTCTGCACTTCAGATGCTGTGAAATATTTGGAAATTTAACACAATTCTTTACTCACTACTGACTCTAAAACAGCCGTGTGTGTGTGTTATTTTACTTAACAAAAATGAATCAACAAACTTTGCATTCTGAAGCAAAATAATGACTGGTTCCTTTTGTGGCAGGTCACTTCAAACCGTCATCAAATAAACACTGGTTATTTGATGTTTTCTGTAATTTGGTAGTTAGCCCAGGTTTTCTTGCCCTATGAGTTATTATTTCTTCAGCTACTGCAGTTACCTTTCCATCAGGGAGTAGGGAATGCCTGTTTTCACCTTCACTGTAGTATATTATTTGGATACTTATTGTAGACCTTTCATGGGTGAATTCTTGGTATGCAAACCATTAAAGGCAGTTAATGGCCACTGGCTATTATCTGTGCATATAGCAAGTCATGCTGTGCTGTGGTTCCAATTTCTAATTTGGTTATACAGCTTGAAGTCTATTAGGGATAGAAATGGTACCATCAAGTAACTAATATATTCATTTCAAACTGTGTAATTAATTGCACTTTAATTCTGTTTTATTATTGGACAACACTGTGTATCTGGAAGCCATTAAACTCTCTATATGACAAGGTATACAAGTTTCTTTCTGAATGTGTTCTGAGGACAGATCTATTAAGTTTTTCTGCCTACTCACATTCTGGCTTTGCAAATTTCTATTTTTCAAGCCAGAAACAAACCTACAGCTTGTATATAATAAACTTTTGCAGATATAAATGCTACATTTTTAATGGGCCCAAAAGTGCATACACACTTTTTTGGCCATCTCTTTTTTTTGTTCAGGGTTAAGCAAAAAATGCTGTCTTTGTCAGGTTTACATTCCACTTTCGTACTTTCTCAACAAATCTCACCCTACTCAAGTTTAGTTCTGTGTACACCTGTTACGACTAGTCCTTTTGCAGTCCAACAATTGCAGCCAAGAATACAGATCAAGATGAAATCTCATCTACTGTATTTTACAAAAGTATATACTAAAATGATAGTGTGTGTCTGAAGTCCAAGATCTCAGAAGAATTGTTTGAGAAAGCAGTGAAGACAGACCACTGAAGCATGATGATATTAAAAAAAAATAAACAACAACAAAAACACCCCCAAACCCCAAATATTTAAGCAAGAGAGGAATAGTTTCTCTGGAACTTGAGGAAGAATAAAGTAGGTCAGGATTTTTATTCTGGTTTGGTTTGAATTTCCTCCCTTGTATTTGCAGGGCAAGGGGATGGGGGTTATAGGCAAAGAGAAGAGAGGAAAATTGCAATAGATATTTCCTCCCAGGAGGGGGACAACCGTGGTCAACCAACCACCAACAGCCTCTGCAGTTTGCCACCTGCCTGATCATCATTAGCTGACAGGACTGGCTTCAAAGTGGGACTTAGTGTTGAAGAGGGACTTGAAAGAGGCCTAGGAGGTTGTTTACTGCAGGGAGCGAGGATGTTCCTACTGCAAGGTGAGGAAGAAAGTACACAGGTGCTTGAGGGAAAGCAGATAAGCAGTTAACAGAAGCTGGTATCACTGGGAAAATAGAGGTGAACCGCCTTGGGAAGACCAGAGAAGAGCAAGTGAAGGGTTGGTGACAAAGCTGTTCATTCCTGTGGCTTTGCAAAATATCTTACGGGCTGGATTGTGAAATATTGCTTTACTTTCCCTGGTCTGGCTGAATCTACAAACCCAATTAACTAATGTGTGTAACTAACTAACTGTGTCCACTTCACATCTAAGAATAATTTTTGGAAGGTAGTGCAAATATGGGAATTAGATTTATTTCGATGTTCAGAGTTGTAACTACTGTTCAGAGATGTAACTGTTGTTTAGTAGTACAACTAATAGCCGCACACCTATATATACAGCCATGGATAGATGTAGAGGAGACTCAGTTGTTCTCTTCCCTGTCTCCTGTCCAAATGACTTGGTTCTGGATGTTCACCACAGTTCCCATTCTTCTCTACACTCCTACTCCATCAGTTGAGAGGTTTAAAAAGTGCTACCACCACTTCATCTTTCTCTGCCCTATCACCTGAGTTTCACTGGATGCTGCAATAGCCCATCTATGTGCAGGTATTCTCTTTTGTTTATTTTCCTTCACTTGTATTACCATATCTATTATGCTAGCATATAGGCATATTTATTTATAGAAGTGGAGTACTGGCAGTAAAGACTTTTAGATTCCTCAAAAGAGATGTTTTCACTCTATAAAAGTAGTCTTTAGAAACAGTAAAATGGTCAGAGATGGGAAAAGCCAAACATGTTACGTGCTTAACTTAAGAAAAAGTATGGGCATGATTTTCGTTTGTCATGCTGGGTCCTCTTTTTTGTGCTGCATTAAAGAGACTGTAGGCAATCTCTGCCAAAAGATTCTTGATTAAGGACTTGTCTGTGCCTAGAGGTAAGACTTTGGAGCACTATGATGTATATGGCAGAGAGGAATACTTGAGAGGAAGGCCTTATTTAAGCTGGTTTTTTTTTCTGATCTGACATTTAGCCTTTTTTCCCACACGCTAAATGAAAAGTTACAGATGAATTGCAGCAGCAGCTAAACTTCAGAGATGGAAGCATGCTCAGTGTCGAAAGAACATTGGAATTTCTTAGAAGTATTTTGTGCGTCCAAGTGAGCATGTGCAGGAGGCAAATGAGGAAAGTAGGAGACAGCTCCCAGATCTCAGTCCCTCAAAGCAAGCGTCAGCTTCAAAGCATACTGACTTCTCAAAACAGATGAAAAATTTCACCCTAGATTTACAGTGTGCACATATTTTCCTTTCTTTATGATCTGATTCCTGGAAATCAAGAGTCACTTTTGCTTTCTGTTTGTTTGCGTGTTAATTGTCTGAAGAAGCATGTACTGAAGAGCTTAGAGTCCAGGCTGAAGTTAAGTTGTATTTGGAAGAATGATTATAGTGAAAAAACTTAGTACAAGCTGTGGTATTGAACTTAAACAGCTTAAACTACTGCGAGTTTAAGTCAGTCTTTATAGTGTTGGCAGGCATAGTTCTAAAAATAATTCTATTCTCACATCTGGATCTCTAATGCTGAAATTACAAAAGCTACAGAAAATGTATTTCTCAGTTCCAAAGTTTAGTGTCTATTCAGGATTAAATACTGCATTTTTTTTTTTCTTCCCAGAAAAATTTGGTGGATAGTGTGTTACCCTGATGGCCCTTAAGTGTCTAGGATGCTCTAAAGGGGAAGTGCTAAGATAAAAACCATTAAAATGTGATTTTTATCCATGTTGACATTAGTTTTTTACCCTGTAAACAGCTCTATCAGTTCCAGAGATTAAACACTCTGACAATGGCTATAAGAAAGATGGTCAGATTAATTTCTTATCAAACTGAGTTGATTCAGCGTAAGGAATGGAAACCATCTGATGTATTTTACAGATCAAAGCTAATTCTCCATTGACACACATGCTCTTGAGTAGGCGCATCTGTGTGACAGCTAAATTATAGGAGTGCTTTACACACACATTATCTTGTCACAACATAAGAACATCCTACTGTGCTAAAATACCTCTTCCAGAAGAAACATGTAATTTCCCTATATTGTTGGGGAGGATGCTAAACAGCTTCTTTCTTTTTACGTATCTTTTATTTTCACCTTCTACAGGCATGAGATGAGCAAAGTTCTTTTTAAAAATCGAAAAGTATTCCTTTGATTTTATCTGTCTCTTTATCCTCTTCACCTTCTGCCTAATGAAATGTATTGGTAGCTGTGTCTATGGCTAGATGGAAAACGCTGAAGGAAAACAGAGTTTTCATTTTAGAGTTTAGTTGCTAATTTAAAGGGAATGATTATAAGGATTTTTTCCCTTTTATGTATTAGGGAAAGTGAATACTTTTGGTTTGTGCCACCAGAATGAAAATTGCGTTTGTATGTTTGGGAAAACTTCATGAATATTTGGCAACAGCTTTGTGGCACAGCTTTCACACTCCCTAACAGTTGATACTGTCCAGTTTGAGACTAGGGTTAGGTCGACCCAGGCTTTTGAAAACTTAATCTTTATTAGACCAAGGTGCTATAAATTGATCTCAACTTCTCCCAGCTTCTTGTAAGACAGTTCAATATATTGGGCCTAGACTTGTAACAGGGCACTGTTAGCAACTGAACTGAGACTGGAGCTGTTTGTGTCAGGGCTTTTTTCATTTTCAGTCCATTACAAAGAAAAAGGACAATTGCAAAAGTATAGTAATTCAGTTCAACATTTAGTTCTTCAGTTTCCCTGTTTTGTGGTGCTTATCCCACACTTCTGGTTCTGAAGAAAAAAAAAATCGTTAATATTTGTTTTCAACAGCTGCATGCTCCTACAGGTAAATACGCTCTTTACTGATAACAGAACTTAAAAAAACCCAAACCATTTTGCTCATTTTTTAATGCATATATTCTTCTTAAACAGCACCCTTTTGTTCTTCCATCTCCTTCTGATTTGAAGTCCTTGACACAGGTATTGCCACCTAAAAAATGCTGCTAACTGCTCATTGAAAGTCTTTTGCCGAGTGTGACACATACTGACCCATGGGCTGGTTTGCTGAGGTGCTGTCCCCCTCCTCGCGCGGGTGTGTGTCAGGATCTTGCCCTCTCTATGTTTCTCTTGCTACTAAAACCAAGGCAACGGAATTGTAAACAGTCGTTTAACTTTTGAAATTATTTTAGTTTCGCCTTGTTTGCTTACTTATGCTCGTTTGCTGTAATTCTGGGGAATACTCCATCCCAAACACAGTGGTTGTAGAGCACGCGACGTGGGGTGAAGGTGAGTGACTGCCCGTGTGTTAGCCTCCCCGCTGCAGACCCGACCCAGAGTTAGGCCTAGTTAGGCAAGGGGATCAAAAGAGGCAGCCCGCTGCCCTGAACAAAACCGGGCAGGCTGGGCGCTGCAGAACAGCTGACCGTGCCTGGGGGCACAGCAGGGAGTGCTGGTGCCACTGGGCCCGTTGCTTGAGCAGGGCCCAGCACTGAGGGGTGGCTGGCTGGGCGCCATCTTTGTGTGGCCTCACCGCCCGGCACTGGCAGCACACGAGGAAGTTCGTTGCCACTGCCGCTGAAGTGGGTTTGCCCTGAGGAACTGCTACAGCACTTTGGTGGTAACATTGTAAGAGTAACTCAAGGTACTATTTTTTTAAAAATTACTATTATTTTTATTTTTTCATTATTTTTTTTCCTTGGAAAGTCTTATCGCTGTGTGGAGCAGTGATCGTGCACCATGGCAGGCGTGTTAAGGATAAATTAATTTCTCTAGATATTTAACAGTTTAGCACCCACCTTTCTATTTATTGAATATTAATATCATCATTTTATATGTCTGTCTCATCAGTGGTACTGATTTAGAAGCTTTCCTCCAGGTTTATTTTGTTTGTAGTATTACTGCTGTTTCCAGAAGAGCTCCCTTGCGCTCGAGATGTTGTCGGTGCTGCCCAGGGTTTGCCCTGGGCTTCTAGTGTTTACACGCCCAGGCGGGCCCCAGATAAACAAAAGTGACTGAAGGAGAAGCGTAGGTTTCAGAAGTAGCTGGAATACCCCAATTTTCCCTGTTTTCGGTGTGTCCTGTGAGAGGCGGGTGGGCGTCGTGCACCAGCCAGGGCTCTGTGCACTGAGAGACTGCTGTGCTTGCTGAAGGTGGCTTCACCTGAAAATGCCCGTGAGACTTCCACGTGTATGAAGTGGTTTTACAGGGGGCCTGATTTTTAATGATGACTAAAATGACACCACACAAAAGTATATGAGATGTCAAGTTTCTTTATATTCTTTATATAAACTGGGCAATATTTTCGGTTTTCTTGTATCATGCCTTCACATATCATTACGTGAATAATGAACATGAGAGAAGTATCTTTTATTTCTCAGTTTACCAAAGCTGCTCTTTTACAGAATTTCATGGTAATTTTCAGTTAGAAGACTAGACAGATCTATACCATCCTCTCTGTCTCAACACCGCTAACATTTTCTGTGCCTATTCACCTGTCATTAAGCTCACACATCCTGAGTGTCTCACTTGGTTGCCATGGAAAGAATTGTGATCCCATAAATTAATATATTCTGTGTAAGAAAAACTTGAACATAGATCTGATACTATTCCAATAGTGTGGAGAAAAACGTGAAGGAATGGAAGCGAATAATGTAAAAATGAATGTGTATTTCCTATTTAATATTCACATATATTCAGGATGTTTGTATTGTAACATTAGATCATGTCTTGTGCATACTCTGAAATATTGATTATCCAGTCTGAAACAGTAAAACATAACTGCACTTTTGCTAAGAATTTTGAATTACTAATTCATTAAATAGAGCTAGGGTAGTACAGTGTCAACAAATGGAGCCTTTTTTTTTTTTTAATCTATTGTAATCTTGTGTATATGCAGTACAAAAATAATTACACATGCTTTCTTCCAACAGAGTGTCTTTTGGTTTTAGTATGAATTAATCATTGGCATCCGTTGTGCTATGAAGAAATGTATTTTCTTTTTCATAAGGCTGGACACACCGATACTATTAAAGGAAACTGTTATGTAATAGAATAGTACACGAATGTGCTGAGTTATGAATCAGAAAACTGTGACACAATTTTGAATTTTTTATGGCCTGATGTTTTCACCATTTTCTCATAAGAAAGGTAATTAACTTGTTACTATATATCAAATTTGTAATAGAATGAGAAAAAGTAATTTGCTTTATCTGTCGTATTAGTGTCATAATTGATTCATGTGAAGGCTGATGTTTGGGAAATACTTTCCTCAGGACCTCTGTAAAAAATCCTTTTTTTTTCTTAAGTAGACTGTCAATGTTCAGCTGAATACATTTAATGATGCTGTGCTCCAAGTCCGTATTTGTGTCCCTATATAAATATGTTTATAGTTTGCCACATGGCATGTGCTCAGTGGTTACGTTCCTGGAATCCTGCTGTGAAATGACAGTTCACGGACGGCCGCCATGAAGTGGCAGGCTGAACTTCAAAGGAAAGCTGTCTTTACTGTTTGCATACCAAGCTAGTGGACACTCAGGAACCTGAATAAAGACAAGGTTTTTGCTTTCCTTTTCTCTGTTTTTTTTTTCCTCTTTGGTCTCTTTCTCAATACAGTACTTTCTGTGGTTCAGCTCTTTTAGCATTGTTGTTTACAACCACAGCATCACTGTGTCTTTCACAGGAAACTGGTGGACAAGATGGAGACTCCTGGGGCCTTATCCTTGGCATCTAATGAAAGTTCTGCCTTTCTGTCTGGAAATTTAGAGAGCTGGGAGAAGTGAACATTGAGATTAAGGGAGAAAGAATGTGTTTATGGTAGAGTACTGTAGGTGGCTTTGTTCCAGTACTGGTGTCAAACCTTAAATGAATACAAAATAAACCTGTGGTGCTATTATCTTGGCTGTGATTTGACTATTGGATCAAGATTAAAGAATGTTCACACGTTGCTGAGCTGTTAAGTTCGGTATTGCTATTTAAGTAACTCTTCAGTTTACTCCCACGCAAGCTTATAGTCAAAGGTCTCTGCAAAACATTTGATGGTAGAATTGGGAAATCATGAATGTTCTCATCTGTTTGTATCTTTGCAAGAGGAATACCAGGAAACAAACAAATATTGTGACTGTGAAGTCCTTAAAATTAAGCATTTTAAATTTGACTCTTCTGGATATAAAGCAATCCTAATGTCCCAGTGCCATTCCTGTACTTTATCTATTGTTAAAGATATATTCTGTTGTGGTTCATTTTGGCTTTGAGCTTTGAGAAGTAAGAACCATGCATCAATAATTAAAGGCACCATCACAGCTGAAGCTTCAGTTAGTTATCTTTATTTCCATCTTGGCATCCCATGAGTCAAGAAAAGCAATGACAACAGTAAGCAGGAGAATATTTTTAGAAATGTCTCAAGCAGAATGCACAAATGTTAAAATATAGATTGAATTTCTTTACTACTACAAAGTCTATTTCTGTCATTTCAGTATTATCATTATTAGTCACTCTTATCCTGTGACATAAGT
Organism: Ciconia boyciana; assembly: GCF_034638445.1. NCBI lineage: Eukaryota > Metazoa > Chordata > Aves > Ciconiiformes > Ciconiidae > Ciconia > Ciconia boyciana. The sequence continues at coordinate 7,630,861 of NC_132939.1, forward strand.
GCCCCTTGCTAGAATTCTGTGTTAGGGAAGCACTGAGTCTTGGTTTTGGTGAGTTTGGCTAAGGCTGTTCTTCACATGATCAGAATCAGTGCTGCCTACAATAGAGTAGTGAATGCTACCCAAAAAACTCCCAAGTGTGTACCCAAGTTTGCCAGTGACACATGGAGTGACCTTATAAAGGAGATGATATTCCCTTTCCTTATCTTGTTTTTCCATCTGTGACATGAGAATAAGAATTCTGACCTACTGAAGAAAAGCTCATTAAAGCCATATATGCATTAGTGATTGAGGTTTGAACCTCACTTTGGTGCTGTGTAACGCAATATGCCTAGTGAATGTTGTTGACATACTTTCTTTAAGACTATTAGTTCAGTATGAATACAGGGAGAAGAAGGCTTTGAACAGAAGACAGTTCCTTCTTTGAAGTGAACGTGCATACACTACGTGCTGAGACAGGGACGTATTGTTGTATTTTACACGAGTTACTCAGGCTCTGCATCTAGGGTTACATAGGAGAGTAAGACAGAACCAAAGACCTAACTAAACATTCGATGGCTTATCAAGAAAACAATCTTCTATATCTGGCTTCTGTTTGTACTCATTTGGGCACAGCCTGCATATCTAGTGATAAGAACTATTTGAATTAAGATAAAGAAGAAGAGTGAAACTCTTGGCAAAGACCCCACTGGGCAATACATTTCATAGTTTTTCAGGACAGGTATACTTCACTGGCTAAGCAACATCTCTCCTGACACGTATCTGAAAAGCTAAATCTTAAAATTATGAGGGATCTAGACTCATTTCTAGATATACATTCTACCTCAGCATATTGCACAAAAATGTTATGGGAACATGTAGATTAATAGACTGGAGACAGTCCTTGCTCTGCTGGGTTTGTGACAGAACTGTTAGTGAAGCAACAGTAATTAGATATGTGATTCTGATATAGGCCCTAACATAGCAAACTATTTAAGTGCAGACACCTTTTGGAATTGCAAACAGGCCTGCTGAAATACACTATGCTTCAAAAATACTTCCCCTATCTCTCATTAACTTTTATGTTGAAAGTATTTCTAAGACTTAAGAGTGACCAAAAGAATCGAGGTGACCAGGGGATTAATAGTCAGGCCGCGCACCGTTTATACAGAGCAAAAGTAAAGCAGGTAGTTACAATCCAAACCTCCTGTGCAACATCCAGTTTCAGCTGGTGATTCCCACAAATGGAAAGAATTTGAAATCTCCTAGAAACCTCATAGTGCTTCACGTTGAGTTGTAGAGAATAACTTTTGCAAAGGGTTTTGTCCAAGATTTAGTCTTGGACCTAACATGACTTCCCTTAAGCCACCTTCCATTTATCTTCTTTAAGTAGCTATTACACTAAGCTTTCATAGAATGAAATTACCTGTTGCATTTTTTCTGATACACGTTTATGCTAGAGTGTCATTGTTAAAATAATTACCTAAGCATTGAGTTATCCGTTTTGATGGCACTGCACGTTTCAGTCCATCTGAATGTGTTTGCATATTTCTTCTATGGTAATTCATAGTAAATAAGTCAGTTTTATCATATGTTAAGTATTCATCCTGTAGATAGATAATTGTTCATTTCTCTATGAGCTTTCTGACCAATATGTATGTAAATACATACAGAAAATGAAGCAAAGCACTTTCTTATAATAAGTTAGCATGCAATGAGTTTGCCTAAGCAAGAGTTTCTCCAGTAAGAGATATTTTTCAGTATAAAAGTAATAAATATTCATTTAAAAAGTTTGATTTCTTCCAAAAAGTTCTCTATGTCTTCAAGTACACATAAAATAAGTTCACCAAACAACAACCCAAACCTTGTGGAAGTTGATGAGAAATAAATACATTGAGGACTCCAGGGACCTGATCCTAAATAATTATGCACATGAATAACATTATGTTTGAAAAGATTGCAGTTGATTTTAAATGCATGTGTTAGGGTAAGGCTAAAAACATAAATGTGATGCAAATGTGTAGAGATCATGATATGTCATGGTAAGAACATGACTTGTTTAAGTATGCTCTCCAGCTGATGAACCTGCTTGTGGAACATGAACAAGAGTGAAGTCCCAGATTAGAACAACCAAAACCTTGGAAACTTTCTATAACATGTCCAGCAAAGTCAGATAATTAGCTTTCCAAAGGAAATTTTAGTAGACTTAGTGCCAATTCTATCAACAATATCTCTGAAACTGGTAAAGATGAGCAGTCACGTGCTGGCATGTGGCACCCCCTGTGTAAGACATGCACCATATAATGTTTTTTTAATGTATTTGTGGTTAATAAGAGAAACTTCTGTTAATCCTTTGACTTATTTATAACCTTTTTGCTGACCTTTTACAGTGTGTTAAACACCATTTATGGTGTGTACAATGCATACCATAACATGATTTTGTGGCAACTGGGGCCTTGGATTATACTGTGACACTACTAGTCAGTGATACCAGTAAGTGTTTGTACATAATACTTTGTTACTAGAAAACGTCCTAAAGGACAATATTGGAACCATCCGTAATTTTGGTTCTAGAAACAGCAAACCAGAGAAAAAGCAAAGAAATGAAAGTGGGAGTACGTCAAGTTTATATGTAAAGTAGTGAGCCAAAATAAGATAAATGCTTTTACCTGAAGTTAATGGAAATGAAGTAACTGACTTAGGGACACTCAAAAGTTTTGTGGCATACCTGGGAAATGACTGAAGGCCTCCAGAATCTTCATTCAGTAGTTTCACTTTGAGGTAATACTTACTCTCCGTTGTATGCTTTCCTAAGCTTATTAGCAAGAGGGGTAGAGAAGCGCAGAAAAAGTGTGTTGAGAGTTTTAACCTTATGTTTCTACCCTAATTATCCAGAATTCATTTTTTAAAAGTGCGTTTTGGTGACTGAAATAATTTGCCATATCCTTTCTCGGATTTGTGGCACAGTCGCAGAAGCTCAGTGTACCCACTGGTCTTCTCAGTGTCTGGTCTTGGACTATGTGAAGATGCACAGTGCTTCCAAAATGGATACAACCTTTCTTAACATATGCTTTCAATGGAAGCGATGGCTTCCTCCTAATCAATGCCGACTGAACCTGTTTTTATGATGCGACGTAATAGAAACTACCTAATTTTCTTGATTTACCAAATGACCGAAGAAAGTGTCTGCCCGCTGCTTTTGTAAGGAAAACTAGTTGCTCCTAAACATATACATTTGAACTATAGTTTCTCTTCCTAAACACATATTATAATGATATATTATCATTATAATATAAGGTCTCATTTAACCACTATTATTTGAAAAACAGATGAGATCCACTGAAAACAGTGTTAGGCCTTTCTCCTTTGTATTTAGATGGGTGATTTAGACATCAGATTTTAATCTTAGAAGGCTTCATTTTACATTTTTTAATTGTTCTTTTTTAACTTTTTTTTTTGTCACTTAAAAATCTGTTCTGCCACTGGCTAGCTTCATTTTTATCTTTTTTGGACTTCCCGTTGGAGAACATTTGCATTTGAAAGTTTTTTCTGGGTCTTGCTCTGGAGATTGTTGTGAGGAAGTGTGGGTGTGGGGGAGGTTTTACTAATTATGAATTCCTCTCTCCTGTTGCAGCTCAGAATACTGCAGAGCTTTCAAAGAGCACTGTGAAGTAACTTGATGAAAGTTCAGTGTGGTGAAGACCATGGGAACATCAAATTTCATAGTCTTCATCTGACACTAATATAATATTTAAACATTTTCCTTAAAAATGTGGCAGCTGTCATCAAGCCTCATATATAATTACACAGTATATGCTATATTTTATATATGTCTAGGTTAAAATAAACATAAAAGTTGATTTAGTAAGAATAAGAGATTTGGTCCTTTTGTCACTTATCCCTGCACCGCTTTAATGTTTTATTTATATAGGTCCATTGATCTCAGTGAATTTACTCTAGAGCTTAGTGCTCCATACTATAATCAATGTCGCAGAGACCTGGAGTAGAGAAGCTGGAGCATTCATGTTGCACAAATCCACAGGTATAATATCTAGAGTGAGCTGAATTTTGGAGATGTCCTTTGTATCCCACCAACACAAAGACTTTCCTATCAGGCAAAAAGGATCTTCTCATGGAAAAAAGGGGGGAAAAAAAAAAAAGGGCTCTGCAGAGTGGTTATTTTTTGCTGTCTGTATAATCTCTTCTCTTTTCTGGAATTATAATTTTCTGTGCTAGAGAAACAAAATCTCTTAGTTCACTTAGGCAGTACAAATTTGGAAGAACTGAGGTAGTCAGTAGTAGTCTTTTTCCCTTGAAGTCATGATCTTTTGAGACTAAGATTCTGTCATGCTGTAGGCTGAATGTGGATTGGGAGTAGGCTGTATTTCCTTATCGTTGCTCATACTGTACGAAACCTAGCCTAGAGACCATTCCAGGTGACTGCAGTGACCACATTTAAGACATAGGGGTAAAACCACAGATCATGGGAAAAATATCCATGTTACACATCTTAATTCAAATTCTAAATATTGCATTTTGACCCCAGCATGTTGATTACAGTGCGTTTTCTGGGTATAAAAAGTCTAAACAGCTATATGCCTGTGAACATGTGAAAAAAGGTGGAGGAGACTGGATCTATTTGATGTGTAGTAGGATCTGTTTCATTGTATGTGTTTGAAGAAATTGAAGTAGAAAGAAGTAACTACTGGCAAAATGGCATAGTTGCGTTTTACTGATGCGTGATTATTTTTAATGTAGGCTAAGAAAAAAATTATGTGCTTACATCACAAGATTGAAAACAAAATGTGAAATGAATGGGAGGTAGGAAATCAATATGAGTACTATTTTTATGAAGCTAGGTATTTTACCTAATTTAAGAAGCAAGTTATCCCTATCAGAAGGGGATGAACTGAGGAGGCTTTACAAATAATCCTTCAGGTGATCATAGGAAGAGCGTTCAATTCATTGAGCAGACATCTTTGCAACCCAACTTTTGTCTGCTCTGAGGTACAGAAGGAAATGAAAAAAGTTGGAAAATGAAGAGGTTTTTGTGAACCTTTCTGCGGTTTTTATTAGGTCAAAATAAACCACCTGAGGGCCAGGAAAAATGAATGTAATGTGTATCAGTATGGACCTGAGACAGACTCAGGAATGACAGACTACACGGGCTGAAGTCTACTGTGTGTAATACCTTAGAAGTTGATTTAAGGGACAGACAAGGCAACATCTGAAATGTGAAGTTCAGCTGAGGTTTCTTAAACCGAAAAAAGGCAGATCTGACAAAGATTCTTAAAAAGTGGGCCTGGTGATTACTAATAAAGTAGATTTTAAGGTAAAGAAATCTGAATTGCTTCTGAGTTTGTTAATTGAATATGTGTGAGGGGAGGGCTGTATTTTATTTATTTAGGAATAAGGATGACTTTCTACTTTGGAAGTATTTATGTTCATACTGTGTTCACTACTAGCCTAAGCCATAAAGTGCTGTTATTCTCTTCATTAGTATAAGCTGAACGCCTGACAATTTAGCTGACATGGTAGATATTGAAAAGAGAAATTTCAGATTCACTTTTTGCAAATCGTACTTTTGTGAAGCAGCCCTGTCTGAGTGAATGCAACTGAATCAAATTCATGCAGCAAAACCTTTTCAAAAACGTCTTTATTCTTTGCTAAGTTCACATTTTATCCTTAGTCCATGAAGGGCCTCTGTACATCTGGAAGCTATACTGTCCCTAGATTCACCTTGCAGTGAACTGCATGTTATGTCAGTAAAGAGGACTACAGCATGAACGAACACAGAGACAGATCCTGTCCCACAGTAAGAACAAATAACTCCAGAGCACTTTGCTGGCTGTGTTGAGAAGCCAGTGCTGCTGTTTCTACTATACCAGCTTAGAAAGCCTGCTTTTTTATATTGTTTGTTCACATGCCAGGAGTCACTTTAATTTTAATTTGTATTTTTTTATTGGTTATAGTCTTGTTAATTACTTTTTAGCTGTTTTAGGTATGGACTAAGTTATGTATAATATAGAATCCATATTATAAATGCAAATCTCCAGGGAAACAACTAATAGGACCTTAAAAAGTACATTTCAGTAATCCAGTTCACCAAGGTTAATATTTGTCAAATACTTCCCTGAGACTTTTTTGCTTTGCTGCCTAACATGACAATCTGCCCCTCTTGTCTCATACTGTTATGGCATTTAAAAACTATCACAAATGTTGGCAGTAGTCTCCTTTTCTGTGGCTTTCTAAATTCCTCACTGACCAGCTTGCAGGTGCAACTATGTGCAATAGTTTATGTGAAAACTAGATGAGAATACTGTAATATAGGGAGAGCAATGAGTCAAGAGTGAGGACAGGAGTGAGTTTGGAAAATGCTGGTAGGTCGAATTCAATTCTTTCTTTGTCCTTCCATCCCAAATATTTGAGTCTGGAGTGCCCCATAAGACCTTAGAGTTAGCTGAAGGAGATGAGAATAATTGACATGAAATGAAAAGTTTTTCTTTGACCTATCTGCTTTTGTGAAGTTTTGTCCTGGTTATTAATTGGCAGCAGCTTTTTCTTTACAGAGGGTAAGCTCCCCCAACCAGACAAAGCAAAAAGCCTCAAACTTCTCCCAAGTGCAGACTAAAACTACAGAGCCAGAAATTAACTCATTTTGTTTGTTTTCACACCACTTGTACTTCAGCACTGGAACAGAACAAGGATATGTAGAGATGTACGCCACCGAGAGGAAAAAAGTTGACATTCAGACAGTTTCATGTTGCAATCTGTTTGAGGCTCACAGAAAATGTGAGCTGATTCGTATTTCCCTGATAGTTAATTAGGTTTATTGTGGGAACAGGACCGTTCTAGTGGAGAAATAGAAGTTGGAAAATATCTGTATTTGCTTAACCGGTAAAATAACTGTGGTTGTCCTCTTCCTTTTCTTTAGATGTGTGGCAGACTCTTCATGTCTGGCTTCTTGGTGTGCTGCATGAAGTTTGATGTCACTAACATGCTTTGATTCTATCCTCTGCCTAATTATGAGTCCCCAAAAGACAAATGGATATTCCCTCTTCTCTTTCAGAGACGTTGGTTGTTGTTCTTTCTTTTATAGAGAGGAAGGAAAAAAAACATCTTTGTCAAAATAATACTAGAGGCTAACCTTATGGAAAATAAACAAGGTATGGAAATTAATCCTACCTTGGAATATTTAAATTGCTATGAAAACATTTGTGGCCTAGATTCATGTAGAGCATAAAATCCTCAAACTGTAAATCCTAACTATGTTTCTTATATTTTCTCCATTAAAGACACACAGAAAAACTTGCATATCTCTTAGTGATATCCTGACTATGTTCTCATATGAGAGACTCTCTCCTAAATTAAAAAAATAGCCTGGAATAGCATTAAAATAATGGGAAAGAGAATATACAGATATTGTTTGAATTAAGGGCAAATGTGGACATTCCCTTTGTTCTCTGCCAAAGTTTATTTGAGAACACTCAAACTATTAAAGATAGAACTAGGATTTTTAAAAAAGTATTTAATAAAAGCCCTTGTTTACAGACATGTTCATGTTTGAATTATTTTCCAGTGAAAATTACTGAAAAATACTTTTTTACTTTCCATAGAAAAGAGCTATCCTTAATTTATTTTTGATGCAATAACAAACCCCACATTTTTCAAGAAAGTATTCTATTTGTGATTCAGTCCTTTGGCATTTGTTGTTGTTATATCTTTTAAGAATGTGTATCAAGAACAGGATGTATTCTATTCTAGTTTTTTGAATAAAAGGCTAGGAATTATCATTGAAACAGATCTTTCGAGTTTTCAATTTTCAAGGCTGGTCTCAAAATAGACTTGAAATTAAAATAACCCTTTTAGTTTCATGTTTGTATGTTTAATGCAGCTGCACCTTTTATATTTCAACCACTTTGCTAAAAATAAAAAAAATAATTCTCACAATAAACCTTTAAGTTTGGTACTGTTATTTGAATACTAGCATTGGTAGTGGTTGCTAGCCTCCAAATGAAATTAGTGATTGTAAATTATTCAGTTTAGTAAATGGAAAAAGATGTTTGTTTTTGAGAAAGTGGTGGTTTCCTACATCTTAATAGGAAGTTTTGTTTAGGATGCCCCAAGTGGAATGCCCACAATCACAAATACTTTTTTGTTTTATGTCCATCTCTGCAGGTGGCAGAGGAGACCCAAGAGGAAGAGTCCAACTTTCTCAGCTTTGCCGAAGAGATCTGGGAGTAGAGGCTTGATATTGCACATGGTACAGAATGGCATGTCTCTAGAACAGGAAGGTAAGGGCTTAACATGTGGGGTTTTTTCCAACTAATTTGTTCTTTATATCTTAAATGTAATTGCCAATTCTTCGGCAATTTTGACCTTAGTAAACATCAGGTTGCATTTTGCTATGCAAAACGATCAAGAGCCAGTACTTTGCAGTGCAGATCTACACTGTAAATTTGTTATTACTGTTGGTCAAACTTTGAGCACTGTGTTAGATTTGGAAAATGTTTTAGAGTAAATATGGTGTTTGTAGAGATAGCAATGGTTAAGGTCATGAGGTAAAACATTAAAGGAATGTTTTAAACATTTTTACATGGCTCTTTTGGCTATGTGAAGGCTTTTGAATCACGTATAGACAGTTTACATCTTTGTAACACCCATGACACGACTTCTATGTTCTGAGTCAGCAGTTACCTAAATTCAGCAAGCATTTTTACTTGCACAAGATCATAAGCTGACATTTAATGCTAAATGTGCTGAGGATTAGGGAGTCGTGAGACTGCTCAAGTAGTTGGATTTGAATTGGGAACTCTGAGGGGGCATAAAAGGCTGTGGTGGTGGTTGTTTTAAGCAGCTGTGTCCCAGAGAAAATGAGGAATATCATGGCAGCCTCAGAGGATGAGTTGAGCTGCTTCTTTGCTGCTGTGTAGCTGTAGAAAAAGGTCCAGTGAGCTAACACAAATGCATTAATTAAATAATCAGGATTTTTGCAAGATCATGTCTTGTAATGGAGATCTCACACATACACAAATTGCAAAGTTCAGGTTCCAAAGTAGACTACTGTAGTATTGTTCCTTTCCTTAGAAAAGACTGTTTCTTTTGCCAGCTCATGTTGTGGTTTGCTGGTGTCATTAAAAGCTCATTAATAGTGAAACCAAGCCTTGCAAATGTTTTCCACATTTGGACTGGGATTCAAGCCTCTGGACAATATAAAGACAGAGGTGGTGCTTTCTCTCTAATGTCGCTGCAGTGGAAAAGTTTGTGTCAGACGTCATGAAGTGACTTAACTGACTTAAATATGGAGAAGTAAGCTCTGTATTCAAGTGATCTATTATTAATAAAATATTCCTTATCAAGAGTACTGGTCACCTGTTTCATTGCTTTCCCATGATAAAGTAGCTTTCTCATTGGAAATAATGTCACAGATTGGCGCAAATCAAATATTCTTGATGTCTTACGTTCTTCTTACTGCGTGCAAACTGAACACAGATGTGAACTGTAGGAAAGTGGCCAGTTTTTCTGTCAATTTGGCAGGCAGTTTATGGAAAGCCTTACAGTAGCTGGCAATTTTGGGGACTGCAAAAAGGTCAGACATACTTTTATTACATAAATGTGTATAGCATTACCCTTAATAAGATTTTTCTCTTTTCTTTTTCCTCCTCAACTGCTGTTTTAATTTGCAGTGAGGAGCGAGTGGAGACTTCTATTATTTTAGTCTTTGTTTTTTTCTTTTTTTTTTAAAATGTATGCATCACTTTTATTAAGCTACAAATGGCATTTTACATTGTAGTAAAACAAAGGCAAATCTAATTTTATACAGTTTACTGAGAAGACACATGAACAGAATTGAAATGTAAATTAGCACACAACACTGAGAAATATGCTGAGGAATTTAATGGCATTTATATCACAATAAAACCAAGTAGTATGCATAGATTTGCAATGTAGCAAAACATTCTGCACAAATAAGATGCATTCAATACCATCTGCATGGAGTTATATATCTGCAAGCCTTTAATAATTTTTTTAATTTAGTAATTATAATAGTATGAATTTGGAGGTGGTACACTTTTCTTCAGGGAAATTATTGGGGGTAAAATGGATTGTGGGTGAACATGCCAAGTGGTACGTGCAGAAAGGAGTGGTCTTTCAAAATCAATAAACACCACTTAGTTCAAACCACTAATGATCTACATACATGTTTCAGGAATTACAATTTTGTTATGTTTTAGTGAGATATCGGAACAACTTGTGGCTAAGTCTGTCAGCACAGTAGACCACAGTCTTGTTATTTTTCTGTTTTTCAAAGTAGAGCATACACCAATATATAAATGTTTAAATAACATTGAAACAGATCTGTACAGAAAACAATACCTCTCAGATTTTTTTTCTTTTTAAATAATCCCTGTTGAAAACTCTAATAATGATTGAAAGGGCCATGAAAGGGAGCACTTACAGGCAAATATCCAAAATACACTGATCTAAAGGAGGCACATTTGCACTTTTGTTCTGGACACATATGCAATTGGTTAGGTTGCATAGGGAAACATTGACAGTGAAGCATAAGCAATGCTTGAGATAGCAGATAAAATTTTGAAGTTTTCACCTCAAACAGTCCATGAAATACTTTCTTTCATGAAAAAAATCCCAAACCCTCCCTACTGAATTTTGTCCTTGAATCAGTTTCTTGATGCTTCACAGTTATTATATCCAGCTTATATCATCCTTAACTCCAGGGCCCTTCAAGTGTGTGTGTATTTGTGTGTGGATGTGTATGGATAAACGAACAAGACTCAACTATTTCAAAGAGGTAAGCATTAAGATGGGAGCGGGATTGTTTGTCAAGATGTGTAGACCTATAAGTAATGAGATGAAAACAGAAACAAAAAAGAGAAGACTGAGTACCAGAAAATGTCTCAAAAAATTTTTAGCTATGGAGTTTGGACGACATGGGAACTGAAAAAAGCCTCACAGTTCGAGACATTTAGAACTCAACACGCCTAAAGATTAGAAAATGGTCTTCAGAAAACAGTTCAACCATGGAGGAGGACACATTTTGGTGGTGTAATTTACTTCTCATGTGTTTCCAGCATCTTTCACAGCTCTCTGGAGCATCCTTCTTTGGGCTGCACTGGAGCAGGTCTTCATTGCCTGCAGACACAGCAACTGATGCTTTCTGTCTTCAGACCAAGGTCATTTTCTGTCTTCATACTGCTCTTTTGGTAATTATTCCATTTTGATGGTAAGAAGCTCAAGAGTATTCTAAGCCTTCAAAGAACTCCGTTACTACTACTGCAGTTTATACATGATAGAGCTTGATGGGGAATCTGAGATTTGTTCTAGGAACATTAGCATTTGTATATTGTTATTATGTATAGAGCTGGGATGAATTTTGCAGCCCTCATTTATCATGGTAGAGATCTGCCATCCCATAAATGGTCCCACTGAAACTATGGAGTTACTCATAGAAGAGTAGCAGGCATAAATCTTAAATCTTTTTACTATCAAAAACATAGTTAAAAATGTGGCATTTTATTTTGTTGAACAAAATCTGGAACAATTCTGGTTCCATTGAAAAAGTCTTTAATTAAGATTGATTTGAATTCAGACTTGCATCTGTACTTATCTTGCTTATTAAAATATATCTGATGACCTTTCTCATTTCTGTATCAAATGGGTTTAAAGCAAATTATCTTGTGTGCCTCCGCACATTGCTGTTGCACATATCGGAACAATATGAGCTCCCTCTTGTGGTCGAAAACCACTTCTCAGTCCCCAAACTGAATCGAGCGTACGTTTAACAAATCCGCTAAAATATTTCAAAAGTTTCTTGTGTAATTCCTGGACTTCATTAAAGGATAACTCCCTGATGTCCCTCAGTATTAGTGAGAGAAGAGATTTAAAAGTGTGGCACAAAAAAGGATAGGACCGGGGGTCATTCTAACCAGAAAGTAAAACTGCTCTAAATGCATCTTGTTTAAAATCCTGAATAACCATGCCAGATATGCAAGTAGAGAGTTTTTAGTGTAACAGAACATATTTTTTAGCCATTAACATCAAGATAAGAAGCATGTTTTCATTAAGATGGAAAGAATAATTAACTTCTGGGCTGACAGACACTGCAAAATAGGCTACTCATTGTAGGCACTTAAAGACTGAAAATTCTTAGAAAACTGTGGAGAAAAACAGTCTTCCCACACAAAAATAATAGTCAGGAAGTGACAACTTCATCAGTAGTACTATTTTACAGGTTTGCAGCCCAGAGTCGGCTTATAATTGTTGCTTGTTTACCAAGATTACTTTTGCTGCTGTTAATAAATCAGATAGAAAACAGTATAATGACACTGAAATTGTGGCTTATTTAGTCTATACGTGATGCTCTTTCTTGAGGGAGTTAATGTCACGTGGTTCTTGCCCTATGTTTACAAAACAGTAGGAAACTAGAAACTTAGACTTACTTGAATTAAAATAGCATACAAAGTCATAGACTCATATTCTGTGTCAAATAGATACTTTGTTTTCTAATCTGTGATTTTTATTTTTAAATAGCTAAGTTGTTTATTTTTAGAAAAATGTTTGTCAGCTGGGGGAACAATGGTGAGTCGTTGTTCTGTTTTGACTGGTGCAATGATTATGGACACCTAATGGTAGTTATAATGACATCTTAAATGTTTGATTTGGGAAGGTCCTTTTAACTATTTTAGATCACAATGAGAAATACCGAACATCAGCTTTTGCATCATATGATCAAGATGTTGCAAAGGATCTCTCCTACTCTCCTTGAGGAGTTAAGAGATAGCAATTCTGTTGTCATCTGTGTGATAGTTTTAGTTTATCTGGGAAGTAATCCAAGAAAAACAAGGTCAGAAGGTATTTCCCTGAAAGGAGGTGTATGTAGACAAGGTGACAATACACCTCCTTAGTGTTGAATGAGAGATGGATTGGGATTGTTCATTAATCTTTTTCCAAATGTCATTCCTTTGGCAGAAGACAAAAGTTGCCCAAGAAAGTTAGAAAGAACTGAAGATTAATCTGAGTGCAGGAAGGGAATTGGAAGACTTTATTTAGAAAGTGTAACTTATGCCATTTGTAATTAGGTTGCAAGCATGCTGATATGATACCTTTGTTCTAGAGTAGATGCTCTTGCATGTGAACATGGGTTTGATTATATCCAGGAACAATTCAAGCCATACTTTCAAAAGTTATCTGCTGGGTTTCTTTGGTGGGAAGACTTCTAACAGCACTGGCTGCATGGAGATTAAATGAGCAGTAGTGAATATTTCTATTAAAAAAGAAGAAAACATGGGAGTGTCTTATCATAGAGGCAAACCTGTTATGATCATCTGAGAATTAACCTTACAAAGAGAAAAGATGGAGACAAATGAACACCTCTGCTTTCTCGAGTGCAAATAACTTGTCAAGCTGTCAAAGAGAACATTTTTACCATTTATCAGATTGTTCTGTTCTTTGAAAGACTTAAACCTTCTGTCAATCACTTTTGAGCCCACTTGTTTAGTTTTCAAACATTCTCTAGCCTACCTGCAGGAGAAGAGCTTTAACAAATGGTGATTTCCTTTAAAGCATAGTTTACTTTAAGAAGCATTTTCCAATCTATATGTGGTTATACACTTTAAAAGAAAATAGGGTGATGAAAGTTTAGCTGGAGAAATCCATTGGTAAACATATTGATTTTTATGACTTCTTAATTAGAAAATTATAGTGTTGTGACTTTCCTAGAATAGCAGTTTTGATATACTACAATTACTTTATTAATTCACACTTATTTTTCCTGCTTTTCCATTTTGTTCTTTTGCTTTCTTTCTTACACTCTTCAGTTCATTTGGTTGTTTTTGTCTTTCTTGCTTGCTCTTACTTCCTTAACTACCACACCATATGAAGCCAGAGAAAACCTCACTAGCTCATAGCGTTGCTTAGCAATGTCATGCATCTCTTGTCTGTTGTGAAGCCATGGTATCCTGGTCTTTCAACAAAGATTGCTACATCACTGCTTTGCTATAGGTCCAATTTTTTTTCTGAGATTTCTGATAAGAGATGATGTGTCTAGACAGCATACATAAGAGATTACCTTCTATCCATTATAGTATAATTAGACCAAGCCATACCAAAGCTCACCAAGATTTTATGTTTAAAAGGTCAACAGCTTTTATTCCATATTTCAAAGATAAGCACCTTACATTGTGCTTAATATGTAGAGTGCTGTGCCTGAAAGAAAAGGAACTTCAAAAGATTTCTCCTTCTATTATATCATTCAAAATAGACATTTGATACTGTAATACGTCCATTTTAACTTCTGTGATTCATGGAGCTAGAGATAAAAATAGGTCAGCTATGCCCCTACTGGTACAGGATTATTCCCTGAAATACATTTTCTATTTCTAAGTCCAGAGTAGATTTAACTATCTCAAGTGAGGATTTACATTTATTAAACTGGAGGGCTGTTCTTTGGTGGTCTTAATACATTATCATTTATTATTTGTATTATCGCAGCAATTGGAGAGCTCAACTGAAATTAGGATCCCACTGTGCAAGGTACTCTATGAACACATAGCATGAAGTAATTTTTCCCCTGAAGGGTTTACAGTTTAAATAGATAAAACAAAGATTGAGAAAGTGGCCATACCAATATCCACGTTTTAGTAAAGCACAACTGAAGCAAAGAAAGATGAGCTGCTCCTGGGCTTGCTGATAATACATATAACAAACCTGATAAGTGACTCCAGAGCTGCTGCATTCTAGCCTTGTGCATTACCTAGAAACAGGTTTTTGTGATTGAAGTCAGCTGTCCTTGGAGGATTTGACTACTAGATTTTTTTTTTCTTCTCTAATCTCTTGCCTCTTTTGGGATTTATATAGTTCACCAGATTACTCTGAATTATGCAATTTCCAATGTTAAATAGTCCTGCTCATTAACTATACCACTCAAACATCTGAAGAAACCTATCAGATAACGCACTTTTTTAGATCTCCCCAACTGTTCACCAAACGACTTGTTGAGTTTTTTAATTTTATTTTTCCCCCTTTCTCTGCCAGCTCCTTTCTTACTCTTCTTTGAGTTCATTATATCTTTCTTTAGCCTTCTAATTCAAAATTCCCAGAACTGAATGCAGAATCACTGAACAGTTTTGCCAAAGTTCTACAAAACAGAGAAGTTGGCTTTAGTTTTTCCAAGTAATCACTGCCTGGCATATTCTATAACTGGAAATATTTCTCCTTGCAAATATTTCTCTGCCTTGGAAAGATCAGTAAGGCAAATCTAAGCTAAAACAATACAGCATGGTTCTAAACAGCTTAGTGCTATAAAGCTAGCATGTCAGGTTTGCAGACTTTTAAAACCAAACAGTCATGGTTTAACCCCGGATGGCAACTAAGCATCACACAGCTGCTTGCTTACTCCCCCTCCCCCCTAGTGGGATGGGGGAGAGAATCGGAAGGGTAAAAGAGAGAAAACTCGTGGGTTGAGATAACGACAGTTTAATAGGTAAAGCAAAAGCTGCGCATGGAAGCAAAGCAAAACAAGGAATTCATTCACTCCTTCCCATCAGCAGGCAGGTGTTCACCCATCTCTGGGAAAGCAGGGCTCCATCACGCCTAATGGTTACTTGGGAAGACAAACGCCGTCACTCTGAATGTCCTCCCCTTCCTTCTTCTTCCCCCAGCTTTATATGCTGAGCATGATGTCCTACGGTGTGGAATGTCCCTTTGGTCAGCTGGGGTCAGCTGTCCCAGCTGTGCCCCCTCCCATCTTCTTGTGCGCCCCCAGCCCACTTGCTGGTGGGTCGGGTGAGAAGCAGAAAAGGCCTTGACTCTGTGTAAGCACTGCTCAGCAGTAACTAAAACATCGCTGTATTATCAACACTGTTTTCAGCACTTGTCCAAAACCTAGCCCCATACTAGCTACTATGAAGAAAATTAACTCTGTCCCAGCCAAAACAAGCACACAAACTTACTTCTTTTAGGCCAACATAGTTGAGAGCATCTCTTCAGTACTACAGACAAGTCTTATTTTGCTGACATATTTTGTTTATTAGGCTTTTCCAGCAGGATGATGATGTATTCTGGGACATAGTGATCTGTATCATTGCTTGTCTGACAGTGGATTTTGAGACACACCTAAAAAGTTCCTCCTTAAACACATTTGAGAATATCATTTCAATAACAAGAAGGCAGTGTTATGCATGCCCTTTCTGTGGTAACTGATGGAGAGGTAAGGGCTTACCAATCTCAAGCTCTGTATTCTATCTGGAAAAGCAGGATAAAAATTGAATTGGGAATATATACTGAGAGCCCAGTTTGTATGCTGAATGTTCTCAGACCTGAAATAAGAAAAAGTTGAGGAATGTCCATTGAGATTTGGCTGTTTTACAGTGATTTCGTGGTTGTTTTATGTTTTGATTGATCCCTTCAGTTGACCAGCGTGTGAAGTTGTTGAACATGCTTTTCATCACAGACACATAGCTTGCCACTTACAGACCTAATGTGGTAGCAGCCGAACAGGACAGGGTGTTACTGCTAGTAGGCTGTGGGTAGTTGTCACAGAATTAACCATTTCAGAAGTCACGTTGGGAGGACTAAACCAGATGTTTCATTGGTGATTGTTCTTTTTACTTGGAAAAGTGTAATTAGTAGATGAAATAATTTTTTCTCCTCCTAAACAATGATTTATGGAAATATTTTCAACATTATAATAAAAAGGCTTTAATATATACTAGCCAGCTGTTTTTAGCTTCAAGTCATCTATACTTCCTCTTACCTTTCTTTCAAAGTATTTTGCAAATCCTTTCTTCAGAGATCCTAAGCCTTCAGAATAAAATCAAGTACTTATCATTATTAGATCTGATATGCAAATTACAGTTGTCATATTTTGCTTTTTCACATTTACCAAGTCTCAATAAACAGAATCAATTTCTAGAAAATATACTTTTCTTAAGTATTTTCATAAATAAAAATGGGAGGAGGAAATCAGAATTATTTGGAAAGAAAGTCAAAATATTTCTTTAGGATACTTCCAAGTGAAATCTTTGCCATATCAAAATTTTGGAATACAGGCTTTCAATTTCCAAGTAGCTTTAGTGGTAACAAAATAAACTAACAAAACATGGAACAGAACATCCCTTCTGAGGTATTCCTAACCCTATTATATGCACTTTCCATGCACTATCCTCTTTTCCTCATCAGTTGCTGAAAATACTTCCAGCAACCTCTCCCCCAGTATAATATTCCTTGGGTGGTGGCAAAGCCATGAAAGGGAGTCTATTCATGTCTCTATTAATTTTTTTTCTTTTCTCAGTTTGGACTAATACATCTACCCCCTCTCACCCAACCAATAATGTATTTTCTGATTTAACATTGAGACAATAGGAGAGAAAATGGCAGCAGATTTCAATATGTTAGTAGCAGAAAGAATGTTAACAGCCCACTATTTTGGGGAAAAATAGAAACCAGTGTCTTCAGGCTAAGACATCTGTTTCATACAATTTGCCAAGAAATGCCATAGCTGTGAGCTCTAGTATCATTAATTAACATGATATAGCTAGTATTGAAGTGATTGTTTTAAAGGTTTAAAGAAAATACATGTTGTATGTATATTTTGCATTCTTTCTCATACTCTGCTAAGTTTTCATTATTCTTCATCACAATTGCCACTACTAACTTATTTAATAATTTGTTTGTTTTGCTCAGAACTGACGATGTTATAATGATGCTATGCTGTGCATCCTCTTCATCTATTACAAACTACTGAAAGGCAATTAGTGCTGTCAGGCACACTTACCAGCCACTGATGCAAACTTTTGTTCTACAGCATACTTGTTTGTTGTTCAGTCAGCTTAATCCAAGACCATGATGCCCTCCAGCCAACAATGAATCAGTAACTAATGCAACACAACTGTTGTACCAACTGTGCAAGTTAAGCAAGGAAGTGATTGCTTTTGACTGTATTTTAGTTCCCTATACTCTTTACTCTGCCTATAGTAGAGGCTTTACAATTTAGCATGGTCCTAGAGTAGCTGCTGTGTGCAACTCAGCCATTGAAGAGGAAAAAGGTGCAGAGTCAAAAATGAACATACAATATTTATTACTTGTATGGGTTGGCTTTTATTCTTAGAGTGCCTTGTTTTCCCGCTCTTCTCATTCCTGGAGTAGTGCCTCAGATGCAAAACAAGAAAGCTGCAGTTGAGATATGCACAGTCGAGTCTAGTGTAGGAAGGCTTACTCTTGCCACGTTGCATTCCACGTCTTCCTCTTCTACCCTTCGTATGTGGGTGTATGTATAATCTGCTTAGTTCAATCGGTCCATATATCTATCATATGTTGCTCCCCATAATCCTGCCTGCTTCGTGGGTTAGTCGGATTTTAAGGGCTAGTTAGAAATTCAGTGTTAACTGACTTCAGTTCTTTTTATTTTCCTAAGCGGATTGCTGGTGCATAAAGGCCCTAATGAAGAAATAAAACTGAATCTGCACTGAGGCCTTGAAGAATTGACTAGCCTGTGTTTATTAAAAATAATGTCAAAATGTTTTATTTCTTTTTTTAATCATGTATTTTGTAGCCTAATTTTTTAAAATTTTAACATGAAAAAATTATCTAATCACAACAGTTATTTTCAGTAGGCAGCAGATCCTGCAGCAACAGTGAAACCCTAGTTGATAATCTTACTGGACAGGTTTTTTTCCTTGCAGTAACCTGTCATTACTTATTAGTTATTTACTATTTTTCAAATATAGCTCGGTCCTTATGTTACTGTTTTATCTTACACAGGATATAGGAAATTACAAATATTGTAACATGGCTTTAAATCAGATCAAAGGGAGGTATATCTTTTTTTTGTCAATGGGATTTCAGAATGTGCATGATCTGTCATACCTATCTCAGAAGTTACACCATATAAAAATGTTAATTTAAACATCAGCTTTAGAAAAGCACCCTGCTTATTTGAGGACTTTATTTTTATTTTCATAAAACCTAGATCATTAATTTTAAGCTGATTATGGAAGTTTACTGGTGCAACTTCCTGTGTAGACATACTGAAGGTTACAGCTGCATGTTACAGCTGAGCTAATATAAAATCATGCTGTTATCAAATGGTGATTGGGTTCAGCTGGCTGCTGCTTGATCAGGTGTAAGGAAAACAGACAGAAGTGTATAGTGTGAGCTGGGCTGGAGCAGAACATCCTTCCTTGACCATGGTGAGCTTTACATTAGTTGAGCTGTAGCTTGGAACTTTCTTCTTATTCTGACATGGGGGTGCTGTTTTCATTTTGGTTTTGTTATTCAAAAATTTTTCTGTGTGGCACAGAAAAAAGAAATTCTATGGAAAGAATTATAGTTTATAGCTGATTTTATGCCTCTGTTGGTGAGAATAGTGATTCTTCCTCAGGTGGTTAAGGCCTACTATTACTTATAACTTGTTACTAACAGAACTAAAGAATTTGTACCACGTACTAGCAGATGTGGTAATAAGGGTTCTTGTAACCACCAAAATGAGAGAGAAAGAATGATCCAAAGACAAGGGGTTTGGAAGATCCTGACTCAGTGTTGGCTATATAGATAATATACATACCTATATAGCTATATAGGCCGTGCTACAGATTTTCTGTGTTGCTCTGGACAAACATGCTGTATTTTTCTGTCTTTCTGTGTTACTGATGGGTTTGTAAAACATCACATAATGGGACCCTCACCTATTAGCATCTCAGCAGGTGAGATGATAATAATCAAATGAAACAGAAAGTTGTCTAGATTGTTTTTCTGAATTGTTAGAAAGATAACCTAACAATTATAGATTTAAATATGTGTCTATATAAGGTGTCTGTGTATATCCTTCTCTTTGACTACAAATAGTGATGATGTGTGAAACGTATTGGAAAAAAACCATAGGCTATGATAGCTATATTAATAGACTGGAAAGAAAGAAATAAAATAGGGACACAGTATCTATTTTTTTCAAGAAGAATTGAAAGCTATAGTTCATTTTGTACATAATAGTTCTGGTGGAAATATCAGCCAGGCTACTTTCTTCATGTCTTAGTGGTCGAGTTATAAATCATTAGATGGAATTTTCCATTCTCACTAATATAATTAAGTTGTATTTGAACATCTTATTACATGAAGACATGCAACTGAGTGGGATTCATCAAGACTCTTTGCAGTTAGCTCACATAAAGAAGTTCTTTCTCTTTTGGCCCATCATCAGGCCTGAGTATAGTGTCAGACATCTGATTAACACAGAAAATCATAGGCTTGCTGAATCATTTGATATTTCTTGGAGAATAAAGGGGACTATAAAATAGAACATGAATAATTCATATACAGGACTATCCAAAGTCATTTTCTGATGATGTGATTTCTCCCCCCTTTCAGAACTGAACTTTTCTTTTAAAAGCCAGCGTGATAAAAGTGCATTTCTGTAGTGCGGAGACGTCTTCCTTTTCAAATGTTTATCTTATAAAGTAGAAGTGTCACAAATGTTGAAAATAGGAAGAAGAGAGACAAAAATAAATTGGAATTTCTTTACCACAGAGAACTGTAGGGTGTGAAAATAAACTGACTTGTTATTTCAGGAGATTTAGTCATGACAGCAGAAAACTATACTTTCAGTGGAGGGTACAACTAATTTTTAAGAGCATCACCCTGTCACAAAATGTAAACTGAGAACTTGGCGTGGTATTTTCCTTCCGCAGAGTGCTTGGGAGGAGATGAAAAATAGAATCCTCCCCAGTCTGCTTCATTGCCACAGCTACATTTAATGGGCTGTGCTGGGGTGCTAAGAAATACAATCTGGAAAATTTTGCTCTAGTGTTTTAACATGTTAAAGTCCCGAGTGTTTTTTCTGCTGACTGTCTCATCTCTAGGTTACCATCTCCATTTCAGTGTTAGCAGACAAAAAGGCTTAAGCAGATTAAGTCTGTTACTATCCTTATCCTTCCTATTTTCCAGGCTCTCCCTGATTTTTGAGTCTGTATAGCCTCATTCCAACCCTTTTTACAGTTCTCACGTGAAGTGCTTATGCACAATAGAGGCTTAAGCCTCCTGAAACAAAGGTTCCTGGCAAGTAGTGGAAATTGTTATCTCTGGAGAAAAATAATAATCTTGGTTTGTGATATCAGTTGTGATGGAATAGGCTTTCGTGATGAATTAGCTGAGCAATCTGGGAATACCAGAGGGTGATGAATCTGCTGCTTCACTTCTGTTTAAGAGGGCTGTAGGCGGAAAAAGGTGCCATCTTGACTGTTGGAATATTGCAACATCTGGTGAGGATTACAGATGAAAAACTGGCACCTGGATAAAAGCAATAGAAGGAAAATAAGTAAAATGGGGAGAAGGCTATATAGGGACAACTACACATGAGGTTGTGAGGAAAATTATGTGTAAAAGCCCTGTGAATGGGTTACACTCATGCACCTGCGATGTGTTTGCTTGTATGTGCTGAAGCCAGTTTGATCCTTGTTGTGTTCATTGAAGACATAGGATCTGAGTCCTTCACTTTTGTCATCCTTTATAAAATAATCTTCTCTTATTGAGTTTTTTTTCTGGACACAAATATTATACTACTTTGCTGTGCAGATTCTAATTGTGCTCCTTACATTCCCATAGTATTGTTGCAGTTATCTTAGTATAAATACAGTTTTTGTAGTACAGATTATTTCCACGTGGAAAGGGGAAAAAAAAATCCCACTGCGGTCGGTCAAAGGCACCATTAAAGCAATACACTAGTATCTGTACTGGGGCTGTACTATGTTGTGCCTGTCTCGTTTGGGGATGTAATGCCTTAACCTAACAGTTACACTGAAAATGATGACTAACTCATGGAATGCAATTTAAAAAATCAACAACAGTATAGCACTTGAGTGAGTGATAATAGCGACTTGGAAGGGGCTTGAGTCAAAGACGTTGCACTGGCAGTGCCTGCAGCACTTCCTACTAAAGTGATGGTATAAAAAGCATGTGAGAGAGCATCACAGCACACTGTAAAACGTAATTAGAAACAGGTGTATAAGTAAATCGTTAGGTTGACTTGTGGCTCATTTGTTTCTAGCAGTAACAAAAGGTTTCTCTAGTAATTATCCTGAAGCTGTATTCTCATATAAAACTTGGGAGCTTTATATATATGTATGTATTTCATCTTGCATTATTAGTCAGAAGCCTCTGGAAAGAGTCAGAAACCATAAAACAACTTCTGCTGTGATCAGGGGAATTTTTAACCCTTTGGGGAAAACAGCACAAAACAGAACGGTGAGTCCTGATTTTGGGGGGGTAGAGTGGGGGAGGTAGAAACAGGAGAGCAGAAGGTACTCAAGTTTTTGTTGTTATTTATTTCGTTTTTTCATTGGGTCTATTGATAAAAAGCTCAAAGGCTGCTTGGCAGTGACCTCAGTCCTGTTCATATGACCAGGGGAATGCAGGCGGGAAGCTAAAGCTTGCGTTTAGTCAGTGATCTGTGAATAACCCTCAGTCCCTTAATGACGTGAGAGGAGCCTCCAAAGGGAGACAGTGAGTCAGAGAGAAGGAGGCACAGAGATTGCTTGAACAACCATTAGCGCGTCATTGGTAATCCCAGCGACACCTTTCACATCCCTGGCATTTGTCTCAATGCGCTCTACTGAAGGCTGGTACTATGTTTTATTTAAGGCTTTCTCACTGCCTTCTGGAGATGTGTGTGTTACTGTAGCCTGACTGATTGGTTGTCTGTTATGTTTACTAACACTCCGAGATCCTGCAAGAGAGGGGAATCTGTGGAATTTCTGCCACGGCTGAATACCCCTGGAATGAATCTGCGTTTTATATTAGACACAAGGAGCCGAAAGGGTATCCAAATAAACACGGAAATAAAAGCAAATCTTTTATAGAACATTTAAGTTGCCACACTGCAGAACAAAAAGTTACCTTGATGTAGTATTACCCAGCTATGCTTCTGCCTGCTTGTTGCCATCTAGTAAGAATCTTGTGATAATATGTATGCGTATACTGATCAGGAATGCTAATCTTGTGTGTATTGCATCTCTGCTGAGCATTTGTGTTCATCTAAATAGCTGCCTAGAAGTTGGACAAAGGAAAGATCAAGCCAAAAGCTTTTCAGAGGAATAAGGGCAGAGACCCTTTTGGGATAATGCTTCTTCCTCATTCAGAAGAAAGATTGGGGGAGGTGGGAAGTGACAGCACAGCAACAAAAGTTGCCACAGTGAGCAGAGTTAAGTTGGCTGTTTCAAGAGGCAAAGTTTATGATGTGGTTTCATAGCTGTTAAGGTCGATCAGAATTGCAGCTTGTACAGTCCTCTGTCTCCTCAACCTTCTGTCCCTCACCAATGCTTCTGACTGCGTGGTTCAGCTTTCCATTTCAATGGTTGACCCTGAACAAGTACTCTCCCTAATGACTCAGTTTCTTCTTTTGTCAAATGCCATGCTAGTAGTCACGGTAATAACATGACCACTGTTCACCTGGATCTTAAAATACTAAAGCTATTTTCACCTCTTAGCTTTCTACAGAAAGTTTCAGACTTCCATCTGTGATTTTTAGTTTTCTTTTCAAAAAAAAAAAAAAAAAAAAAAGAATACCCACAGCATTTCAGCCAAATACGTTAGTTGTGGCCACTTCTAATTTTTAGGTGAGTCTTCTGCTGTAGTGCTTCCAAGGAGACAAGTTTGCTGCCCTTAGCTAAGTTTTCTTTGGACTACAATTCCTATGATCCCTGGCAGGTGAACATTCTCCTCATACACTGGTCTTCTAATGTTTAAGAGTGGCTGTGTTGCATAAGAGGAGAGTACATCTGAGCTGGGAAGCATAAGGCACTGTAGTAGCATTAGCAAATAAAATACACAAATTTAAGCAACAAAAATCTGAGTTTTTAGTAGGAAGATATTCCATCTTCCAGTCACTCTATTTTCTCCAAAGAACATAAATATAACCATGATACTTTCTCTAAGAGAAACAACTAAGCATTTCCTCCCCAAAGGGAGTGAATACCAGAATTTCTGCTAATAAAAGCTGCAGAAGTTTGGAGAAAGTATGGAAGCCTTCGTAAGGAATAACATTAAGCAGGTCTGCTCTTTCCCTAAGGGACTATTCTGACGGTTGGATATCAACTCATGTGTTTCCTTTCTACAGCTTCAGTACTCAGAATATTGGCTGAGGAGAGGATGATATAGGAACAACTGTAGCAGCTCTACACTACCGAAGGATTCCTCTGTGCTGAACAACAGAAAAGCTTTAGTAATAACACTGGTAGTACAAAACTAGAAAAAGTACCTTGCTTGCTATATTAAGGAAGCACCTCTTCCTGTAAGTGTTTATCACTCTTTCTTGACACACGTTTTTCCTCTTATAGTTGAAATAGATTCTAAAAATCTTCTTTTCTTTCTCTTTTTATCATGAGTCAAAATTGCTAATTTAATGTGTATGAAGAACTTGGATTATCCAGCGTGTGCTAAACATAGCTACTGAACATTTGCCACATGTCAGAACTTTGCAAATGTTGTTTGTGGAATTATTTATATTGACTACATTGGAAACATGGGTGATTAGCAACGATTACCACAGTAGTTTGCGAAGACTTACAGATGGAACTCCCACTATCCTTTATGGACAGAACTTCTTGATATGTATAAGCTTGGCATTCAGTGTGTCTTTTAAAGGATGGCAACCGAGTAATGCAAAAGTGGGCATAGTGTGGAGTTCAGAAGAGAAGGTACAAAGAAGAAGTGAGAGAGACTGCAAATTTGTAGTCAGTTGGTACCCATAGGCTTCCATTAATTTCCAGTGACTGAATTCTGAGGACGAGTCTGGCACCTTTGTTTCTTGCAAAGTAAAGTGGTGATTATGGTTCTCTTCCTGAGCTAGGGGAATTAGTTAACGTTAACATCGACTGTTGAAAAAAACCTCAAGGATTATGTATGTTCCTATAGTAGTCTGGTACACTGTATTCTACAATATTCTGTAATAACTTTAGGGAAAGGGCCACTATGCAATGCAATCAGCATTTCTGGTCATTTGCTATGATCGTTTCTAAGCAGTAGAAATATTCTGGGACATATGAGAACTTTGTGGTGCCAAGATAAAGTGCAAAATGCTGTAAAGAGAAAATTGCATGTTTTGCAGTGTGGCAAAAGTAAGACTCCCCTTTAACAGAATGGCTTCCTTGGTTTTGTCTTCACCTATAATTTGTGAAACCTACCTTTTCTGCCTTTGAGAATTATAGCCAGTGAAATATGTAAAGTTGTTTAAATTCAAGTGAACACTTTGCCTAAAACTGAAAAAACATTTTTTGCCTAAAAATGAACACACTGTCATTATTTACTATTCACATTGCAATAATTCCTTTGTTTGGAGAAACTACTTCTTTTAATTTTTAAGAGACATCTTGATCCTTTGATGCAGAAATACAGTTCAAACAAATGTCCGGGTTAACTAAATCCTGCTTCTAACCTATTGAGGATAATGCAACTGCGTATCAATTGCACTTAATTAATTAGTTTAACTTTACAGCAGTTTACAAATAATCCCCATGAGCTTTGTTGCTGCCTACTTGCTTGTCTGTACTTATTATTATGCTCACTGAAAAGCATAAACATAATTAAAATGCTTTCCTAGACTTTTGTGCCTCCTACGTCGGAATGTGTACTTTGTTTTCATGCCACTTCATAAGACAATCTGTGTTAAGATTCAGGCTCAGATCTTCAGAAAATACATTGGTTTTATCAGGTCTGGTATCCTGTAGGCCTGTACTTGGACCCCTACACATGGAAGCTAATTAGTTGAGCTCTAAGGAGAAGCAGGGAAGAAGATTAAAATAAGGACCTGAATGGATATTTTTTCTTCTTTTACTGGAGATAGTTATGGTATTTTTGGAGTCACATTATATTTTTGTTTGCTTTCTTGGTGATTTCTGATACCTGGAAGCTTGACACCTAAACATCCCAATGAAATAAAAACTTTATTAGAGACTTTCTGGTTGGAAACAAGTTTTTGGTGAGTAATAGGATAACACAACTAATTGGTCCTTTTAAAATCTAGCTGTCTAATATTCAGCTGAACACTATTGCTGACTCTTCAGGGGTGGAGACATACTGGTATAACCCCAGTCTTGTTCTCGGTAAACATTTAGGTATTTTAAAGTTGTTAGGTATAGAGTGTTAAAAGTTTAGGTATACTTTTCTTTTGCTTGCCAAGAGAAGTTGTTTTTGTAAGGAGTCATTCCTGCCTAGAATATGCTGTATGTCACATCATAAGCTGCTAGTAAGACTGCTGCAGAGGAATGGCCACAGGAGGAAGAAGTCTTCCCTGCCCCCACCAAAACCCAAAAAGTACCACTTAGCAGGTATACATAAACATCTAATTCTCTGAAGATTTCAGTCCAGAGCTTAAATTTTGATCCTCCAGAAATATTCTGGGTACTCCTCATGTACTGTGGGGATACCAAAAAGGTATTCTAGACTTGAGTGAGAGTGAGACCATCTCTTGATCATAGTGTTCATGTGACAGTCAGTCAGGCAAGTAGCAATTGCCATTCCATCGATCATAGGGAGTTCGTTAAACTCCTTATAAACAACACAGTTTTGCACCAAGTAAATCTATGTAATACAGAAATGTTGTAGCCCACATGCATTTGCAAACTTTTCTAAGAGGATCTCAAGTCTAACTTGCACTGAGAGTTTTATAAACTTTTTAATATTTGCAGCTATACCCCACAAACCATGAGCATCTTTTAAATCCGCAAGAATAGGAGTGCTTAACTCTTTGAATTGAAGGAATACCCTAGACCTCAATGCATTAAGCCCTAATTCAACCCACTAGAGACAAGTTAGAGACTAAGGCAATTGACTGACCATGAAAAGAAATTGCTATGTATAACTTGGCCAAATAAAAAATATGGAGCAAAAAGGTTGTGATATTTGTTAACATGCACTTGAAAAGGGCAAATACCAAGATAGGGGAATTTTTATTTTAGAATGGTTGGATGAAATTAAGCAATGAAAATCAGCTTGAATCATGAAATACTCTTTGCAGTGAGATCAAACACTACACAATTGAAGAGCCTCACAAGAAAAGCAAGAGAGAACTGAAAATTTGCATCGTGTGAAAATCATTCTATGGGAGATTTGGAATGTATCTGCACTGTACTAGGAATGGATAGGTGGCATAGTAACACTAGGAATTCCTAACCATGATTGCGTTTAGCTACTGATACAAAATGTGTAGAATAGCAGTAATGAAAAGACTGTCTTTCCACAGTAGAATATAGTTCCTCTGAGAAATCTACCTCTATACAATAAAACATAATTGTGTTCACTTTTTTGTAAGAGCTATTGGTAATTCAGAATTATCAAGATTTAATTATTGTGCTAGAAAAAATACTTTTGCCTACATTAACACGGCTGGTTGTGGGGTTTTTTTGTCTTAGGGGTATATACTTTTTCAAACTAGATTAATTGCAAAGACATACATGTATATGTAAATGTAGCACATGATACAGTGTAAAAAAATGAGAGCATCACAGTGACTCTAAAATGCATTGTAACTCTTGCAAAAAAGATGTTATCTTTACTTTGCAGAAGGGTTTTATCATGCTCATAAATATATATAGCTGTGAGTATGTCGAAAGCAGCTAGCACAGGATCGCTTAGCTGAGTGGGAGGTGATGCAGGACTGTGCTATTAGTGAGCAGGAGGTGGGAGGTGACTGGGGCTGATGGGCAGGTGGGATACAGTATTTATATACATATGTTTACACGTATTTTTAGATGAGATATAAATATGCAAATGTTAATTCAATGAGATAGCTTGCCTCAAGGGTAGATAGAATGATGTAATAACTCAGAATGAGGCAGCATAGTAGAGTGGACTGAGCATGGCAACTGTGAGACAAGAACACATATTTTTTTAATCCTGATTTCTACACAGTAGTACCTTCTCAGTATTTGCTCTTCCCCATGTATTCTATAATAGCTTTGGCTGGACATACATGTTCAGATGGGGGGTATGTAGTAGATGTCATATATACTTGTAGCTTACTGTGGCACGGTTAAGAAAAAAATTATGACATCTGTAGTGATTAGTGACGTAGGGAGGGGGACAGTAGCAGTGGAGGAAAAAAACCTCTGTATAAGGATTTTATGCGATTTGCCTTATCTTAGCTTTTTTCCTATTTTCTTGGTCAAGTTGATGTTCCGCGTATTTAATTTCTGTTATTGGGTACACACAATTCTTCAGAGATTCTCTCTCCTGTTGTTTCTCACTTGCTGTTTATTAATGAAACTAGACCTATGAATCTTTTCATCATAAGATTTTTTCATTTTCTTTTTAAGATATGCACAGGTTTTTCTCCAAGCTGACCTGCCCAAGTATTGTCAATATGTCTCCAAATCATCTGTCTGTCTATTAGTTGTGGTGCAGTTTCGATAGGCCAGATGACGTATTACTGACAATGAACAGTAATTTACACAGCTAGTTCCCCTTCCCTGTCTAGCCTCCCTAAT
This sequence comes from Ciconia boyciana, assembly GCF_034638445.1. Lineage (NCBI taxonomy): Eukaryota > Metazoa > Chordata > Aves > Ciconiiformes > Ciconiidae > Ciconia > Ciconia boyciana. The sequence goes on from NC_132939.1 coordinate 7,659,327, forward strand.
ACCTATTCCCTGCTTTTCTGCTTCTGTCCCTGCTGTTGGATCCTCTCATAGACTCTGTATATCTAGGCTGGATATGCCTAACTGGTTCTTTAGCATCCACCTAATATCCCTGACGCCGCTTTCTTGCCTGTCCCTATTTCAGCTGTTCAGGAACAGTTCTAATGTAATCTACCTGGTGAACTGATCAGACTCACTAACTTTCCCTTCTCTTCACTTTCAGTTTGATAACCAAAGACCAGGATGAATGTAGGGGTATCTGCAGTTTTCCTGATATTAATAATGGTAATTGAGAATGTATCTGGAATTTGTGGGAGGACTCATGCTGCTCTGAGTTTGACTGGAAATACAGATGCTCCTGGTAGGACTTAAGCATGATGCAGACATGTCCTGTGAGAGAGACGCAGCAAAACTGAACTAGATCAAAGGACACAAAGCTATTAATGATATGAGGATAAACTGTGTACATCTGTGACAGAGGCTGAAGAGATGGCTGGGAAGCTGTGCACTGTAATTCTTAATGCCTGCCAAATTGAGATACATGGTGGATTCTGAAGTTATGGTAAATTAAATGGGAAAAAGATCAGTCATTTAAGCTCAGTTTAGGCTGCTGAACTAGGGTAAAAGTCCAGTTGATATGTATCTATTTCTATCATATACATAGTGTTTGGTAACTGTTGCCTTATTGTAGGAACACCTTGGTACCACTCTTGGATTTTATCTCTAAAAAACTCCTGAGAAGGAGAACAATGCTGTTATCCTCGGGTACAGATTGATTCAGGTAGTGCCCTGGATAGACTGAATTTCTTCCCAAGGCTATATGGCAGCCCACAAATCTAGCTGAGGTTTCCCAAGTACCATCCATCATGTCCAGACAAACATTTGGTTTGACAAATTTTCATTGACCTGTTTACTTGTTTCTTACCACTAATCGGGACAGAATGCTTGGGCTCTGTACTGAATGCTAGGTCAGAAAATAGAGTCTCTAGAAGTTCTAGCAGCTCAACTTCAACCCTCAGGCAGCCCCTAAGTCTTTTTTTCAAAAGTGGAACTTCCAAATGAGCTCTAGCAACTTGCCTAACTCTGAAGGTGCAAAGGCTAAAAAAACTTATATGAAACATGTACACTTTGCTTCTTCCTGATACTTGCATCATCCTTACAAGGGACCTGTCTTACTAAAGACTTCTTAATCAAAGAAACTAGCTGTCCAACATCAGGCTATGCCCCAAATGTTTCCCATCCCATGGTGAAGCAGGTTTTATAGTCCCTGTACAATTGCATCGCTCAAGCTTAAACTCAGACTCTACACCTGTAGAACATGAGGGAAGAGAAGTGTATTGGAGATACAGAGTGCATCCAATGAAGGCCACTGCAGATTTTGACTCCTAGTCAATATTCAGAATAGGAATGTATATACCTAATTATTTCAGATTTATCGTATGCCTTTTGCCATGTATATATTGCAAAAACACTTCAGAATGTGTTCAAAACCCCTTTCGATCTTCCCCCAACCAATTCCTATTAAAATCTAGTTCCTTTGGCTTGAAATAATGATTGACATTGTGTAGTGTCTCATATGTCATCTTAAATGGAGATTCTTTTAAAAATAAATGTGGCAATTAAATCCCTAGGCTGCTTCAGTTTGTGCACAGCTTGTTTTTGAGTAACTGGTAAAGAATATGCAAAGTTTTCAATGAGGCTGCCAGTCCCTCTTTAGTGTCCTCCATGCAATGCAGGAGGACACTTTCTTCCTTTATTTGCATTGTCTTTGTCACAGAGACATAGTTTACTCGTGCCAGTAGAATGGGATTGTTTTCATGTGATCCATGACAATTAGTTTTCAGATAACTTGTTAGTATTTGTGCTTAGGAAAGAAATGTTTTTCACCTCATCTGTGACACCCTATAATTGCTAAAAGTATAAGTGCGAGAGCTAAGACTTCATGCTTCCTTGGCACAATATGATCTACCATTTGTATGGTACATCTTTACTAAGCAGTACTAATTTGTGAGGAGATGGAGGAGGAGGAGGTGGAACCAGCTTGAGCTGAAGTGGCAGCTGCAAACCAGCCCTCGGTAGTAATAGGTGGTTTTAGGCATGTTTACTGAGAGACTGGTTGTGATCAGTGCTATGCTAGGGAAGTAGTCCATGGAGACTGTCGTTGATTTTCCCAGGGCATGAGACCTGCTGGAAAATAGCTCAAGTCTAAGTACTAATAAAAGCAATCCTAACTTTGCCTTAACTTGTACGTGGGTCACTGAGTCCCTCTGCTGCATGGTTACAGAGGCCAGGCAATACCTTCTCCCCACTGTGTTCAATGTGGTGGATGTGTCCTACTCAAATTACACATGTAAATGTTTGCGTACTGAATCCCACAAGGCTGTTAGCCATACAGCTGCGTTTCAGCCTTCCCTAATCATGTCTTCCTGTTACCCTGTCTCCCCTTGTACTTTTGTGCCAGGAACTATGGGAGGACTGAGGATGCAGATCTGGGCAACCAGCTGTTATCAGCTGCTTTATATTGCTGGAACATCAGAAAAAGGTCTGAAAAGCACTAGTCTGTAGTCCAGCAATGTGGCCTGTTTTCGCAGATGATTGGGCACAAATGAAATAAATGTCCTCTTGCAAGTCAGTTTGTGAGGAAACAGGTGGTACATGTTTGTTACAATGCACAGAGAAGAACTCTTGGAATACAACTGGAAATAATTCAAAAGACAACAGTGAGTCCATTGTAAATAAAAAACAGGGTATGATGTAACTGGCTTGTGATAAGCAGGGGTAACCAGTGGGCAGCCAAGGACATAATGTTTTGTTCTTGTGTATAATCACTGAGTAATGATGAGGAAGCAAATGGCAGCAGCTTGGGTGAAAGATTCCATGTCACTACTATGCTGCTTTCCAGCAAGCCTTCTGTCCCTGGCCTGTGAGGGGGAGCATCCAATTGTATTTGCTGGAAGAGATCAATGAGCCTCCTTGTAAATATTAGGGAAGGTCAGTGACAGTCCAACTAACAGGACGCAATAGATCTGAACACAAGTGTTTTCCTGCTATTAATAGATGACACCTCCTCCTTCTCAGCCATATGAAAAAAAAAATGTAGGTATAAGCCTGAAATGACAGAAGTAAGCACTGGTCTTCCTGATATTTTTAGATATTATCAGCTGACAGGGCAGATTGTGAAGGACTGAAAAATGACGAACATAACTCCATGACTCTCTTCCTCCCTGCCTCCCCCCTCCAAAAAAAGGAAAGTGGGGGGTGGGGGGAGAGAGAAGAAAGAAGGCTCTGCTGGCAGCCTCAGGATAGTTAGTTTAAAAAGCAGGTGTGGGGGGAAAATATGAGAAACAATCTTGTGGGATTCAGTGAGGAAACACTTCAAAAATATAATTTGATTAGGACACAGCCTGTATGATTCAACGAGGGGGAGGAGGTATTGCCTGGAATATGCATCTGACAAACTTTCACATCAAGAATTACTAAATTACTGTCATGCAGCCATGAGGTAGGGGCCAAAACAGCTTGTGGAATAGACAACTTTTTTTTTTTTTTTTTTACAAACTCATGAACTGCAACTTTTTGAGTTGTTGGCATCTATGACGGGAATCAGCACCATGAGTTACTTCTTCTTCTGGTTCCATTGATGTATTCCATCTTCTTACTTTTATCACAGTATTCTGTGCTGCATACCTTTCCTAAGCTCTCTGTTGGACTAGAGAGCAGGTAAGAAAAACGAATCCTTTGCTACAATGGGCAAGAGAATGTCAGATTTAATATGAAGATGATTCAAGCTTTGTGCCTGATCAGGTAGGCTTTGGCATCATTACAGAACATCGTTCATTCACTGACAACTGTTTATTATTTGTTATTTTATTATCTGTGTTGTAGCAGTGCCTATAAATGCATTGCTATGAACATGTAGTAATGGTCAATACCTGACCCAAAGAAATTATGTAGGTGGAATCAGAAAAGATAAACAGTAAAAGGAAGACAGAATTATTTACAGAGGGGCAACCAAAATAGAGAAGTATTTAAGCATCTAAAGACTGCAGCCCCTAACCTTTAGGTATAAATGGAATGCAGAATTCTATATTTTGCATCATAGCACAAGAAGGAGATTAGGCGGAATCACAATATGGGACCTGCTCCAGCTTGTAAAGGAAATATGGAGGACAGAGTAGGCTCTGAAATCTCCTTCCTCTTAGAGGCATGTCTCTCAGGGCTTCAGGGTGGATTATACAATGTAAAAATGTACAAACAGTAAAATGCTAGCCATTTTCTTTCAAAGAACGGAGCCCTTTTCACAGCTTTTCCTTTTTTTAACGGATGGTCCTCACTTATTTATAAGTCTGTTTTTTGGTACACTCATTCAGGTAGAAAGTTGTCTGGGTGTAATTTTTACTTCAGATCTAGATGTCCAGCTTCTGAAAAGCAGGCAGCCAGAACCTGGCTGTTGTCTCTTTTGGACAATAGCACTCTCCCACATCATGCTAATGACCTATAATTGAAGATCTGTTTTGTTGTGAGAGAAAATGAGAGAGAATAATTATTCAAAAAGGAGACTGCTTAGTACAGTGCTAAGAACATTCACTTGGAGAAAAGAGACTGGGTGCCATATCTGCTTTCAGGATGAATTCTCTACTGGAATTAAGAAGAGAATTTGTGTAAAATACAAGAACAGTCCTGGGAGCAACAAATAGAAAACATGTCTATACACATTGTATGTTAGTACCATGGTATCTCTTAAGTCATTAGGTTTTGATTATTACTGTTTCGATTATATTTTACACAAAGCAAAAGTGAAGAACCACCCCCAACTAGCAGCCCCTGGCTCTTCAGAGGCCTGGGGTACAGGAATGTCTTGTTTCTGAATACAGATCAGACTTTGGTAGGCAATGCAGATATGACTCCTCAAACAGGGTAGTTCAGGATTTATGATATAATTACATGTAACTGCTAAGAAATAGTTTCAGTCCAAGCAGTTTCTTCTATTTCCAGCCCTTTCCTAGTAAAATACGGAAGAATACTGAGTAATCGCACTTATCATAAGTAATTTTGATTAGGTAGGTGTAGGAATGTAGCAGGTAGGTGTAGGAATGCATCTGGGAAGACGAAGAGAATACTTTCTTTTCAAAGCTTGCTGTCACCAGAGGAGAATTCCAGAGGGGACAATAAATAGTGTATTCTTCATAGGCATGTTGCTACTATAATATTCTGTGATTCAGAAATAATCAATTGTCTTAGCACTGATCTATTGGCAAGATGGTGGGTTTTTGTCCTTAAGATATTTAGGAAACCTGGGGCTTGTTGCAGAGCTAAATGAAGCCTTGGAAAAGATGCTTATTTTGACCAGGTCAGTTTTAAGATATTAGCACTGAATGGAACTGTGTGAAAGTTGAAAATTTCCTTTGCAGGTGTGTACAACTTGTTTGGCATTAGTATGATATTCTGTTTTGAGGTCATTTCTATATAACAAATTGTTGTTTATTAGAGGTTAAATAGTTATTTAGTTAAAGTACACTAGTTTGAACAATTTCCTTGAAAGTACCATCCCGGAGAGAATTGGATAGAACTATTAATCTTCGATTTATATTTTCAGGCCCCAATTCAGCAATACATGCTTAAAGTTAATCATATTTCATTCCTTCACTGAAAGTCCATTGTAACGTACTGAAACTCATGGGACACTTTGACTACAGGTAGAGCTGAACTGAGCTAGAAAAAAATGACTAAAATACTAATAATATTCTGTCTTACACTAGGTCTTGTCATTTAAAATCGGCTGGATATATGATTGCTGGATATGCTCTTTTGCCTTAGTGTTTGTCTGATTTCCAGTGAAAACCATGAAAGGATAGCCATTAATTAGATCAAAACCTACCCAGTTTCATGCAAAAAGTTTCCCTAGTGTTATATAAAACAGTTAATTGTTAACCATACTTTTTTCACCACACTTTGTTAGGTCAGAACTCTTTAGGAATGGTATAATGATCCCTTAACTAAGAATGTATAGGTATAAAGTCTAGAGTTTGAGAAGTCGCAGGGCTAGAAATTTAAATCGATTTTGCCTTGAAAAAAGGGTGGTATGAACTTTGTGTTTCTCAGTTCAGTGCTAGCCCAAAGTTTTGGCTCTATAAATATGTTGTGAACTGTTGCCCTATTAATTTAGGGTTCATTAATAAAAATAGCAACCCTGAGAATATATGTAGTATTTAAATGGTTCATATAACTGGGGCTGGGCTTCTGAAAAAGGGTGTTGCACCTGCTAAGGGATTCACTAATATACTTAGTGAAAATGAAGGCTACCCCCTAGTAATAATTATTAAGGTCAGAATTATTAAGGTCAGACTCGAAAGGTCAGAACAACAAGTTTGCAGGTATATTAAGAATTCGAAGTATTAAATGTGAGGAGCGCGGCATGTATTCTGATTTTGTTTCTAGAAGAAATTATATTAATGTTGTCAAAACAACAAACTGATCTTTTTGGTGATTTGATGACATTTGCTGATCTGTATGTTTTCCTTCATTTTTAAGTAATGAAAAAATAATGAGCATTCCAGAGAAACTCTTGAAATTGTTGAAATTTCAGTTCCCTGAGAAAACAAAGCCCTACTAAAAACAATGATTCCTTGTTAACAGACATGTTCATGGACTTTACCTGGGGAAAAAAATGATTGAATTGTTTTACAATACTACCTCTTTTACTGTGTTTGGCTTAGGAAAGGAACTGGTTATTTTTAACCTCTGTTTAAAAAAGGTTTCCTTTGTCAATCATGTGAGGAAATACATATCATTTTAAATCTTTTTGAAAATAAATGACAGTGACCAGCTTTATTAGTGGAAGCCTCAAGTACAGTTGTAAATGTTACAGGCAAGTGCAGACTATTTTAGCTAAGGACAACTTATAGCTTCTGCTCCTTCAGCAGCAGTAGGGAAAAGAATAATTCTGAATAATTCACAAGCTTTGTACCAAAAAGCAGGAAAACTAGAAGTGTTTAATTGAAGACTAGAGCTCATGAGCTCTATCAGAGGAAGCAGAAACTCCAATAGAGAGTCACAATGGTATTTCTTACAAATAAGAAGTGATCCATTTCTCTCATTTTCTAATTATCTTCTATTTTATGTAAGTGGGAATCCTCACATCTATATATAAACACCTAGAAGTTGTTGTATAATCTAAATAAGCCATATAGAAAGTGATGAGAAAATGATGTTTCCAGAATGTGGCTCATCCCACATATTTAAATCCCTATTGACAAGCTTCTGACAACTTTTTAAACTGAAAAGCTTCATGTTTAAATTGTCCAACCATTCCTCCTTCTCAGTTTCATTCCCTATCAGTTTCAAATATAGTCTCGGGTTATTACACGGTTGGCAGGAGATAGGACTTGCAAAGGTGCTATAGCAAACGGCATTTATAGGTCAGTGAACTTTCTCACTTTTAGAGGCATACTGCATTGGGAAACTGGTTTAGCTCATTTTCCTAACCACAGAGTACAACTCAAGTGTTTGGAGAGCAGTTTTTCAAAGTGAAATTGGCATGATTCACAGTTGCATCCAAGCCTCTTCTCTACTGCCACATCCACTTAAGCTTCAAAACAAGTTCTTAATGAGTTTAATCATATTTAAAATTTTAATCTTTTTCAACATTATTACAATTGCCTTTGGCAAAAATCAGTAGTACACTGAGCTCCACATGACTCAGACTCAAACCAGGTTTTGTGTATTCATTTCTTTGTGAATCACCACTTCTTTAGACAAGCCTTTAATTTTTTGGTGGTTTTGCACCTTTAATTATGTTATTGTGCATGTGATTAAAGAGAATATCTAAGAATGTTAGTGACTGTTACAGACATATTCTCCATCTAGTCAGGATGAAATTGAAACATATCCTCTCTCTTCCTTTCTCTCTACAGGCTGACACAAAAGATGAGTGGGTTTCGGGGGTTCTTTCTTGAAGATATCTATCTATTCTTGCTGGGTTGCATAGTCAGAAGTGGAGATTGTCGCCTATTATATCTCAAATAATAGCTTTTTTGATTCTCGAAGGTCTTCCCTTAGCTCAGCTTCATGCCTACAAATAACATGATACTTTTAAACTTTGAGATCATCACTGGTAGATCTGTGATAGTGTATTTTATTCTCTGTTCCTTGCACATTCCTCACATAAGCCTGTGTAAAATTTGAAAGAGATTCTACAAACCTTAGTCATGGGGAACAATACTGTATTATACAAGAATGCCTCTTTGAAATGCAAGTTCTCTATTCTGGAAAACAAGCCTAAAAAATAATCACTTTCCCCTCAATCACCGTGGTTCTAGAATACCCTAAAGGTACACAGGGACTTAATATTTCATAGAAAACGTAATTCTTCCCTTCCCACAATTTGCATCATTGGTTGGAAGTAGATCCTGAACTGGTACAAGTTTATTCTCTGTTTCTAACCTATAAATTATGAAGAAACTTTGAAAAATAAAGTGTGTAAACCATGCTGAGATTATATTTTGGTTTATATTTCTGACATCTCAGATTTCCCAGAAACAAAAAATGGCCTTGAGAAATGTGAATTAACTCGTCATCTCGCTGATCTTTAGTGTGAAGTGGAGTGATGGCAGCTTAAATAAGAATTATTAACAATTAATAACAATTGATTCTTTCATGATTCAAATTGCCAGCTAGTGTGCACATTCCCATACTGCTTCTATTCTTTTTTGTGTGTCGTTATTGCATTGTTTTCTCAGTGGTTAGAAGCTCCAGTTAATTATTTGATGCAATCTACAGGGTAGGTATATATACACTGTGTCTACAAAAATATCTGGAAATCACTTCTGAAGAGCACCAATGAGCTACATTTAGATTCAGATCTTCCCTTTATGTTCACTTGCATGTTTAATGTTCAGTTGAATTTAAGCTAATGACTTATGCCATGTTTACTGTGTTGCATTATGCAACATAACGTGTATGTGTGTGCCTCTGCGTGAGCAGTTACAGTTGTGTTTATAAACACCAAACTATGCCCATCTTATTCTGCGTGTCATGGGGCAGAGGCAGAAACCCTCTACCTGTATCATACGAGTGAAATGAAGTGGCCAACAGCTTTCCTATCTGTCTTTTGGTTCCCATATCCAGGGACCAAGTGTGCATATACAGCTGGGTTTGCCAGGGAGAGAGGGATGGAAAGGGAAATGATGATGATATTGAACTTAGGCTTGAATTTATACTCTGCAACCTGCAGCTAAGAGGAATCATCACAAGATTTTATTTCTGTCAGTGTCCCTCATTTACTCCATTGGTAACTATCAGTTTGTTACCAGTACTTTTAAGTTTAAGTGTGTTATTGCACAATGTCTGATATGAATTAGTTTTTGTAAAAGTTAACTATTTTATTGACCTGGGTTTTATAATTACAACAGGACTAAGCTTGAGCAGGCCAAGATCCTGACAGAAGGTTGAGTTCAAACTATAGTAATTTGGTTTTAAAATATCTGTTGAAAACCTTTTAAGTTCAAGTGTATGTATTATTTATCTAGCTAAAATTATTTAATTTCTTGTACTATTAGATATTAACAGCATTTGCTTTGTAATAAGATTAGCACCTGGTGTAAGATTTGGTAAACAGGCTTTCAGAAGGGTCTCAACCTTTCCTGTAATTTTATACCTGATTTTTTATTTATTTATTACAACAGGCAGTTTTACACACCATAGCTCCTCAGCTACTCAGTTTGTATGAGTAAGTGCTATACAGTGTGCCTACGTTTAATGACAGAGCTAAAATCAAGGGTTTAATTTTAAAACTTGGCCCTCTAAGAATGGGAGAGCTTTAAAATAGTTACTGGCTTTTAAGACCTTTACAGATTCTTTCAGTGAGCTGTTTCAGATGATTTTAAGTGGAAAAATATTCAGAATATAATGAAAACGTATTTTCTAATTAAAAATTTCAACAGAACATACTTCATGTTTTCAGGAACATGCACATATATAAAAATAGAATCCAACTAAGAAATATGGCTTGGACTTTGAGCAGGAGGATAGGCCAGAAGAGCTGCTGAGGTCCCTTCTAGCCTGAATGATTCTAAGATTCTGTGACTGCACATTTTTTATATTGTTAGCTTCAGGTATAGACTCAAATCTAGCAAGGGGTTTAGTGTCTAGGTCCTGTGATGGTGGACTTGAAACTCCTCTTTTTGTTTATTCTTTTACTAAATTACCAGCCAACTATAGCCTCCTTCCCTTTCCCTTTCTTACATTCTGCTCGCTTCTTTTAGAAATATGGCTATTTTAGATTAGGACTCTATATAGTAATTCAAAAGTAGTATACTTTCCACATTAAAAATACCACCATGTGCCATGAAATTGCACATTTAACAAAACTTCATGTCTAATATGTACAAACCCTCAGGCTAAAAGATTTTGAGAGGCAGAAGTCTTTGCCTCTATACAGCCTGTTTGATTTATAGTGATAATAGTAACGGTGACCTGTAATTCCAGTTGCTTAATGGTTTTACTTTACTGGAATGCTTTTATACTTTGATTGTATGCTAGACTGTTATGATAATTAAAATAACGCACAAATGTAGGAGTAATGCATGATGGGAAAGCATCAAGCAAGATGAGTATCCTGGCTTGCCTGTTTTTGAGCATTGACTATGTAACAATATCCGGATTCAAGAGAAGATATATCCTTAGAGAACAAATATTAGAAGTTGTAATTTCAGAATGACAGGTTATAATCTGCACATCTGAAGACTGTAATCTGCTTTCCTGACCAAAGTCAGTACACAGGTCCGTTGCACAGGTTTGGTTCAGAAGAGAGACTGGGAATTGATTCAAGTAGTCATATTTTTGGTTCCTGCTTCTTCTGTGTCCCAAGGGAAATGACTGTCTCTAGCTCTTTTCCTCAAGCAAGCCTGTTTCCTTCTCATATTGTCAATGATGTACAGAGAAGTGTAACATTCATGCTAAATCTGCTGACCAGCTATGCTGACAGTGTGATACTTACATTATAGAATTTTATTCTTAATAAGATTCCCAAATCATTTTTTTCAAGGCCACTGCTAAATCAGGAGATACTTTCAAACATCTCTCAGTCACTTCTTACCAAAGTACAGCTTTTTTGGGATGACAATCTCACTATTCCATTATAACTCTCTCTTAAGCTACTCTATGTATCTAAATAAACATTTGCGAGAGATTCATAAAGCAATATCAGAAGACAGTTACCTCTGTAACATGGAAACAATACTGTTGGAGTGTAATCAAGTTAAAATTATATGCCCATAAATAAACTGCATACTTATTAAATGTGTAAATAATTTTTTGATTTCTAGAATTATGTCTTTTAGCAAGTCATGAATATTTAATATGAGAGAGAACAGACTTCCTTACACAGAAACTTTTACAACTTTCATAGAAGAGAAAGGCTGTCATTATGCTCTCTAGAAAAATGGATCCTAAACCAGTTGAGTCAGGCTTATTTGACATCACTCACAGTGCAGACTGTTGTTGGTATTTGAAGACAATCCAGCTCTGAGCTGTAATTATGATGACAGATCTATTCATGTTTGTTGGTGCTGAGGATAGACAGCTGTTTTCACATGCTGGCTTACAATTTGACAACTGCAGTCCCAACAAACGCTTTTGATGTTCATACATGACAGAAATAAAAAGATCAAACATCACACATATAATGGCCCATTTTCCTTATCTTTATCTTACTGTTGAATCCATAGAAATGTAGGTCTTGAAGGGACTTCGAGGGATTTGCCAGATCAGCTTTAAGGCAGAGTCATGGCTACCCAGAGCACAGCAATCTGTGTTGTTTTGCCTCTGCTTACAAAAGGGATGGTTTCTGGATGAAGTCTGGATTGATTTTTCCAAGAGGTAGATTCTTTTCTGGGTTTTGCTCCAGGATTTCCTTGGCCTAGGTTAAATCAGTTGCTGAATTCTTATACCTTCCCATTCAGTCCTAATTGTAGACCTCTTGTTCTCTCTAATTATTCATTTCTAAAGTAGCCTCCACGGTGGAGGTCTGATTTCAGTTGAAGATCTTTAGGTGTTACTCTGTTCAGGCTTTCCCTCTGCTTACTTTGCTCTTCCAATACATCAGCTACTCTTCACTCATATTTTACCTTCCCTATCCTGCCATGTGCTTTAAAGCTAGAGCTGTTACTCTGTACAGAGCTATGCACTAAATGACTGTAGATAAAGACATAAGCTGTAACGTCTTGGAGAGCTACAGAGCCACCCTGTAAATTTGTTTCACTAAGCATAACAGCTCTATTACCCTTTCATTTGTACTCAGGTGATTCATTCATGCTCAGTTACTTCTCTATATATTTTGTAGGACAGACTCATAATGAAATATGTATGTATGTTTGTATGGTTGGGAGTAAAACCTCCTAGTTTTCATGAAAAATGTTTTCCTATCATTTCATAAAAAATGAAACTAAGAAATCAATATGTATGATTTTACTAGATACAACTCTAATAAGTATTGGTTTTGGCTATGACACTGCCACCAGGCTATTATTACCACACGTATTCAAATGACATTTTATTTCCTACTCTGCATTTCTGAACAGCAGGCTGGTTTAGCTACTGCAGAGTCACATCCACAGAAAAGGGACAGATGTTCCACATTTTTCTTTATGAAACTGAAGAACTTTTCAAATTCACTAGCTAAAATGCCACCAAAGAATCAGACAGAAACATTGTACAATAGATGACATTGTCCTAAAGAGATGAAGAAAATGTACTATTTAAATCACCAGTAGCACTCACAAGGCGTACTTGATATAATTAGTAATTGTATGCTCAACAGGCACACATGGTAAAAGATAGTTCCTTCCTACTACTCTAATAATGGGAGATTACATATAGATGTCTATTCAAAAGAGAGGATACAAGACTGTTGCCAACAACAGTAAGAGAGAAAGAGAGAAAGAAAGAGAGGATGAGAAAGTTTAATTAACAAGTACTACCCAGAGAGATATTTTGAAGAATGACTCACAGGATAATAATGCAACTTTGCCAGTGGCCAGGATAGGGAGGAAGAATATAAAGGAACAGCTCGCTTTTAATGAAGTAGATTTAGTTGCTGTATCTTTAGGAAGTTGAAAACATACCTTTGTTGCCTGCTTACTCATATCCCTGCTGTATGTTCCTAGTTTAAGTTTAAAAAAAAAAAAAGGGTGGGGGGGCTGTTTTCTCTACTACTGTCTGGCAAGGACAAAGGGTCTGAGAGATATCTTCTCGAATAGAAAGAACTCTTTGTACCAAAAATAGTGTCACTAGAAAAATAGAGTCAGTATAAAATGTAACATTTTGCCAAAGATTGCCTCTCAATCCAAAGTTTTACATGCTTTTCTAGAGTTACAAGATTTTTTGAAAGTAACGGTTTTCAAAGGTGCTTGTCTGCTACCACTAATACCACTGGAATGGACTGGATCTTTTATGACTTTACCAGAACACTGTTCTGATGGGACCTGTGGCCATTCAGAATTAGTGCACTTAATTAATTAGTGCTCTTAATTAATCTTATCAATTCAGTGGAAGGAATTCAATGAAAATCTCAGAAGATTGTCTGTATTCTCCTCCATTCTTAAAGCATGCACTTCAGTGGGGCTAGGATGTTTCTTGGAGTATCCGGGGAAGCCACGTATCGGTTATAGGCAGAAACATATCAATTTCAAGCCACTACTCACTGTGTTGACTTCTAAATTCATTACAAAAGAGGAATAATTTCTCAACAAAATTGTGCCAACCCATTTTCATTGTGGCATCTTCAGATGTATGCCAATTCCAACTTCCTTTGGCAAAAGAAATTAGAGATGGAGTAACCTGGCAACAAATGAAGTTGTTCATTGTACTGTCTGAAGAAGAAACTGGGTTTTACCTAATGAGGCTGGATGTAGTGCTTCATTTGGCAGTCTGTGATCATGTTAGGAACAATGTTTGCTCAAGATTAACAAAATAGTTTGTAGCAAGTGTAAACAAATACTGCTATTCTCTGTTTCTACAGCACAATTCCCCATTTTAGGGAGTGGTTGTCTATCCCAAGAACTTAGTAAATACTTATATAGTGAGATATTTCAGACACAGCTGATGGGTACTGAAATGAAGGGAGATTTCAACAAGGACACCCTTGAAAATGTAATCTATGGTGTATTGTTATTCAGAACAGAATAATCTTCACCATAGACATGAATGAGTTCTCTGAGTTTTGCCACTGCGATGACTCAGCACTTCATTAGCATCTTCAACTTCTGTAGCAACTTAGCGTTCAACTTAGTCCCTGATTGACAGTGGTTCATCTGTGATGTATGTGAATGGGCACTGCTAAACTGTAGTGTATCTTCTTCCCAGCAGTCTTTTGTAATGCTTTATCTTTGGCCAGCATCACTGAGAAAGTCAAATAACAGTCTTACCTATTTTATCAGAACAATTTTTATGCTCTTACATCTGCGCTGTCCAACAACTCTATCAGAAAAGTGTTTTAGTGCCAAAAAATCACCGTGTTTGTTGTGATTTAGGAATGCATTGTGGTATAAGTCAAACTCTCCTAATTGGTCAGTGCCTACAGTGTGTTACAATATAGCTTCCACTATGTCATTCTGACATGTGTCAAGTATGTCCTACTGTGGAAAGCAAGAGATGGTAAAGAGCCTATTTATTTCAAGTAGATCTCATGACTCTTGAACACAAATCAAAGTTTCAGCCCTTGTAAATATGCAAAGTGTGAAGCAAACTATCCTGGTAGCTAAGAGATGTATTTTAAAGTATTTTCTACACCATATTATGTATCAGAGTTACATATTAATAATATTTTTTCTGTGCTACATTCTGTTTGTTTGTCTAACTGTTGCTTTTTCAATTTTCAAAATAGTTTAATGTTCAGCATTAAGTTGTGTTAATATGCCATATGCAGATGCTCTACTTTTTGTGCAGAAAGAGAGGTTTATAAAAATTTAAATATGAAAAATAGAGTACTTTCCCACGATTCTTTTTGTTTTCAGCTTAGGAAACTTGCAAAGAGCTAAAATTAATGTTATTAATTAATTGGAACAGACATGGCTTATTTGACCCCAGCAATGCTTATAAGGCATATGTGCCTGAAAGACAGAACTAGGGTTGTGGGTCTGAGCTTTTATAAACCCAGTATCAATATCCTGAAAAGAAAGCTTTTGCTCAAAGCTGTTATAGGATGTATACTGATAAAAGTGAATCAAATGAAACTAGACAGGTGATACATGATATTTTCATGTATTGAGTTTGATTTTGTTTTTAAGAAACAATATTATGATCTATGTGCTTCAAGAACCAGAAAAGTGAATGCAAGTCCATAG
This sequence comes from Ciconia boyciana, assembly GCF_034638445.1. NCBI lineage: Eukaryota > Metazoa > Chordata > Aves > Ciconiiformes > Ciconiidae > Ciconia > Ciconia boyciana. Next base: position 7,674,665 of record NC_132939.1, read on the forward strand.
TAATGGTCTATATGCTGCCCATCAAGCTATTCTTTGGTGAGCTGGAACTGTATTGAGAATTTCTGGGTTTTTTTCCTTAATTGTTAATCCCAAAGCCACAACTGAGGGAAATCAGAAATTTTGTCTTGTGTAGATCTGGTGAAGTACTATTAGTTAGTATATTAAAGGAAAAGAGACATTTTATACATGAGAATTACAGAAGGCAGATGTGTAAGTTGAAGAGTTCAGGATGGTTCTATATTGTCAACTTTTCAAATTAATTTTAATTTTTTTTTCCTTAAAAGCTTTAAAACATATCTCAGGGGCAGCCCCAGGAGCTGCTAGGTGTTTCTACTTGCTCCTCATTCATCGTTTTTGTGTCATGAGACGACACGTGAACCACAGGACACAGTTGGAGCTATCAAGCTCCGTAGAGCAAAGAGAGGGAATAAAGAGGAAGAATGTACAGCAGAGGGAGAATGAGAAGGTCTCGTATACTTTGTAGTTTTGTCTTTCAGTTTCCAAACATAACATCACAGAAGCAAGGTCTCAGTGTCTACTGCCAGTCCTACAGCTGTGGATGGCACTGATAATTCTGCATGAAGGCTGGTATGCCAGGGCAGGTGCAGACTTTTGTAAAGTGGAATATATTGAGTGGTGCGTAGTGATACAGGTTTATTATTGAAGATATGGGAGGATATTTTCTGTTTAGACTATGAACTCTTGCTCTTCTTTCTTTACTATCTAAATTAAGTTAGAGCTACTTTCATTTTGATTTGTCAGAGTACCTTAAAGGGGTGGGTGATTTACTACTTAATTTAAAAATTTGAAAAGTCTTATGGTAACCTCTGTACATTCAGTATCAAATCTGATCCACTGGTGATCTTTATATGAAATGCCTCACAAAAATTGCTGTGTGATAATGAGGTTTCAAGGAAGTCTGTAGACCACGTTGTCTTCACCTTTCTCAGATTCCAGGATTTCCAGGATTCCCAATATGCAAGCTCTCTAACAGCTCTCCTGTTTGTTCCATACCTTTAGGAACACTTGTTAAAAGTCTTATCAGATTGAAATTTTAAAAAAATACTTCAATTCTTTTTAAGGGGTTTTAGAAAGATGTCAGAATTTCTGATAGAATTAGAATTCTATTTTATGACCTACTTTACAGTTCTAGCCTAATTTATCAGAGCCAATGAGCATATGTTTAAAGGTATTCCATTCTGGCAGAGAACAAAACCTTTTCTTTAATGGTAGACGTGTACATAGTAGACAGGTGAATTTTCTATGGGCAATTTTTATTGTATTGATTCTTATTTTTATAAAGAGACACAGAAAAACTGACTGTCTCTCACATTCTCTCTCATCCTTGTGTTGCACATGTTCCCAGTTAGCGTAGCATACAAATGATTGAACTTAGTAAGGTTTTGGCTTCCCCACGTACCCTATCTTTTATAGGAACACTTAAAAATTATTTTCAGCCTTCTTGTGCTGCGAACTTGGCATTCAAGTTGTATCAGAGTGAATTTTAATTTTAAAGTTGAAATGCCAAACATGTTTTTTCTACTAACAAATGAACCTGCTGCTTAAGCATGACAATGTACAATCAAATCAAAACAAACCCTTGAAACAACTTCAGGCTATTGTGGGATATCAGTACAGACAGGGTGGGAATCATCTAGTATTCCAATAAGATTTTAATAAGATAACATATTTCTCAGTAAAGATTAAACCAGGTAATTAAATAAAGTAACATCTGCTTTTTCCTTTACATTCAATTAGCTGTGAAGCAGCTTTTGTTTTAAAATTATATTAGAAGGAAAAAATTATACACACTCTAACATTTTTATGTCTCATAAATAGATGTCTTACAGCTGCTCATAACTGGCCTGGCCTATGGATAGGCAGTCATGAAAAGCCATGTTTCACTACATAATCATTTGCTTGCATAGGCACAGTCTTTGAGGTCAGCACATTAGAGGCAGAACAATGACAGCTCAGCCATATGTTATTTTATAATAATAATAATAATAATGTCTATAGCTCCAAAATATTAAATTTCAAATAGGCTTTAATTTAATTAGTCAAAGAGTTTGACGCTTCTCAGAAGCTTAAATTGATTTTGAAGTTGTGTAAGTGGAGATCAAGAAAGTATTAAAAAAAAAAAATAATCTGTCATGGAGATTGGGGCATTTATAAAAACTAAGCCTGAACGACTAACACAAAGGTACCAAATCTGACTCATTCTTCACAAGAAAAGTCATGCTGTTGCCACATCTTCCATGTCTCTCTGCTGAAAAGTTTTAAGTAACATGTAAAAGAACACTTCAACATAAGGTAAGTAAGGAGCAAGCATGTGAAAGCATGCAGAGAAAGCGTACAGCGAATGTATACATACAGGGAAGGGAATGCATACATGCAGCATACAAGGAGGCATGCAGAGAAAGCATACAGGGAATAGCTTTGCAGAGTGCATAGGACAGCTAATTAAACACAAGTGAAAGATGACATCCAAAATCTTGGTGCTTCTACACAACTAGAAACATGACAGCAGAAGAAACAAAGACATAGAATATATTTTGTGAGACTATACTACTTTCTGTCTGAAATCATGTAACAATTTGGCAGCCACCAGTAATTAACATCTAGTGCTGGGGTCTGTCAGTTGCCACTTAGAGCTAAGCTCTGATTTGTGGAACAGTCTAGTTGAAAAGCTGAAGAGAAGAACTTTTAACTACCAGGAAACACTATGTTGAGGAGAAATGGTCTGCTTCCTATTATTCCTTTATGCAAAAGGCACTGTTGCAAAGGACATTTTCTTGGATTTCCTGATCTTTGATTCCCCCTGTACACCAGGATATGAAAATATATATATATGTAAACATGTCTATGTAAGCATATTTGAATATACACATACATATTTTAATACATATACATATTTGAATAATATATATACGGAGCATATAGAGTGTGTATATATATATATATATGGAGTAGATATATATGTATAGGGAAAAAGATAATTTAGTTTTGGTCAAAAAGCTGTCCCAGCTTCCTGGAAACAAATTTGTCTTTGGAAGTTCATGGCTTTATAAGTGTCAGGTTCAGGTACAGAAACCTTTAAAAGTAGAAGTGAAGCTGCACACTCTGAAAAAGCATCATCCAGTGTTATGAAGTTTTCACTTAGCACCAGTCTGGTTAGCAAACATTTTCATGAGCATCCTGGTTCCTATTTCTGGACCAGGCTCTGTATTGGCTCTACCACTGTTACAGATAGCATCAATAGAGTATAAAAGAATAGTATAGAGGCATAAAAAGTGCTGAACCAAGGCAGTGTGTAAATATAGAAAACAGAAATTTCAGTGAAGCCAAAGAGTATATCCACCTGATATCTGTGACTCCTTCAGTGTCCCAAAACCTTCCTGTGTGCCAGAGAGACGTTAGTGTAAAGAGTATTGAAACTTTTTGCTCCTCCTGACTCCTGCAGTGACGGTTCTCTCCTTGGCCTGAGCAGCTCAGCTGTAAACCTACCTTTTGGAAACAGTCGAGGATGGGTTGGGGAGCTGGGGCCACTGGTAAAGTGCCCCAGGGTCTTGCTTTGTAGACTTGTCATGACCTGAGGTGAGGGATGCTGGTATGTAGTTATCTTGAATCACGTTAGACTGAGCCCGCATAAGATTAAATGCGCATAAAAGCATTTGTTCATAACATTCAGAATAAACAAAGTTACAAGTTTATAGAAAATATAAAATAAATAAAATGAAAAAAACCTAACACACTACCCAATGTTTAATCTGGTTACGTTAAGAATTGTTTTTCTTTTCCTCATTCCCCTGAGTGTGCAGGAAGAGGGTTAGGAAAGCCAAAGCTCACTTGGAATTTAGTCTGGTGAGGGATGTGAAGGGCTTCTTTAGATATATCATTAGCGAAAGGAAGACTAGGGAAAATGTGTGCCTTCTGCGGAATGGGACAGGAGACCTGGTGACAAAGGACATGGAAAAGGCTGAGGTATTCAGTGCCTTCTTCTCTTTGGTCTTTACTGCTAGAGTTTTGCCCTCAGGAATCCCAGGCCCCCAGGCACCAGCAGGAAAGTCTTGAGCAAGGAAGACTTACCCTTGGCAGACAAGGATCAAATCAAGGGACATGTACACACAATGGACCTATGCAAGTCCATGGGACCCGATGGGGTGCATTCATGAGTGTTGAGGGAGGAGGCTGATGTCCTTGCAAGACCATTCTCAATTATCTTTGAAAGGTCGTGATGACTGGGAGAGGTTCCCAAAGGCTGGAGAAATTTTCCAGGCCAAGTCTCAATTTTAAAGATGTCTTGTTTACAGTTGCTAGCAAAAAATGAGGCATAGTCACTTTGAATATTAAAAAACAAAAAATGGAAAATTGCTGCTTTCTTTTTTGTGAAGAAAGCTATATATAAAAAACTAAATTATTATCTTGTATTATTTTTCAAGTAGTGTGTGATTATGTAGTAATGTTGTACTAGAATATGTAATCTCAAAGTTAAGGTTGTATTTATAACCTTCATATTGATATTACCTGACTTCCTTAGGTAAGCTTGTGTCCTCAACATTCCTCTCTACAGTACTTTGTGTGTAGAAGAAAAAAAGTATTACTATTTATTAATATTTCAGTAAACAGAAATTTGTTCTCTCACTCTGTGATTTTTATCATGGTAGAAATCAGTAAATACCATAACAGAAATCAGGGAATTCATTATGTTATTTATCATTATATTTATTGCTTTATGCCATCTAGTGGACTCTGTTTGCATTCAGTATCAGCTTTAGTAACTGCAGAACTTTGAACACTTTAACAGATGCTATTCTAATATGACTTTTTCGTGTTTTCTTGATACATGATTGGATAATGGAAGATCTCATGATGATGCATAGGACAAGTTGCCTTGTTACACACTTTAAGATGGAAGGAATTAAACAAACTTAAATAACAAATGTTCAAAATGTTATTACTAATTTGAACTGATGCCAGGATTTTTTTCAGTGTTACATATGTGTTTGTTCTTAGTTTGGCTGAAATTTTGACTATGAATAATGAGGTGCTGAAATAAGTAAGCTGACCAGAAAATAACTTACAGCAAGATAGACTGTGGAGTGTTTAAGGATTATAATATTATACAAAGAGGCATAATTGCAGTTTTGGGATTTGACTGTCCTGAAGAAATTTTGTTGCTCTGCAGGGTGAATTTATTTTTAAAAAGGCTGTTGGTTGTTTTTTTAATGGAAGAAAAAAAAGTCTGCCTCTGCTTTGCTGGACAAGGAGAATTTTAACATTTCAGAAATGTTTAATCTGTAATGTTGATAGTTAAATGTGAGGTTCTTTGATTAATTTAATTTGTCCAGAGGGGGGGAAAAAAAAGTGTTATTGGATAACAGCTTTTGAGACAGACATACTGATCCTGCCTACTGAGAGCCAGACAGTAAAACTAACTTATCCAGCATATCCATTCACATATTTATCCATTCAAGTGCTGAATTGTCTGTAGTAGGTCTGTACAGCAGTAAGTTACTGCTTCTAGAGGAAAGTAAAACAGTTGCAGCAAATGGGCTGAGGCAAACATTTCTGATGGCTGATTAATTCCATCACAGAAATTTGGCAAGCGCTGTTTATGCTTTCCATGTGCAATGTTGCCAATTGTCAGTCTTCATAACAGATCTCATACTGTGGATCTTTTTACCTTGTGCCACTTTTTAACTTTTTTCTTGTACCGCTTTTAACGTGGTATCTTACAACCTCAGCTGCAGAAATCATGAAATGACATTTGTGTTTTTGTTTTCACTGAAGAAATTACGTTTATAGTCTTATGGTCCAAAATTAGAATATGTTGAAATGAGCGTGACCCTAAGGGTGCAAAAATAGGAAAACTTGAGGAAAAAAAACCCAAAACACTTCAATATTCATTATTCTTAAAAGTAAAGATTTTTTAAAACCATCCATTATTTTAGGATTTGGATTGGCAATATTGCACATAACTCTGCATGGTATACCTGAATGTGGGCATTTTGCATTCTGGAAATTCATATCAGTCATGAATGGAGCTGCCAAATATGTTATTTTCTGGAATTCCACTGGAATTGAAGCTGCCAAACTATTTTTACTAGTAGTTCTGATTTTAAATCACAACTCCAAAGGAAAAAGTTAACGGGTCCTCTATAAAATCCAGTCTTCTGTCACATAAGCAGTTGTGACTAGCAAACTGAGATGTGTTTTATAATTTTCTATTAATTTAGAAGCACCAATCCTGTGCTACATGTGCATCTTACACCTGACACAAAGTATAAGATATTAAAAAAGCAAAAAACCAAACAAACCCAACACCCAAACTCTACTGGCTTTTACAGTAAGGATTTTAAAGTAGAAACAGTAATTACTTGAAGGACAGATGTTCCAGCAAAACCAATATACTTTTACACTGCTGTCAAGCTGTTGAACCATAGAAGCCATGTTTAACTAAAAAGAAAATCTACAGAGGCCTCTTCTGCTGAGTTGTATTACACTGTGGTAACAGACTGAGTTTTAATTTTAGTCTGTAGATATGGGCAACCTGAAACACAGCACCATTGTCAAAAAAGAGCACGTGCTTTGTTGCTGTACCTTTGCCTCTCTGTAATAGTAGAGGTTTTGCGTCAAGAGACTAATGTTTCATTTTATTAAATATTTACCAACAATCTATTGGCCATATGTCATAGAGTTTGCATGGTGACAGACTCAGTATTCGTCACCTTTTCAAGATGATTCTGTTAAATCTGCAGTGTTATACAGGTTCACAAAGCCCTTTCAGTAACCCAGGTTTTTGTTCTTTGTGCTGTCTTTGCTAAACTGGCGTCAGTATCACATTTGTGCTCTGTTGAAATGGTTTTCAAGAATGAGCTTTTCAGGACTTTTCTGTGGGGTACCATGGAAGATGTCAGGATTCCTTTCTCAAGTACTGTTTATCTGACAGTATTTGTCCTTAAATATTTTCTAAGTGCGGAGACACTTTCCATATGGAAACATTATTAATCAAATGTTATAATAATACTTAAAAGGGTCTTTCCACTCTTTTGTTGTTAGGACTGTTCACCAATCTGGTTCATTTTGTATGCTGTTGCAGAATAATCAACTAAAATTATGCAAATTATCACAGGTTAAGTTTTTTGTAAGGTTTGGATAAGGTTCATGCTTTGAGTACAGGGAGGAGGGAAACACTCAATGTACTTATTAAAGATAATATCCTTTCTGTTTAACATATTATAGTTTCAAGACCCTCATAGTATACTTCCCTTATCCTGTCTAAATTTAATTATTTTCCATGTTTTCTGATGCAGAATAATTTTTCATGTAAGATGGTAAAATGATGATAGTATCAATTACAATTAATTGGAAGTTATTAAAAGCTTCTAATTTCTGTAATTACATAAGATATATGTACTGTATAAACAGGGATGTTTGCATATTGTAATGACGAAAACTGATTAGATATCAAGATAAAAATGTATGTTGTTATAATAATTAAGAATTCCTAAATTTAAGTTATGAACAACAAACAACAAAGTGCAATGCAAGAGAATGTCTTTGATTACCAGAAGGAAAAGGAAGGACTTCAAGGAATAGGTCACTTTCCATGATGTACCTATTCAAAGTAAGGTTCTCACAATTGTTTCGGTCTCTAATATCACGTGCAGCATTGTGGCCCAGCAGGGAAAGAGTTATGCTGCCTCCAGCATCAAGGCATGCCACCTAGGGAGATTCAAAGAGCCCTGCTAGTAAACACATTCCCTAGCTCCTTTCCCACCAGTACAAGTTCCTCTATGTCCATCACATGGTCAATGTAGTCACAGATGTATGGACAGAAGTAACTGGAGGTCTGAGTAGTCTATCAGACAGCGGTAACTCTCTGCCTACCAGACCAACACTTCACATTCACATACGTAATCCCTAGAAGATTATTTAAGGATAAACAGTGCTTTTTGTCCCATTGTCAGTCTGTATTGCAGGTGGTAGTTGGATGGGAAGTCAGGCTGACACAGGTGCTTTCATTTCCATTTCTTCAATACCTTGGTTAAAGCTGCTGAGTCATCACAGAGGACTCAATAGTCTAGGCAGGAATTGTACCACGACTCACAGAGCTGTGCAGACACTCGACCTCTTTTTTTTGTGGCTAAACACTAGGCAATAAATTAACTCTATGGTTTTATTACACTGTGCAAGACATGCTGGATACAGAGACTTGTGTGGCACACAGAGAAGTTAATTAGGTAATATTTTGGGGGGTAAGCAGCATTTATTTTCATTTTCTTCCTATTTTTTGTGGATATAGAGAAAATATTTGACCGGTAATGAGAAGTTGTCTAACAATACAGCCATAATCTAAAATCTAGCTAGAGAAGAAAGCACAGTGGTAACAGGCTTTTTCTTTTCTTTTTTTTTTTTTTCTTGTAAGCATCTGTAGCGCTTATGGATATTGAAGAAATATCAAAACAAAATTAATAGCCACTGGATGGCTGAGACATGATTAACAAAACAGGTGAGGGTATTACTGCTACTCAGATCCTTGGCCATCTCAACAAACCTGTTTTTTGCTATGTTGCATGCTATGAGCACTTGAAAAAGCACATAATAAAAGGGTATAACTAAAATTGTCCCGTGTTTGTTGTGCTAGATTGCAAGGGAGCATTCTTGTCAGCTAGATTTGTCCTACCTTCTAGAGGGGAATGTTGTACCAGGACCAGTTTGTAAGATGTTCAAAATTATGTCCTGAAGAAATGGTGTCTTATTTGGATTTTTATTAAAAAAAACCCAAACCATTCAAAACCAGAGGGAAAGCTAAATGCCTCTAATGAAAGGCTTAATTAATTGAAAAAATTAGATTTAAAGGGATTGTAACCTTCATTATGACAGGACAGTTGACCTCATTTTGACTTCCATATTATTAGCAACTAAATATATGTCATTACATAATTTTTTTTTCTAGAAAGTATTCTTTACCGCCATCATAGCCATAGTGGTAGTAAAACTCAACAGCTGCATGCTTAAATATAATTGTTGAAAAGCATGTTTTGATATGGTTTTCACAGCCAAAGTAGGTAATCTTTAAAGAAAATGAGAAACATTCGAGAGAATTCTGAGTAGTGAGTCAGTCTGTATTGTAGTTGAATATCACCACCCTCCACAAAAAATTACTGTGATTCTAGTTATGAGGTACATTTGTGGCAACCCTTTCATGGAGGTGTTAATAGGGTATGATGACAGGTATTTTACAGAGACAGTGTATGAATAGTTTAGGTATTCTCACCATAGTAATAGCATATATCTCTCCTCACAATCTGAACAGTGCTTTTTTTTGACTGAAGTATGAGGAATGGATTTTCTTCAGACAATAATTAGTTAGGCATATGAACAAAAGGAGTCACATGCAGATAAGGTGTCTTTAAATTTTTCTTTTTTTTTTTTTACAATTTACTGTTTATTAACTTTGCGACTTAGCAGACCAGTTCTAAACCATGAAGAGCAAAGCGCAATGTTTAAATGAAACTGTCTGTATCTAATCAAGAAAAGTGAATTAATATCCTTAGTATATCTCCGTTTTCTATGGTGGAAAAATTCACTAGCTGAAAAAAGCTAAAGTAATTGAATCAGCTAAAATATTGAGTTTAGCTTGGGAGCTCTGGAATGTGGGCTTGTTCCTCCCTGTGCTGGTTTTGGCTGGGATAGAGTTAATTTTCTTCATAGGAGCTAGTATGGGGCTATGCTTTGGATTTGTGCTGGAAACAGTGTTGATGACACAGGGATGTTTTAGTTACTGCTGAGCAGTGCTCACACAGAGTCAAGGCCTTTTCTGCTTCTCACCCGACCCACCAGCGAGTGGGCTGAGGGTGCACAAGAAGCTTGGAGGGGACACAGCTGGGACAGCTGACCCCAGCTGACCAAAGGGACATTCCACACCATATGATGTCGTGCTCAGCATATAAAGCTGGGGGAAGAAGAAGGAAGGGAGGGGGGATGTTCAGAGTTATGGCCTTTTGTCTTCCCAAGTAACCATTACGCATGATGAGCTCTACTGGGGTTAAACCTCGACAGTCCTTTTTGGCACCCAACATGGGGCTCGAAGGGTTTGAGAGAATGACAGGTTTGTTTGGAATGTGCTAGATTGAATTTATAGCTGTTATTGCTGTTTAGCTATTAATTGGCAGGCTCCTGTGCTTGCCATGGGGCTTGCTTGCCCTACTGTATATTAGAGTCTAGTGCTTGTTAGTAGCTGCTTTTTGCTTTCGCTGCTTGCTGTACTGCTGATCATCTTACTGTACTGTGCCTGGGAGCATTTTGATAAGCAGTGGCGAGGCGCCTGGGCTGGCAGATGGCCAGGGCACCACTGCTGTTTCTGTGCTGCTATAGAGGACAGCTGGAACTCCAGTGTGAACTCGAGTCAAAGGGACTGTGACCTGTGGACAAGTCCGCACGGGAGCAGGACACCCTGAAGTAACTGTGGCCGTGGATAAGCCCGTGCCAGAGCAGGTACACCTCAAAACATCTGTGGCTGTGGTTATGTCTGTGCCGCAGCAGGTATGTTGTCTCACAAATGGAGATCGTTACCTGGTGTGTGACGCCCAATATGCACACAGAGCCGAGATACCAGTTTATTTCAAGTTTTGCGCAAGACCGGGTGCTAGATGGTAACTCCAGAAAGCTAGTCCTCCGCTCGTTCATACAAGTACAGTATTTATTCAGTCTAGTTATGCACATGCATAAGCAATTACGCAAAGCAGTTTTCTATTAGTCTACTTTTTCTTGTCTCATTCTTAAAGCTACAGTACTACTTGAATATTCTATGCATGCCCAAAGGTGAGGGGTCTCTGCTTATGCCAGGGTCTCGAGCTCAAGGGGTGTGATTTTCAGTATTATAATGAGGATAGTTCGTGTGAGGGTGCTTCTTATCACACTTCTACTAGTAGTTTCAGATTGTTCCCAAAACATCTTAATTAGCTTACATATTTCTCCAGGATGTGTTTCACTCCCAAGGACAATAATTTTTGATTAGATGTTCCATATCCCGGCCTGAATCCCCCTTATCAACTTCATGTAAGTCTCAGCCTTCCACCAGCTCTAGTATACTTCTCACATCTAAAAATTTAGATCAGACAGACCTTCCACGTATGCCTGTATAACACTGAATCTGATTGACTACAGGTATACCTCTGAAGGGATTGTGGCCCAAGGATAAGTCCATGCTGGAGAAGGTACACCTCGAAGCCTCTGTGGCTGTGAATAACTCCATGCTGCAGCAGGTACACCTTGAAGCATCAGTTGGCTGTGCATGAGGTCATGCTGGAGCACCTCAAAGCATGTGGCCATGGATAAGCCCATGACAGAGTAGGTACGCCCCTGGAGGGACTGCAGCCATGGGCAAGGCCGTGTTGGAGCAGGTTTACTTCTGAAGGGACTGTGGCTGTGGGTAAGGCCACGCTGGAGCAGGTCTATCTCTGAAGGCATTGTGGCCCATGGAGAAGGCCACGCTGGAACAGGTGCACCTGAAAGTGACTGTGGCTGTGGATAAGTCTATGCTGCAGCAGGTATACCCCTGGAGAGACTGTGGCTCATGGATAAGGCTCCACTTGGAGCAGGTACAGCCCTAAGGGACTGCAGTCTGTGGATAAGTCCAAGCTGGAGCAGGGGCAAGGGGAGGAGTTCATTGCAATGTTAAACCCTGTTGCCTGGTCCAAAGGGACCAGGGGTGGAGATTGTAATGGAAATACCTTTAAATTGTTGTAACCCATGATTTAAGTTGCATGTTATAGGAATTACTAGAGCAGGAACCACCCAAACCAATGGAGGACAAGCCTGACAAGAAGCAGTGCAAGTGCAGCAGTGACCTGACCTGAGCTGGCTTTGGTGCCCAGTAACTCCATGCAGCACACCACCTCTCCTGTCCTGAGTGACCACCATAACAGAGGGAGCCCAAAATCATGGACTAAATGAACCCAATGGACATTTTGTGGACATTTTACAGGGGTGGCCCACAGGCTAAGGGAATGGTATCTGTGTATTATATCAAAGGATGGAAAGGGTGGTGGTGGTTAATGAGGTTGTATTGGGTAGTGTGAGACCTGAGCATGACAAATGGTATGGAATAAGGGGTGGAGAATGTGCTGGTTTTGGCTGGGATAGAGTTAATTTTCTTCATAGGAGCTAGTATGGGGCTATGTTTGGGATTTGTGCTGGAAACAGTGTTGATAACACAGGGATGTTTTCATTACTGCTGAGCAGTGCTTACACAGAGTCAAGGCCTTTTCTGCTTCTCACTCCACCAGCAAGCAGGCTGGGTGTGCACAAGAAGCTGGGAGGGGACACAGCTGGGACAGCTGACCCCAGCTGACCAAAGGGCTATTCCACACCGTATGACATCATGCTCAGCATATAAAGCTGGGGGAAGAAGAAGGAAGGGGTGACAGCGTTCTGTCTTCCCACGTAACTGTTAGGCGTGATGGAGTCCTGCTTTCCTGGAGGTTGCTGAACACTTGCCTGCTGATGGGAAGGAGTGAATTAATTCCTTGTTTTGTTTTGCTTGCATGCATGGTTTTTGCTTTCCCTATTGAACTGTCTTTATCTCAGACCATGAGTTTTCTCTCTTTTACCCTTCTGATTCTCTCCCCCATCCCTCTGGGGGGGAGTGAGTGAGCAGCTGTGTGGTGCTTAGTTGCTGGCTGGGGTTAAACCACGACACTCCCCGTGTTTAAATTACAGAATAATGGCAGCTGAGGACCTGACTCATGAATGAATCTTGTGATGGAACTAGATGCTCTGGAGATGGTGGTCTTTGGTGCTTGGGTCAGATAAATGTTGCTAGACGCAAATTAGTAAAACTGACATGAAGCACTCTGAATGTGGTTTGGGGAAAAAAAAATCCTCCCCAGCATTTGATGTCCAAATCTATAAAAGAAAAGAAAAATGCAACACCTGAGAAGTGCTCCTTTTTCACATTATATTCAGGGACAAAATTACAGATACACAACTAGATGAAAGAAGGCAAAGAAAAAACTGGTTACCTGGTGAAAATAAATCTGAAAACCATTGTTTAAAACAATTTTTTAATTTATTTTATATAAAAAAGGGAAAACCCACAAAGACATAACTTCTTTTGAAAACAGCTTCTTTTCTGAATTAAGGCCATTTTAAAATCAATAATAAAACAAAAAAACTCAATGTCTACCAATCAGTTCCCTGGAGTAGCTACCATGAGCTAAATACCATTTTTCCTATCATATGAGGAAACACATTTATAAATTCTCTGTTTGCTTGCTGATCATCTTTTCTCTGTGGCCGAAGCCCTTTTTTAAATAGTCTGAACTGCTCGTGAATCCCCAGAGCTTTTTGTTTCTTAGCTGCTTAATCTTTAGATATAGCTGATGAATATTGCCATAGGTAATCGGAAGCATTCTCAACTGCTTGTTTCTTTCAGGCCTGAGACTAGAAGCCCTAAGGAGTGGGCTGGGCAGAGCTCTTCTCCCAGCTGGCTGAGACCCAGGTGTTTGGTGTTAGGAGATGCCCCTGGGAAAGATGAAAGGTATGAGCAGTGAAAGGAGGGGGGAGGTGGAGACTCAGCAGGGGATTGCAGACCAGGCTGCGGCAGCTCTGAGGAGGAGGAGGGGGCAGGGGCAGGAAGAAGTAATTCAAGATAATAGTTAAAGCAGGAGGTTTGTAAAGCCCCTGAGCTAGAGGAAGAAGTTTATGGCCCTGGGCAAGACAATGAACTTACTGCTTTGTTACAGAAAGAGAGATTTAGTTACTCTGAGACGGTTGAAAGTGAGGTAGTATTTATTTTAAGGGTTTTGAGTATAAATAAACTACTTCCAGAATTCAAAAGATACCTGAAGGTCTATCTGAAGCCAGGAAAGAGTGCCCTGGGTTGGTGCTTATCTGCTGGGAAACAGAGTATTAGAACAATCTGTCTTTCCCTACTTCATTCATTTCTGATGCCCACAGCAATCGATGAAGGACAGAAAGGCCTTGTGCATGCCAGGTGCACAATTCAATAATCATCCTCCCACAAAGGAGGTTCAACTCTTTTGTTGCCAAGGCTCAGAGAATAGAGTGTACGATGAAGTACAATAGCTTTCTTCGTAAATTGTATGTCTGTATCTCTTTCAGTCTATAACGATGTAGTATAACATTTCTGTAGCTGGGAGAGTGAGTAGCTTTTTCCAAACCTGTAAGAGCTATTCCAAATCAATTCCTAAGTGTTAGAGTGATTCAACCCTCACCTTCTCTGCCAGCGTATGAAACATCAGCAGCCATGTATGCTTTGAGTTCTTGCCAAGTGCACTTATGATTCAGGAGAAAATAGCAAGGAAAAATGGCTTCATGGCTGTTGCATATTAAAAAGACCTTGAGAATTTTGTATGGGAGGGATTAAGTTGTCTGCAGTGTACAGAAACGATCCAAGTTAAGGAAGTTACTAGAAATGGTAGTTCTTTAAACCTGTCATGTGCTCCAGCCCCAAATTGTCTGAAGAGCTGTGTTTGCAACGAAGTACCACAGTTCAGCAATGTAAACAATTAATATTTGGAATCCTTTTTTCTTTCTAATGTGAAGAAAAGCATAGTTGAGTAAGAGTATTTCTAGCATTTGCTATGTGCCACTCTTTCAGAACTCTATTTTCTCTAAAGAATATGTGACAAAACTCTGAGGTATAACAGGAGAAACTAAAATTACAAAACAGGAACTTTTAGAAACATTGAAAATGTTGCATATCCCCATTAATATGTCAGTTCATCTCAAGTTTCCAAAAATAGCAAGCAACTTAAAATCAATTATTATTATTTCTGCTCTTTACAGTATTCTATAAAAATAGTTTTCACAACATGCAACAGGAAAGCCTTGCCGTGTTCTCCCTGGTGATTTAGAATGCTAATGTACAAATGACTTGCCTTTGTCTTGAGGGAATTTTGATTCAAGCCATGAAATAGTGGGTGAACCAGCATTTGTTTCCTTCCCCAAACAGTGGATGTTTTGCATCAGTGGCATTTATATTTTGAGAGAGTATATACATGCATGGAAGAAAAAGATTCATTTAATTAGCTTAGAAAAGTTACTCTAAAGTCAGATTTTTTTTTAATGATCTAAGCCACAGATAAATCTTCAAAGCAAAGAATGACATCAGAGTCTACCTCTAAATTTTATTATTAGATTTTATGATAGTGTGTTAATGTGAAGCTTTCAGTTCAAATATCAGAGAAGCTGAAATGAGACCTAGTCTAAGGTCCCCTCTTTTCAGGTTGTTGAGAGAAGTGTGAGTTGCAAAGTATTGTGTAATTTTCCTCTTACAGATATGGGAACTGTCATTATTCATTTAAAGAGAGGGAAAAAAAAAAACAACCTCAAAACTATAAGCCAGAAAGGCATCTAGGGAAAAATTATTTCTCTGAAAAAATGTCATGCTGTGATAATTGTAACCTCTTGAGAATGGTGCTTTATAAAAGAATTGTTGACAGATCTTTTGCAATTGGGTACTTCAGTTCTTCATTTTGTTCTATTCCTAGACATGAAAAGTATCTGTTTCAAGAACTTAATTCACAAATTGGTCTGCTTTGAAATGTTAAAGTCTAGCAAAATATGCTAACACAAAAGAACCTTTATTTGTAGAATCAGATAAAGAATGTTAATAATAGAGTTGCTTGAAACTCTTCATTAAACACAAATCAGAAGCCATAAATTCTTTTTTCCAAACACAGTTTTTCTTTTAGTTGTTTTTTTTGGGGGGATGCTTTTTGTGAAAAGGAAGTTTCTGTATGGTTTTAGAAGTCTGTATGTGTATATATGTATATTTAGACAACTTCATAAGAAATATTTTCACTTAAAAATGATTAGTAATTTAATGGTAGTTCTATGTATTGTGAACAATACTTTGAAAACAGTTTCATCTTGACAGTGATAATAAAATTTTGTTCTTATGTAGAGAGTTTATATTAATTAACTGTAATAAGAGCACATAAATTATTATTTTAATTTTACATGTGATTCTTTTTGTTACTGGGTTGCAATAGATTCTAGTTGCCTGCGAGTCTCATTGCTGATCAACAGCACACACATGTTTTTCATGAAGCATCATTGATTTCTTGCACCTGGTTGAAATCTCCAGTGGAAGACAGAAAACGGGAAATGACTCTGCATGCAATGGTAGTTTACCTCAAAAGAACGACAGCAAAATGGAGGTGAGTAAGTAGACTACATTTTTTTAATGGTCAATAGGCTTTTTTTGTGTGTATTTTAGAACTATGTTGTAGTACAGGGTATAGTGTAGATTTTCTCTAAGTAATGTAGAGTTGCTGGAAAAGTAATTGTTTAGTAGAGCTGCAATTTAGTTTAGTAGTGGTCCACATAGAAGAAGAAACCCTGAGACTTTTAAAAAAGAGTATTTAAAATGAAACCTCTGCTATAACAATCATTGCACTTTGTCAGAGGGTAAGAAATTGTGCCTTGTAATAGTAAGGGTTTGTTAGTTGAGGTCCTACTTCACTGAGATTTAAGTGGTTTTCTGAAACTGATTTTTCTTTTTGGTTATAGTAAGGCAGAACTCTGAAGTGTGCATCTACATTTTGGCCTTCAGCAACAACATGTTTCCAAACTGAAACAAAGATTTAGTACCTCAAATTGCAAAGTTGACTCCTTTTTTTTTTTTTTTTTTCCTCCTTTGGATTTCTTTTAACACTGTGGATTTTCTTAACTTGTGCTCAGCGTTTGTGTAATAAGACTTGTAAATATTCTCTACGATTTCATACATTAAAAATGGTCTCCAAATAGTGACTATGTTATATTACTGAAGGACAACATGCCAATTAATCCTAAACTCACATGAAACTGCAGGAAAAAAATCTTGCTTAGGCTATGCTTGGTAGCAGATCAGCTGAAGGTGGGTGAGCATGGAGCTGCTTTTCACCTGGTACATAAGAGGCAGAAAACAGCTGCTAGCTTGGTGCTGTATGCTATGTAGAGAGTTTTCCTCTTTTGTTGCTACAGTGTAGGTGGTATAAAAGGACCAAAGAAAGATGAGTCCAGGCTGTCCTTTGCAAGAAAGTAGCATATTATATGTTTTATCTACAACTGTTGAAGTCATGCTACTGTCTAGGAAAGAATTCAATATTTAAGGTGCCAAAAAATATAAGAGCAAGATTACGTATAACGCTGTAGCCACTGATTCAAATTGGTGTATGACTCAACAGATTTGATCTTTGTGTGTGTGTGTGTGTCTGTATATATATATATATATATATAAAAAAAAAAAAATATATATATATTTGGGAAACTTCTCATTTTTGAAACTTTGGTATTCTTTCTCTTGGATTTTACTTCTTAAGTGGTTTGTTTTTTTCCCATGACTCTTTGTACAGTTGATGTTTCATTTTTTTTAAAGCTTAAAAAGCTAAGATGAGTTGTTGGATACTGGTTAATACCCTTTCTTTTCTAAAAAGAAATCTCCTTTTTGTGTTGGAATTTTAGAATTCCAAAGTGAATGCTTCTGAAATGGATACATTTTTGCAAATAGAAGATGAAAATTAAAAAAAAAATAATATTCCTTAAGTTTATTTTTTAATTTAAAAGAAACGTTGAAACGTACTCTTTTTTGAACCAATGTTGATCATCTCAGTAGCAGTAAATAATATTTAAGTTTACAGAAACTCCTAAACTACAGGAATCATTACTTGAAATACTGTATACAGTAGCTGCTTGCCAGCTCCATGACCAGAACAGTTATCCCTTAAGGGACAAGAGGTAATTATAATAGAATACACAATGTGCTCTTTAGGGTGACCACAAAACTGACAATACTTGATGTGTAACCCCTCATTTCAGCAGAAATTTAATTGGTATATTTTCTGTTCATGCTCACTTTCATTGGCTGGAGCTTGAACCTGTAGCTTCAGGCTGGTGTTCAGTTAAGTACACTCTGACAGAAAATTAGAGTCTTAATTGGATGTGAAGATATAAAAAAGACTTTGGTTGTCCAAAGCACCTGGCTAGCAGTCAGTATTGGGGTAGGCTAGCAACACTGCATAAATGCACAGTTTATCCTCTAACCAGGGATTCCCAATGCTTTATCCTTCAAAACATCTGACAAATAGGAAGGTTAACATTGCATGTTTGTGTTTCTTACATGTGAAATGTGGCCATAGGTGGGTGCTGGATTCAAATATTAATTAAGATTTAAAATGAGGTTCAGTAACTGTTAGCTGTGGAGAAAAGTGTTAGTTATGGCAGCAATGAAAAGTTAACAGTTAATGGAGAGTGAAGGATCTCATATGTACCCAGCGCAGGGTTCTTACCTTTCTCTAGCACTCGGAACTAGTTGTGTAAGAGGACAAGGATCAAATAGATAGGCATGACCAAGAGTCATTGTTCCTCTATAAATTTTTGGTCATTAAATCAGTAAAGTTCTAATGGGTTCTGTACATCTTACTTTATATTTCAGTGTATAAAAAGCTTTCTTCAAAATATACTAGTTTGGATGAAATAAACAGTTTTCAGTATTTATGCATAACAAAAGCGTGGGTATCTTAATTTGAGTAGCTCCTAAGTAATGAAAATCATTATAGTCTAAATACTAAATAAAAGAATACAATTACCTACACAATCATGAGGGAGAAAATACCATGTGCTATTGGAGCTTCTTTAGTCCTTTGTGAAGAGGGAGAGTTGCCTGCCAGTAATTTTTAGAAAATTGTAAATTTTAATTCCCAATTTAAGATTTTCCACTTTAATTCTGTTTCAAAAAGTTCCACATCTCAGAATATTAATTCTCTCTGAGCATTGGAAAGCTTTTGGAATAACTTTTCTTGCTCACTGTATTATTAAATTTATCATAGTCAAGTGCTCTTCGATGTCCCAAGCCTCAGCACTTCAAGAGTTTTTGTCACCTTTTCACAATACTTCATACAATTCTTATGGTTAGTCAGCATAACACAAGGACAGGTGAACTGTGATGCTGAGTCCCTGGAAAAATATGACCAAGTGGCTAAAGAATTTACTTTATAAAAGAAAAAACTCCTAGCCTGTTAGCAACGAGAAAGCAGCAAGCCTGTAGTTGAAGAGCTAAGGATAGGGATTGGACTTTTAAAATTTTCTGTATATGAATCAAGTCACTGCTTTCCTTTGTAGTGCAACTTCTTGGGGCGTCCTTAGTTGAATTTATATAGAAACAGCTATAAGTGGAGAGTCTGTGTTCTTAGGGCCTATGTTTCTAAAGGCAGAGCATTGTTTAAAAGCAGGAAATTTAACTATCCTAGTCACTGGAAGCTTGCATAATTTAAGAGTGTCCCTTCCCTTGCATGATGGTTTTAATGATGAATTCAGTGAGAAGTCCATTCTTTGTAATCTGGCAGTAGATGTAGTTAAAAAGCAAAATAGTTGATGTCCTGAAAGAGCTAAATATGCGATCTGACTGAGCAGAAACAATTGAATAGTTGTAGAGAGGCAATAGAGGAGCTGCAGATAGCTTAATAGATGTCATCAATCAGAGAAGCAAGCACTGTACAACAAACATGGCATGGTGTTTGTGATCTGTCTGCACTGAAAGAGGGATTAAGAGCTGGATCCAGTACACCAGCGTATTTGCAGCTGCAGGCAAAGACCTAATCACCTTGGCTTTTTCCAAGCATCGTCTTAAGAGGAAAGTCTGAGATGCTATTGTTGTTAGCAAATTAATGTTGTCTTAAGATAAACTTGGTTGTTTCAAAATAGATTACAGGGGGATGAAATGGTGTTCACCCCTAGAGATTCATAAATGTGTGCTTTCAAATTCAATTCTCCTACCTGCTTCATGCATGTTTCTAATAGTACCAGCATGTTTGTAGCTTCTACCTCAGAATTTCCTCAATGTGAGGAAATTCTGAAAATGTGATGGAAGATCAGCATTTCAAGGCTTTATATTTTCAGGCATGCAGGTATCAAAGTGTTCTATAAGAATTTTCATATATCGCATTAAAAATGAAATGTAATAAAATAAAAGGAAATAAAAGTGAAATAAACTGGTGGGGTTGGGGATGGAAGACAGAAATGAAACAAAAATTTAAGTGCTTGAGCAACTTGAAGTTGCTAAAAGCTGTTGAGAACACCCTACTTTCATTTTATGACAAAAAAAGATGTTGCAGTGTGTTGTAATTTTAGCAAAAGTGCACAATAGTTGTAAAACTGTAAATTCTGTTAATGCTGTTAAACTGGAAATTCTGAAAAAAATGTTGAATGAAGTCTGTTGCTTCATTAATGATGACAATCTCAAAGTTATCAAAATGGCATCGTGAATTTTGTATTGTGTAAATTTCCAAATGGAATCTACCTGGTAAGGAATAATTATGCCATTTTGCATGTTGCCTAAAACAGGCATACTTATGGATAAATTGGGATTTTTGTTCTTGTTGGGAGGAGAGTATTAGGTCTTAAGGTCATAAACGTGTTTAATTCTGTTTTCATACCATGCAGTGATACTCTGGTGGGACAGTTGGGTTGAGCTACTATAGAGCCACTAGGAGCTTTCCCAGTTGTTTTTATTTGGGTCACGCCATATCAACATACATTCTACTTACAGATGGAAACATCTGCAGTTTGAAACTGCAAGTTTCACTTGCTTCATCAAACTCTAATTTACTATTTGTCTTCCATTATAGATGTTTTATTTGTTGCGCCAACTTTGCAGCTTTATCCACAATTGTATTAAAACAGCAATATCACTTTGGGTTGTCATTCTAAGCTCAGAAATTACTGAAGTAGTTGTAATGATTGTTATCAATCTCTTGCTGAAGTGGTGTGACTGACCAATAAACCCATAAAATGGAAGAAGGCTCAGAGAAGATGGGCAAGGGTGATGTGCCCAGGAAGCTAGGAAACTTGAGCAATAATGCAGGGTGTGACTGACCACAGTTGTTTCAAAGAAGCTGACTTTATCTCACCACAAAAGGGACTGGAGAGTGGGCTTTGGTTTAGACAAACAGCTATCAACAGTTGAGTGGATCAACTGGTGGTATAAATGTTTCTCCCATTAAAAGTTCATTAAAAGAGTGTAAACACCTCCCTGAGTTAGCCAGACCAGCATAGGGGGAGTGAATACGTGGCTCAGCCCAACATAGGGTACAAAAACTAGACAACTAGCAAAAGTATTTTGAAGAGAGCAATGGGCTTGAGCTGGCTTCAACCCACGTATTCCTTCTTGGCGACTGGGGATGTGCAGTATTGTGATGGCAAGCACATTATAGAGACTGGTAATGGGAATCAGATTGGTAGTGGTTGAACCGTATATTGCGATTGCTATATTTTGCTGAGTGTAACTTACATTTGTATTGTTGTTTCAGTATATTTTGTATCACTCTGCTAAAAGACAAATCCCATGTAACGCCAGCTATCTTCAGATGAGTAAATTTTATATTGAACATTACACCCTCCATGTATGAAATATCTGAAAGAACCTGGTCAGATAGTATTGGACTGACAAATGGGCAATTTGTGTAGTGTTGAAAAATTTCCATCTAACTTGTGGTATGTGTGATGCTAATGATGAGATTCATGGATGGGTGTCATCAAGAATAATCATTGTCCTGGTTTCAGCTGAGATAGTTAATTTTCTTTATAGTGGCTGGTATGGGGCCATGTTTTGGATTTGTGCTGAAAACAGTGTTGATAATACAGAGATGTTTTAGTTGTTGCTGCACTGGTCAAGGACTTTTCAGCTTCCCGTGCTCTGCCAGGTGCAGAAGAAGCTGGGAGGGGACACAGCCAGGATCGTTGATCCAAACTGACCAAAGGGCTATTCCACACCATATGACATCATGCCCAGTATATAAAGCCAGGGAAGAAGAAGGAAGGGGGGACATTTGGAGTGATGGCGTTTGTCTTCCCAAGCAACTGTTAGGTGTGATGGAGCCCTGCTTACCTGGAGATGGCTGAACACCTGCCTGCCCATGGGAAGTGGTGAATGAATTCCTTGCTTTGCTTGCGTGTGCGGCTTTTGCTTTCCCTATTAAACTGTCTTTATCTCAACCCTCGAGTTTTCTCACTTTTACTCTTCTGATTCTCTCCCCCATCCCACCAGGGGGGAGTGAGCGAGCGGCTGTGTGGTGCTTAGTCGCCAGCTGGGGCTAAACCACGACATCATTCAGGATATTACCGAGATAGCTTTGTGATAACCAGAGTATTCTTTTCAAGGAATTTCCTGAAAAATCAGGATTTTTGAAAACTGTGTTTTCAATCTTAGGGCTTCATATTGCAGTTCAACAGGATGTAAAAATTCAGGTTTCAGAAGTTACTAACTTAGAAAGTTGAGAGTTTTTGATGACTTTGACTCGATATAGCCAAATTTACTTGAAGCTGAGCTGATGTTTACCCTATCAAATGTTATATAGTAGGTGCTTAAAATGTTTTGTGACCTGTGAGTTTATTCCAGTTGGAAAGAGCGACTTGATTCATTAGTCAGAGATTTCTACATAATGTTTTGCACTTTCTTATTTATACGTAGCATTGCCATGCAGGTGTAATTCCACACTGATGTGTGGAAAGTGGCCTGGTTTACTTTTCTACAGAAAAGTTTACTAAGAATAAAGTTGGCTTCTGGCTAGATAGGAATAGACTTATCTAAGAAAAAGAACAGCACTGTGGCAAGACACTAAAAATTATTGCAGAGTTTAATTCTGCTTTAAGAGCTTCAGGAATGTGCATTCAGTATTAGGTGTTTTAGGCCCATCCTCAGTTATGCTGTACTTGGACCATTCAGGCAGGGCTACTTACAGAAGAAAGGTACTAGTTACTCCAAGGTTCAGTAAGTACCATTTGTTCATGAGCCTAACACCGTGGGAAAGGTTGTCTTCCTCAAGATTTCATGAACTATTCTGCAATGGATTTCATCTGACAAGAAGTCAAGATAACCCAGTGACTGGTGGGTTGAATGATTTTAAATCTCTCTGTTTCTTGTTGAGTGAAATATTTGTTATAAAATATTTTTGCTTGCTTCCATGTGTATATCAATTCTGTCTTCTGTGTGTGTTTGAGATAGCAAAAGAATTACAGTAATCATGGTTGTTAGCAAAGTTCACTTTGTTCTTTACTTCAACACAATTTATTGGTAGTTGATGTCATGAAATACTGATATTCATAAGAGTTTAATGACAGTTAAAGACAGTTAAAGAGTTAAAAAACCAATGCCTCGTGCTTCTATGTAGTCTTATATTGAACGATATGGCTTGCATTGGAAGGCGAAAAGGACCAATTAAGATTCCTATCTTTCCTCTGGTTTTAAAAAAAAATGTCTGCATAACCTTTTTTCCAAAGGGAATCTGAATTAAAAGGAAAAGTGAGAAATGCTTAGCTTTAAAAAGCCATTTTCTTCCCTGAAATGCACATAAAAGTGCAGCTGCAGCACCACAATGCTCACTCTAGGGTAGGAAAAGCAGTCCCTTTTTGGCCGTGGAAAGAGCTCTTCCTGTATGTGTGGTGGGAGAATATTTCCAGGCTGCCTCCTCATCCCTTCTCATCAGCCTTGTAATAGACTGGAAAATACTAGCCTCTGAGTCTATGTGGCAGGACTTCAGTTTGAGTACCATCTGCAATCACACAGGAGCTGTATGATGAGGTGTCATTCTAGGATAATGTAAAACCTAGTTGACACTGTTCCCTCGTTTGAAAGAAGAGAGGGTTCAGTCAGATCTATAGCATTTTGCAAGCAGGTAGAGGCCTTTTATAGAGCATTGATAGTCTGCAGGAATCTCTAGCCTGAAAGGTAGGAATGGTCTAAGTAAAGAATATGGTGGCTAAGAGGAAGTTGAAAGTATATTGCTGTTCTCATTCTGCCTAAGGCTTTGTTGCCCAAATATATTTCTATTTGACTAGCAGAAGTATTTTTTGGCAGTAGAAGACTTACAAAGGGAGTGCGTGTATATATTCACCAGTGGAAGAATTAGGGTCTCCAGCAGACCACCTGAGTGTACTTGTGAAGGGGACCTTTGGGAAGCTTTGCTGCCTGGTGCAGCACTGATCTGAGGAAGTAGGAGGCTTCCTACAGCCACGGGAAACAGAAGGGACAGAGGGTCTTGTAATTGCTAGTAAGATTTCTGTATTAATAAATTAGGAATCTAGGGAGATTTTATTGCTTGACAGCAGGCAGCCTACTTCTATTTCTTTTTTTGGGTAAAGGCTGGCTTTTCTATTGGGTAATACTTTTTAGATTTTGGTAATAACTGTAAGTCTGAGCATGAGTTTCCACTAGTATTTTAACTTAATTAAACACTTGCCAATTTTTGTTTTCTTATCCTATATTGAAGTAGACATTTGAAATCACAATCCAGTCAAAAAAAAACAAAACCAAAAACCCACCACCCTAAAACTAGCTGGTTGAGGCTCACAAAAACACATAATGCCTAGTTTGGCTTTCAGTGGTCTGTTCTCCTCTACATAAAGACAATAAACCTTTTATCCTATGGTGATTTTATTTTTAATTGGTGTGAATAACAATATTAAAGCCAGACATTTAATTAAAAACTTGTCCTATTGCAATTCAACACCCATGGTTACACCTCGGATCTGTATATAATCTGCATATAATGTAGAGGATTCTTTACTACAAAAAGCTAAGGCACTAAGGAGAGTACACTTAAATTTAACAGGCAGAACTCTCTAGGACACTGATATTGTTATATGAGAGAAGTGAAGCAAAAATAGGACTGGAAGAGCTGACGCACACAAATGCTGAGGTCACAATGAAAACTGGTTTGTCTGAAGATGGCATAAAGCTGAAGGAACTGAGACTTTACCTCCGGCAGTTTTTTTGAAGCTGTGGTTGCTTCTTATGTTGCAGTGGCTGTGTTATTTTTTTCATTTTCAGGTTACTGTTTATGGTGTTCTATGGAGAAAAAAAAAAAAAGAGTTCAGCCTTTAGATACACACATAATCCGGAGGAATTGTTTTAATGTACTTTCTTACATAACAGCTCTGTATTTATTCTCCCTGAAGAATAAACTGTTCAGTCTAGGACCACAGATATAGTCTGCTAGGGTTTTTTAGGTAAATGCATTATCTTGGAGAATCTATTTTAAATTTTATCTCCTTTCATCATGGCAACTTTGTTAATAGATTTTTCTGGAAAGTAGTAACATTTCAGGGGTTGAGGAGAACCTTAGGCAGTATGATGCAGTGCCTTTGAGATCCTTTTAAGCAAACACTCTTTTAATTGCAATGCTGGGATGATAATTTCATTTTGAAGACTTTCTGCCCTTTTGAACAGTAGTACTTTTAAGCTATGTTTTGAGCTGCTGTGGATGCGTACCAGTGAGGTAGATGAGGCTGCAATTCCTGCTTCTGCATGCACAGGAATAGCGAGATACAGAACTCATAATTTGCTCAGACAGGTGGCACTTCTATTTACATCTAGTATCTATTGGTATAAACTATCTACAGATTGTCTAGTAGTTGTTGCTGCAGACTTTTAAAGAGGCAAGTCCTTTTTTTTTTTTTTTTTCTTCATTATCAGTGTTTTCATATTTGGGGGGATCAGGAGTATGATGGAATGTTCTCGATAAAGATACAAACCTTCAGTAATGAGGTAGATTAAGATTGTCAGGTAGTATAGTTCTTTAAGGTAAAAAATTAATAAATTCATGAAGCTGGACTCTGTACTTGACCTTGGAAATGTTTAATATTAATAGCCTAGAGGAATCGAGATAAAAGATCAGCAGTGAGCAACAGGTTGCTCTTTTGATATCATTTGTTCAGATCTCTTAGGCCTTTTTAAATGTAAAGAGAATGTATTCTCCCTTTAAGAAAAAAACCCTGTAAATCTGACTTTGTTTTATTGATAATATTGTGAATGAGCATGTAGAATGTTATTAAATTCATAGGTATCCTCAGTTCTGTCTCGTTCATTCACCAAGTAATGGATTACTTTCATTAAAGATTAGAAGTCTTGCTCCAAAGTGAAAACCTGCTTTGATACCAACATGAAAAGGTATTTCTGTACCTAAAGATGAGTTGTCTATAAATAGATAGCAGTGGCGTTACTGCAGTTGAGGAAACTTCATTCCATTAAAAACATCAGTGAAGAACCAGAGTAATGCTTAATGAATACGATTTAAGTCCTTTTTAAAGTGATGACACTTTTTAATGGTCCTGTAATATTTATAAGAAACACTTACCTCCCATAATTCTAATGAATGAATTTTCCTGACCCTTACTGAAACTTACACCCGTGAAATAGTTTTTCAGCTTGCTACTAAAGGGTCTTTTGTTCAAAACCACAGTTCATTTACATAACTTTTGTAATGTCTTCAGGCTCTGTAGACTTGCCTCTTTTGTTTGGCATAGTGTATTTCTTGTAAGTTACTGGCTGTTAGCTAACACCTGACTGCTTTAAGAAGAATTAAAACTCCCATACATAGAATCATAGAATGGTTTAGGTTAGAAGGGACCTTAAAGATCATCTAGTTCCAGCCCCACTGCCATGGGCAAGGACACCTTCCACTAGATCAGGAATACCTTCCACTAGATCAGGTTTGTACACAAACCATGTTTTGCTAAAAGGAATATTATTTTCATGTTTTTCATACAGAAAGTCTAGACTGTGTCAAAAGAAGGTACGAGGTGACAAATCTATATACAGAAGACTTTCGTTTCATTGCAGGTACTAAAAAGTTTCCACTGTTCATCTTACTTCAATGAATTCATTTCCATTAAGGAGCTCTGCACTGGGTAGTAGGAATATCATGTGAATAAAATTTCAGGATAGATTCAGTCCACCATGTTCAGCATATTCCATGAGTGCTGAGATATGTTAAAGGTCCAGCATGAGTTGGAGGAGGCATGGATTGGGATGGTAATTAGCTCCTGCCATTTGCCTTTGCTTCCAGCTCATTTGCAGGCTATTTGTACTCCTAGAGAAGCCATGGTGGAGGAACAAAGCGGTGTTAATGATATGTGAGTATGTGGTGCCCATTTTGTGTCTGCTCTTGTCAAATGGCATCATGAGGCATCTCAGCCTTTCTGCTTTTTCCAACCCTGCCTCTTGTGTTAACGGATTGCGTGTATGCCAGCTTTCTCAGCTAAGGGCTTATGGTCTTTACAGATTTAGTGAAGAAAAAGCTGGGTTTTGCAATTTTGTACTGAATAAGGATTTCTGTGTGACTGATAGGGAGTGTTCTGAACATCCAATGCTCTCTGGACTACAGAGATGCTTAAATCATGGCTACATGCTAGCCATTTGCAGCCATTAGGGATTCAGAGTGAATGTCTGCTTCTGAAAGCAGGCAAGTATTTAAAAAGAGTGGGTTTTAATCATCATATTAATTTAGGAGGAGACCTGTGTTCTTGGCCACCATCATACTGAGACTATTCATGCCTAGAGCTCTCGCATCCCAGGAATATTCCAATATATTCCAATAATCAAACTATAGATTAGGTTGGTGTGGACCCAGACTTGGCCTCTTTAGTTGAATTGAGATTACTGCAAAAAAAGTGCAGTATTGTGTGAAGGCCAAAGATGTGTGATGGAGTTCTGCACCATAATTTGTGCTTCCAGTGCTGTTAATGGATTTTAACTGTCAACCATTTTGCATAAATGCAGTTACTGTCCCTCTTTTGAAAGAATCCAATTTTGGGGGGATTGGAAGCATGTCATTTTGTTCATCTTGCATTTAGAGAATATCTGGAGTCAAGTTTTACTGTCTTAGAAAAAGCCTCTGTTACATTGATGAAGACAATGGACTTTAAGCTTCACTTCATGAACTGTTTTTCTGCTGACTTTCAGCCTATGTACCAAGCATGCCCTCAGAGCTGGACATGTAGGAACTTGTAAATATTTAATGAGATTTTTAGGAAAAGGTAACTTTAGGCATTTTGAAATCTAGAATTCATCTGATGAGGTTTATTACTGAAATGCTTCTAAAATGTTTGACAAAATTATAAAACTAGCTTTTCTTTCTTCCACTGAAGCATTACAGTCTGGGGTGGGGTAGTTGCTTCTGGATGGGTAATTGCTAGGAATCTTGAACTGAATTGAAAATTGGTGTTACGGGAGATATGAGCAAGGCAATGGAAAACACTAGTCAGGAAGACAGGAATTGTAAATTGAGCTGTGCAAAATGTTCACAAAATAGGAAACAGCATAATACTCTGGTAGGATATTGTTACAGTCTTGAAACACAGGCTGGGTTTGCTTTTAGTCAATAACCAGACAAATTCAGCACATCTTTTAAATGAAAGAAAACTGGTCAACATTTGCAACAGTGCTAGTTGCTGTGGGTTTGAGTGTTAGACACTCTCTAAAGTTTTGTAAAGAAAAAAACAGGAAGCAAAGCAACTGAAGGATAAAGTTCAAGCAGTCTAAACCATGGCAGATCAAAACAGAAGCAAATGTCTGCATAAACCCCCACAATATGAAACTGCTTTGTTTTTAATGGTTTCATTCCCAACAGATGTTTGAGATGAGCTGACCTTTTGCCAGAAATGTCATTATCACCTATTGCCTTATCCAGCTAATACTAGGCATTTGTTGTCAATTCCTTTTGCATACCTTTCAAACTATATTTTAGATGCTGCAACACCCCATTTCTTTAGTCTGGTTCCATTTTTCCATTATGAGTGTGTACACAGAAATGCTGTCAACAAGTAATTGGTGAGTTTGGGATGGAGATTTCTCATGGACTTTTTGGATGCTATCAAATTCAATGTTCTGTGGTAGTCTAAAAATTCCCAGGTTAAACATTTCAAAAAGCAAAACTTAACTGTAAAAAAGGATATTTTTTTGTCATTTTTCTGTAGGACAGGAAATAGAAATGGCATGGGTCTTATTTTGATATAATTTCCAGCTCATCAAGTATAGAAAACCCAAAAGACATGAGACTAGCAAAACTGATGCCTTTTACAAATGTTTTTAGCTGTTGTTGGATTGAAATTTAAGGCCTAAATTTCATTATAATGTAGTTTTTTATTAAGATTTCTTAGAAAACTAAGGCTTATGGTAGGAACTGATTTAGAGAAGCACCGGAATGGCTGGTGCCTGCATTTCTGACTGTTTTGAAAGTGTTTTGTTTATATAAGTAGTAGCCTAAATCTGGCAAAAACATTAGCCCACTCCCCTAAAAGAAGAAAACTCTTCTTTTTTCATAAACTCTAGAATGATTCATGGTATGCTTTTTAAAAATTGAGATACTGTTTGCACAATGGCAGGAAAAATTATTCTATAGATGCTAGAGACAAAAGCCAAATTCTTTCTTCTCTCTTCTTTGGCATTGGCATGTATTTAATTTTGAAGAAAATGAGCAAATGGGTATAACACAGTCAGGCTCTGAAGGGCCTATGCTCTAGAAATTTCTGGAGATATTCAAAATCCAACTGGACACAGGCCTGGACAACTGGCTCTAGCTGATTCTGCTTGAACAGGGAGGTTGGATTAGATGATCTCAAGAGGTCCCTTCCAACCTAAATGGCTTTGTGGTTCTTAATTTGCTTGATTAATTTGCTTGATGATAGACTCTTAAGTTTGCTTTTATATTTTTCATATTCCTTTGATGTGTCAGCACAAATTTAAAAACTACCTGAAATCATGAAAAGGAAGCATTAACAACATGTTAAGAGAAACAAAAGCTAACAAGTTTTCAAATTAATGTGTTATCTTAGAAATAGAGGAGCATAAAAGATGAATCGGCTCCCTTATCTTGATGTTAATGTGCAACCCAACCAGGGGAGGGAATGGAGTATTAATAGTGCTATACCAGTAAATTCTACTGGCTCTTGTATTATAAATCTTTGTATTGGGTTTGCATGGCAAGGTTTTGGTAGCGGGGGGCGGGCTACAGGGGTGGCTTCTGTGAGAAGCTGCTGGAAGCTTCCCCTGTGACTGATTAAGCCAATGCCAGCCAGCTCCAAGACGGACTTGCCGCTGGCCAAGGCCGAGCCCATCAGCAACGGTGGTAGCGCTCCTATGATAACATATTTAAGAAGGAGGGGAAAAAAAACCTGTGCGACTGCAGCCGGAGA
Organism: Ciconia boyciana; assembly: GCF_034638445.1. Classification (NCBI taxonomy): domain Eukaryota; kingdom Metazoa; phylum Chordata; class Aves; order Ciconiiformes; family Ciconiidae; genus Ciconia; species Ciconia boyciana. The sequence continues at coordinate 7,704,650 of NC_132939.1, forward strand.
GAGAGGAGTGAGAATATGTGAGGGAAACAACTCTGCAGACACCAAGGTCAGTGAAGAAGGGGGGGAAGGAGATGCTCCAGGTGCTAGAGCAGAGATTCCCCTGCAGCCTGTGGGGCTTATTGGTGGAGCAGATCTCCACCTGCAGCCCATGGAGGACCCCATGCCGGAGCAGGTGGATGCCCGAAGGAGGCTGTGACCCCATGGAGAGCCCACGCTGGAGCAGGCTCCTGGCAGGACCTGTGGACACGTGGAGAGAGAGGAGCCCAGGCTGGAGCAGGTTTGCTGGCAGGACTTATGACCCTGTGGGGGACCCATGCTGGAGCAGTCTTTTCCTGAAGGACTGCACCCCATGGAAGGGACCCATGCTGGAGCAGTTTGTGAAGAACTGCAGCCAATGGGAAGGACTCACATTGGAGAAGGTCATGGCGGACTGTCTCCCGTGGGAGGGACCCCACGCTGGAGCAGGGGAAGGGTGTGAGGAGTCCTCCCCCTGAGGAGGAAGGAGCGGCAGAGACAATGCGTGATGAACTGACCGCGACCCCCATTCCCCGTCCCCCTGTGCTGCTGGTGGGGAGGAGGTAGAGAAAATCAGGAGTGAAGTTAAGCCCAGGAAGAAGGGAGGGGTGGGGCGAAGGTGTGTTAAGATTTGGTTTTATTTCTTGTTATCCTACTCTGACTTGATTGGTAATAAATTAAACTGATTTCCCCAAGTCAAGTCTGTTTTGCCTGTGAGGGCAATTAGTGAGTGATCTCTCCCTGTCCTTACTTCAACCCACAAGCCTTTCATTATATTTTCTGTCCCCTGTCCAGCAGAGGAGGGGGAGTGACAGAGCAGCTTTGGTGGGCACCTGGTGTCTAGCCAGGGTCAACCCACCATGATCTTCTATTATCAGTCTTAAGGTACTTGTACCAATAATTCTTTCAAAGGCGTGCAATATATACTGAAAACATTAGTCATCATAACAGAGCACATTAATACTTATACTAAGTAACTCATCCCTAACACTAAGAGAATGTATGAGAAGTTTTGATTATTTTGTTACAGATCTTGAGAACTGAGAGAATTTTTACTTCTGCATTAAAACCCCAGCACTAAGCTAGCTGAAAACTTTCCAGTGACACCAGGGTTTATTGCATTTTTCTTGTTCCAGCTGGAAGCAGTATGAGCAAAAGATGCTGGATTCTGTTAGTGAAGATCTGGATCTTCAGTTCCTGTGGGCAGTTAGTCCACCCAAAATGTGATTACTTTAGAGCAAGATGTCTGTCACTCCTGATCTTCCCCACCTGGGCAGCTTCTGAATTATGCAACTCACATAGTACATTTTATTTTATTCTTAGTTCACTGCAGATCTGAAAATGTAAGCATTTTGTATAAAGGGTTAGTAGGTACAAGGATCCCAAGTTCCTTGAGATGTATTTGAGGGTAGTTCTACAGCTGAATATGAAGAGAAACTGTAGAAAGTAATGGGAGCCAACTGTAAGGAAGGAACAAAAAGCTTGAATAGCTGGGAGAACATGTAAGGGAAGAAAGCTGAGATAGAAATCACCCCAAATCTTTCATCTATGAAACGAAAATTTTATTCCACCTTTTTTATTAGGCATTTAAATTCGTGTTAATTGTTAAGAGCTGCAGATTCAAGCTAGAAGCAACTGGTAAGCTAGAAGCACACTTTACATGTTTCCAAAAGTCATGAATTTCAGCACTCTGGACAGGGATTTGATTCCAACCCCATGGATGTACACTGGGAGAACACTGAAGTAGCGGATTCAGGCTCTCTTGCATATAAGGATAATTGTATTTATCATGTGATGCTACTGAGGGAGACAAGATTCCAGTCATTGTTTCCCTGACACAAAGGAGAAAAATTTCATAAGTCTTAGTAAATTATTTCAACTTCTTCTCAGGGCTGCCTGCATCTTTGTGTACTTGCTGGTTTAGGCTGTGCTAACTGTTTGGTAGAAGTAAGGTGGCTAGGACTAACTAGATGAGTATGGAAAGACTGTAGCTATAAACTACCTCAGAGTCTGGGTCAACTGCTTGGTGGTGCACAAGAACACATAGCCTAGCTCTAAACTACTGAATAGATTTACATTCTAAACTTTGAGGAATATTGCCTGCCTTGCCCTCTTTCTTCCTTCTCTGTCATAGAGATTCCACCCTTATTCCTGACAAAGCCTGTCTTAATCTAGCTAAAGAAACAAGAGAATTTTCAGTGGAAAAGTCCATTACATAGCAGGGTCTTGTATAAAGGTGAACTGTCTAAATGTAATCAATCATTCAGAAAATCTCTTTCCATTCTGAAAATTAATGTTATATCAAATGAGGGTAGTGATAGTATAGGATCCATGGTAACAGATCATAAAATGCTTTCAGTCTGAAAATGAAAGGATCCAAAATATTTCCTCCTCCTTCTGGCTATAAGAATAATTCATCTTCTTGAAATGAAATATCCCCTGCCAGAATTATAGCCTGCTCTACTTCCTTAGTGTGTATTATCTTGAGGACACAGCTTTGATTTCTCTGCCATAGAACTGAAATCCTGTGTCATCGATTTCAGTGGGGTATTCATCACACAACTCATTGTATGGCAATAGAATTCATCCTACAACAAGCTAGCTCTGCATCAAGCAGGGCTTTGCACCAGATGACCTCCTGAGGTCCCTTCCAACTGAATTTATTCTATGACTCTCTTTTCACCATCTGTTTCTCCAACTGTCTAGACAAATACTGGGCCCTCTGGAAGGTGCCAACCTTCAACCCCCTTTCATGGCCTTTCTAAGAGCCAGAAGGATAATGTGTCTGGTCACACTGTTATCCAGACAAATAATTAAAAATGCATTGTGTTTCTTCTTATATCCTGGTGTATTTAACTAGTACCCATGCCTGCCTTGAATTAGGAAGCTGCCTTGAACATTAAGTTTCTTTGAGCAGGAATGGACTTTTCCTGTCTGTTTCTTAACTCATTGCTGATGTTGCCAGAAGCGTAACAGCCCTCTTCAGATGGGCTGAGAGAAAGGAAGCCTAGTTTCCGTATAAAGAAGGTTTGATAAGAAAAAAAATTGTGGTTGGGCTAAAGACTGTGGAAGAGATGTGGTTTTCACATCAAAGAGAAAATTATGGTCAAACTCAATATTTGAAAATGCTTCATGGCATGAAAGTGGCTCTTCAGTATGCTGATGATGGAAGGGAAGACGAGGTGGAAGGGAGGAAGGTAAGAATGATGTGAAGTATGAACTTTAAAGAGTGATTCAGGAAGTCTGTGTCTGCTCTTTGATAGATTTTTTTGGCTGTAACCGACAGCCAAAAGAAAGGGGGGGGGGAAGAAAAGAGAAAAAAACTTCCAAAGGCCAAAAAGGGAAATTGCAAGGGAGGTGTTTTGGTTGGTTTCTTCTGGCAACAGGGCTGAAATCAGTAGGATTTTTTCTATTAATTTCTGTGAGAGTAGGACTGTGTCCTAAAGGACTCCTACAAGCACGTTTTAAAACATTTGCGTTGAATGGTAAAAACAAGATATAAAACTCTAGAAATAGTAACTGTCGACTCAGAAGGAGGAATATATCCTAGCGAGACATCTCATACCATGTGTGAAGCTGCCTATTTCTGGCAATTTTGTCATCACACCCGGACAAATGGTGGTAATAGCCAAATGTAAGAATAATGACTAATACAAAATCTAAAGTGAGCATCCTCTAGTTTTTCCATATGGCTATGATCAGGATTAGATTCCTTCCAGAAATCTCCAAACTACATTAAATTTTCCTTGAGCTATAGCAATGTACAAAATGTTGAGTTGTACTGTACAATAAAAACTGCTGAAAGGTTCTGTAAAGAGTCACATTTCTTCCTTTGTTTTACCCTAATCCAGGTAATCTAATCAGATGACATAAATAAGAGTAATGCAAAGCTTTGCTAAAAATTTTATCTAAAATACGTTAATTCAAGATACATGATTTTTAAAAATTGTGCTCCTGTAGGAGTACATGGTAAAGTAACAAAACACAACTTTGGTGACTGACATCTTTATAAAATTGAAGACAACTGCGCAAGAGAGACGGACAGTGTGAAAGATCCTTCATTTTAAAAAGGGTTACTTTTTTTATTCGGAACATCATTTCTCTTATACTCCTAGAAAGTATATGTGATCTGTGAAGCCCCACAAAAGTGGCTGGAGGCTGGGAAGATAGTAGAAAGAATATCCCCATTGCTTGCTTTGTGCATATATACATTTTATTACAAACTGCTGTGGCCGCAGTCACCACACAAATGTTTGGTCAGACTCAGTGCATTCATTTTTATTTTCTACACCGGGCTTGTCAAAGCTAGGCAGATCTGAAGAACATGGTTAAGGAAGAAGGAACTTAGGCAGTTATGTCTGCTTTCTTATCTTTCAGTAAATGAAGGGCTTTAAAGTACTAATCCGTTGACCTGAAAACAGTGCGGCACTAAATAGTTTTACCAGTGTTGTAATTTCATTTCATGAAGCCTTTTTAATGGCTGTAGAGTTATACAAAGAATAGTTGCTTAATGTTCGTTCTTTTTAACTCTAAGGTTACATGTTGGTACTTTTGAAAGATGAAATGTTTAAGTAACGTGCTGTCAAATATCTATAGTAAATCATAAGGTTTGGCAGCAGAAAACATTAAATCGGCATTTGTTTTTGCATGGCTCTGAGTTGTTTTATTGTAAGAGAATGTCAGGCAAATAAAAGGAAAGGTCAAAGGGAGATCTTTCCTTTTAATAGCTAAAGAAGAGTAAATATCTTAGTAAATCTTAATAGACTTATGGAACTCTCTGAAGCTTCTAAAGTTAAGCCATTCTAGGAAAGCCCTAAGGATATAGCATTTTCACTGCTTTCAACAGCATTCCTCACAGCTGCTAATCACATAGCTTGCATGTTATTTGGATCATATTAAATTAATCCAATAGTGTTTATTACAGACTCTTAGATATGGGATGTAGTAGTATGTGGGCTAGCTTGAGGAGAGAGCAGACTCTTTCCACTGCCTCTTGTCTCCTGGCCATTGTGCATAAACTAAGACCTGCCTTACTTTCTTGGCCACAACACTATCAGTGTTATCTTTGCTACTATTGTACTAATAGAGTACAAGATTAGCAGAAATAGGAGTAGAAAAAAAATGCCATGTAAATTTGTCCCACCTGCACATCAGTCAGAAGAACGAAGTGGTCAATCATGAGGTAAAAGCTCTGTGTACAGACTGTTCTCACTCACTGAGAAACAACGTCCCTTGGGGCCAGGGTACCCAAGACCTTAGTTCTTATGATGTTGATTCCACACTGTATCCTGAAGACACTTAGGCTTGCAGCTACATGTTCCTGTGTGACCTGGTTTGCACTGAAGTGAAGTAACCCCTTCATCTTCAGTGAAATTGTTATAACTTGCAACAACAGTTGCTGCAGAAAGAAACACATATTTTGATTCTCATCATGTTGGTCAATAGTGTAATTCTAAATCAAAATTGAGTAATTATTTTATTCAGGTTAATATGGTTACATATCTATCATTCTACTTGGGAAATTCACTTTGTCATGCATAGAAGCTTAAGTAATACAGACTTCCTCCCTCCCCCCCCAGGCCCAGTTGAGGAAGTGCTGTGCTTTTAGGTATTGTTGGGGTACCTCTCAGGTTGGCCTATAAAAACATCTTAAAGTTATTAGATAATTAGAAGGGCTATAAAGACTTCTAGGGAAGAATGTAAGGTGTTCAGTACCAGCTGCTGTATCTCTCTATTCAGTTATCTCACACAAAGCAGTTTGAAATGTAAGTATTTTCATTTTTGTGTTCTATGGAAAATTTCTTAGATAAAGAATTAAAAGTAGTGGGAAATCACTGATTTAAGTGCAGTAACAAAACTTGCCTGTACTAACTGCTTGCTCCCATTTACTTGCATGAAAGCACTTTTATGCTTTTACTTGTATGAAAGCACTGTGGTTACAAATGGAATACTCAAATTAGCCTGGTTTAAAAGACACAAAGGAGTAGTAGCGGTCACTGTTTGGACTTCCCCTAGAAGTAAAGTGAAGGACACATTTAACTGAGGAACAAAAGGCAAATTAGTAGTTACAAAAGGGTGTGAAAATAGCTGTTCCCAATATGTTCTGATGCGGAGGGGTAGGTATCTCTTTCCTTTACCTGATAAGATACTAAATATTATCAGTGTCTGTTCACAGCCTTTTCTAGATGAAGACGTAAATGTTTTGCAAAGTTTCAGAGACACTTTAATTTCAAATTTTCTCTTGTATGATGAAAACGGTGAAATGGAAGATTTTTATTTGGTAATCTTTTCCAGAAACCATTCATAGGTAGAAAAGTATAAGGAAAAAATAAAACCAAGCATCTTTATATTGTGCTTTAGCTGTCTTTGTTTTGTTTAAAACTTTATACACTCAACATTTCTCTATTTTATTTTAAATTAATCATGAATAATCCCAGCACTGTTAAGATCTATCCATTTAAGAGAGGGTTTTTTTAAAGTTGACAGAACATGATTGTCTACAAATTAAGTTTATAGGTGATTTGCTTTATAGGGTATGTTTTGCTTCAGTTTCCCTGTCTATAAAATACAAATAAAAGTACATAACTGAAAATCTCCAATATTGATTATTTTATAAAATTTATTAGGGATTTAAGAAAGTAATTTAAAACTGTTCCTGGAGATATGTTTTCCAGTTTATTTAAGATTTTGTAAAAGTATCTAGAGACAAGCACATGCAAGGGAATATAGAGATTAAGGCTCTCTGTAGTGGGAGGCCACAAGGGCTGGCTAAAGGAAGCTCAATACCTCAGCTCCATCCATGAGGTGGGGAAATATTCTGAATTTTTATTAGTAAAATAAGGATGAAATAGAGGTTACCTATTCTCCCAGGTAGGTGGAAGTTGTGAAAAACAGTAGTAAAGTTAGCATGATATAGAGACTTGAGTTTAGCTGGAAGATGAACAGCTTTGGTCCTAACGCTGTATAGTTCTGTTAGTGCTTCACCTGATTTACTGGGTTTGCTGTTTTGGCATAGCACTCGTAATATGGCTACACGCCTTTTGCAGTTAACCCGATACTGTGCTGCACTGTTTGAATTTACTAGGCTGGATCTCTGTAAGTCTTTGGAATGATCTCTAGTTCACAGTTCGGAAATGACCTGCTTGCAAAAGAGTTCATCTGGTCAAGCTGGGAAATGAGCCACTCCCCTAGTCTTTACTATTCCTGTTAGATTAATTAAGGTATGGTGAAATATGGTAGATTCCATAGTAACAAAGCATATGGTTATACAGTAAGTTGTCCATTAGACAGTGAGAGAAATGAAAAAAAATTCACATTCTTCAGATGTTGGCTTTTTGAATGACTGAGTTGTGCTTGTCCAAAGGAATGTCTAAACAGGTTGTTTCAAAGATATGACTTGTAAGCTGATAGAATGCAGGGTGTGTTACAAGGAGAAAGCATTTTAATATGTGTAAGTAAATGTCTAAAAGGTAGAACTTTTCAGACAGAAGGAAAGTGAATAAATATAGGTTATTAATGACGTTAATTCCATATCACCACCCTCTTTTTGTAATTGTGTCTCTCTTCCTTTTAATCTCCTCTTATAGCATTGTGGAAGCAGCTTATTTGGTGTTTATACATGGTTATAAAGTTTTTACTTTATACATGGTTATAAAGTTTACAGCTATTTAAGTTCAGTCTTAACACTCTGAGCAAGCTAATCAAGATTCAGACAAAGGTGTTACTGGGTCTAATGAGCTAAATAAAACCTGTAGAACTAGGTAAACAGAATTGGAGAAAATGGGAAACTTTTTTTTCCTCCTTCTTGTTTCAATATCTACCTACCTCAGGAGTTCAGAAATTCTGCTATACCATGTTAGTATTCTTCCAGCATAAATTTTCAGCATTCTGGTATACTGAAAGCAATACTTCAGACTCCAATTTGTTCTTAAGTAAGAAGATTAATTTATATGCTGATTAATTTTCTGGGCTGGTTGTCTTCCTCTGCCTTTGTCATATGTATCGCTTGTTAGTAATCGATTTTCTTTAACCTCTCTACACCAATTCTGATGGTACATGAATTAATTTGTTTACTTTATGCCCTTCACTTGTAACACTAACTGATACCTATATTCTGTGATGGAACTTGATCCTGAAAGGTGCCGGAATGCTCCTAATTTTTGCTATGTTATGAGTGCTGAGCACTTAGCAGAACAAGGCAATTAGGAAATAAATATTACTGTTTGAACTGTTCCACTAAGTTAAATGTCATTAAACAAGGGCTTCTTTTTTGAAACAAAAGCCTACATATTCTTGTTGTTAGCAGTCTATTTACCTTACTTGGAGCAGAAATTAATTTAGTAGCCTAGTAGTATGGATCTGTCCATATGGAATTTTTTTGTTTTGCAAGAAACATACTGTTTCTTATATGGCTGGAAGATGTAAATATCAAGCCACTACAAGTATCATGGTTCCCCTCTCTACCATTAGTTTCCTGCAGTGAATCTAATTTAAAATAGCTAACAGGGATGTTAGATTTGATTCTGATCTCAGTCTAGCAAGTGGAGTGAAAGAAAGACCTATGTGAACTGACATTTTTTGTCAAACTAAAAAACCCCAAACTTCTTGATCCTGCTAAGGTTTGTTCTTATTTGATGAGTTGGGTTATGCCACTGTATGTGGGTTCTGTGAAAAAAAAAAAAAAAAAGTTGGTAACAGCTGATTATCCTTTGTGAAGGGACAGAGGGAAAAGGAAAAGGAAGGCTAATGGGTTACATTGCATTCCGGAAATTGATGTGTGGCTTAGTTTTCTTATTTCTGCATGCCAGGAAATTCTCAAAGTACTTTTCTGAAGATAAGTGAACATACTCATCATAGCTTACTTATGCCTGTTAAGTCTTTCTGTGAAATATTTAATGAGGAAGTATGTAAATATTTTGACTGGTTGTGCCTTTATTTTCGGAGTGCATTGCAGATGACACATGAATGTATCAGGATGAAGCTGTGGCAGCAGAGGCATGTAAGAGATTGTTAATGTTTCCAAAATTATTTTTTTCTTAATGGAGCCAGCAATAGTAAAAAAACACCATTACGCAAATGGACTAGAGTAGAGTAACACATACCTAGCATAGGCATATTAAGGCTAACAGGACAGTGGTAGAGATATTTTTGAGACGTTATTTATAACACGAGGAGAGACATATACAGTAACAACTTGTTTTCAAATCTGAAGGGACGTTTTGTACTTTTATTTCTCCTTCTGGGCAGCAGATGTGTGGTGGTTTTTTTTGTTTTTTTGTTTTTTGATTTTTTTTTTTCCCAAATAATCATGAAGGCTGACAAACATGAGATACTTGCCAAAGGAGAACAGTACTTACAGGATTGCATAGTTTTTATCTAAGTTTCTTTCAAAGGTACAAAGAAAAATGTGATTTAATCAAATTAGTGTGTGTGTTTGTAAATGAAAAGTAGTATACAAAGAAATGTAAGTGGTAAAGTAGCAGATTATAAAGTAGCAGATAATAAATGCATATAAGTATGTTTAAAGATTTTAAATGTCCACAAGTCAGATCTCATCCAATAGGTCACAGAAACTATAAAGAAACTAAAAGTCTTCTAACTGCTTTATAATGATAAATGTTAGCTTTGAAATCTTGGAAGTCAAAGTGGAAGTTCAATATATTGCAATACAATGTTTGCTCAAAGTTGTAAATCCAATAACTAGGGAGATCATTCCTGAAGAGGTGGTTAGATGCTTTCTCATAGTCAATTGTAGATTTAGACTTAGTGTGATATAATTTGTTATACAAGCTATGAAGATTTAGCCAAGAGAAGCATCGTGAAATGCTCAGATTTTGTTTAATGTACATTTCTTTTAGCATTGGTATTACAACCTTCAGTTATAGAAAATGTCTCAGTTGTGTTTAGCTGGCCTACTGTTTAAAATTTTGTAGCTTATTTTTAATCTAAATATATGTACAATTGGCTTCACATCTTTGGTTCACACCAACGGGGAGGGGGGCAGAACAAAATTACAGTGCTACCAAATCTCTTTGTATGCATACTTTTATGTGATACTATAATCATCACATTACCTTTTTGGCTCTGAAATAAATGGATTTAACTTTTAATTTTATGCAGCATGTAATTTTCTAGGCTTAAGACTATTTTTGTAACTTCCTTCTGAACCCTTTTCGGTTTGTCAGAAACCTTTCTGAATCATGGAGAAATGAATCAGTAGAAGCCTCACTAATGCCAGATGTTGCCATTAAATCATTTCCCTACTCCTACTTGATGTTTCCTAGATTTTGTGTCCAAGGTCCATGTTAGCCCACTTAGAGGACTGCAGTAAGAACGTATTTATTTCAGTTGGATTCTTTGCATTATTCTTGAACTTCTTGTTAGTATTTTTCCCTTTCGTCTTTTAGATTTAGACTAGGAATAGGTCACTCAAAAAAACCCATCATGCTAAGTAACATAGGAGAGCGCTTAAGCATGTGCTTAGTTTTCTCTTGACAGAAAAGAGATTTGTATGTACCTTTAAACTGCATGCTTAAATATTGTTCTGAATACATAATAACTGCTGGGCTGAATTTTGAGGTCAACTGATTAGTATTTTTATCATAACTTTTGCATTGATATGGCAATGAATTATTAATATAAGGAAATTAAATATAAATTATAGTGATTTTTTTCCCCCCACCCCCCAATTATTCATGTGAATCTTAAAATACCCTTTTGAATTGTCTGCATTTAAAACCTTATCCTTATTTAACTTCCTTACATGTTGAAAGCATTAGTTGACTGGCAAAATTTTAATGAAGCTGGAAACAGCATTTGTCTCTGCAGCAGACAGTATGTGACATTTCTTATTTTAAAATTCTCTTCATGTGCTTTCAGACAAATTCACACATCATATTATTCAGCATGACCTTAGTGAAAGTTCTTTACGTTACTTCTCAAATTTTGTTGTCGTATTTTTGTGGTGTTTGTGGTGTTTACATTTGCATCTGTAAAATAGCACATGTTCATAAATATGTTTTTCTCTATCTTGAGAAGTAACATAGGAGTGTTTTACTTTGCAGAGATCTCATTTGTTCATGGCTACTTGAATACTTAAGGGTGTTGAAAACTGTGGTTCTAGTCCAGCCCTTGCCCAAGGAAAGGCAACGCCTTTTTACTGATGTAGTCTCTTATCTGTCTGGAACTGCACTGGCTGTTGTGAAAATCGATGTTTTATTATTATTTGCTTAAAATAGTGTGTTAACTTCACTTTTTTTTTTACTGAATAAAGGAGGAAAATGAAGTTGTAAGCAATAATTGGACACTGTGAGAGAGGTTTGTGTGCAGCTTGTGGCAGTGGGGAGGGCCAGGATTTGCTTATAAATAAAAGGTTAAAAAAAAATCCTCAACCTCAATCCTGAAATGTAAGAAAGAAATACTGAAGTAACTCATGTCACAAATCCTCATTATGAGTATATAGGTGTCTTTTGCAAAATGTCAAAGGTTGATGAGTGCATCACTTCAGAGAATTAACAAAAGTCCACATTAGGAAATTAGTGGGTTTTTTCCTTCCCATTGGATCACCTGCTTTACCTTTTCCTTTGCAGCCTGATTTGTTCCTTTTATCAGTTACATCTGTACTGCACACAGCCACTTGACCTATTGAGTAGTTTTTCTTAGTGCTTAATAACATAAACTAAACATTTTTCTTGCATGTTCTGTCTAAATTTCTCAACTAAGATTTTTTCTTCGCTTTTATCTATTTAAGAGGTGAATATGTGATGAAGGCTCTGAGCTTCTTTTCCTTGTTCACTGGGATCCTTTCCGTAGAAAACATTTGATTATCTCCTTTGAGGAAATTTATTGTTTTTATGTACATTTGCTACACTAGAGACATCTTTTTCGCTGCAAGTTTGCTCTTTGTAGACCACCTTTTTCTTTAACAAGAGTACCAAATTATGTTCTGGAATTAATTGCAAAGGAAGAAAAAACAATACCATACTTTCTAAGTATAACTTAGTATGATTAATTCAGGAACTGCATGAGTTGTTGTAGTATATACTTGTAATTTCTCAAGTGTGTGTTTTGCTACTTCCTACTCAAAATTGGTTTAGCAATGCATAGATTTAGGTGGAGAAAAACCTATTCTAAATTTTTCTGAGTCTGCTGATGTGTACAGGCTTATATGGCCTTTTCATTGAATAAGGGTTCCTCATGAGTTAATCTAGACAAAACCAATAGTTTTCTGTTTCCTGCTGTCTGTGATGCAGTTCCCTCTCTGTAAATGTGATAACAATGCTGCTTTTTTGCTGACTTTGTGTTGTTATTGGTGGATTACAGCTTAGTTAACTATCTGTGCAGTAACACTTAGAATTGAACTCAGGTCTGTTCCAGGGTCCTGTAATATCTGTCACACAAATAAGGCTATTATAAGAAGATTATTATTAGTAATGGATTATTAATAATCCTTCTTTTAAAACAGGGTTTTACAGACTTAAGTGAAATGAGTTTTTTGATATGTGTTCTGCATTCTAAAGGTGGAAGATGCCCCAAAAGTACTGTAAGTAATACGCTAAAACTTGTACATACAGGATTTCAAAACAGACTTCTACCAGCATTTCAAAAGGTCACTGTTCTCTTTGCTTTGTTTTCCTATGTAATCATGAGCATTTGAGACAGCTTTGCTGGAATTTGACATTAAGTGGACACCTGTTTCACTTAGCAGTAGACATGGAGCTACAGTAAAAAAAGTGTGTGCCAAGAGCCCACTGTTAAGAGCTAAACTGCAAGGAAACTTGGGAGTCCTTGGTTATTTATCTGAGGTTCTATGTGACTTCGAGCTATGCTGTAGAAACCATATGTGAAATGGGCAGAATGCTGCTGCTTTTTTTTTTTCTTTTTTTTAAAGGATCTGTAAAGACTAGTTCACTCCTGAACAACTGATTTCTAGGCTGAAGGAGAAACCATGCTAAATTGTGCTATTTGCACTAGGAGTAAAAAGACTGTTCTTGTACAAGGAAAAAGTCTGGATGAGGGAGGTGCATACAGTTTAGTGAATCCTGCCTTTGTGTGAGTTTCTCATATCACAGAAGATACATGATCTTGGCAAGATGAATGGGGATGTGAATAAGCGATCTTTTGTGGTGAGCATGCATTTCAACTCTTCATGGTTTAAGAGAAAGGATTTATTTTCCCTTTCATTTGAAGATGCCAAGCAAGCACCCTGAAGTTCATGTATACTCAAGTTAGATGCAATTATTATTTCCTTTTTGTTTACTATAGAAGTGTACTTTGTTGGGGTTCATTATTTTATAAAGCACCATTGTTGAATTTGTTTGCAGCTTTCATAAAAAATCTTGCAATGAGTGATTTGAGAGACATAGAGAAAATATTTCATCGAGTCAATCTTTTTTCTAAATATAAGCTTAAGTTTTCTTTGTGGAACAGAAGCTTTTTGGTTTTCTTTGATCCTTGCTGTAAAATGTATGTGTTGTGTGTGTATGTATAAGTGTATATTGGTCAGATGGAATTTCTGAGACAGACTGAATAACACTGAAATGCTATTGGAGGGCAAATATAATTAATAGGAATGTGCTATAGTGACTGCAATGGGTGAAAATATAAAAATCTTAAGGAACAATTAGTAATTGCCTCTGAGAGGAGTGTATAAGCAGCAATAAAGCTAGGTGGCAGTCTCTTCTCTATTGTCTCAGAACTGTTTTATCCTGTTCTGGAATAAGCTAGAAGTAATATATACTAATTAATCTTCCTGTTGAAATATTTCCAGTAATTAGAGAATTCTCCATAGTCTTTGGAGTTTTTCACATAGTTAGCTATACTAATGTTTAAAAATGTCAATTCTATATTTGTCTAGATCCATGTTCCAGTTACTGGTGCTTGTTAAAAGAGATTGAAGAATCTCTTTTATTACATTACTAGTCCCCATGTAGCTACTTAACACATTAGATCAAATCACCTCTTAACCTTTTCTTTGCTGAAATAAATAGATTTAAATCCTGGAACCTCTCTCTAAGGCATGTTTACCAATCTTCTAATCGGTCTTGTGGCTCTTTTCCAAACCTCTTCTCATTCCTCATCAGCTTTCTTTTATTGGAATACTAAGGCAGGACATGATCTTTTTGATTGTATCCCTACAGCTGTCATCAGATATTAGCTTTCCCCTCTTATTCAGAGTTCCAGTTTAGGCATCTTTGGCTCTTATTTGTGCTTTTGATCACAGCTGTATGTTGTAGTTGGTGATATTAATGAATGATTACCCAAAACTTTTTCAGCTGTTGCATCCCCAATAATTACTTGATTTAAATTCTCCAGCTCTATGAAAGCTTTTTTTTTTCCTTTGAACCTGATTAACCCCCAAGATTGCGCTTCATTGGTCCTCTTTATTAACTGTTTCCCAAAGCTTTGTTTCACCTTTGAGCTTTATCACTCCTGATTTTGTTGTTGTGGGTTTATTGTCCCTCCCCATCGATAAAAATATTAAAGACCACATACACAACAATGGACTTTTGCAGATGTATACCTGTTTAGCAGCAATTGTGCTTTAAGATTTGAGACCTCTCCACTTAAACACAATGTTAAAAATAAATGCTGTTATTTGTTATTCCAGTAGATAATAAAGAAGTTATTGGGGAACAATATCTAACAAACATTAGTCAAGATCTGTTTCCATAAACTCTCACTAACAGGAAGTAATTATACTACTCTTTAATTGTTCTCCTTTTTTTGTCCATGATCAGTGTCATGCTGATAATAGACGTATTATTCAACACTTCTTGTTTACCCATTAAATCTTCACGGTTATTTTTTTTTTTCCCCACTTCTAACTCTCTTAATGCTTTGTTGTCCCATTTAGTGTGTGATGTAACACGTTTATGGCTGAGAACATCTTTTTTTATAGGTATTCTCTAGTAATGTTAGTACAGGAAAGGAAAGAGTAATAATTCAAAGTGGTGTATCTTTTTTTTAACAATACACACGTTTATACTAACCTTCTAAAATTTCTGGAAATAAAGTTAAGTTAGAGAATTCCTGAGCTTTCAGCAGTTCCTTTTCCTTTCTGTATTTAGTGTTCATTTGTGAGCAATATAATACAGATTTAATCCGTCCCTTTCTCTTTGCTATGCTTTTCATCTCTCCAGTTCAGCAACTTTTGCTTCAAGTTTTCCACTTTCTTTCAAAGTGTTTACAGTGTTTATCTTTAATAGCAGCCCTAACTAACAGACAGACCAATACAGCTGTAGTCAGAGTACTACATCTTTCCAGTTTTCTGTATATAATAAAACCAGATATATTTCCATGTATCTGTCAATCCTTCTTTCCATTTTTTTGTATAATAAACTCAGCTTTAGTTAAGGCCCTGGAAGTATATTTGCAGGTCTCTTATGATCTTCTGGAAGCATATACTACATACTTCTGGAACGAAGTGTACAATTGAAAGCATATACCGCAGGACTCTGACAATTACTATATTTTCAGAGAAGTTTTGCCCCGGTGACTACTTCAGCAGAATCAGCTGATTGCTTTGGTGATTGCTTACCATTCCAGAAATTTAGGGACTGCATTACTCGAAGAAAGTAACCAAAGTAGTAGTTGCTTCCAAAAGGTGTTTTATAATAGCATACTCCTCTGTACTATTTGTTTTCAGAGGACTATTCCAAATCCAGATGAAACATAAAATGTGAGGGGGGAAAAAAATCTGATAGTGCCAGTTCCTCTAACTATCATTATTATCCTTCTACGCATTTGTTTTAGCCCCACTGGTTCTCAGGCTTGTTGTTCTTTCTAGCTCTAATTCTGGATCTCACAAGAGTCTTTTTAACAGACTTATGTCTTTGATCTCCATTTTGTTTTAAAATATAGAAGTCCACAAGCTTTTCAAAAGCTCTAATAGAGGTTTTACCAAATTCTCTTCTGTCACTTGTCATAAAAAAGTGAAATCTCACAGAAATTTTAATCATGTCCAAGACTGCAGTAGTCTGTGTATGTCCTTTAGCACAAGCTAATAATTGGCCAGTTAATTGTTCACTGCTGTTCTATGTTGTTCTTCTAGCCTTCAAGAGTACAGCTGTACTCAAAATTAACATTCTTGTCAAATCTGCTCATTTGTGCAAAATTTTTTGCTGTGAGGGAGTGTCCATCTGCACCTCTTATTCTTTGTTGTCATTCTCCCCTCACTTAAGGCACAAACTAATTTTTGCAGTGATAGTTGAGGAAAATAACTAGTAACTTACAGGTTACATTTGTGGAAAAGATACAAGCATATGGAACTTGTATGTTAAAAACAAACAAAAAAGCAATATGTATTTTGAAGATTATTCTGTAACTGTTAACAAATCAGTATATGCAAAAATTTGTTATGCAAAATAAGTTTAAACACAGTGCTTCTTGAATTAAGGATTTACCTACTTTGGACATCCTAGTATACTCACAGCATCCCTTGAACAGATGTTTTTGTAATAATGGACTCCCTGCCCCCCCCGCCCTGCTTTAGATAGATGGAAACAATCATTCTGTTCTTTACCACAAAAGCAAATTAAACACCAATTAACATTCTACTTCTGGTTTATCTGTCAGGCTGTTGATCCTAGAATACTCAAGGTTCCTTTTATGTTCAACCTGTTGACAAGTGCGAAACATACATAGGGCCTGCATTGCTTTTCATTTTGCTCACTCATTTGTTCTTAAAAAAGAGTGTAAAGATTAATTCTATCTGAATCAGAAAAGTCTTTCCTCTGAGGCTTCAATTTAATGAAGAAGCAATTATTTTATAACACGTGCATGCAAATGTAAATGATGTATCCCATATTTCTTCCTTGGTTATGTGTAACGTAACCACCAAGGCATAGTTCCAAATGTATTTCTCTGTTTTGTATGTCTGAACCTTTCACTCTATGTTGTTGCTTTAAAGTCTTCCTGAACAGTCCAGCCAGCAGTCCCTTAATATATGTTGTCTCTTCCAATTTTTTACAGGTCCTAAATAAATGGTAAATTGTCTATTTTTATCTTGATTCAAGAATTTGTAGGTCTGTCTCATTACACTTCACAGTCCAGAGCGTATCTAGGTTGATGCGGATCTCCTTGTTTTATGTAAATGTATTTTCTTAGCAAATAAAAAAATGTTATATGGATTCTTCTCTGAAGACTTATGAAGTTGCTCATAGTTTGTGTGTGAGTGCTACTGACCAGATATATTGCCTAGTTTCCCTGAGTTGACTTATTATACAGAAAACAGACAGATGTATAGGCAATATGTTGAAATAGACATAGACACATCATCGTGACTTTGGATATAAGAAATTCTGTGATAGGTTGTATTCTTAGCATTACTATGACATCAACAGAAAATATTTTTTTGGTTCGAATACTGTGTAACAGATTCTTCATAATTGCAGCAGAGACCATTTTAGAGAGTTTTTTGGTGGGGGATGCGTGTTGGTCTGGAAACCAAGGGGTGAGGACCTAAAATTGCTTTGAAGCTGTAGAGATTAAATTGTAGATATCCAAAGTACCAAATATTGACAAATACTCAGGGAAAATTCTGTAATGCAAGACTTTTGGTTATAGTTTTGCAAGTCATTAATTGTGACTGCAAAACAAGATCTCTCTAGCTTGTAATACAGGCTGAAATCCACTTAAGATGTCTGTCAGTAAGGAAAATATCCATGTCTCATATCTTACAGTCATGAATGATCACATGTAACGTATTCATGTCAAATCAATCCATGAAAGATTGATTGTTTTCACTGCTCTCTCAAAGTTGTATGCTGAAGCTTAAAATATATATGCTTATTTCAAAACTCTGTAAATTTTGAGGCTTACAAGTCTTTATACTCCTTAAATTCTGTTTTATGTTGGTGTGTGTTTCTTTATTTCTGAAAACTATCTGCATTAAAAATATCTGTAAAACTTGGATAATGGAAAGAGCAATGCATCCTGAAAGAAAAATAAAACCCAAGACATTTTAAACTAGTTGAAAAATAATTGTTGAGTGTTTTTCTTATTTTGCTTCTCTCACCTATTGGAGCCTAAGCTTTTGAATCTGGCTCAAGAATGAGGCTGTGCTGTTCTGTCATTTCACATAGAATACTAACATAGGTGTAAAGTGAGAGAAGCTTAATGCTTTTGAGGTTACTCATATGACAAAGAATTGTGTGTATGGATCTGAATTTATAAAAAAGGTACTGTTTATGAAATGGGTAGGGCTGTGTGTGTGTATATAATATTTTTATATATATATATATATATATAAATAATTGCAGTGTTACTTGAACAAGGCAAAAAGGGGGAATGTTAATTTTGTGCTGTTGTGGGTAGGGAATTGTATATTTAAACTTGCAACTACCAGGAATCTTCATACGAACTCCAGAGCTAATTTCTAGGAATGATATGTAATGTGCTCCAGACTAACTACATGAAAGTGAAATATTTTTCTTTGTATGTTGACTTAGCATGATTAAAGTGAGATTTAATAATTTAAGATGTGTGTTTGTGGTTTTCTAGGACTATTATGTAACATTTTCCTAGCACCTGGAGAGCATGGAGATGGATAAAACCTCCAGCATGTCAAATGAGGTAATGAAACACAAGGCCTCTTCTACCAGTACCTGGGGCTTTTTTACATTCCAACAAAGTGCATGTTCAACAAGCAACAGATGTAGATTATATCATCAAATAGGATGCTGATTGAGACTGAATGTTCATATAACAGTTTATTGTTTCAGAGGCATTTTTGCTGGTCTGCTATGCATCTCCTTTTTTTAACTGATAGTGGATACCTGGAGTTTTTACCTTTTTGCAACATAATATCGCAAGTACATTGATGGCAACTTTGAATTTTCTTTTTTTTTTCCTTTATTTTCTCCTGAAAGTTCACTGTTTTCCCCCTGATAATTTCCAAAACCTCCTGATGTTAAAGAGCTTATAGAATGTGTAGGTGCTTTTCATTTGAGGAGCTGTCTTAAATTCCATGGTCAGAAAGTCTGCATGACATAATAGAATGTATTTTGAGAGGGTAAAAATTGGCATAGGTGCTTTAATTGTATAGTAGCTGAAGTCCTGGTTCAGGTGTCTAAATAGAGAGAATTGTTTGAAAACACTGAAGAAAAGGTTTTATAGCTTTTTATTTCCATGGAAACTGTATCTGATGTTATATCTTTTTTTCCCTTGCCTTTAATTACACTGTGTTTCTTTGCCCTTTATTCCTGGTTTTCATTATGATCACGTGTAAGTCTATGGCAACTTCTTATGCAATTAATAGTATATAATAAACATCAGCAAATAAGTACAAATGTGCTTTTTGCTTAAAAGGTTAGTGACAAGCTAATTGTGGCAGTTGTCTAGCTGCAGCAATAGAGAATACACCAGCTCTGTTTTTTAATTCCATCTCAACAAAACCTCTCTTTGGAAGTAGAGGAAGTGGTGCTTGACCACTGCTTCAACAAAAAAGGGCTGGAGGCACAAAAAAGGACACCATTATAGTTAGACCTACAGAATTTATGAAGAAATGTATTCTGGGGAGGGAATTCCCAAGAAAAGTGAAAGTTTTCACTGTAAAACAAAGATAAAGAACCTTTGCGTGGGTTGGATGTAAAGTTGTAAAAGAACAATATGGGATAAAAAGGGGAAACTGAGTGTAGCTCCGATGATTGTATTATAATAGAGAGGTCCAAGTAGCGGGTGGGTGAGAGCATATGAAAGAGAGTGGTTCAGGCAATGAAGTACTACCTAGGGCTGCATCTAGAAGTAGGATTGGTAGAAGTGGCCTCTGGAGTAACCAGGGAACTATCAATAAGACTGAGAAAGCACCTCGTTGTGATATGTTGTAATTATGAACCTAAAAAAAAAAATCCAAGATGAGACTGATTTCTGGGTGAGATCTCAAGTTAACTGTCAACTTAGTGACAGTGCAAACCTTGAGCTAAAATACCTTCTTAGCTGTTAAAAGCAAAAATATCTAAAGGGTTTCCTTAAGGGGGGGAAAAAAAAAAAGAGAGAGAAAAAGGGAGAAACAGGTTACTTGCCTATAGGTAAAGAATATATGCTCCAAGGAATTGTGTATTTGTTGGAGTGGTCTGACCTCTTGCCCCTCAAAAAGAATTAATGTATCATGGAGGTTAGTAATTGCTAAATAAGTTGGAGAAAGTTTCTAATCCTGAAGTGTTTCTGGATAATGAATCTGATGGTGTGTATGTTACATTGAGAGTCGAGGCATGTCTGGCTCAGACATTTGAGCCAAGAACACAAACACAAACACCCTGCAGTCCCAGGGCGCAATGACTAATACTTCCAGTGAGATCTCAGCATTCCCTTTATAGATCAGGTGTTAATGTACACTGACATTCCAACTTGCAGCTCTGAAAATTAATATCAATATGGTGGGCTAAATAAAGTATGACTGAAGCTGCAAATACTTTTGGGATGAAGGACAAGTATTTTAAAGCTTTTCTGTTAATGTTGAGTCAAAGTCTTTGATGCTAAAAATAAGAGATTAAAAGCCTTCAGGAGATTGCAGATTGTTTATTCCTGTATAGATATGCTCAAGTGAAACAGATCTCACTACTCTACAATAGCTGAGTTACAAAAATGAACCGATAAAACTAGATGGTGGACAGCAAGTTTTATTCCGATTTTTCTTATTTATGAGACTTCCTCTGTAGTGTGTTGTAGTGTGTCTCTTAAACATCAATTATATTCTACATCTCCAAGTATCTTTCTAAAGAGTAGTTGATGGCAGCATCTCTAAGTAGGTTAAATTCCATTACTGGCTTCCATCTTTTCATTTGGAAACTATTCCAAAATTTTAGTTTATTGCAGTAGTATAGAAACTTCCCTTCTTTTTTCTCTTCCACCTGTTTCATCCTCACTATTTCCCTTGACGCCTTCATATGTGTGTAAATTACACACTCAGACTAGAATTTAGTATTTCACCTGAAGTTGTAGGGGAGCTGTATAGTGAGGTTTTCTGTTTTCGTTTATGGGGAATGGCTCCTTTACCAATTCCCAAATATTTTTTTTTTTTAAATCAACTTCTCTCCCTCTGCTTTGGAATATCACAGTGTCTAGCCACTTGTTTGCTCTTGCTTTCAGGTTTCCTCATCTGTTGAAGATATGTACATCTTCTCCAGATGTTGGCTTGCATTTTCATATGTTCAATTAATTTTCATATGTTTCAATACTTTCCTGTTCAGATATTTAACTTCTTTAGGTCCCCTTTGTTTCTTTTATTCTCCTATTTATCTGAAGTTGGTGGGATTGTCCCTCCTAATGATATTTTTAAGGCGAGTGCAGTATTACTATGACAAGTCAGGAATCACTATCACTTCACAGTTGCTTGGTTTGTTGCTTGTTATTTTCTTTCATTTTCTCTTAAGTTATTCACAGAAAAGCTTAGCTACAAGTGGATCAGTGACCCATTTATTATTTACATATTTTCTTTTAATTCTTTTAAGTTGGTGTTCCTAAATATATTCTTCATAAATCCACACATGTGTTAATGTTCCTAGCTCTGATATCTCTTAGATGGCTAATGTTATGTTGCATATCTACTGTAAGATTATGTAAGTCATGTTTCCCATTATCAGACTGCTAGGAAACTGGGGTTTATGACTTCTGTAAATATACAAGAATAAAACATTCTGGGGCTTGTTTGCTGTTTGTATATACAAGTAGTTCAGTTTTAAGTAGTTGTTTTGGATATTTTATTTGGATTACAGTCCATGTCTGGATATTTTGAGAGTAGATCTCTTTTTTTACAATGCTTTTTGACTATAGAACCCTAAACATTTCAGAAAAAATGTGCAGGGAAGTATTAAGAAATTTCACATGCAAACTAGTGTATATTTGCTTTGTATACTATAAACTCCCCCTGCTTTGTCAGGATTGATGGTTTCCATAAAAAATGAAAAATGGCTGAATTTTGGCAGGTGTAGTCATGATTCATTGATTTCTTAAGCCAAATTATGCTAGCTGAAAACTTGGACATTAGAATGCCAAAAATAACGAAAAATATTTTCATAAATATTTCCTGCTTTAAGTGTATTAAATATAAAGTTAATTATGGCCAATAGGGCTTTACTCTGGCAAATGAATGCAGAAATTTCAATACAAGGTATGACTGCATTTGACACGACTATTTTCAGCCTCTTTGAACTGGTTTATAAATTGCAGATGTTCTCAGGTTCATGCTCATTGTCTTTTATATGGTTCACCAAATAGGTAGAAACACAAATCTTAATCTAAGTGTGCATATAATGAAATCACAATTTTAAAAAGTTAATGCTGTTGGATTTTTGTTTCTGCAGAATAAGTTGTTCATAAATGCATCATGAGATCATGTATTTGTACACATCCCATTTGTGGCAGTGAAGCTGCTGATAAACTATTAAATTTCAAGTATTGTTGGCTTAATGTGATTTAGAAAATCCACATTGACGGAGCTGGTATCTCAGTAGCTTTTTGATCAGTTTGCGATCTATCAAAATTTGCCATTTGTAAATGTTTCCTCTGTCAGTTGAGGGTAAGGGGTTTCATTATCATTAGTGTGCTTGTCTTGTTATAAAGGTCAAAGGGAGGAGGGATATAAAGCCAGTTCTGTTAGTGCGTGAAGCCAACGGTACCCTCTCTTTTAAAAAGTTACGTGTGAGATATGTGGTAGTGATGGACTCTACCAGCCTCCTGACCATACTTTTGTACGCTAATAGTTTATTAACAAAAACAAAAAACACATTGTGCTTCCAGTTTTATTGGCTCCATACCATACTACTCTGCTGTTTTCAAAGAAGTTTGTCTTGAGGATCAGTCACAGGAAAGTTGCATCTTCAAAATGGGGAAAGAGTACAATGTTCATTGACTTGCTGAATATTATTCAGCCACTTCTAGTGTCTTCAGTAGAGCTACTCCTGTTTCCTGCTGTGGTCAGTGCAGAACATTGCCCTGTTTGTGTAGAGGAGCAGAAATCAGGAGTGATGGTGATTGGTGAGGTGTAGAATTTGGCTATTCTTTTTGATTTCTCATCTGCCTGGATTTGAAGAAGTACGCAAGTGGTACCAATGGATCTTGCATTGCAACAGCTCTTTTATTCCACTGGTATTGGCCTGTCGGGGGAAAAATGTGAATGTAGCTGGCAAACTTCAGATGTAGTGGAGCACTTTAGCACCTAAATTGTATCAATTGACGAGGTTATTAATATGGAAAAAACATCGCATTTTAGTGATGTGAAGAGTGCTATGACAATTTATATCAGCTGCCTATATTGCCTTTCTGAATGTTCTTCCTTAGCACACCCCCAAAATAGAGAGAATTGGTCATTCAGTTCTATTCGTCTTTCACTTATTATCGGAATCTGCCATCTTTGAACAACTGAAATAGTTCCTCTTTTGAATAGCCTCCAGGATATGGTAATTAGCTAACAGATTTGTCTTTATTTTTACTCTTCTCCATCTCCAAGTTTTTCCTCATACCTCTTTTTTTTCTTCTTAAATTCCTGATGCTTTATTTTTCTTCCGTGTTTTTTTAATGAACTAAATAAAAGTTGTTACAAGAACTACAGAATTAATATGCATAGGAATTTATGTATTTATTGAATTTGGTGCATGTTCTCCTTTAAGTGCACTACCTGAAAGAAAAGGGCCTTCTCACTAGTTCCTCTCTCTACGTACTGACATACGCCCTCTCGACAAGGAATTCCAACAAATACGTCTTTTTGGCATATACTGTATTTACTGCAACAAACGAGGAGAGAAACAAAGAATGAATCATCAACCAATTAGTGGCTGAAATGCCCCAAGGGTATAAAGTGGGCCGGAGTTACCTGCCCAGGAAGCTGCATAGGTAGCCTTTTAAAACAATTGCTTAGCAGTGCAAACACAAGCCTCAATTTATTATGGAAGACCTTGATTTATTTTCTTCTTGAAGTATTAACTTCCTTTACTTGCACCTAGTTAGAACAATGTGCTTTGATAAATTTTTTTTTTCAACAGTCATTAAAAATAAATCTAGTAAACCTGGTTCTGATTTCACTGACAGTAGCGTAAATCAGTTTGTGCCAGCTAAAGGCGATAGACCTCATTCTTCTCTCACTTCTGTCAATTTTAGGCAAGCTATGCCTGTTTGTCCCATTTTCCTCTCTTACACTGGTATAAGTTTAAAAGAACTGTACTGAGGGAAATGAGGTTGTTAAAGTTAACAAAGTTTGAGAAGAACAAAATGTTTCCTTGCACACATGCACTGACTCTGTAATATTGCCTCTTTATTTATAAATAGGTGATAGAAGAAAAGGCTGCTCTGATATTTGAACCAATGTGTGGTGTTCTGACTGAGGAAAACGACTATCTGTACTGGCAAATTTTCTTAATTTTAAAGCCAGGTCGAAAAAAACACACTGTCTTTTATTAAGCATAGCATTACTTTTAGTCAACAGAATTTAATAATTTTGTAGACATTTTATTATGTACCTAATTCTAACAAATCAAGATCTAGCAACTTTCCTTGTGGATTTGTCTCCTTACATGCTTATTTCTTACAGAGTTTTCTAATAAAGAGACAGTCTGGTGCAAAAATGTAAAACAGTTTGACAAATGCCCTACTCAGCTAAACTTTTACGTATTTCTTTCCTCATAACTTCTTGTTTCAAGGTGCTGAATTGAATTTTTGCCTTTGGAGCCAAGCTATTTGTGAGCATCTGAGACTTTGTAAAATAACTGTATATGTCTATATTTGTTTATATATTTACATTTTGCAAAGTTGTGTTAGATCCTCATGTTGCACAATAAAGCTTCCTAACCTGAATGTCCTCTGATGATCTTAACATTCACTGGCCCGTCCTATGGAAAAGAGAAAAGATTAACTAAACTGCTCATGTGTAGAGCCTAGATGCTCTTATTTTTATTCTTGAAGGAATTCACATAATAGCAATTCCATGTACTCATCAAAGTTCACAAGCATGTATAAAGCAATATTTGTGTTGCTAGCTGTCATTGTTATAGCCTGTGCAGTAGAATTATTGTTTGGGTTACATCAGGACTTGCATTACATTGTTTTCCTATGGCCATTATCTTTCTTTCCCCCAACAAAGATCAGCTGATTCAGTGCGTATGTTCTGTGGGATGCTGCTGGGGGAGGAGCAGCAGAGTTCAGCAATTTAAGGTGTTTTTTTTGTTTACAACTGTGTCCTTTTTTTTTTTTTTTTGGAGTAGTGGTCATCCACAAAGAGGAAGCAATAACTCTGGAGAGGCTTCTGGATCTGTTTATGGGGGAAAACAAGGTGTTCAGTTTGAGAAGAGAATGATTGGGTGGTGAATGTGATTGAATCAGGAGTTTTGGGGGTATCTGTTTGAAGAATGGTGTTATCTGAAAGAAAAGAGAAAAAAATTTGGAGCATGGGGATAGGGTGGTTAAAAACAAACAAACAAACAAACAAAAAGTGTGTTTATTTAGCCAGAAAAATATTTCAGAGCAGCAGTGGCTGGACCTCCGTGTCAAAATGATGTTTCTTTCCTGTCATGCATGTCTTGAAATTTCTTCTGCTTTTTTATAGTAGAGGTGTTGTTCAGCACTTCTGCCAAAACACCAATTTTAATTTAGTTCAGAGTTTCTAATTTTTTCTGGGTGAAACTTGTTCTACAAAGTCAGAAGGTCTGCTATGAGTTGAAGTTAGAAAACAAATGATGCTAATCAATTTAGGAATTTCTCAGTAAACTTGGAAGAGTGAATATAATCCTCAAATTTTGTTTTGCTTTTCCCTTTCAGAACATATACCTAAGCTTTGAAACTCCTTTTTATCTGTAATAGTCAAAGAAGGTTTGTTATCTTCTTTCTTTATCACTTGTGAGAAAATGCTTTCCATTTCCATCATAATCCAGGGAAAATTTTACTGTTCTTAACAGCTAGCAACAATGGAAGAGATAGTAAGAATGAAGTTTTTGCTTTGGTGACATAAGCAGGCAGGTGACCAAGCAGATCTCTCTTTATACCAAAATATGTCATGTGATGTCATGTGATACATCACAAATATGTGATGTGATACATCAAAAATATGTGTTGTCATGTGAGGTACAGAGACGGTGTGAGGCTGATACCAAGTGTGTCAGCCTTGCGCTCAAAGTGTGAGCCTTGACAAGTCTGGTGAATATATGAAAAATGTACATATTCAGATTTATAGAAATGATTATTTTGGGGGGTCTTACCTATGCAAACAGAATTCAGAATTATTCAGTGCACAGCCTACTCAAAGAGTAGGAGAACTAGAGACCTGGTTCTCCTCCGTCAACGTGTATCATTTCCCCAGGGTTTAATGTAATCGTGGAGACTAGAGTCTCTAGTAAGAAAGGGTCTGTTTGAATTGCTTATGCTTTATAATAATAGAACCAATACCGACAGATCGATCTATTTAAACAAAGTAAAACAGAGTAGAATCAAAGCCTATTCCTCTTTTCCCAAACTATTTAGTTGCAAATAAAGAACTTACGCAGCTTATTCATTATTTCTAGATTTGTTATTCTTGGCAATGGTCTATACTTGGTACCAGGTAATACATCTGCTTTAAATTGCATTGCTTTTTTTCTTATAATAGCTCTTGCTGCCAGAATACTTCCCCCCCCCCCCACCCCCCACAAGATTGCAGACACTGATTTGATGCTCCTTAATGTAGACAAGTTCGTGTTACGACACTTTATCCAGCTTCCATTCATTTTCAGGAATGCTATCATCGTTTTTGTCCGCTTTCATAATAATGTGGGTCTGCACCTTTAAAAACTCTTTGCGTCTGTATAGTTATGTCAGTCTAAAGCAGTGTCCCAAGGAATTGTAAATATGATGTGCTCTATTTTCTGTCCACTACACTGTCTCATGGCAGAGGAGGCTGACTGCCTGGGACACCTTTGTATACTGAATGAAAATCAGGCCACACAGCTCTGCATTGTGAAAGCCTTGGGGATGAACACACTGTTGGGCTGTCCCAAAGACATTGTTATCATAACTGCTTAGCTTGAATTTCTAATTTCTTGGCACTCCCTGTAATTACTCAATCCACTAAGTTAGTGTCTCAAAAATCATCTGTGGATATTAACGTAGCTGAAATTTAATGTAAGTAAATTTAAGATATACAGTACATGAAAATTTTGCAAAGTAATAGTATGTACAGTAACAGATATCAGAACCTTACACTTGGAATGAAAAATAATGTTTGGTATATTCTAGATGCCACTTGTCCTATTTACAACATTCAGACAATGTCTGTACTCAGATATTTTACCTAAACTATATAGTCTGTTCCTAGAGAGCATATCTGCCTTAACTATTAACTCCTTCAAGCATTTACAGTTCAGAGAGCATCCTAGAAAGACAAATGCCAACAGTCAACTGCAAAAAGGCAGCTTTTCTTTCCCCCAAAACTATAAACTCGCTTGTACAGTAAGGGAAATAAACCCTCCACCACCGTCTATGTATGTGTAACAGTGCCATCTAGTGAGTCTTGTCCTGACAGTGAATAAAAATTCAGCAGATTTGGTTGAGTTGCTATTCAACCCCATTCACTATTCATCTATTCACTATTCAGCTACTTGGAAACATCACTGCTCTGTGTTTTTTGTATTCTCCAGGTACTATCTTTCTCACAAATATTTGTCCATGGGTATTATATGTGCTTTTTAGGGTTCAAATATGAGGTGGGTTTTTTGTACTTTTTTAAAGCCGGTTTTGGCTCTTTGTCTTTGAAACAGAGTATGTTTGTTTTGCCTTACCTTGACCAGATTTGCTCTTCTATTTCTTTTTCAACTGCAGAGAGATGTAGTTTTGTCAATAGGTGCCGTTTCTCCAAAAGCTACGCAAATGCAGGTTTTAAGCAAGCATCTTTTTTGAAGTACGTTTCTTCCCTCATTCAAACTGAGAAAAAAGCAAATTACTTGAGTGAGATGACTGACAGGTAAAAATGTCATGAATCCACACAGCACATAATAAGAACACTGTGAAGAAGAAAGTCTGATCAATGCATAGAAACATACAACCACCAGCAGGCTTATCATAGAGCAGAACAGCCATCATAAATAAGATGATCCACATACATGCTGCATTCTCCTCAAAGATGTGGCTATTATTAGATAAATAGGTAGAACAAGCACTACGTGGTCTAGTACTTCATATTACTCAAAAGAAAAAAAACAGGAAAATACGTTTAGTTATGATATCATGAATAACTTAATGTTAATTTTGATGCTTTCAGTTTACCTCAGCATATATGAGATGCTTTCTGAAATCAGAGGGTTGCAGTTAAGATCAGTATTGATCCTAAATATTGATGCTAAGTAATCTCGCTAGATAAATGGAAAAAATACTGGGAAACCCAAGAGTGTTTTGGCATGCTGTTATTCATTCAGTGTTCTCTCATAGTGTGTTGCCTATCAGTGCTGAGAACATATGAACAAACTCACACAGGTGGAAAGCTAAGTTTATCTATTGTAGCAAAATGTATTTTCTCAAAAGTCTCTATATTACATGTTGAGAAGCCAAAATACTCCTGAATTTGTAACACAGAAAATATTTCATTAGTTAATGGATCAGTAACTTTTATACTGGACTTAACTTCTAAAAAAGTGTTCGGTGCCTACATTCCTAACAGTTTGTGAGAATAACCGCTAAAAAAATTATGAAATATTTTATGACTCTGCGTCGCAAATGCTAAAGTAAAAAGACACTTGCATTTTTTTTATGGAAGTGGCTAAAATAAAGGAACAAATAATTGGAAGTTAGTGGAAGATGAGAGTTATTCTTCAGATTTCCACTTAGATTTAAGCAAACTTGGAACAGTAATAAAAAGATGTTACTGTGCAATGACTGCTAATAAGCAACATAATTTGAGAGTTTTAGTTATCAGTTGGTTGAATAAACATCTTATTCACATAGCTATGCTGCAATTGAAGTAACTGGTAGCTTTTTACATTCTTTGGACCTACTAATAACTGTTGATGTTTAACAGTTTATGTGGCAAACTTCACAACAAAGAAACTTTTTCTAACAATTAAACCCGCTCAAGTGGTATTTAAGAGCCATCTAAGAACTGGAGGTGCCTCACTGCCAGGTTACAGAAGCAAGACTGTGGCCCCCTGAAGTTTTCAAATGTTGTCTGTCTGTCTTACCTCTTCAGTGGTGAAATTTCATTGTGGTTTTTTTCCCCTGCTTCAGAGAGTATGTAGTTGTGGTTTAACTATACATAAAGTTTTACTACAGTGCAGGCCCAGCTGGTTTAGGTGGCTGATTGTCCAATATCATTGACATGAGTTTCTTGGAGTTTCCTCATTTAGTAGTTGGAACAATGCATTGGAGAAAATCGTTAATAAAATAGCATTTAATTTGTTAATCTAATTTTCAGCTTGTCTTAGCTCTGAGTTAAATGGACTTGCTTCAGAAAGTGTGGGACAAATGACTGAACTAGCTCACTTTTTCCAACCCAGCTCTATCTTGCTATGACTCATTTACATCATACTGAGAAGCTGCTCTTGTACTTAGCTCCAGGTTTTCCTTTCCTGCGTTTGAAGTACAGGAGAGCCACATCTTAAATTGCCTTTTATTCTGCATTGCTTATGTCTACAGAGCCTGTGAAAGGGACTATGGTGAAAGGACGTTCACCAAGTCCCAGACCTATCTGCACAGCTTTCTCCTCTTAATGTTTATCAACTGCTCTATTCTGCTAGCTCTACCCCTTTTAGGTGTGAATTTCAGATTAGCTATAGTATTTGATGGAATGTAATTATATTTTCTTGGTGCGCGCTCTATAGCGTAGTAGTAGCTGGGTGGTTCATAGGCGGTGAGCGGATGGCTGCATTGCTTGTTTGAGTGAATCTGTCAAAGAAATAAATGAGTCTCATGTATCTTGAATTCTACCCTAAGGAACAAATGAGGTTTTTTCCAGTATCTACTGCAGTCTTACCAGAGTATGCATCTGAGGACTGAAAAAACCCTTAATTTTACAGGGATAACCTGTCTGTTCTCCAGGGCTATTTGGATATAACTACAGTGCTATGAATATTCTCTCTAGCTGTGACAACTGTACCTTACCAGATAGACTAGCCCTTAGATTAACCTACAGTCTCCTAACTTGAGTGTGAAAGTAATTTTTTTTTAATCCAGGCATTTTTAATAATGAAGATACTTACCCCATTGTGATGCAAACAACATATGTGGTGTTACTTCTTTGCTAAAGAAAAGTAAAATCCATTTCTATAGCATCATATATTTATTATAAAATGCACCTTCTGGCCTTCTGGTGATGTGATGTTAAAACAGCAGCACCATCCGAGACAGACAACTAGTAGGTGAATTTAATCTTCAGAATTCTTGTCATGTTTTTGTTTGGTTTGTTTTTTTTTTTTCTTTCTTTCTTTTACTTTTTCTTAATGTTTGTTTCACTGTTGGCAAAAATTGGGCTGTAAACCTTCAATGTCAATTATGTCAGGTTTACCCTACCATCAACAGAAGTCAGAAAGCACGTGTCAGCCCATAAAAGCTGTGCTTTGGAAAATAGTGATACCACCAGCACTTTATTTACATTCTCTGCCTACACTGGGAAACTTAAGGCCTGTTGATGACTGGTGTGAATTTTGAAAGAGCCTTCAGGTTGCTCTAGCAAGTTGAAGTTCAGTGCATATGTAAACATAACGAGGGGAATAAAAGTGTGTTGGACTTAATTTCCTCTGAGAGTTGTGTGGTCTAGTCCTTAATCACATCCAAAAATCTCAGGATTAAATCCCATACGGCTGTAGGAATATTTATCCCTTGATTCAAGGTGTTGGTGGATTATGTGATGAAACCACATTAAACAATGCCACAGATACATCTGAAAGACACTCTAGGTAACCTGTTTAGTTTCTTTAATAGACTGGATTTGTACCACATATTAGTTTATGCAAACTTTGTAAGACAGAAGCAAAAAATGAAGATAGTTATATGTATTTTCTAATCTTGGGTGTTGCATGTGTCCTATATTGCTAAATTAAAATTAATTTAATTACTATACTCAGTCACTTTTTTGCTGCACTCTGCTCCTTCTGTGTCTGAGTGATGAAAGATAATGTAATAATTACTCTAATTTTCTTTCAGAAATTCTTAAGTGCTTAGATTTAAAAAGCAAAGGTTGTTGCCTTCCAACTGATAGACATGCAACTAAAAATAGTGAACACTGAGTAGTCAGTCACTGTAATAATCTTTGACTTGTCACCCTGTGAAATCAAGGGAATAAAAAATATTTATTATATTTTAAAGGCAAATAAGAAAAATGTCTAGATCTTTTGAAATTATAAGTTCTTTAGAGTATTTTAATTGTTAATTTAAAAAAACGGACAAACAGAAACAAAATTAAGTGAATGTCCAGATTCAAAGACAAAGCTGAGCAACAAAATTGTTATTTTTTTAAAAAAAAATTAACTGGACTTTCTCAGAGAGAGAGAGTGTCAAAGTCAGGTTTTGTCCTTGGTGATTTGAATGCCCCAACATACTAT
This sequence comes from Ciconia boyciana, assembly GCF_034638445.1. NCBI lineage: Eukaryota > Metazoa > Chordata > Aves > Ciconiiformes > Ciconiidae > Ciconia > Ciconia boyciana. The sequence goes on from NC_132939.1 coordinate 7,736,152, forward strand.
TAGATTTGAGGAAATTTGTGTTTGAACTTACACTTTAACTTTGGTTTGCTTGACAGCCATCTTATTTTAGAGTGATCTTATGTCCATGCATATTTTTGTTATGTAGTAGGCCGATTTTTTTCTATGATCAGTCTTTTATTCATTTCAGTGGAATTTTCCTAGATTTAATTTGAAATAAATAAGAGGAAATTTAGGCTGTGAATCACTCATTTACTGTATTTGATAATATATTCATTTTATATGCGTACAGCTACTGTTCATACTGAAGTTCTTGAAGGTGTAAGCTCCATTTATAAGCATAACGTGCATTTCATGTAATGTAACTTCAATTTTTTTTATTTCTTTCTATTATTTCTATAATTTTTAATGTCTTTCTATAAATAGAACTGTTTACTGTTTACTTTCCAGTCCTGCATTCAATTTTACAAAGGCAAAAGTATTCCAGGTTTTGAGGAATCATTTGTAGAGTTCTTGCAGCATGTCATTATGAACAGAAGTTACCTTTGTAACTTCAGTGTTTGAATTTAAAATTGTACAGGGAGGACTATGACTAGAATTCTTTAAACGTCAAAAAATACTTTTCTGATTATGAAAGGTTATACTTTTTGTCCTTGCTAGCCTTTCAAAAATTAATTTTCCCTCTGTGGTGTTGCTTTAAGAGACTTGCTCTGTGTGTGCATGTAAGAGAGAGAGAGAATCAGGATGTTAATGTTTTCCTAATACAAAGTACTTGAAGTTATTTTTACAAGGCTTTATTTAAATGGTTAAATGTGTTTGGCTTTTTTTGTTTGATCCAAGTGCTTGTGGGAGAGCATCTTTAAATATTAACAAGAGAAACACACAGCTCAATGATAAGGGGAAAATTTGTGAGCATGAATAATCAGAATTGCTTTTAGTCATAAAAATGTCTGTATCGGGCAGCTAAGGGTGGTTGAGAACCAAAGCCTTCCTCAAAATAGATCCGAGTTTAACAGTCAACGCAACATTTATAGTAGATTACAGGTGATGGAAATATAGAAGCACATATAGGAGATGCATATATATATATCATTCAAAATAATTTTAATATATTGGATGGTCGCATCCAGAGGGTAATGGTTAACGGCTTAGTGTCCAGATGGAGATCGCCCTCAGGGGTCCATATTGAGACCAGTACTGTTTAATATCTTCATCAATGACATAGACAGTGGGATCGAGCGCACCCTCAGCAAAGTTGCAGATGACACCAAGCTGCATGGTGTGGTTGACATGCCTGAGGGATGGGATGCTACCCAGAGGGACCTGGACAAGCTCAAGAAGTGGGCCCATGTGAACCTCATGAGGTTCAACACAGCCAAGTGCAAGGTCCTGAACCTGGGTCAGAGCAACCCCCGGTATCAATACAGGCTGGGGGATGAAGGGATTGAGAGCAGCCCTGTGGAGAAGGACTTGGGGGTACTGGTGGATGAAAAGGTGGACATGAGCCGGCAGTGTGCGCTTGCAGCCCAGAAGTCCAACCGTGTCCTGGGCTGCATCAAAAGAAGTGTGGCCAGCAGGTTGAGGGAGGTGATTCTGCACCTCTACTCTGCTGTGGTGAGACCCCACCTGGGGTACTGCGTCCAGCTCTGGAGCCCTCAGCACAGGAAAGGCAAGGACCTGGTGGAGCAGGTCCAGAGGAGGGCCACAAAAATGGTCAGAGGGATGGAGCACCTCTCCTATAAGGAAAGGCTGAGACAGTTGGGGTTGTTCAGCCTGGAGCAGAGAAGGCTTCGGGGAGGCCTTATTCTGGCCTTTCAGTACTCAAAGGGGCTTATAAGAAAGATGGAACAAACTTTTTAGCAGGTCCTGTTGTGATAGAACAAGGGGTAATCGTTTTGAACTAAAAGAGGGTAGATTGAGACTAGATACAAGGAAGAAATTTTTTATGACATGGGTGGTGAAACACTGGCACAGGTTGCCCAGAGAGGTGGTAGATGCCCCATCCCTGGAAACATTCAAGGTCAGGTTGGATGGGACTCTGAGCAACCTGATCTAGTTGAAGATGTCCCTGCTCATTGCAGGGGCGTTAGACTAGATGACCTTTAAAGGTCCCTTCCAACCCAAACCATTCTATGATTCTATGATTCTGTATTCAAATAGCTAACAAACAGATAGGCTGTTAGATATAATTGACAGGCTGACCTTTCTCCTTTCTTGACCTCAGTTTATATCTTATTGAACTTATAATTCAAGTTACTGTTATAATGTCAATACTATTCTAGTTGTAGATGAGACAAATTAAGAAACTATTGTACAAAAGGGCAAGAATTGTTGGTGAACTATGTATGGGAGTTCTCAGTGAAGCATTATGGGTTAGCATAAAAATACAATGATGCCAAAAGCAATGTGCAGGGTGCATCATTTGATTGTTGTATCTCTTCCATCTCCTGTGTTCACCGAATACCTATTTTGCCTCCCTGAATTAGAAGGCTGAAACCAACGGAGTCTGGCCTGATGACTGCTTGCAAACGGGTCTGGCCCATCGTGACATCTGAAATAGGCAAGGATCCCCTTGGCTTCCCGTATCACTCCAGGATGTCTGGGAAGAACCTGAAATCCTCCAAATCCGTAGACTCCTATGGTTATAGTGCCATCTGTGGAAATGAAAATCCCTCCTCTGTCATCCAACACTTTCTTGGCCATAAAGCTTTTGCAGTTCTGTAAAGGAGCTAATCCAACTCCCTACATTGCTCCAGGTTGCCCTGAGGCTAGATTAGCTGTTGGGGACAAAATGTTGGGTGTACACATCTGGAATCTCCTCAGTTATGAGTGCATCCGTGTGCCAGTAATGTCTGTGTTGCACCTCAGCCTTTCCTTCCTCCATTGGAATTCCCTTCCTACCACAGACACAATGCAGCAGCTTTTGGACAGCTGGAAACTCTCCAATCTGTAAGAAATGGTCAGCTAGGCAGGCCCATGTTCTTCCTGATCTCTTTAAAGATGCTTGATGAGTCTGGTGCAAGTAGTCTGTGGATGGAAGGTGAGCCACTCAATGGATCAGTTTAGTTAAAAGGTATTAATAAGGAAACTTGGAATGATTATTTCCAGTGATTTTAGGGTACAGTTTAATTTTGATCAAAATAAGAAAGAATCTATATTATTTTCTTGGTAATGGGATGTAACCTGTTAACCTGCATATTCTGTTAAGCTAAATCTCTGCTGTTTCAAGAATCCACAGATTCCATGGGGGACAGTTCTCTCCCATGACCGTTTTCTCAAGGCAGCTGACCTTCTGTTTGTTCTACTGGTAAAACCATAAGGTAATACCTATTGAAACAGCACTCTAACCAAGTAAGGATCTTGAAGACCATCTTAATTTTTTTTCACATTAAAATTACTATTGATTCTGAGTCACAGTGGTGTGACTCATCCTGAAATTTAGACGTGTCCCCAAGATGTTGCTGCATCAGAAGCTCATATTGAAATTACCATTAGGGTGGTTTGGTTTCTGGGAGGGCGGTGGTGGTGTTTTTGCTTTTTTCCTTTTCTTTGTTAGCAAAGGGGGAGGGGACAAGTGAGAGACCAATATTTACAAGAGAGTATTTTTTTTTCTTCAGCTATTTAAATACTTAAGTTGACACTTTAGCTAATAAACTAGATGTTCTCTGGTGTGATACTGTGGTTGCTAATGCTCACTTTTTTTTTAAGCAAATATTTATTTACCAAATATTTATTTACCATATATTTACCATATACCAAATATTTACCAAATATTTATTTACCATATCTGAGAACTATGCATATAGTTTAGATCTCTAAGCATATTATCCACAGTCTAAAGACTTGGGTGATTCCTGCTGGGAATAGTTACAAATAGTTCTCTGAAAAATCAGCCCAATATTCATCACTGGTCAAAAAGCAAATAGAATGTTAGGCATTGCTAGCAGAAGAATTTAAAGCAAATCAGGAAACTAATTTGTGTTGCTGGATAAATCTATTTGTAAAGTTGTGTAATTTTGTAAATTTAAATTTTGCATACTTCGTGTAATTTTGCTGGATTAATTTCAAAAAAGGATCTAGTAGGACTCGAAAGTCCTCGATTGATCAAAAGCATGGAATATCTTTCATATGGATCATAATATGAATTATAATAAACTACAGTTTTGCAGCTTGGAGAAGAGATAAGAGGAAGAGGAGAAGATAGAGGGATATGCAAATATGCAAACTGATATACCAAATAAAATTTTTAGCTTGTTAATAAATTTATAGCTAATGGAAGAAATTACTTTTTGCACAATTTATACTTGTAGAACCCATTACCACAGGATGTTGTTGAGACAAAAAATGTGAAGGGATTAGGCACATTTATGGACTATATTTCCTGAATTACCTGCTAAACCTGATGGCCCAGATAAAACTTCCAGGTTCTGTAAGTCTCTAAGATTCTTAAAGCATAACACAGAGGCAATTATTGTACATGCACTGTGATCTGCAATTCCTTCAGGAAAGTACATTGGACTAGGCAGGCCTAGACTTAGTAAATTTCATACATGTTCATACATTCTGACAAGATGATGATATAATATTCCAAATATTTCAGATTTATAGTATCTAGCAAATGTTAATATACCTCAGAGACTTGCACGCCTGGTTTGAAAAGACTGGAAATGGATGCAGAAAAAAGATATTGTGGGACATATCTATTTTAGTATTATTTTATAACATAGTTAATGTTTCTTTAAAATATTTTTCCCTTCCACTTTTCAAGAACTTAAAAAAAAGTTTGCAATTATTAACGTAAAATGCTACATCAGCACAAAGTGAATAAACAATGTGAGCCTCTCTATTTCCATTCACACTATTCAGGTTTATTTTATTAGAGACATCTATGATTTGTTGATACCACTTGAATGTTTCATTTCTTAAGGGAAACATAGTTTTAGAGCAAGAAGCCTCTAGAGCCTGCAAGCAGGAGGCGGAAGTGAGTGGGCTGATATTGAGAAAAGCACTGTTGATTGACATGATATATTGGTTTAGAGTATATTAACTTATCTCACACTTTAAAGAGTCAAAATTAACTTGGGAACGTGTTTAGAATCCTAACACCTCAACAGATGGAAAGCTCCCTTCCTTCCTCCTCCCCCAAAATCACCTGGCAAAGAGCGAGCCAAGGCTAAAAAGGTGTTTTACAGAATTTTATCTCATTCTGCAAATTATTTTTTTTACACTTCTCAGAATAGTTTGCAGCTTTCTACAAACCAGAATGCATCTTCATAGCTTTTCTTGTTTCCCTATAAAAAAAATTCATGAGTAGATTTTATTTTAATTACAGTGCGTACAGTATGTCATGGTCTAGTGCGTCAAGCATTGCTATTTTGTGTCTGTGCTTAATTCCAACTTTAGATGGACATACATCATAACTGTAAACACCTGCCTAGCTTCATTAAGGATAGTAAAAATATCCCATTGTGGGAGGATCATAAGCTGTGTTTTAGGCAGTTTGTGTGTGATCTCTGACAAGAACATACCGTGCTACATCTTTCTCACTGTCTGTATTCTCCTTCGGATGAGAAATTTGCAATTCTCTCTCTGTCCTTAGCCCCAATTTGCGCATACACACGCGAACACGCAGAGTATTCCAGCAGTACATATAGTAATTTAAAATAATTTTGCAATAGTCAGACTTTTTATGGAAAAATGAAACTAAATTTAAAACAGCACAAGATTAGTTTAAGGCCTTAATGTATACAGATAGCTTAGAGGCCATTTGTAATCATTGTATTGCTGCCATATGTTTAAAGAAGATTAATTTTTTTTTAAAAAAAGACAAAGCTAGGGCAGTTCTGCTTTCATTAAAAAAAAAGAAAAAAAGATGAGATTAGTGCTTAAAAAAAGGATAGAAGTTTCTGCATAGGGATCCAAACATGAGTAACTTGCAAACAGTCCTATCATCTGTCAAACCAACTACCACATGAAATTCATAAATAGCAGTGTGTAAAAGGAAACTAGGAAAACCAAATTCTACTTTAAAGCATCATAGAAATAGGAGGTTTTTTAATTAAAGCTGAGCACTGCTAGTGATATTATTAAAACTCTTTACTTGCTTTGGGGTTATTTTTTTTGGTTTGTACTATTTTCCAGAACACTTCCCATCATTTGCAACCATTTACAAACAGATAAACTGAGGCAAAAATAGATCAAGGGCTCCCGACTCCTTTTGGTTTCAAGAGAACATGAGCACACTTCCTAGACTGTAATGCAGGGACTTATGTACTAGTATGGCTTTCTTCTGGCCCACACTTTCTCATTAAAGCTGAATGAAATGTGCACTACTTGATTTTATTATCATTAGAGTTAGTCCAACAGGAAACAACTGGCTACAGTAGAAAAATCCCAACACTCCTGGCTCTTTAAATACCAAACTATTGAACTGTTGAAGTGTTAAGTTTAAAAATAAATAAGAAAATTGACCAAACACAAAATGCATCATTTGGATTTTTTTGTGTTTTTCAGTCACATGCAGTACTGATGGGCATAAATCCAGCTTGTCGTGAAGCTCCTATTTAAAGTTGCTTATCAGCTTTTGTGTGATCTTGGTCACATAGGCCTTTGTTTCTAGCCCACATCTCCTCCTACTCAGTAGACTGTTCCTGCTGCTAGAAAAGTCATAGCCCCTACTGCTTTCCATGGAACAACACTGAACATTTGAAATAGAATGACGTGGATGCTTGTAAGAGGTGTATTGGCATAGCAGATGTGATAATTGGGATACGCAGACTCTCAGCATCTCTGTCTTCCACTGTCTCCTTTCTAGATGGGCATTAGTATCTTTCTGAAGTCTCATCCATAAAGCGATCTCTTCCCCACAAAACAGGAAGTACAGTGGTAGGTATTTTCATTTCCCAAATTACATGGTAGTTATAATCTAAATGCTAAATCACTTTGCAATTTGTTCAACGTCTTGCATTTACTGTGAATGGTATGGAAAATAATTTCAAAGACAGTATTTTTTTTTTTTTTTAATCTGCAGTATTACTGTGCTAGTATGCAGGTCTTGGAATTTTGCAGTTGGTTATACTAACTCCAGCGTCACATATATTCTCTTTTGGCAAGAGATTTCTTGGTACACGACCGATTTAAAAGATAGCTTTGGGTAGGGTGTCGGGTTTTTTTGTTGTTATTTTTCTTTTAAGTCTTTGTGTGTGTGGGTATATAAGTTTTATATAAAAGTTTATATGTATGGATAATCATATATAATGAAACCAAATTAAAAACCCTTCACCTGAAATATAACACTGGCAGATAGACCCTAAGAAAGTAGGTGACCCATGAGATGCCCTATTCCAGCAATGTACAGGTTGGATCACCTCTTCTGCTCCCAGAACATGTACAATGTTTCCTATCCATACAACTGACACCTGTCTTTCTGACCTATACATTATTGATACATTCAAGCACTGTAGTGGAGATAGATTTCTTGCAGATGTTTCAGCTGTTCTGGAACATGTGAAGTGCTCCATTGTGTTTCCATAAAAACAACTTCTAAGCTATCCACTTTTCTGCAGAATTATCACTTGAATGCTAGTACCTATCATCTCCGATTGCAGTAACACCTACAACTAAACTGAAGGTGCTGTTAAATCTTTGCTGCATTTATTTACAACTGAACCAGCACAAAGTGGTACACCAACAAAAACTGAGACATTTAACAAAGGAACATGTTCCTCTACTTTCAATGAAAAAAATGGAAGGATTAATTGAAATCTCTGACTTGATTATCCTGCCAGTTACATTTGGCTTTTCATAAATAAAATTCTATGAGGAAAGACAAAGGAGTTATTCTCATGTATCTCTAGGAAATGAGCACAGACAATTTAGAAAATTCATTGGTAACTAAATCTGCTAGTAATGACTGCTCTAGTATGTCTATGGTGAGGTTATACATTTATACCTTTAGAGATATGATACTCGGATATTAGTTTCATAGATCAAATATGAGACTTGATTGTTTTTAAATAATGGTAATTCATCAGAAGTGTAAAACATGGTAGGCCCTGTAAGTCTCAAAAAATATAAAAGAAAATCAAGTCTGAGTGAAAGACTTTTCAGATGGTCCAGTGGCCCATTTGACATAGCAGTAATACGAGAGGATTTGACTTAGCTGTTTTTTCAGTGAATGATAGATAGGTGTTGTTCAATAGGGAATTATGTTGAGTGAATTTATACCAAGAAAAATCCTTGTACTTTGAAAAAGAACCTGAAGACTTTCTGAGACCTCTTCAGGTCTATCTGTAAATAACCAAAGGCTGCCTCCCCCCCCCCGCCTTGTGTCAAAAGATGCCCAGAGGCTGATGTGTAGTAGTAATTTTCAGTATATGCTTAATATTAAATTATTATGATAGATTTGTGTTTGTTGGTTTTTTTTTTTTTAAATACAAGACAGCTTTTATGGAGAAGGAATGATTTTCTTACTCTGTTTTACCTTTTTTCTAGTACTGCTTTGTTCTCTAGGTCTTAAAGACAGCTGATGCAGTCTTCTAGGGCCTAAGCCCCCTCAGTTCTTGTTGAAGCTAACAAGAGGTGAGAGTACTCACATTTTTATAGGGCATGGCTTTTGCTCATTTTAATGTTCTTTGCTCAGCCCCCATTCACTTTATAATGTGAGTCATACTCTTAAGACTATTCTTATAACACCTTTGATTCCCACCCCAACCTCCCTTTTTGGACTGTCAGTTAAAAGCTGGAAGATAAATTAATTTTGTCTTCAGCCATCCAGTCAGTAAATCTATAAAGTCAAAGAAATATAAAGGCAACTCTAGGGAGAGATTCTGTTTTCTAGGTATCTAATCCTAATTTTTCCTTAAGGGCTAAAAACACTGAAGTCCTATCAAAGTGTGTTTCCTTTCTTGCCTTTGTACACTGTTAAATGCCTTCTGGGGGCAGGAGGAATCATGAAGACCTGAGAAATGGAGGTGGCTGTCATGTTTGATTTAGTTTGTGATTAGTGGCTTAGTGGACATGGGGAGTTACAGCAGCAAGGAACATGATTTCAGACCACATAGCAACCAGTTCTTAAAAGCTAGATTTTTTTTTTTAAAGATAGATATCTAAAAGGCAAAACAAAGATGAGGTGATAATAAGATGTTAAACATGCTTCAAATCCCTCTTATTCTTTCTGCCTCATATTCAAGTTTTACGTTGCTTTTAATTCAAAGTATAGTTTCAGAGTAAGAACAGCATAAGCAAAATAGGTATTTTTTATTTCACCTGAATATATATAACTCTGGAATTTTATTCACTCTGTTCTTCATTTTTGCTGCCTTTTGTGGGGGGGCAGTTTTTGTTGTCCTAATCTCTTTTTTTTCTTTCTACCTAATCCTATGCAGCCTCCATATAAAATTAGCCGTCTGTTTTGTTTATCTCTTCATTTCATTCCTCATAAGTCTAATTAAACTTGCCAAATGAACCTACAGTATTACGGAGGTTTTTCTTGGAGTGATACTTAGAGACAAATTAAACTAGGCATGGATCTACTTCCTTTTGTCTACGGACAAAGGAAGTGCTCTGAGCCAAATACTGCCTCTGAAGCATGCTGTGATCTCCAAGCTGGCTGGGAGAGATGTTAGAGAGTGGAGGCTCTCCCTTCGCTCTGGTGAGTGTTCTTGCTAGCATTTAGAAAAAAAGGTTTGGTAACTGATGACGGTTCTTGGTATCTTACTGCTGAGTGAGATATGCTTTGACTCTAAGCAGCATGTTATGCTTTAGCCTGTCTGCTGATAGCCTCCTCTTGTAAAATTCTGTTTTGTGGGGTGGGTTTTTGTTTGGGGGGGAGACAGCGGGGAGTGGATTTTGTTTGGTTTGGTTTTGTCCAGAACAGGATTAGCATCATAGGTTATCTTGAAAGTCACATATAGGTTCTGAGTTAGTTTCCCTTATTTCTTATATCGGAAACCTGAAACAGGAAAGGTATCACTTTCCTTTTTTCCCCTTTTTTCCACTTCCCCCTTCCCTCCCCTTTTTTCTGTTTTTGCATCTCTCCCGCCTTTTATTTTTCTTTATAGCAGGATAAGAAATTACTGTTATCTTACTTCGTAGTTACTTAAAGTGTTGCAGGATCAAATTTCTGTTGCTGCACCAATTGTAATTAAATTGAAGCTCTTTTGGGGTTTTATGATGCCTCATCTACAAAGGAAATGAGGGTACTGTAAAGGCACAAGCTAGAATTAAACTCTTATTAATGGAAGACGAAACTAATGTCAGGCACAGAATCCAGAAAACAGGCACCAAACTTGTAGACTGGTAATCATGGCCCATGGCGCCAACATGTTGTGTTGCACTAACACGTAGTCCAGAGACTAAGTAGCGGCTGCAAAGAAAGCTGGTGGAAGTAGGAATGCTAATAGACTCTTTTTATATTTTATATTGGGTCTTATTGAAATACAAGTTTTATACTTTGTAAGTTATGCTTCATAATGCCTTAGCCTAGTTTAGGGCAAAATAAAGCTATCAAATACAGGAAAATAAAAAGAAGTAATCATAGAAGAGAACCTAAAGAAGCAGTTCACTTTTCAACTCTGAGGCAGAATTTACAAGAGGGTGAAGAGTTAGACTCATTTAGTCACCTTTAAGGTAACAAAATTAGGGGAAAAGCTGTGTGCCATGTTTGTATTAATAGAGATATATATTAGTGATTAGATGATGAAAGATAGGCTCCTCCCAAAGACAGCATGCAACTGCTGTTAACTTCATGTTCATGTGAGGTTCATGCTCACTGATGCAAGAAGATTTTTGTTTCTTTCAGATTTAATATCTAGACCTGGAATAAGATTTATTCCTTGTAAGCTGGCTACCTGTAAATCCTGAGATGTTAAGCAGAACTAATAAAATGTCAATATTAAGATTCCTTTCTTAAGGCTATTAAAGTTATATAGCAAGTACATTGTTTTTGTATTGAATTATTTTACTTCTTGTATAACATAGTTTAGTATTTTAACACCAGTCCTCTGAGACAATTGATTTCTCTAAAGCCAACTCCTTTAATTTTTGTTTTCCAGTTTATATAGAGAAGCCAGCAATATAGAAATCCACTGTAAGAATATAATATAGATTCTATTTTCTCTTTTTAGATTACGGTAAATTTTGCTGATCAAATGGTAGACACTTTTTTAATTGTTTTGTTAAATTATTCTCTCTCTTATTTTTAGAGTCTGAAAACAAGCATTTAAGGTATAAGGGCAACCTTGAGCAAAGAGGTAAGAACAAGTTTATTCATATTTAATAATACTTTTTCTTATTAATATTGTTCTACATTTTAAAAATCCATTACAAATACTTTATGTATATGAAATAATCTTGCCAAAATGGAACACTATAATTCTAAGTGGATTTTTCAGTGCCAAGAGGGAACCTAAAGTAGAGGGGAAAAATTTCAGTAGAGTTTATTCAGAGGCTGAAGAAAAACAGTCTCAAAGTATTATTGCACTTAAAAGGAGAGGATAATTCTGTTGTCCTGCCCAGTCTCAGGTAGTATGCTGTCTTTGGCAAAGGAAAACAATGAATTTACTCTTCACTTATGCTAATGTAACTGAGAAATTTTTCCTTGAAGTGTCCCTTGCTTTGAGAAATAATTTATATTAGTCATAAGAGTTAGAAAAGTTTTGCCAGTCATTTGGTGTTGAAAATTATTTATCTTGGATTTTGGTTACAGTAAAACACATTTAACCCCTGAGGGTTAAACTGCATCTTTTAAGAGAAACTGCAATAAAACAAAATAGGAAATTAATTGAAGATTGTCTCTAAATTATGTCCTGTGGCTTTGGAACTGAAGTCCTACCTTTTTCCACATGAGTTGGCTTGCTGCACTGCAATGAAAATAGGACGAGGAGTGTAGCTTTGGCTGATCCTTGAGTGGTTTAGCTAGCTTGGATGTGGGGGCCCCAGGGGCTATCTGAACTCCTGGCAGCAGAGAACCGCTGCTGCCCTGTGGTGCAGGCACCTGTATTCCTCACCAGGGGATACAATGGATAGCCAGGTCTCACTTTTAACGGGATTGGGAACCTTCAGTGTACATAACATATGCAGCCAGTAGCAGGTCATTCAGCAAGACAGAACTATGATGCGCAGGATAAAAGGTCAACAAACTGTGATTTTTATTTTTTTTACTTTTTTTTTTTAACAGGGTAGTCCCTTCTAGACAGCAAAGGAAAAGACTGCATGCTAAGAACAATTAATTTTTTCCTTAGTTCTCTCTCTCCTGTAGGGTTAGATTAGACCTGGGGAATGTTCTGATTTGCACAGGGAGGTAAATCTATTCTATAGTGATTACTCTGGAGTAATCAAAATCCAGTGTCTGATAGTCACCCTCTCCCAAGGTAGTCAGATGGAGCTCAATTAAAAAAAAAACTTTAAAAATAAATTTTTTTGGTTTTTTTTAACCCTGGCTATAGCAGGCTTGCTCGTAGTGAATCGTGTGGTCTAAAACAATTGTTTTGGCAGAAGTGAGGAGGCAGAAATGATTGCAGGGATAAAATTGAGGTTGTGAGGATAGGAGAGCTGAAAATTCAGAAACCAGTTTAGCTTTTGAAGCCATGTATTGTGGAATTGTCTTCCATGTGCAAGTCATCAAATAAAGCCTAAGAGTAAAGCCTAAGAGTCCAAATCTCTCTGTATACTTCTGCATATGTATATGACTTCTGGTTTGTGTGTTGGGCCTTAACTTCTCAAAGCTTCAGCTACCTGATCAGTGAAGGAGTTTATAGATGGCTGTAAAAGGGGGTCAGGTACTTAAATTAAGTGTCTAAATGGAACAGTTAGATTCTTGAAAACTCTGTGCAGTTGCTGCTAACCTACTAGGCAAATACCTTCTAGTGAGGCTTGAGCTCTTTTCTGTCAACCCCAAACCCTATTAATGCTGTGCCTGCGTATGCATATGGCTTCCCGTGCAGCTCGGAGTCTGAGCCTGGATGTGACTCCCAGACTCCCAGTAATTCTTCCGCCTATTTCTGTCTCTGTCCTCAGACTGGAGTGGTGGTGGCCCACCTCTGCTGGGTGACTGGCTGTTTACTACGGTCACCTGGCATATGAGGATCAAGGGGTTTTCTTATTTTGCTATAAGAATGCAAGTTTTTCCATATTATCAGAAAAGTGTAGCTCAGCATAAGTCCTTGAAAAGTCCATACACCATTTTAAAGCTTGATTTCATAGTGGTTTGTAATACTAAGCAGAGGGCATTATAGACAGCACTTTTTTTGCTCTCTTACATGTATTTTGATTACTATTTACAACAGATGAGAACTTTGGTTTTTAATGAAGTGAATGACATTTATTAACTACCCCATGACTAGTTCAAAATAAATCAGCAAAGTCTGAACAAAATAAAAATAATTAATCTACGGAGATGGTTGTCTTCTGTGAATCATCTAATGCCACCTACCTCAGATTGGTGTTTCAGGAACCATTAGTGAGGATTTTTCACTTTGTGACATGGCACAGTGATGGCAGATATGTCCAATTAGTGCTTTTCCCAGTAGACAAGGTATTCTAATTATTTTTAAGGAACAGAAAAGGGGTGTCTGGTAAAGAATCATAGGAAGGAACTCTTGACTTTCTCCCTCTCCTATACATGCCATACTGCACATACAGATATATAGTTCATAACTGTGATCTTTAAGAAAATACTGAAGGAAAACATACATCTATAATAGCCTGATTAAATTTTATTCTGGAGTATGAAAAAAGCTTCTATCTACAAATAGAAAAAAATCTATATTAAAAGAAAAGCATCAGCTTCACCTTTAAAAACTATTTCTTTTTAGAGGTACAAAAATGTATAATTCAGAGATTGTTAAAGTTCTTAATTTAGATGGATACTTTTTATGATGCTCGACTTCAGCGTGTATCAAAATTAGTATTAATTGGATATGAATATTTATTTGGTGTAACATATTTTACTGTTTAAATATATAAAAAAAAATCTTTATTAATGGTGTTTTATTTAGTGTAGTTGCTTTTCTGTGAAGACAAGATTGTCTCTAAGGAGGTTGAGTTCTGAAATGTAATGTCAAAGTGCAAGGAGTTTGACCAAAATGTGGTTTTCAAGAAGCTGTATCCTCTATCCATTAGCCACTTGTACATGCTCTCACCTGACAATTTGCTACTTCCCCTCAGTGTAAGTGAGACAACAGTTTAGAAAGCCATTCAGATAGCAGGATCAATGATTAAATGACTTGGTTTAGAAGGGGTCTTTTTAAGGGTTGTTTTGGCAGGGTCATTTTTAACCAAAAGGTATTTAGTCAAATGACTTGCAACCATGCTCAATTAATAGTTGTGTCAGCTGAAGAGAAGGGATAAAAGGAGCAGCTAACTATGATGACAAGGACTCCTTAAGATGGCTTTGTTGCCAGAGTCCAAGTATATGTAACTTTGGACATAAAAAGGTACGCAGAATTCTGTAGAGGCTGTGACGCTCCTGCGAGACTGCACATGCAGCTTCACATAAAAGTAGAAAAAGAATCAGTTTATAAGTCATGAACTTGCACCTCATGTTCAAATATAATTTTTTTACATTATTGCTTTCTGGGCTTTGGTGGGGTTGTCCCACTAGCAAGGAGCCTGAATTGTTTCCTCTTTAATTTTCCAGAGAATGTGTTACAGCCTATGTGTTCCTGCTACCTCCTTTCCCCATCTCCTTTTTGCATCTGAGTTTTCCCTCTCTCCACCCTTCTTTCTTTTGCATTTGTTTGTTTGGGTTTTTTTATTGTTGTTTGGGGTTTTCTTTAGACTAGCTATCTATCAACGGTTGATAAAATAATTATTTTCCCTGATGTTGCTGTGGTACTCTATCTTTTGCCAGACTTAACTAAGCTTTATTGGTCTTCAACGCACAATGATATTGTGGCCATTGTTTTATTTTTTCTGTAACTGTTTACATGTTAGTTTGAATGTTAATCCACCACAGCTAGCTGAGGGCTGCCAAGATCCTATGAGATCAGGCTCTGAATTCATACTTTGAATTGCACTTGGGTTCTTATCCCCTGCTGTGAGAATTTGAGCCAAAAATAGTGGCTATAGGCAAGAGAGAGAGAAAATCAAAGATGAGGCAGGAAGAAGAAAAGGAGAGAGCCAGAACAGAAGAAAGTAAAAAATTGAGAGGAGTGTGATGAAACCAAGGTAGAGGATAGAGACTTTTCACTATGGATTTCTGTGTGTCAGTTCAGGCTGAGATTTTGAAAGACTGTTGCCTTGCTTTTAGGAACAAAGCACTAATTTTTTTTCATTAAAGAAGTTGCCCAGCACAGCACTCTAACTATTGCTAATTATCCCTTTCCCCTTTAGTCCATATGCAAAGTACCAGCTTGCTTGAGGTTTGGCTATGACTAAATTCTGAGAACCTTGTTGAATCAAGAAGTTCTCTTGACTTTTAGAGTTTTACTTACTTAGAATGGGGGGGAAAAAAAAAGGGAAAACAATCAAAATTGCTCAATTTTGTCTTTGTATATGGTTGTTTCTTCATATAAAAGCCTAAAAAGAATTATTTAGTAGATCTTCTTCCCCAAGGCCAAGATTAATCTCAGTAGAAATATTGGGATTGGGTTCTACAAATATGTTGCTTTTGCCAGCTGAAAATACTTTGAAGTAACATCCCCCCGCCCCTTTCTTTCTTTTAAGGGATTCAAGAATGCCTTAAAACGTCTTCCATCATTTAGGCAATTATACAAAGAGCAAATTTCACCCCTGAATTATGCCAATACCAATATATGGAGTAAATGTCACTGAAGAGAACAGATGTCCAGTGTTTAGTATTGTTCCCAGCAACATCCTTGATTCTTCCCTCAGTTCAGTTTTACATGACCAATGTCCTGTTACCTCCTTACTCTTTTCCAACTTGGCTTGTCATTACAGCGCACATCAATTATTCAATAGATCCTTAAGTGTTTCAGACAATATATCTTGTGCTTATAAGCAGCTTTAAAACTTTGATACAGTCCAGTCTCAGTGTTAGCTGAAAGGGTCTTTTTTTTCCTTTTTCTTTTTTTTTCCTACAGTACTTTTGCTCTAAAAACCAAAACCAGTATTTAGGAAAGAAAATTAGAAGAATAGTCTTGAAATCAATAGATTTGATGTCACTTTCTACTGACACAGTACCAATGTTCAGTGGTGATAGACTAGTGATTCTTTATCTACATGTCTCCTAGTTTGTTTCCCAGTTACGAAGTCATGAAATCTGTAGTCTTTTCTTTGCAAATACAGTTTTTACAAGCAATCCCTCTGCTGTCTGGAGCTCCACTGATTGAACAGCCAGCCTACTTTTGAGGGGGGAAGTGAAGCATGGAGACAACGCTTACCACACTATGAATGCTAATGAATGATACAGGGAAATGAAGGTTAAAATGAGAAAAGTTGGGCTTAGGCTAGGTAGGAATTTACCAGAACTTGCAGTAAAGTCCTGGCTCCACTGAGGCAAAGAAAAACTTTTGTACTGTCTTGAATAAAATTTTACCTGCAAATGAAATATTTCTGAATACATAGTGGAGATATAATATGGTTCTAGCATGAACCTTACTGAACAGCTGGACTGCATCAGAGTTGAAACTTCAGAGTGAACATTGTGAACAGCCTTCACCAAGACCTACTACATAAGCCTGGCCTTACCATCCTGGTGGGCATGAGTGATAAGAGTGTTGCCACCCTGTTCATCAAGGAGTGATACCTGAATTGCTTGCAATGGCAAGTCCTTAGATGAGCAGTAGTTTATAATACTAGACAGGCAATTTTCCAAGTGAAATACTTTTTTCAACAGATGAAACCTAGCTGTTCAGGAGTGCAGTTGTCTACACAAACCATATAAATAAGTACAGATTTTTTTATAGTTTGTTGTTGTTAGATAATTGCACTAAAAATGCAGGAAAACACTACCAGAAGTTGAAAATTCACTCTTAGTGTTTTCAGTGCCTTAAGCTTTGTACTGGGTTTGGCTTGGACAGAGTTATTTTTCTTCATAGCAGTCTGTATGGTGCTGTTTTAGATTTGTGACCAAAACAGTGTTGGTAACACACCAGTGTTTTAGCTATTGCTGAACAATGCTTGCATGGTATCAAGGCCTTCTCTGTTTCTCACTCTGCCCCCGCAGTGGGTAGGCTGGGGGTGGTCAAGTGGATAGGAGGGGACACGGCTGGGACAGCTGACCCCAGGTGACCAGAGGAATAGTCCATGCTGTATAGCATCATGCTTAGCAATAAAACTGGGGAGTACTTTTTCCAAGGTAGCCATTGCTCAGGGACTGGCTAGGCATCAGTCTGGTGGTGGGAGGTGGTGAGTGATTTCCTTTGCATCACTTGCGGTGGGTTGGTTTGTTTGTTTGTTCGTTCCTTTTTCCCTTCACTTATTAAAGTCTCTTTATTGACCCATGAGTTTGGGGTTTTTTTTCTCACTTTTGCTCTTCCAGTTGCCTTCCCTTTTCTGCTGGGGGGAAGTGAGCAAGCAGCTGGTGTGCGCCTAATTGCTGGCTGGAGCCAACCTACTACAGGCATGAAGCTTGAAATTTACTCTAAGTTCCATCTTACAGACTGGGAATTAAAAGTAGACCATTTCAAAGAAGTTTTCTTGAAACCATTGAAAGCTAGGACTGAAAGAATTTTCCTATACATGTACTTTGTATCAAAATCTGGTTTATTTCAAGGTAAAGTGTGAATGATTAATTCTTAAGAGAAACTTATATCCTTTATAAAACTTTACTGAAGCTTTATGTTTTTGTTCTATTTAACACATACCAAATCTCTAGAAGAGTGAATGCTGGCAGCTCTAACCAGAAAAAAAAATCATGACGCAGTCACTATGTCATTCTATCATCATATTTTGGCTTTGAGATATTTTCTGTGGTTTGTTCATTTTCAGATCTTCAAATTCCTCCCACACCTCAGAAATTTTTTTATTTTAAGGTGATGCTGCATGCTCAGGATTCATTTCCAGCCTAAGAGAAAGGTGCAAGCAAATGCTGAAGTTTTGGCAACTGATACGGAGAGACTTACTATGGCAGAAACTACGGGCTGAAATCTAGTCAGATTCTTGGAAAAGGGATAAATTCAATATGTTTGAATCTCGTACTTTTTCCAGTAACAGGGAAAGGGATACTATAACTGTTACTGTAAAACCTAGTAGTATGATTCAGAAGTAGAAAATGCAGCTCCAGCTCTATGTGATAAGTTTATCACCAGCTCCATCAGAAGGTATGAGAAAGAACTCTAGGAGTTTTATTTTGCACATGTGTTTGTGAAAAGGATAGGAGAGGGGAAAGAGGAAACTAGGTTCAAATAAAAACAGTCTTATTTTGAGATTTCTGCAATAGTTTTATAGAACTGACTGAGCCTGGAAAAAGATAGCAGTGAACAAGATTCCTGTTAGCTTCAAAGTAGCCTTTTTAAAGAATTTTTATTAAATTTCCTAGCTTTATCAGTTTATTAGCAAGGGATACTCAGCAATGAAATCAGCAGAGGAATATTTGAAGCAATATAAGATATGGAGAACGGTATTCTTCCTTTGGTTTATTCACTGCTATGAGCTGTGTACTGATTCATACCATCTCAGGATCTGACTCTCACTTCATTATGATCACTTGTTCGCCTAGTACAGTACACAGAAACAACACTGAAGGGAAAAATAATCTCCCTGAGTTCACAGGACACCATAAAACACAATATGCATCAGAGAGTACCTGGGATAGTGTTTTGCCTCCTGTACCTGCTCTACTGCCCACACCTGTTAAATCTATGCTGAAAATTGGAGGCAGAGAGTAGGCTAGGACATATCCAGGAAAGAGAGAAGAGGGAGTGGTTGTTTTGGGATTCTCCTCAACTGGCAGAACTTTTCTTTCACCACAATAAATTAAACCTTGGCTCCCTACAGTGAGGTTGGGAAAAAGGATCAGAGAGCTGTGAACCACTTTGCCACCTTCTCTCTTTGCTCTGCATAGCCTGGCAGCAGAAAGTTTAGTCTTTAATGCTAAGTCTGCAGCTGAAAGTTGAAAAGGTCTGAGTACTGAGGTACGAGTCTATTGGTTTTGATAAATTTCTGTCTTCTGCTTTACCTCCCCTATACATGAAGATAAGATTATAATGAAGATTCCGTGAAGTTAGAGGTCACTGTAGGCATTTCCCAGGAGGAACAGAAGAAGGAAAAAGTTTTTATACTGTACTGAAGTTGCAGCTTACATTTCATCAGGTTCATTCAGCAGGTTCTACAGGCAGCAGTTGCGTATTACCTAAGTAGAGGACTTTAACAATAAGAAAGTTCACAGTGTTTTCCTTTACCTGCTGTTTTAGGCTCATTGCAGACAAGAGCAACTGCCTCTGTATTGTATTCTCTCATTTTCAAAGTACTCTTTACACAATAGGAACCTGAAACTTTTAAAAATCTCTTTCAATATAGTAAGAATTTGAAGCAATGAAGCATTTAAAAATGAAACCTCGAACACTGTTCTCTAGTAAATAGTGAATCCTTTACAATCAATTTACAATGAAATTTGGGAGTACATTAGCCTAGATTTTATTACAGATCAATATAAATATGTATTTTTTTAAATGAGAAGTTTAGAAATAGAGCGAAGTCAAAGAAAAGTAAGGAAATTGTCAAATACAACAGAGGCTATTCAGAAACCTTTTTACTAGCATATGAGCATTCCTCTTTTGATTTTTGCTTGGCAGAAGGGAGAATTCTGCATTTTCCTTTTGCATACTTATGGCATTCAAACAGACTAGTTCTCGAGTTTACTAACACAGATTCTTCCAAAGGAACTGCATCTTGGGAGATGAGTTCCTTTGCTATATATGGAAGAAGCCATGCTCCTTTTCTCTGGAAAAAGTCAAGCGTTATGTCCTACCAGAAGAGAAAGAGCAATTTCAGTGCAATCCAGTTTGGGGATATTGTTTCAGTGATGATCAAGTGGGTCAAACCCATTGGGTTTGATCTGCCCTTTAGAAATCTGATGTTTCTTCATTCTCGACTGTTCAATATGCCTACTGCCACTTGGCTTGATCCTCAGAACATTTCCTCATGTACGTTTCCTAGGTCTCAATATAACATTATTTTTCACAAAGGTAAAAAATGATCTTGTTCACTTTGTAAAATTGTGCAAATAAAAGGAATGTTTGAATTGTTATTCTAGGTGCCTAAATTGATGATTTTGGAGACATAGTGTGTAATGCAAGTGTCCAAAATACAAGCTAAGCACAATTTACATATCTAAATAGGCTGGCCAGAAAGGCTAAAGGGTTAGCTTTCTACCACAAATACCAGCTGGGATGCCTCAAGTCCACATGCCAGGAGGTATCACTATTTCAGCTGAGCCAACCATCGTGCAGGCCTATTTCCTATTAAATACCTATGGTTTCATTTCCACATTTTTTAAGTCTCCAAAGGGTCCTGAACATGTTTGATATGCACCAGAAAGTTGAGTTCAGTGTTCAAGTTTAGCTACCTTTTCTCAGAAACTCAGACAAGAGGGTGAATACTGTTTTGAAGGACAGCTTAGAAAGCCTAAATTCAGTTTCCTTGTTGCCCTGGGATAATACAAGCATGATATTTATTTTTTATTTTGTATTTTCCTGCAGAGTGTTTTTGCTAGCTGGCAGCCAAATTGCCCCAGTTGGGTAATTCTTCATCATCGTGTTGAACCTGTGCTACTTGCAGAACTTAGTATGAGAGTTATAGAGCAAAAGGGAACACAACTGGAAGAAAACTTCAGCTTGGAGATCAAGCAGTCTTTTCAGTTTTTCTGCAGTCCTGTTCCCCAGTGTTAGTGGCTGTGTTGTGGTCTGTGCTATACAGCCCAGCCAATGGTGACAGAAGGGCTCGGGTGGTAACAGAGGACTTCTCATTCCAGAGTGCTGGAATGGTCCAGCGCAGAGACCCCCCTAGCAGGAGCCAGGGAGATTCCTTACCCTTTCCCCAGCATTCGGCTTGTGCCTGAGGGAAAGCAGAGCCATGTAGTCATGAGGGATACCAATCTGTGATTGCGTAGACCAGAATCCAGAGCACGTTTCCTGTTAGGCTGGTGTACAGCACGTTAGGATAATTCAAGAGTGCTGGAGGTGGGCGAGTTTGCCACAGCTATGGAGTAATGGTGAAAAAGAGAGTAAAAAGTTATGTTTTCTAGTAAAAGAAAAATAATATTTATTAAAAAGTGCAGTGCCAAGATAGTGAGAGAATTATGTGTATAGTTTCTGGATATTTGAAAACAAATGCACAAAATTCAGTGCTATAGGGCATATCATTAATTAACTCTCTAAAATTACCTTCCTAGTTTGTATATTACATTATTCTTTATTTCTTTTGATGGTTGGGTATCATTATATACAAGATTGTGAAAGTGCTATATCAAGTTCCATAGTAACAGCAGGCTCTCTGGGAATTCTGTATTTGCAAACCAAAAGAATTGCAGGTTACAAAGATGTAGTTTATTATTACAAATTAGCCCTTAATTTGCTACAGCTTTGATAATTTCACAACAACAACGTTATTTTCTGGTTAATTTTAAATTTGATCTTTGTAATCTTAGGGAGAAAACTATGCAAATTTTGTCTAGAAACCACAATATAGAGTATAGCTTGGCTTTTTTGCTTCTCTTCAGTAGGATTTTTGGTTTTGATCTCAGCTGGACTACGAGTTGTTTGAGACTTTGCATGCAAAACTACATTTTTACCAGTGTCTCCTAGAAATTGAACAACATGCATATTTTTGAAAGGCCTCACTAATCTCACACAAAATCATTGTAAATCACTTGTGATTCAGTGAGCTTCTTCACTGTCATGAATACAAAAGGAAAGTCCCTGGTGTACTGAGATAGCCACCTGTCATGCCAAATAGCTTTGTTTCACTCTTCCCCCACCTTTTGTTCAATTTAATTCCTTTGTTTCTCTTTAAAATTTCAAATACTTTGTTTTTTAAAAGAGTAGGAACTCCCTTACTGTGTACAATACGTAGCAAAATGGTATCTTAATTTCCTGGCCTTGGTACAGTGACAGTAAGAATAACAAATCATTTGTTAATAACATAAAAAAATCTATACTAATAGTCATTGCATTATTTGTAGGTTTCGTTAATGAAATACAGGTCAAAACAACCCCTAGTCCTACCTTGTTATGTTGAAGACATACCTACCTCTTTGTGTTTCCTGCATAAGACACTTGTACATGAATAGAAGCAGCTATGTGGAAAACATGTTCTTTAAAATGACCGAATGTGAACTCTGCAGAAAAAAGAAAATAAAAAAATCAAGAAACATAAAATCACTTTCACTGCCTCTAAGGTCTTTATGAAATATTGTGCACAAAGATTATTAAACTGATGTCAATAGCAGGTATAGCCTTGGGGTCATTCTAATTGACCAAGGACAGCTTTCACATTAGAGATTTTAAAATATGAAGTTCATTAATGTTTGCCTTCAGAGTCTGTGTATGAGACACCATAGATGCTAATGTGGAAGCACAGGGAGGATGAATATGTTCACACATTCTTGTCTTTGGCTACAATCTAACAGTCTTGTTTCTCTCAATGCACCAGTATAACAATACGCAGTCATAGTGAGGTTACTGGACCAGAATCCTCATATGACTGTTATTAGTAGAATAAGAATTATGACCCATTACTTTTAAATCCTGGACTTTTTCAAGATTTGAGTTAGATTTAATCATTAGATTAGTCTTGTAGATTGTAATAATCCTCTGCCTCTATTCAGTTTGGGGTGATATTCAACATACTGTGGAGGTTCTTTACTAGAAGTTGAGGTTGCAGGAGAGTTCAGCATCAAACTGTCATTTTGCTGCAGAATCAGGGTGTTCCCTTATGAATTAGTAGGAACAGAAAAACAAACTTGTGCATATTATGCTGTCAGTTCTGCACAGAATTTTCTGGAGGAGGTAGCACAGTTCTGTGGTACTACTGTGTTGGTGGTTGGTTTGTTTGTTTCTTTTACTGTAGTAAGAAAGATTATTGCCTTATTCAGAGCATGTATAAGAAAACATATCTCTTCTAAGTATAGATAGAAGCTGAGGATTTCAGGTAGATCACAGTCCTGTGCAACTGGAAAGGGAGAGAATGCTGTCTGTCCAGGCTGTCAGGCAGAGAATTGAGCCAGAGAGATTTCACTCTCAGCACTTGATTCATTTTGTGAAAATAAAAGGGCTGCAGAGGTGTGTATGAACAGATCTTCAGATTTTCTTTTGACTTGTCTCTCAGTTTCTGTGATAATGAAAAGCTCTGTGAAACTGTTTTGATTTTGGCAGACTGTGAGCCATATTCCTTATTTGTCCTCCAGTCCTGCTTAGCACAAGAGGTTCTATTGCTCCTGTGCGTGAAAAGGAGAGGTCATGTTTGGTCCTTAAAGTCATTGGTGAAGAATAACAGAATAGATTGGAGAAGCTAGAGAGTGGAAGAAGAATGCAACGTACCAGAACCATGTTATTTCTGGGTTTTAAATGAGAACTAAATGAATCGGATATCCTGCCAGCATACAGTGAAGACATAGGTTCCTAGGGGAAAAAATGTAAAGCCAGGCTTTCTTCTCTATGGAAGGACATATGCCTATGAAAAGTGAGGACCAGAAGCTGTTCAAAGAAGTTCATGTAGTCAAAAACTCTCTAAACTTTATCTTTGGCTTCTATTTGACATTAGGGACAATGCTGCATGTTCCTTTCACTATCTTGTTATTCAGTCAGTCCAACTGACTCATACATTCATTAACCTCTCTGAAGGAACTGTTGCTATAGACATGGCTGCCTCCCATCTACAGGGTGAGAGAAAGAGAGATTGCCCATCATAAGATTAGGGCTGAAACCAAATGACAAAAAAAGGATCAGCTTCAGCAATTCAACTGGGGATGCACTTTGGGTAATTCAGGTAGAACTGTCTGGTATGTTAAAACAGGTCTCCAAAAGTTTAGATCCTACCCCTGTCATGAAATCTCAGCTAAACAGGGGCAGACAGCTTTATTGAAATAAGAAATGGTTAACATATTCAACTGAATTTACTTGGGAAATTGTAGAACCTTGTCAAGTTCTGGCTTCTCTTCACAAGTTCAATTATAAATAAATACATGCTGTATAAGATAAGATGCATCACTAAAATTATGATATTTCCATAGTAATTTTACTCAAAACTTGTGAAGTTTTAAGAATCAAAATTGATAACTGAAACTATTCTCTTTTTCTTTTTCTTTTTCTTTTTTTTTTTCCTAAGTCCTCCCTTTTAAGAATAAAATTATGGCTAAAATTTCATTATATTTACTAACACTTTATTTTTTTTAAACTGTGATAGAATCTTTTTGCTTTTCAGAAAATCTCTGGAGAAAAGGGAAAGAACAAATTAGACTAAACAAAAGTTGAGAAGAGAGAATATATTTAACATTGTGTATTGGTTAAAAAAACAGGAAAAAATAATAACTAATAATGTTCTGAATTGAAAACTAGCTCTGAGTCTCATTAAAACCTTAACTGCTTTAGGCTTTC
The DNA here is from genome assembly GCF_034638445.1 of Ciconia boyciana. Lineage (NCBI taxonomy): Eukaryota > Metazoa > Chordata > Aves > Ciconiiformes > Ciconiidae > Ciconia > Ciconia boyciana. The sequence goes on from NC_132939.1 coordinate 7,760,607, forward strand.
CCTTCTCTCACCTGCCACCCACTGATGACCTATGAGTCACCAACTATTCGAGCTTCATCTGAAATCTTTATTAAATTATTTTAAACCCTAAAGCCCTATGTGATAAGAAAAACAACAGATCAGCTTTTATACTTTCAAATTATAAGATTATCTGTAGATAACAGAAATCATAGTTTTCCACGCACATATCTACATGTATATATGTATTAACACCTACAATATTCATAATTGTATAGTTTTGAAGCTCGTAAATAGAGTAAATTATGAAAAATCATGATGTCTTAGCTCATTACAGTTCACTGTTCATAAACCAACCCTTTCAGAAACTAACTAGAGGACTTTCAGATTTACTCAGAGTATCAGCCTCCGGGTAGCAAACAAAATGTTAATCAGGAAATATGTTTCTTCCCCAATTTTTTTCTTGCTGGTAAGTACAACTCAAAATGGCTATTGATTTAAAATTATTTTTATTCAATAACATAGAATAATACTAAAGGCACTGTTTCATCAGTGTTTGTCTCTGTTAACAAGAGCTTGGCCTTAGTCATTGCCTAAATGCTTCTCAACAATTACATGTGCATGTACCTACCTGCTGTTTGTCTCACCAAGGCACAGATAACATCTCTGAATAATTGCAAGGTCATTGAAACTGAAAGTCTTTTATTGACCTGATGCAACTACTCAGTGAAGGCAACTGGACCTATGTGTGTCAAATGGTGGGTGAGGTTCCTATCCATTATACTATCAGAAAAATTAGAGATTGATCATTGTAATGCTTGTTCATTACATTGTCATGCATTACAATAATTACAAATCATTGTAATGCTGCTTGGTTTCTGTTGTGTATCCTGAAGAGTAGTCATTGTGAGTGCTAAGGAGAGGTTTTGCAGGTGTAGATTCTGTAGTGTGAAGAAATCGCTGTTAGTTACACCACATCTCAAGGGGGACATATGTAAGTCCACACCCCTTCACACGTACCCTTCAAATGTACTCTGCACAACAGGATTTTCTACTGGATGGCTTAAGTGCCTCCTCATTCAGCATTTAAGATTTTATTAATTTTGCTAGCATTGTTAATTATTCTTGTGTATTGTATAGGAAGCTAAGTAATGTAGCTATTAATTAGGTATAATTTCGTTACCCTACCATGTAGCAAGGTATCTAAAAGGTAAAGGCTGCAATATTCAACTCCTTGAAGTTGCCCTATGAGTTTGTGATGGAACACAAAACACATCCAGGCCTCCAGAGTACTGTTCAGTCATTTAACCTTTTGGCCAACCTTTGCCGCCTTCCCCTAGAATACAGGCTAGTATAAGTGCAAATCAAAACTCTTTCCCCAAATTCACAGGATGAAGGAGCAATACTTGAAATGAACAAAGGACCTGATGAGTTGCAGCAAATAGTCAAAATAACGATAGCAAAGTGGCTCACACTTTACGGTGTGCACAAATAGAGTCATGTGAGGCAGAGAATTACATAGGGCTTAGGCTTCTCTACAATGAAGCACTTGCTTAAGTTCATGCGTATGAATAATCTTACAGAAATTATTTCAGATTTGTTAAGTTTCATTTAAGCATGTGACTAATAACTCTCCTAGGTCAGGACATTAATCATGTCTGAATGTCTTCATCAATAGGTAAGATGATCATTCAGAGATGGTCATTTTGTGAATATGTTTTTATAACACCTTTAAAATACAGATCTATGTCACTGATGACTCATATGATGGAAAGAGCAGTTGAAAAGATCAGTGCTAGTACCAAAATATAACCTTTTTGCTGCATGAACTAGACACACTGGCATACCAGTATAACTTCTTCCTCTTGCTTAGTCTGAAATGGGATTCTGTCATGATACGCACTTTTTTTTCTTTCTTTTATCTTTTTTTTTTTTTTTGACAATTAAGTGGAACCAAAAGTGATTCAGCTTTGCTTTTTAAGATAACTTTTACTTACGATAAATCTCCACTCTGGTCAGCTGTTAAGGCTGCTTTCAGTATGTTGATTAACAGGGAATCAAGTCCACCCATTGTGACTTTTTTCTCTTTTGTGCTTCTTTTCCTACCTATTTTCCTCTCCTCTTCATACAGTTAAGTACTTCCTCTTTATTTCTTAGTTCTTTTTGTGTTAACTTCCATTTTATACTCCATCCTGGTTTTGTTTCCTATTAATGTATATAGACATTTTGCCATGTGTCTCTCCTTTTTTTTCTCCCCACTTGGCCTATCTTCTCCTTGGCTCTTGCAGAATTGAAAATATATCACCTCCATATCTAGAAATCCTCAGAGACCTCATGCTTATGTCTGGGTCCATTACAGAGTGTCTGTTCCAAACCTATTTTGCATTTTATCATGTTTCCTTGTTATGCTAAAAGCTAAAAATCCCAAAATGTGTCTCTCGTAATAACATTTTCATGGAATCCCCAATCTTAGGACTAGTTGGTTTGATAAAGCTTGATATAAAAAAAAAAATAAATCACAGAACTGCCTCATCTGTAAAGCTACAGACATTTTCATAAAAAGAAGAGATTTAGGTTTTATATATCTATATCAGAGAAATATCTTTTAAGAGAGTGATTATATATCTGCTTTAACAACCTATGTGGAAAAAAAAAGTAGACTTCACTGTAGATATACAATTATAAATAATTAGAACACAGTGAATAATGGCTGCAGCCTGGTGCTGAATCATGGACCTCTCTTTCCTTGAGGTAGATCACCAAAACATATAGTGTTTTAAAATTAATTATTTGCAAAGGTCAACAAAATAATTTATGGGACATTTTACGCAGATCAAAGAACTTTTGGTCCTTTTCTAAAGTTGTAATAATGTAGATCATCTCAACTGCTGACCTTCAAAAGACCATATTTGACGTCACCAAGTTCTACTGAAATGACTGCCTGCTCATTATGTTCATAGCACAAAGAATTTTCTAATCCTCACACCTAAGCAGATTACATTGTTGTCTAGTAGATGCTGCCCTTTACTTTTTATAAGCACTTTGTCAAACACTAAGTATTATTGGGGTAGAAACATCTTTTACTGTTCTTCTGAAAGTCTACTATAACTTCTCCTTATGAAGTAATAGAGGGGATGAAAAAAGAAAAAACCTACAGGATTTCTTGAGTAAACATGTAGAGGAAGGAAGGGGGTGCTGTTCTTCCCATGGAACGATGAGCATGCAGATGAATGACCAAAACTGAAGAGCTGTAGTTTCCTGCCTTTCTTTGTTCCTGGAAGAAAGTAACCTGCCACTGATCTATTTGCACTGTGCCTTTTTTTTTTTGACAGCCTCTATTTTCAATCTCTGTGGCTGAGACACGATTTGAAAAATTAATGCTCTTTAATCCTATCTCTCCTATTCTTGTTCTCTAGCGCTTCACAGTATCAGAGAAACTCCTGTGTTCCTTAGTTCGAAATCTAGCTCAGTTACCTAAGAGTGACCCTTTGGCTTTTATTGTTTTCCCAGGACTCTTTAACAAATTTAAATCTTATTCTGCAAAGCTCTTTCATTTAGGCTGAGCTTATTCCAATTTAAATAACTCATGGATGCACAAGTCCTAATAAACATAATTGGAGATGGGGGAAGTTCTGGATTCATTTTGGCCTAGTGTAACGTGCTTTGTAAGATAGCACATTATCCATGTTGAAATTATCTATACAGCTATTTAGATATAAAAATAACAAAACAAATGGGTCTAGAGTGATAAATCTGTCTTGTGCTTGTCAGTCAAGCTAGCTATACTTGTCTGTCTTCCAAGAAAAAAAACCTTTAAAAGCAACACATCTTTTAAAATAACGAGAACTGGTACAGTACTTAAATTCACGCAGTCTATCTGAACGACAAGTAATGCAACATTTCCTTAACTATAGTAAAGCTAAACTAGAGACAACCCACAGATATGGGCAGTTGGTGAGTGGGTAGCACTCCAGTACAGTCATGCCTGAGGAGTAATTGCACTGTAATTAGTATTTTTTGCTTTCGCTCTCACTTACCCAGCTTCCAGCAAATGGATACTCTTCTCCCCCCACACACTCCTCTTACCTGACATGGACTGGGGGAGTGCAGACAACGGAGAGAAATTCTAAAATGCTTCAAAGAAAATTAAACTCTTCTCTCAGTGTTTTTAACAGGAAGACATACCTGTTTTGTTGTTGTAAAGATGAGCTGTCCCAGTGTGAAGCCTTTATTGTCGAAAATGTACAATGCTGCACCAAGTTCTCTCCAGTCTTCTCCTTCAGTTTACTTTTATCCCACAGTAATTGCCTCCTTACTTCTCAGTAACTTTGTACTAAAGGACAGTGAAAAGAGATGGTCCTGCTATATGAGTTAGTGAACAATCTCAGGTCCTTCTCGTATGTATATTGGGGGCTTTAGTTTCCAAAACAGATTACGTTTTTTTCTGAAAACATCCTACTCACCAGCCCCTAGGGTCACGTTCACAGTCTTACTCAACTGTTACACAGTAGGTAGGAAGAATCATGTGGAACACATTTGACTTTTATGTGGAAAGGCTTCTCATAGTGGCCAGGGAACACTGTAAAACTTCTAGGTTTGAATCTGTTTTGAAGCCTTCAACATTTTGCCTTGAACTCTCCATAAAAGTAATTTTTTCACCCACAGATCTCTCCATTCTGCCGTCACATCAATGAATCTGTCTGGCTGATATTTTGCAGGGGAAGAGTCCGGGGGAAACTCTGTGTTCTTCTGGCTTTATTATGGCCTGCTCTTCAAGGATCTGAAAACAAAATTTATATCCTATGTTAGTTATCCTAAAGTTGTGGAAGTCACTATTCTGAACTTAGACTAGATTTAGTTTTGCTCACCTCTCCAAATTTTAGACTGAATCTATATACAAAACCAGTTACCTTTGATAGTAAGTCTGATTTGACTTTTTTGTGTTTGTAACACAGCCAACTTTGTTCACTTTTAGGTGCAGACCAGGAATTTCCCAACATTTAAATATGCACCTATGCCTTCTGTATTAGAGGTGCTTTCACCGGCACCCTTGCAGAAAATGAGAGTGGCAGTCAAGGCCATCTGTTAAGCACTGCTATTTTGTATGTCTGTACAAATATTTTATGGGATCAGAGTTTGCAATGCACAGATTAATTAAAGCACTACAAAAAAGTCAATAGTATAGATTGACGCTAACCAGGGAAAATGTCAGCTGCTTATTGAATGAAACAATGCAGTTAGGCTAGCAATTGCAGAGGCTGTATAACTAGAGTAAAATAAATAGCATGCTACAGAAAATACAGCCAGCCTTACTTTAATGCAGTAGTAAGCATTAGAGGTGTTAAGAGTAGTGTTGCCCCCAAGGCATATACATGCAGTACTGTGTCTTTTAGCAAAAATTGGCAACGTTGTGAAGAGCATTACAGAAAGCAGACAGGACTGTTATTCTGGGTTTTGCCTATGCAAAATGGAATCCTAGTGAAATCTACTTTGTGACATCTAGAAATTTAGAAAAATACATATATTTTATATATATATAAAATAAATCTGGCCAAACATAAAACTGCAGCAAGGGTGATAAAAAATTGCATCCTGAATATTTCTCTGCCTAAGTTAGTAAGACATTGGTTGAAGAAATAGAAAAGCAGACAAATCCATGGGGGAAATTGTGAATAGACCAAAGACCTTACCCGGATATGTTATATTTCAGAACTATCAGTCAAGTTTTCTAGGGAACACCATGGTACCAAATATGTCCACAATCAGTGTGATATGACACACAAATGCAACCTTTCCTAGCAACTGAGCTGTTATTGCTGTAGATAGTGGTTCAAAATCCAGTATGTGTACATATTTTTGAAGACAATAAAAAACCAAATATGTTCTCCCCCTCCAACTCTTCAAAAGACAAATACAGAACTACTGTAAAACTTAAGACACAAAGATGCAAAATAAATCAGTGTATTATGTGGTTTTATTTGACATGAGATACTGCTTGCTGCTGGGAATATTGTTTGACAAAGGATTGATTATAGAAGAAATTAAAGATACAACTTGAAAACTAATGAGATCTTTAAAAGTCATCCTTCGTTTAATTAAGAAATGGAAGGGTGAAGATTATTTCAGTACCCATGAAGCAGAGAAGTAAAAATACCTATAGTGTGATTAAAAAATATATCTCTAACAGTCCCGATATGATCACTAGATTATTAGATTTCTATTAGATTGTGTCTATTAGATTTCTCTGAAGTATTCAGTGCTGGCAAACTCTGATCCTGTTGGTTTCAGGAACACTGTGAAGCCAATACTCTGTTCTTTAGAAATGTATGCCTACAAATTTTATCCATGCAAGTTTGTCCTGTTGTTAGGGAAGCTTACACTTTATCTCAAGATCTCATGATAGTAGGAGAGTTCTTGACTCTAGCCAGTTTGTAAATATTTTGCAGCAAAACCACTGCTGCCACCAACAAAAAAGCCTCCACTTGTGCTATAGTGACTTGTTATTTTTATTACTATCTAAATCTGAAATAGTTGTCAAGAATGGATTTTCTTTTTTAAGAGTTTTGTTGAAGTTCTGTGTTGAATTTTTTTAAAAATTTCAAATTTACAGCAATCATTTGCAAATTTCTAAGTATTATGGTTATGGTTTCAAAGTACCACTCATAATATATTACTCTCTTGTGTACAACAAACATGTTAAGTGTCACAGCTTTAAATGGTAATTTTCAAAAGCAGTAGCTGTCTCCTATTATCATGTGTCCCAACAAATAAGTGTGTATATACAAAGTATGCCAGTTCATTGTTACATGTTAAAATATTAAAGTTCTGTCATGCTGCAGTATGCTTTCAAAGTTGTAGTAGATGCAGCAGTAGCAAGCTCTAATCTATGAAAACCATAGAATAAATATATTTTTACAGTTTTAGTTTGACAACTGTTTTTAGTCTTCCAAGAAGCAGCAACAGGAAAAGCAAAATTTAAATATATATTAAATTTAATATTTAAGTCTTAGTACTTGCACCAGTATAAAGCAAAATGGTTGCAGGCATGCTTCTATTACTAGGAGCAAACTAACAAGTTGAAAACTTGTTGAAAAGTTAATCTCTGAATTACAGTTTGCTTTGTGCTTCATTTTAAATAATGGTGTTAAACTTGGTAGGATTATGTAACATAAGGTACAAAAAAATATCATCAGGTCTAATGAATGGAGCAAGACAAATTCAAATAACATACACAAGGATTTAATTATAAAGTTGGTTAATGAATGGAAGTAGCTATCAAGATATCAGTCCTCTATTTTTTATAAGACTAGGTGATTTTCTGTGTGTGTATGTGTGTGTCAGCCTAGCGGACCATTGGTGAAAAGGTCATAATACTTCATAGTCAGGTAATGATGATATGTTAAGAGTCTCTGATGTTGACTTCTGTATTGCTTGTTGAAGTTGACTTGTGTATTATTGTATATTTACACATCTAGAGTGAACTCTTACACTCCATACAGATCTGTATTTGACAGCAGAGGTTTCAGGAGAGGCATCATTGCACCTCCTAGATTTGTGGAAATGCAGGCTGCAAGATTATTTTTCAGCTTTCTGTGGCTTTTAAATAACAAGACATTCCTGAGACAGCCTATTAACTGCAGCAATTGAATGTCTTTGAGAATTGTAGGGTAGCTTATTCTTCCTTTGAGAAGGGACTACTCAACAAACAAGAGCAATAATGTGTGATTAATCATGAAATATGTTGTTTCTGAGCCCCATTGTATCTGTTGCGTACATGAGTCTCTTGATTTGTTAGAGTTCAGGAGATGCATGGAGAACTGATCAGCTTTGGGTAGATGGTTCTGACGCGCTGGGCTTCCTCCATTTCTTTCCCTCAGATAAACCCATCTAAATTAGTATTGGCTTTTTAAAGGTCATAAAATGTAAAGGATATTGAGTCCAACATGCTAGCTCTGACACAGATGAGGAACAAATTCATGTTTTTCTGCATTTTATTGGTCTCTCAGCATCATATCATTTAGCTTTCAGTCTTTCTACCACATAAGGAACTCCTCATTCTATACTACATGTCTAAATTTCCTATAAAGTGTACTGAGAAAGTAAATATTGAAGAATGGGATTCACAGAAGTTCATAAATTTAATACACAACTTCCCAAACTCATCTGTGGGGAACAGAAAAATGGAGCGGGCTAGACGTCTAGCTCTGGATGACAAAGAAACAACCATTTCTCCATGAATTCTCATGTAGTTGAGGCGACCAAGCCACATGACTTGCCTCTCAACTATAGATACTCGTATTCCCACCTCACTGAAACTAATAGTTCAGTGAAGAAGGTGCCTAGCCAGGAGGTAGAATAATTTCCATGTATTTGAAAGCAGCCAAGTACCTTGCTCCAGTTGGAGAAAGTTATGAGTCCTGATTCCTATACTATTTTGATTTCCAAGATAATGCCCTAAGGATTTAGGATTTAGTCTGTCTTCTAGCCTCCTTTGAAGCTTTTCCACTTTGAATAAATAACAAGCAATACACTGGAGAAAGGACCTACATCTGACTGTCGTCTTATTCTAGGTGAGTGCTTCAGCACAGGACTTGTAGAGTCAATCATTCATTCTTCTGGTAGGACTAGAGCAAAAGGACAGGAACACGTGAGCAACATAAGGTCAATGCACAGGGAGACAGAACTTTAATGCAGACATACTCAAATTAAATGCAAGGAAGCTAGCTAGCTTGCTGGGGTGCAGGTTGCAGTCTCGTTGCAGTAGCCAAGGTTTCTGCTCAGGCTAATATTTTCAGTTAATTAGCAGGGTGAGCATCTTCCACAAAACACTCTCTAAAACTAACTCACTTCATTGGAGAGATGATGATCACTTACTTCAAAAGCTGAGCCTTTCATAATCAGTCTAGGAAGCCAAATTGCACACAACCCAATGGTCCTTTGAGAGACTGTCTGGGTACCCTGGAAGAGCCCAGAACTGGTGAGCTGTGGACATTTTGATGTCTTATTAAACTAATAACCTGATGTCTAAATTGACCCAGAATTTACTTATGAGGTGAAAACCACACTTGTTGTATCACTTGCCACCAAACTAAGAGCAATTATATTAATCAGATTTAATAAAAACTTGTAATCAGTGAGCAGCAATCAGTTGACACCAAAAATTGAGACTTGGTGTTTGAGTGACTCATACAGTAACTTTAGCATTTTGCTCTGTGCTTTAGGAACTAATGACATAATCATATATAATTATTTTAAATATTTTATAAACTGCAGTGAATTTCCTAATGCTGTTTGCTAATTATGCAATATAATTTTAGGAAAATTTCATGGATGTTGTAGTATAGCTAGGATGAGTCATTTGTCACCACAAGATTGTAGAGAAATCCTCACTCCTATAAATAGAGCCATAGGAATTATGTATACACTGTCTTTTTATTTAGTGAGTTTTTTAAATACCTGTATCTCTAGTTACTATTGCTGTTTTGATATATAATAGTATAAATGTTACTTTACCTGAATACTAAACAGTACTGGCAGCAGTTAGAAACGTCATGCTTGAGCTACAGCAGAACAATGAGCCTTCTAAAATATTATGGCTAGATTATTTTAGGAATGTATCTAAAGCACCACTCCTAGGCATTATAGAAGCATAGAATGAAAGAGTTCACCATCTAAATAGACTAGATCAAAGAATAGGGAATGAAAAAATGTGTGAAGAGATTGGAAATTTTTATGCAGAATGTCAATGGTAGTACTGAGAATAGAATTCTTAGAATCTTTATACTATTATTAAATACTACTACTAATAATTATAGTACTGACTGAGAGCTTTGGTTAGGATTAAATTATCATTGAGTACAAGATCAGCAGACAGAAAAGACTTTCTGAAATTATTCTGAATATTTTCTATCTCTAATGTAAGACAGATTATTATGACAAGCTATAGATGAAGCAATATGGGAAAAGCTGTGAAAACAGGAGGTAGACTTATCATCTTGGCTACATCTTATTAACATGCTTCATTCTATACAAGAAGTAAAATAAAGTGCCCGTTCAGAATGTTTTCATTCTACACTAATAGGAAATACCTGTCAAACACCTGCCTAAATCTGTGCTCTTATATTAATCTTCAGACACCTGAATAACAACCTTGTTCTTGAAAGTGCTGAGCTTTCCATTACAGCCAGTGATACCTGTGATCCAAAATAAAAGTAATTTGCTGCTTTTTTGTAGAAATATAGCCATAAGCTTTAATTAAAAATAAAATTTAAAAAAAGACATCTATGATATTGCCTTTAAACAATCTTGAGCGCTGATTGGACTTGGAAGGTATGAAACAAAAACCCTAATAAATCCCTAAGTGCCTGAACCCACACATTGAGTGAAGTGATATACTTTACATCATGTGAACATATCCTGGTCAACCAGGGAGAAAGTGCCTCTTCACAGAGTGTTATCTTCCCCCACAGACTATTCCTCTCTCTCTCTGTCTGTCTTAGTCTAGACAGAAACTATGTTCCCTAGGGCATCTCGTGAAAAGCGGATGACATTTTTTTAATACATAAGTGTCTATGGAAAAGATGGGCATTTTCTTTGCACATAACTTGCATTTCTGTGGTGTGGCCAAAGCAGTAAATGAGAGAGGCCCCAGTGAGTTCTGAAGAACTTACAGGGAGATAGATATTGCTGGCATCTGGATGTGGCATGAGGACATCGTTGTACGGACAGTAGAATGAGGTACGGTGAAATATCTGTTTCAGACCTGCCTCTATCTAGATGGCAGCAGTCTCCAAGACTTGGCATTCCCATTTCATGTACAATTTCCTAAAGGATTGTTCTGATACTTGGCCATAGAAAAGGACTTTTAAGCAGGTCTTCCTGCTGAGGTGTTCAACCATGTCCTCATGTGTTTCTGCAGCAAGACAGCATGCACAGCCCATGAATTGGACTTGTAGGCTATTATTGCAGGTACTCTGGTAAGATTTTATAGACACAGTAGTTAAAGTGGAAAAGGCTCTTCAGGGTTATCAAAGGAGAAGTTGCAAAGAGTTTCAGTGCCTTCATCTAGAGCTTGAGCTAAATATCACAGCCCTTTCAGGCAGGTAATTGAAGTATAGAGAACTTTGACTCATCGTGCAGGTAGAGTATTTTGAGTTACTTCACAAGAAAAGAAGGATCAACCTGATTCTTCCTGACAGTTTAACAAATGAGTCATGCCATCTGTTTTTAATAGTAGTTCAGGTCTCCCCTAACTTTCTGTAGGTTAACTTCAGCAAAATATTTTCTAAGAAATTACAAATTATTATTCTACGTGCTCATGTGTCTACTAATTCTTTAGTTAATCTGTACTGAATAAATACCTGTATGCTAATCATCTGTTCATTAAACCATTACCATTGTTGTAGTCACTAGTTGGGACAGGACAACAAAGGAATTCCTTCTATAGTGTTAATTATGCAGGCAGGAATCTGAAGGAATATTCACAGAGCTACAGGTTTTCTGTTTTGCATAAAGAAATTAAAGGCATCAACATAATTAAGCATTTTCTAAGCACTACTGATAAGAAAAAAAGGAACTGGCTGGTGTGAAGTATGTTGTGTATAGATATTCTCATTTTCTTTCTAGTGTAACAATTTCTTCCTGTTTTACTTAGTGGCTTGCAAGTCTAACACTTGCAAGTCTACTGTTATATGTTGATAGCATGCTCTGAAATATGGATTTCTCATTTTTGTTTTTAGATGGTTGCTCAAGAAATGTATGAAATGAACAATTATGGTAAATAGTTTGAATAGAGTGAGGCCAGTACACTAAAAGATGTCAGGTACTAATCACTAAAATAGACTACTGAGACAGTAACACAAAAAAGAATCGGGAAATACTTTTGAAAATTGCTTAGTTTACAGGCAACAATTGCAAAGAAAAGGGGGAAGCAAATAGAGAATTTTATTCATATAACTTAGAAAATGCCCAAAGATGATAGGATGTAGTGGATAAGGCTTGGATTCAAGCAAAACTTCTTAAAAGAAAATGCAATAATGTAGCATATAAAAGCTCTTAAAAATATTTGTCACTAAGATCACTAAATAAACCAGTTATCTGCTACTTCTCAGATCAGCACACGTGTTCAAAAAAATTAGCAAATAACCTTTGACAAATTTGCAGATATTTCTAGCAAAAAGGACAACAGCAAAGAAGCAGTGAAGATGAAAAAGAGCAATGTACAAGTATATGAAAATATTCAAGATTCTAAGACACTTTCTTGAGACCCAAAATTCTAAACATAACTTTGACTTTATCGAGAGCTGAGACCATCAAGTGTTTCATAGAATTCGTCCTATGCAATGTTCAATATTTCAAATAAAAGACAGTCACACTGTAGCAATTACCTGCTGCACTGAGCTTATTATTTTTCCTGTAGAATGCATTCCTGTCCTTCACTATAGATAGTGTAGTCAAGAGAAAATAAGTTTTATAAGAAGCTGCACTGGGGGGAGGAGTGTGGGGGCCTATAACCACTGCTGCCCATCACGTGAATGTCCTGGAAATGGGCAGCAGCTGCATTGGACCCTGGTGTTCCATAGCCAGATGCTGCAATACTGCAGGAAATCCTTATAGAACCTGATGTTGCTTAATGAAGCGTTAGTTTTTATCTTGTTCTCTTTTCTGCCTTTCCTTCTCTCGGGGTGGGAAGATTACATTTCTGGGCAGCAGGGAGATCAGAAGCAGAGAATACTTCACGGTTCAGGTCAGGTAATGAGTTCAAGGGTTAATTGCAGAAGTTAGCGCACAGGAAGCTAGGGAGTCAAAGTACACTGCATCAGCTGTCCTACGTTACATCTACCGCCACGTGCTTTTGAGATACAGAGATACAATAAGGGAGCTTTGGCTGCTTTCAACAGTGATTCTGCTATTCAAAGGTAATTGGTGTGTACCTCCCCAAGCATAAATGAAAGCTGTTTGTCCCATCTAACCTTCTCTATAGCCAAGCACCATAAAGGGTCTGTTACTGAGAGGATGCCCAAAGCTCCGCAGTAGCGTAAGCAGGTTGCCCCAGTTTCCTTGGTCTGGGCCTATGCATGCCCCAGACTAGTGAAATGAAGAGCCTAGTAAATATGCTGTGTGTAATAATCATCTTGGTAATGGGTATATGGGATGATATTGCTTCAGCTGTCTCTATTAATTATTCATTTATTAGTGGTCTCATCAGGATGAGAGCTTCAGCTCTGAGGCTGGATATCTGGGAGAATCTCATTGTCTGTCTTTGGCCAGGAAATGCAACTGGACAGTAATTTACAGTGAAATAATGTAACCCCAGCTACCCAGAACTGACACCACTGTGTCACATCTCATCATTACTCAAGTGTGAAACAGCTGCCCCTCTCCATCCACCTGACTTTCAGCCAGAAGAATTGCTGAAATACTTCTTTCTGTAAGTTTACAAGACTTTTAAAAACATGCATAAGGTTTGAACATGGAATGTTGCTCAATGATTTTATAGGTATCTTCACAGACAATTTCAAGCTGCTCTGATGAGACGTATCAAATGGCTGTTTTTAGGAAGCAGCTAACGTCTTTGTATAGCCTTAAAAAGTGGAGTTCATTGCATCTCTTTTTTGGTAGTATGTATGTTTTGCCACAGAAGGGTCAGCTTTCGTTACTCTTAGCTGTATTTTGTTCTTAAAATAAGTTTAACAAACAAATATTTTACGTTGACCTATATGGAACAAACAGTTTATCAGGAAGGTAAATTATTAGTCTAAGTTGTTTGAAAGCAGTGAAAAGGAGATTAAATTAATTTGGTCCAAAATAGATGGTAAAAATTTAGGTTAGAGTTTCTCAGTGGAGTCAGTAGGAGTTATTACTTAATAAGATGAGTTTGTTGAGTAAAACAGTTGGTGCTGAGGATCCAGAGTTCATGCTGTACCCTTTTGGGGGTGGGGTGGGCTGCTCCAGATGAGCTCTACACTGTTTTTGTAGACAGAACACCACTAGAAGCTGGTGTGCATCTTCTGGTTTAGTTTTACTTTGCACGCCCTAACATTGCTTTCCTATGTGAGCCACATTGGTTACATGGAGACAGTTGAAAGGAAGATATTTACTTCACAGAAAAGAAAAAAGCTTCCAGGTTGCATCTACATTAGTGTTTTAGTTTGATGTGTGATTCTGGATCTGACGGAGGGGCCCCCCAATAATCCAGTGTACTCTAACCATTGGATGAGTGGGAAGATGCTGCTAAGGTAGATTTTCCATTGGCTCTACTATTAGCACACATCTCAGGCTGCTATCTGAGGTCAGACCACCAGGAAAAATGGTGATCTAAATATGCCAAATAATTTCCGTCAGGTATACTGGAACACCTGTTGTGGGACAACTTTCTTAAAATCTCCTGCGTGTAATCCTTCATGTTGGAATTTAGAAGGTAGAGGAGAAGTCCTAACTTTGAAAGTGTCTCCACCAGGAAACAGAACATCTTTTGTTTTACTTCGTGCGTACTGTTTTTGTGGTACAGAAATATACCCCTTTAACTGTGTATTTGTTTGGTTTTGTTTCCATGTTTGTTGCATCAATAAAATCTGCACCTGTTTGTTTTGGCACCAGGAACAATTAGTTGTCTAGCCTGTATAAACATTTCCCACCTGCCTTGCTTATCTCTCCTCCAGTAATAAATACCCACTACACTTGCTGTGGGTAATTAGCAGGCCAGTTAATCCAGGAGAGGCAAATACTTTCTTTTGGACATCTGCAAACACCTTTTTTTCTTTTTTTCCTACAAGCACTTTTGTATTAGAAATTACGAGATACAATTTTTTTTTTTTTTTTTAAGATATACGGGGAGAAACAGAAAGCATTTCTAGATGATGTGTTGTTATGATGAACAGGCATTAATAATTGACATTCTGGTGAGAGAGAAAGCAGTACGCACTCTGAGGGATTGTGATGATATCATGGTAACCATGAGAGCAAAGCCCGAGTGGTCTGTGATGACGGCAGATATGTGGATAGCTTTATACAAGCTGTTCCTCTCTTGGATGGTTTATATTTGATGGAAATCCGTTTATTAAATTCATACGTAAAATATCTACACGTACTCCTGAAAGTTTGCTGGGGACAAGATTAGGTCAGCTCAGTTGCACAAACACAGGGAGAACAAACTGCTACTAACTTCAAGCATCATCCCAGTGAAGTGAAGCAGAATTTCCATCCTTGTGTTACAAGGGGAATAGCTGTGCTGCGAGGGAGGAACCTGCAGATGGGCGAGCCTGCTTCCCAGGAGCAATAGGTGAGATTTTCGTCCTGTGTGCCCAGGGCACAGGCTGGTTTATGAGGGATAGCTCCTATGAATTGTTGTAGTTGCAATTTCTGTTGGTAATCTCTTCTGTAGTCTCATCCCAAGCTCTCCAAATATAGCGCAAAGATGTGTCTCTTGTGTGGTTACAGGAATGCATCCTATTGCCTTTGCATAACTTAAAAACTATGTGATCATACAAGCAGCTGCTTGTCTTCACACCCTTGCAAACCAGGGTACAGTAACTCCTGAGAAAAAGATTGTTTTCTCAGACCTTTTTTTTCCTTGATAATTAATACACTTATCAAAAACCAAATAGTTATTATTTTCACTCTAATCATTTAGCAACTCATTTAATTAACTTGGTGACAACCATTTCAAAGGGCAGCTTTTTGGCTGCCAAAACATAATGCGGGAGGACATCCTCAGGTCCCACTGTTTCAGAATGGTGAAAATGGGCAGCTTCTGAGCTAAGTCCGGTAGAGGACAGTGGGCCTCCAACCCACTTTTAGCTGAGGTCTTTACTGCCTCAGTTTTCTGCTGCCTTTCCTTTTCTGTAAGGGAAGGCTGCATGCTAGCAGTGATACAGAGCGTGATACAGAGCTGCTGCTTGTTTCAACATGCTTAACTAAGGCCTTTTTGTATGTTATTAGTTTTTACTTGTGTTCAGCCGTTCAGTTTAGCTGCATGAGCTGGCAAAGCGACTGAGTTCTGACATTAGAGAATCCCTCTGGTATCAGAATTTCTTTGCTGACAGACAGCTTTCTGCCTTCACACCACCAATGGTGACAAGGGACCAGCCATCATTAGGTACCGTTATGCTGTAGTTACTAAATGTGTGTTCCTGGGAAAATAAACATGTAGCACTTCGTTGCAGAGCATTTGACATATAACGTGTTCTTGGTCTCTCTCCTGGTATACAACTCTGCTGCATAAACCTCTGTATTGGGTAGTACTTGTATGGCAGTAGTATTGCTTCAGGCTAAGTACGAGTAGGTATACCTTGGTTGTCTTATCCTTTATGTAAAGGATGACAAAATCCTAAAAACTATAAACCATAAGGTTTGTAGTCTCATCCTCAACCTTACAAGATTACTGGGCCCTCACAAGCTGCTCTTAATTGAATGTTTTTGTTTATTTCCTATTCTGCCTGAATACATTGGTTAGGCAGGTTTAAAAGTCTTTTTCTTTACTGATGGCTTAGTTTTGAGGAAATACACTCACATAACCTCGGATTGCACACAGGGATTGTACAAAGTATTTGCTTTAAACTCAAACAAGCATGTGTTAACACTTAAAGACAAAGAAACGATGGCTGGAAAAAAAGAAAATCTCTTCAGTGCTGGCGTTTTAGTTACCATTGCAATGTAAAATACCTAGTAATGGGACGGCTGGGTAGTACCTTTTATTAATATCTGATCATTTTAGTATAGCTTGTGGCATCTCAGCCATCACTTTCCTTCAAAATGGTTTTCAAGACTGCAGGAATGTCCGTGAAATAAGAGAGGAGCAGGTTCTCTGGCATTTAGTTATACCTTTCTTGTAATGATTTCAGGTAGGAAGAGCAGGGCACTCTCCTGAGCAAATGAAGTGTCCCAGTCCCAACTGAAAGGTAAGAGGTAAATACTAGGTCTTTTAAAACCGTCCTAAGAATTTTTCCCTTTTTCTTAGTTCTTCTGTAATATCCTTCTTAAAAACACACGGACACTTAACAAATATATTTCAAATATAAGAAAATCTGTGATAGAATGAAAGCTGAGTTAATAAATGTGTTCTTTATCACTCCTCACTGTCCAGAGGGATGGGTAAGGATCACTGAATGAGTTCCTCTCTTTTTCCCTGCGGTGGGTTGACCCTGTCTGGATGTCAGGCACCCACCAAAGCTGCTCTGTCACTCCCCCTCCTCTGCTGGACAGGGGAGAGAAAATATAACAAAAGGCTTGTGGGTCGAAGTAAGGACAGGGAGAGATCACTCACTAATTGCCCTCACAGGCAAAACAGACTCGACTTGGTGAAATTAGTTTAATTTATTACCAATCAAAACAGAGTAGGATAATGAGAAATAAAACCAAATCTTAAAAACACCTTCCCCCCACCCCTTCCTCCTTCCTTCTTCATGCCCAATTTCTCTGCCTCTCCCCACCAGCAGCACAGGGGGACGGGAATGGGGGTTGCGGTCAGTTCATCACGCGTTGTTTCTGCCGCTCCTTCCTCCTCAGGGGGAGGACTCCTCACACCCTTCCCCTGCTCCAGTGTGGGGTCCCTCCCATGGGAGACAGTCCGCCATTACCTTCTCCAACATGAGTCCTTCCCACGGGCTGCAGTTCTTTATGAACTGCTCCAGCGTGGGTCCCTTCCATGGGGTGCAGTCCTTCAGGAACAGACTGCTCCAGCATGGGTCCCCCACAGGGTCATAAGTCCTGCCAGCAAACCTGCTCCAGCCTGGGCTCCTCTCTCTCCATGTGTCCACAGGTCCTGCCAGGAGCCTGCTCCAGCGTGGGCTCTCCAAGGGGGTCACAGCCTCCTTCAGGTATCCACCTGCTCCAGCAAGGGGTCCTCCACGGGCTGCAGGTGGAGATCTGCTCCACCATGGACCTCCATGGGCTGCAGGGGACAGCCTGCCTCACCATGGTCTTCACCACAGGCTGCAGGGGAATCTCTGCTCTGGCACCTGAAACACCTTCTCCCGGTCCTTCTTCACTGACCTTGGTGTCTGCAGAGTTGTTTCTCTCACATATTCTCACTCCTGTCTCTCCAGCTGCAATTGCTGTTGTGCAGGTTTTTTTCCCCTCCTTCTTAAATATGTTATCATAGGAGCACTATCACCATTGCTGATGGGCTTGGCCTTGGCCAGCAGCAGGTCTGTCTTGGAGCCGGCTGGCATTGGTTAATCGGACACAGAGGAAGCTTCTAGCAGCTTCTCACAGAAGCCACCTGTAGCCCCCTGCTACCAAAACATTGCCATGCAAAACATTGCCCATACAGTTTCTGTAGCCTAGTTATCCGAATTATCTCTTATACTTTTCCTATTTTCATCTATATTAGTATTATTTCCACATAACTTAAAAATGAAAGTCTTTAGAAACGGATAAGGAAAAAGAAATATAACAAAAATGCACCTCATTTGTTTTTCTCCCCCTTTCCCTGATAAGTAGAAAACAAGAGGAATACTCAAACATTCTGTGTAAAGGCAAAATACTTGAGCATCCTGGGGGAAGAGGGAAGGAAGGTTCAGTGACAGGTAATTTTGTGCTCCATCTTTATGAATTACAAACCCGTTTGAGGTAAACATAAACTTTTCTGGTGTCTGTCTGGAGGATCTATGTTGCTTATTGATTGTCCTTTTTCACTTGTGCTTACTCTTCAGACTTTCATTGCCACAAGGTACGTTAAAAGCCTGGTTTCTACAGGTTTGGAGGATCAGCCATCAAGGTCGAATAATTTTCATTGTATTTTCACTCTGTTTTTTCCCTCAGGGTTGAAGAACTAATAGGTGTGTGGTTTAGCAACCAAAATGAACCTGTTTTGTTCCTATTAACATTCAGATTTAGCTCAAGAGAAAGTACTCATCCATTTCAAATATCTGCTTTGTGCCAGACCAGCTTATTACAGATCTCTGGAAGGCCAATGCCAAAATTGGCATTAGTTTCCCCATTGAGAAAAGTAGAAAACACATTATTGGCACAAACCCAGTATTTCCTCTTTTAGAACAAGAGGTGTAAGTATACACCACGTTGTAGTCTGATAAATGAGATCTCTTCCAAGGAAGCTAAACTATAAATGGCTTTTTCTGTTTGCTTTGTATAGGAATTGTTCATTGAGGACTGAGCACTTCTATTTGAATAGCACATTAAACAATTATTTGCTCATTTAGACCACATTTTTTCATCTGTTTCTCTCTGTAACAGTGCCAGGTCAGGCTGTTCTTGCCACATTGTCGACAGTTCATTCCTGTCCTGTGTAGTTATTTTCTGCAGGCTTATTTTTAGACTGGATGAGTTCCCTGATGCAGTTTATGTGGCTTCATAAGCCAGTTGCATGAGAGCAACATGGGGGGAAACAAGGAGAGGAGAAGAGAAGGATACGTGGGAAAAGATGGTACTGAGCTAAAAGGAATGTCTGTGGAATCATGACTTGAAAACTGTCCTTGCTAGGATGATCTTGCTGCCTCCTATCTCAGTCTTACTGTGCATCTAAGGAAAAAGCTTTCTCTTAGTATTCAGCTCCGGTGTTTTGGTACACATAGGCTCTATGTTCTCTGTTTGACAGTCTGTGTTCAATATTGATTTCTCATCTCACCTGGTTTCCCAAGATTTTTTAATATTTCCTTTTCAGATTTTAGATGGTTGCACTGATTTGTTTTGCTTTATATGAAACATTTTAGACAATTCTTTAATCTACTTCTGTGTATTGATTTTCTTGTCTGATGTTTCAGGAGTAACAAGAAAGTTATTTTAATTTCAAAAAGAATATCACTCGAATATTTTTCCCTTAGTTTCAATACTACATTGTGGCTGATTACATATTTTTCCAGGTTGTTTGAAGTAATGATTATATACTTTTATATACAGATACTGTGGGTATTCAAACAGATTTCACCCTCCAAAACCAGGTACAAACACATTTTATGTCCCTGTTTTACCTTGGAGATTACGTTATTTTATTAATATTTTAGAATTATTTATGGGTAGCAGATTTACATATTTAATATTAAAAATTAAATTTTAAATGGGAATTATTAATTGAGGCTATGAATCTCTCTTTCTACCAAGCAAGCAATATAACAGAATTCTTAATGTGAGGTAGTTTCACAAATGATACTGTATTAGCAGAGGATGGTCTAGAAATTTGACTCAAGTTCCACTGAAGTTGATGGAAGTCTCTGCATTGGTACTTAGGGTGTGTCCTGGTTTCAGCTGAGATTGAGTTAATTTTCTTTAGAGTGGCTGGTATGGGGCTATGTTTTGGATTTGTGCTGAAAACAGTGTTGATAATACAGAGATGTTTTAGTTGTTGCTGCACTAGCCAAGGACTTTTCAGCTTCCCATGCTCTGCCAGGTGCAGAAGAAGCTGGGAGGGGACACAGCCAGGATAGTTGATCCAAACTGACCAAAGGGCTATTCCATACCACATGACGTCATGCTCAGTATATAAAGCTGGGGAAGAAGAAGGAAGGGGGGGACGTTCGGAGTGATGGCGTTTGTCTTCCCAAGTAACCATTACGCGTGATGGAGCCCTGCTTTCCTGGAGATGGCTGAACACCTGCCTGCCCATGGGAAGTAGTGAAGGAATTCCTTGCTTTGCTTTGCTTGCGTGCACGGCTTTTGCTTTCCCTATTAAACTGTCTTTATCTCAACCCTCGAGTTTTCTTACTTTTGCTCTTCCGATTCTCTCCCCCATCCCACCAGGGGGGAGTGAGCGAGCGGCTGCGTGGTGCTTAGTTGCTGGCTGGGGCTAAACCACGACAGGGGAATACACACCAGCTAATTATAGCTTAGGCTAAATCTCCCTAACTTCTCACTGTAGTCAGTGAAGAGAGATGAGCTTCTCCAAGGGACAGTTTAGAGCAGAAGCCTAGCATAGCTGTTCTTATTCATGCCCTGGAGGATCACATGGTAGAGTCCTCTTCAGTCTCTAATTATCTGTATAACCTGAGGTTCCTATAGCATCCAATGCCATAGCAGCTAATCCTTTCACATGTTAATTAGATCAGTATTATGGTATAAAATGACAATATTCATTTGAAGTTGGCATAGAGTAGAAAGTTGCCATGTTGGTAGGTTTTATAAAAATGTCTGTTATAAAATTACATAAAGCACATTATTATTTTCTATAAACGTACATAAAGACAATAAAATTAGCAGCAGAATGTTTAAACTTCCTTTTAGGCAGATTTATTAAAGATAAATAAGGGCTCAATGAAAGAAGAATATGTCCCATTATTTAGGAGTTAATAGGTATTATTACTTGCTACCCTGATTAGTAAAACTATGCTTCTTGGTTCAGGCATGCACCCCACACATACATACCATTTTGTGGAAAAAAAGTCTGCAAGATTTATTGCATCTTGCCTTTGAGCTTTAAAAAGAAAAGATTAAAAAATGTAATAACTCTGGGTCAAGGCATTTCATGTCGTAAAATACATGAGGCCTCAGGCAAGTGTCACAAGTCCCAGCATCAATAGGGAAAACAGTTCTAATGGTTTCATGCTAAGTCCCTGAAAATATAAGCTTTTAGTTACCTTTAGTCAAATCAGAACACTATGTATTCTTGTTAGGCCAATTTTTTTTTTTTCCCGAGGATTATATAGGTCACTTCCTTGGCTCAGCTGGTCTGTGTAAGACTCTTCTACTTCCTGCATCCTGAGGCACTCTCAGCTTTGCTCTCAGTACACTTATCAGTTCCACATGTCATCAAAGGAATACGCAGGCTTTGGGTCACTGTTGAATATTCCCCTTTTAGTTTCTCTTTCTCAGTTTACTGAGCAGCTGCACACAAAAAAACCCAAGCCAGTTGTGGTTAAACCATGCAGACATTTAAATAGTTTGCCTGTTAAAACGTTTAATATCTGAACTATTAATTTAAGGCCTACATAGTCCTATGGCAAATACCATAACATTGTAAAAATTACAAGGTTCCCACTGTCCACAACCTGAAAACAGTGTTGCAAGGTGTACATTAGAATCAAGCAATCTGCTCAAAAGAAGTTAAATCAAAGTAAGCTACATCACTCTGGTATCGATTAACATTAAACCAACATTCAAGACAACTGAGGCTGTACTGGAACATACATATTTTTCAGCAGCACTGCTGGTTTAATTAGTCTGCACCTCCAGTTGCTAATTCCTCCCCTTTCCTTTCAGTGTGCTGAGGCAGCTAGTTGTGCAGCTGTGAAGCTCAACCAACTCAAAACCATTATTTTCTCTGCTGGGTTACTTGTCAGTGAGATCAGTTCCCCACTTTGGTTCACAGTGTGGATGAGTAAACACTCATGCCAGGAGAGATGATAAAATGGCAGGGATGAGAAGCCAGGATGCTTTAACTGGCCAAAGGTTGTCAAAAGTTTGAGAGATGGTAAAGAAACCTTTCACACCTTCCCATGTTGGTAAAGCTCAAAGAATCTGTATTTTCCCTCATGTGTACATCAATAACTCTTTATTATACATTTATATCTTAAAAGATTGTGAAGGAGTGGACTAATCAAACCAGACATAACGAATAACAAATCATCCTTTCTGAAGAGCTGAGTTAATTTTGTCAGTGTAACTTCAGTTCACACTTTGCTTTATCTACCATACATATGTATCTAGAGTTTTTTTCTTTCCATAGTGCACTATTTTTTTTTCTATAAATATAACTTAGCAGATGTCCCTTCACACAAAAAAAAGGGGAGAGGGGAAAAAAGTCTATTATCTCTGCTCTCTGAGTGATGGGCAAGGCAAATAAACTCTAAGAATTGAAGGTCATTCTTTCTTTTGTTTATTCACTTCTATGCATAAGAAAGAGATTTTAAGAGCCATACTAGATGTTCACTGGTGACATTATAAAAAAATAATTTTTTTCTTTCCCCCCCCCCTGTTTCTGTGACATGCCAGAGGCTTTTTTTTTTTGAGTTGAGTGAGTTATGCTGGTATTTTAGGCCCACTTACAGATTGTATTAGAGTATGAGTATCATAGTGCTTTTTCAACATCTCTGTTTAATACAGCCTTCCTACCTGCACACTCAGATATGATTCTTTATTCTTTTAAGCCAGACAGACAATTTTAGAGGTTTCTGTTCCTAGGCACTTGTTCCTGACCCTGTGCCGCTGTTTTGGTTGTGCCAACACTCCTGCACATGGAGTTACCTGGGTTAGAAAAAATCTTCCAGGGATTTCTGGTTTGTTATTTAACCTGAAAAATTTAATTGAATGAATCTACAGCATATTTCCATAAATGCTTTGGATTGCCACAACTCAGATGACAATAAATTTTGTCACAAGGGCAGGAAGCATTGTTAAGGGTGAAGAGCGACATATGAAATGCAGGAATATATTTTGTCAGAGAGTTTATGATTAATATAATATTTTTAATAAAGTTGTGCTTCTTCTTGAGGAGATTAAAATTTAAAACCATGTTGCAAAAGTCAGAAAAAAAAAATGTCTTATAGTATTTGGTCCTCTTTTTCAGCACTACACACTTAATAATTTTATTCCTGTTATTTCTGTTGCATGCAGAAGTGAAACACCTGCTGAGGTTTGCTTCTTCCCTCTCTCCAATTTCTTTAGCTTTTGATAATATTTATTATCTGGAAAAGTTTGTTTCTCTGTTGTCAATGGCCTGGGTCACAATTTCTGTTGCATTGTTTGCTGTTTCTACAGATCATTAATTTGGTAGCTGGAATAATAATAACAAAAACCCAACAGATAAAACATGTAAAGCAGACCATTTAAAAGTAGTCCTGTTACCAAAGAATTTGTTTCATATGGATAACACGTGCCTGAAATAGCTCTCTCAAATGAAATAATCTAGTATTTCTGTTCTCCAAGACTTCCACAGGTGGAACCCCCTGAAGGTTATAAATTCTGCTCAAAGACATTTGGATTAGCATCTATCTTGCGTGTGCATTAGCTTCTCATCATCACAGCATTGTAATCATTCTTTATCTGCAGACCTGTGAAGTAAGGGAGCTATTGTCTCTGCCTAAAAGGTGGCAAACTGCAGTACAGAAAGGATAACTCTTTCAAAATCATACAAAAAATCTGTAGAATATCTGGGAATAATCTGAGATTCTCCTAATTTGTAAGATAGTGTGAAGCTGCTGGTTCATCCTTCCTCCGTCCACTAATGAAAATTAGCAAAATGAGATTAAACTTGCATTGGCAAAAGATGACAAAATAATCTGTGATGTGAAGAAGGATCACATCACTTAGAGGAGAGCTACAGTCCTATTTGTGCACTAGACAGAAAGAGATTTTCTGCCATAGAAAATCCACATGTGGAATCTGGATTTGGTCCCTTGCTCTTGGCCCATTGGGGACTGGAGGTTTATGAGACACCATATTTCTTCTTGTGGATATGCTGCTTATTAAATCGTTCTTTAGAAATGCTCAGCAGAGTATAGTATTAAGTAATAGTGATTGCCTGGGCTGTAGAGCTCAATAGCTAAGAGCTGTCACATAACTCCATTTTCCACTTCCCTGTCTGCTGCTGAGTGTGAGAGGGGAGGGGACCTACGAATCAGTGACTTTCTCTATACAAATCCCCCCTCTCCCCCCAAAAAAAGGTTTACGTTTTTCATTATTCATTTTGCGTTGTGTGGGATTGCCAGTTGTATATTCTTGCAGGCAACTGCTCTCTTTACACTTTGAAATCAGGACAAGCATTTTTTTTTTCATAGTCACAAAATAACTTGCTTTAATATTTTCAGAAATGTTTTCCCCAAATTTATTTTCACATCAGTACAATCTCTTCACACGTGCGATAATTCCAGTGCCTATTCTCTGATACTTAAAATAACTTCTTATTTCTTTAGCTTCCACCTGCACTTTTGGATGTGTAGCAGGTTTATCTCTCGTTACGTTACTTTCTATTATTTAATCTCAGCCATTTTCCTCTAATTCTTTATAATATTCTTTTCAGTTACAAGTCTTATTAAGATACTCATATGATAGCTTTCCTAATCATCATCGATCATTATTATTTCAGAGTTTGAATTTTTCTCTTTGATGTCTTTTACTTTTAATTTAACATAGTCTGATCTTTTTTTTTTTTAATTCTTTGGTTTTCCAGGAACCTATTCTTCTGTATTTCATCTTTTCCTATATAATGAAATTCAAATAATTGTATGGTTTAGCTATTCATTCCTCAATTATGAACTGTAGAGACTGTGAGGAGATGAATAGGCTTTGTGTGATATATATTCTAGAAGCAGCTGTTTGGTTAGATTTAAAATAAACAGGAATTTTAAAATTGATCAGAACTTAAATGAAATGGAAACTTAAATCCATATGCCAAGCAAAGAACCTAATTTGTTTTACCATATATAACAGATTTTTCTTTAAATATCCAGTCACCAAGAAAAATAAATTCTTATGATGATTTATTATTCTTAGCTCTCCCAGAGAACTTGTAGAAATGGCTTACACTTAGGGACTATATTACAGTCTCTCCTTGTATAGAGACATAATAATAGTATCTCACAGGACTGCTTCAAGGCATAACTGGCTAATGTTTGGAGAAATCATCACCAACTTTCAGGTCATACGAAAGATGGCTCAGTACTATTAAAAAATATGTTCATTTGTTGTCACTGAAAATTGTCAAACTTAAATCAGAAACATTTATATGATGGTATGTTAAGCAAAAGTTTTATTCTGTTTTGAATCCTTTGTTCTGCAAAACCATTCTACTACTTGGCAAGGTTCGCGGATTATATGAACTGTGATGATGGTCCAGGTGCTCTGGTAAATTGTACTGATAGTACAACTGCTCGACTTGAGGAGCTTATGGAGTACCCAACGGCACTATCTGTCGCTCCCTTGAACGGACTGAAGGATCTCAGAATATTTCCTATTCATCACTTTTAAAGTTTTTGTGACTGCCTTTCCCTTACTTCTATCATTTCATATGCCATAGTCTGGATGTATACAGTGACTGTTCAGGCTTTTCGATAGCATGAACGTGAAATAAGTGCAATACAAATATTTCACATCATGTAGAATTTTCTCTATTTCAATAACTGTTTCTTCCCTACTTGATTATATTACACCAGTTACTGCCTACTGTGGTTTGTATCTTCCTGCACAAACTAGCAGTCAGACATTTTGCTTCAGATATGAGAAATTTTTCTTAAAACAGATCCATTATTCCAATAGGCTTATTAACTTAGAAACAGATAATTTACAATATAAGATTTTTTAAAGTATGGTCTGATTTATGGCAGTTAAATTATTGTAAATTTGACAAATCTCTTGGATATCCAATGTTCATATGGGAGACATGACTAAATTTTTCCTTATACTGATTTCACAGGAAATATTCAATACTACACATTTAATTTTACCGATAAAGGTAAGTCTGAAATTCATGTCAATTCATTAAACCTTACATTTTCTTTCATTTAGAAACAATTCTCCTCCTATTTCTGCCACCTTCCACAGATAAAAAACACACTTTGGTAGAAACAGGGCAAAATCAGGCTCCTGAGATTACCTTTTCCTATTCTACTTTCAAGAGAAAGGCAAATGTTTAAAAATCACTGAGGAAAACATGAAGCCCTATATTATTTACAGGAGTAAGAATTCTACAGATGGAGCCTGACATAAGGGTGATTCAGTGGTGTGGGTAAAAGAGAAACTTCTCCAAACCTTTTCTCACAACTGGGAATATCTCTCATCTAGTGTTTTTCTGATGCCTGGAAAGAAAAATATCCTTTTCCTCCCTCTATATAGTTTTTATTTTGTGTAATTATGCATTCCGGGTATTTTCTTCTGGTCACCTCACTGACTTCAGTGGGCATTGCATCAGGCCTTACTAGCAAAAATGCTTAGGCCGGATCTGTAGCAAGTATAAATACACGTAGCTTTGTTAACTTGAGTGGAATTTTGCAGCTGAGGTGGTTTGACTGAGATTGGTTTTGATGAGATTGTAAGCCTCTATACATGCGTGAACATAAACAAATTGATATACATGCTTACAAAGTACCTGTAGAGCAAATTCTTGTTAACTGTGGTAGTCAAGCACTATAGTATTCTCTATTACAAAGGACTGTTTCTTGTAAACCAAATATATATATGTTTGTGTAAGGTTGCAAAGCTGCCATTGCATGTTCTTAATTTTTAACAAAATCAAAAGCCAAGATTCAGTAGCTAAATTAATACTGAGAGCAGTGACTGTTTTGCAGTTTGTTCAGAGCATGAGATAGGCCTAGAGTTCTGTGGCCGAGTGGTTTTTTTAGAGTCCAGTTTCAAATGGTGTGATGTATCTTCAGTTTTACTTTAACGAGATATGAGGGTACATACTCACCTTATTGTTGATCTGAAGAAGGTACAAAAGAAATGCAGAAACCTGATGCTTTCATTGAAACAATGGGAAATAAAGGGCCCTCAGCATCTTTGCAAATTGTGTGTTAAGTGCCTCAAGCTGATGACAAAAATTGGAGTTCCCTGAATGGAACTCCAGAGTGCATTTCACGTAGTGTGAAATCTCCATTGAAAATACTCTGGTCTATGGTATTAAAATCAATACAAACTAAAAATTAAATGAAACCAGAAGAAGTAGTACTAAAATGGATAACCCCAAATCTTCTGACTCATTACCTCCTTCAACCCAAACTGTGTGTATCCTTCAGCTGATACTAAAATTCTTGGCATTTATCTATTGTTATGAATGTCACTGTTCTCTACAATTTGCTTAAGATTATATTTTTTTGAGTATTATAATTGGCAATTTGGCAGAGCATAAAGTATGAGCTAATGAGTTGAAAGAACAGACTGTACTTGCAAATTCAAAGCATTTACATATGAACTATCTGCAGTTTCTTCTGAAAATTTGTATTCCGAGTACCAGGTTCTGACCTCACTTGCAACTCCGTTACCCCATATTCAGCACAAAGAATAACATTTTCTGATATAGCAACTTCCCCTGTATAAAGAATTATCTCATATTTTGAGGATGTAACTCGAACACAACCTTAAAGTAACTGATGCTCCGCAACTTTCTCAACACTGATGAAGGTTAGAAAGTAAAGACAAACATGCCCCTTTGCTTCCTCCTCTGATCTTAGTATATTCCACACTACTTAAAACACTTTCTAAAAAGTTCAAGACCATTATTTTGCCCCCACTTTCCTGTGGAGGACTGCTGGAGTACACTGTGCCTGGTTTGCACTTCATTCATTCATTGGAATGTCCCCTCCTACCCAGGCATTCAGATTCTGTAACGATAGACAGCAATATAAAAGCCTACAAGAGATCAAGTCAAATGAGCAACGAAGCTGGTGAAGGGTCTGGAGCACAAGTCTGATGAGGAGCGGCTGAGGGAACTGGGGTTGTTTAGCCTGGAGAAAAGGAGGCTGAGGGGAGACCTTATCGCTCTCTTGCAGCTACCTGAAAGGAGGTTGTAGCGAGGTGGGGGTCGGTCTCTTCTCCCGAGTAACAAGTGATAGGACAAGAGGAAATGGCCTCAAGTTGTGCCAGGGGAGGTTTAGACTGGATATTAGGAAAAATTTCTTCACTGAAGGTGTTATGAAGCATTGGAACAGGCTGCCCAGGGAAATGGTTGAGTATTTAAAAGGTGTGTAGATGTGACACTTAGGGACATGGTGTAGTAGTGGACTTGGCAGTGTTGGGTTTGTGGTTGGACTCAATGATCTTAAAGGTCTTTTCCAACCTAAATGATTCTATGAATATGTTCCTTATACCAAAAAAGAGAGCTCTCCCTTCTATCAACTGCAATCAGGGAAATTTTGGCTGTACCTTGTAGTCCACCTTGTAACTTTTGATATGATTTTTATATATTATCTATATATACTTCAAAATATGGAAGTCAAACTTATAAGAATCCTAAGTAGACTTTATACTTGAATTAATTAAATAGCTCTGAATTGTCCTTGGTTCTCTTTTTAAGTGATGAGGCAGTCCTAGTTTCTAGTTTGTCTCCATAGCAGCAAATGAAGGAATTTCTGTGAGATCCCTGTGTCCAGTCCCCTAGTGCAGCCGGCAGCTATGCCATACAGTTTGTTATATACCCTGCTCAAGCATCATCATCATCAGGCATTTTCTGGCCCCAGAACTTTTGCTGAAAACTGTTCCAGAAACCCTGATGATTTTAAACCTCTCCCTAATTTCCAGTCCACCTATCATAACTCTGTTTTAATAATCGTGGCATCCCTTCACTTTACAGAAAGAATGGCATCTCTGTTAGTTGTGGTTTCTACAAAGACAATGCCTTTTAGTATTGTCTTTGTAGAAAATCATTACATGCATTCAATTAATTTTTAACCTAAGATTTCTAAATCCCATGGCTGGATTAGTCAGGTAGCTGAGTTGATTAACTTGCTAATTGCATATGATAATTGTAACTATAGAAAAATTAATCACAGGACAATTTTCAGGACACACAGTATTTAGCTATTTATTTGCAGAGGAACCTTCAAATATGAATCAGTAATAGCACTGAGGTACAAGAAGAGCAGAAATAGGGGGATGTTCAGATCTTAACAGTAAAAATAAGTGCAAACATAAAATATTTTACATGCAGAGAAACAGAAAATGTTGGGTGTCTTTGTTAGATGATGTCTAAGAAGGGGTACAGTAATGGTATACAAAGCAATGAAGGACACAAAGGTTCACAACTTGTATCCAACTCATTTTTAAACTCAAGCAGAAGGACTAATCTCATTATATGATTTGAGTTTTAAGGTAATAAAAATATTTGTTTATATCTTAACTAATAAGCCTCTCTAGAGGCCTGTATAGAGGTTAAACAGCCTCTATACTGGGAGTTAACACAGATCAAGAACTTCATGACAACTAAAAAATATCAGCTGTTTAATGGATAAGGAGACCACCTATTTTTTATTTTCAACTGTAGGATAGGCTTTGGGCTGCTGTACAAAGGCAAGCTGATTCACAGAAGGCTAAGAACAGAATTTGTTATGAGCCAGCAACAATACACTAACTCCCTGGATAAAGTAAGATGTTGCTTAATATTTTTGTACCATAGTATCGTCTAAGAGTGATATATTAATAAAGCAGCCTGCTTAACCATTCTACTGTAGCTTACCCCACATTAATTTCCCTGTGTAAACAAGTCCTGGAATTCATAGGGAGAAAAAAATTATAACAAGAATATAAATCTCTTATAGTGCAGGATTTACATTTATCAGATGTTGGTGATTATGAAAGTTATGAAACTGTACTTGGCATATGATAAATTTGGTACAGTTTGGTGGTCTTTAAGTTCTTCAAGCTAGCCTTGTCCTAGAAGCATAAACATTAATAGGCCACGGCCCTTTCCCTGATGCTACTGGCATCTATACA
This sequence comes from Ciconia boyciana, assembly GCF_034638445.1. Taxonomy (NCBI): domain Eukaryota; kingdom Metazoa; phylum Chordata; class Aves; order Ciconiiformes; family Ciconiidae; genus Ciconia; species Ciconia boyciana. The sequence continues at coordinate 7,790,874 of NC_132939.1, forward strand.
AATGCTCTATTTTCTCCAGTCCTTCTCAAGATATGGTATTACTCTATACTTCCTCCTCATAGATTTCCTAGAATTGTTAACCTGTAACTTAGCTTGGATTCTACCGGTGCTACATTTCACTTTTTCAAGGAACCAATGTGAGTTCCTGTAAAACAATATGAACTTGTTATGCACGATTGTGTTTTCATTCTAATTGTAAGATGGGCTAAATTTCTGCTCAGGCAAAACTAATGGAATGCAGCCAAATTCCTAATATTGCTTACAAGTGTAAAGAATAACAATGCCTTTAGCAACCTCTGTTCGTTAAAGGTTTGAGGATGGTTCCTTTAAATTCATGTTAACATTGCTTTCCAATTTACTAGAAAGAGGAAACTTATGCTGACAGGAGACAGTGTTATGGGGGTGGAAAATATACATGATCCAATCAGTGAAGCTGGAGGTGGGAGGAACAGCTGCTTCTTAAGTAATGACATATAAGTAATATTAGTCCCATTGGTTTAATTACATTGTAACCTTAAACAACAAACATCTGTTTTCCATGTTTTCTTCCCAAAGGCCCTGACATTTCCAACATAACCAAACCTTCTTATATTTTTCATGATAAAATAGTTTGAAGCAGTCAATAGTAAGAATGTTATTGGTATTAAAAAAAACCCCACACCCCAAACCCAAAACAAGATCCACAGGAAAACACATCACAGTTGTTCTCATAGTTTTCTTGCTTCCTATATTCTACTTGATTGTATGCTACAAAATGCAGCAATGAAGGATGGGGAAAACAGTAGATTAAGATGTCAGTGTTTTATTCTCCTTTTCTCCTGTCCTCATGAATGTTTGCAAAGAACACGTACCTGTGATCTATGAGACATACTTAACTTTCAGATCAATTCTGTTTCCAATATAAAAATAACTTGTGAATCACTGTGCAGATTTCAAGCATGTTTTTAAATTCTGTTGTGTTTTCCTTTCTCTCTTTGGTGCATGTACAAAACCAATCCATTTTTAGGTCTTGTATATGTGGGGTATGATGTGCTGCTGTGCTAAAGGGTGAGGGAATCTGCATAAGTCCATGTGCCATACAGGAGGTCTGAGTGAATCACAGAAAAAGGGAAAAAATCCTACAGGGCAATGACTTGTTTTATAGTAAAATTCAATGTCCTGAAAAATTGTGTTTGTGAGTAGTTGCTTCTAGATCTTAAGTGATGGGTTCCTAGAAATACCTGAAATGAGACAGCTAGGTAGGAAGGTAAGTGGGAAAGGTAAGCAGGCTGGATAGTCTTGCAAATATGGTTATGTGTTTGTCTTTCGGAGAAACTTACCTAAAATCAGGAACTCAATAATGTTCAGTGGAATTTGTCTATTGTGTAGGAAATAATTTTTGAAGGAGGATTACAAATGCAGAAACGTAGACAGAAATAACTGTTTCAGGATGCTGTAAATTGCATTATATTCATGTATTTCAAGAAAGATACATTATGTATTAAAGATGGAATTCAGATTTAGAATGCACTTTAATAATTAATGAAAAAATTGTTAGACTAATATTATAAATTTTATAGATTGTATGCACGGTACATACAAGATTAGCTGTGTCTATGAAATTTTATAAATCTGTAGGGTGTGGAAATTCACAATTAGAGATATGATCCAACCCCCCAAACACTGATAATGCACTAACCACACACTTAAAAGACATTTCATTATTTTAAGTCTCATATTAGAATGTACTGATTGTTAAAGTTGTCTTAAAATAGTTGGAAAATAACTGCTTTTCACCTTGTAAAAAAATGTTTGCAAATACATTGTATTCCACAAATGCTCTGATCTGAAAAATACAAAAAAATGTGTTTGAAATATTTTTATATATATTCTAAACATAATAACCTTGTGTTTTGTTATAAAATGTGCCTGAATTAATTTAAAAGGGGCAAAACCTAATTGGAATCTACAAAAAAATTAATTTCAGAATGTTTTCCAAGAAGACTGTGCTGTCTTGCATGCAAAAGTGGGTAATTCCCAGCTACTTTCAGTCTGCCTAGCAGTTATTTTCACAGACCTTTTGCTTTTGCTTTTAAAATTCTCTTTCTGCAGTATCGCAACAGAATACCTTTACTTACTTGCTGCTTCCATGACACATGTTAAGGATCATACCAGAGTAACTGACAAAGCTTGCCTCAGATCTTCAAGCCCTTACCAGTGCCAGCTAATCACCTTGATCCTTTTTTTGAGGGCTTTGCTCTCTACTATAGAGTCAGTTAATGGCATGTGCATCCCCATCTTAGCCAGTCTAGTCTGAACTGGCGTTTTAGTTCGAGCTGCTCATAAACGTAGATTTTAACCTAAGATTCTGAATTATGAACTGAAACTGCAGAGACAATAGCGGATATCTTCTACAGGCTCTGCTGCAGAGAAATAATCTGAAGCAGAAGAACAAGGGTACAACAAAAAATGAATTGCCGTAGTAAAATTTCTGAGTTCATTTATCAGTATCTTGTCTGCCATATTAGCAGTCTTAAGCACAGGAGTACTTATGAACTACGATGAAGTTCTCCAGTCTTTCTTCTCAGTGTAGTGCCTTGAATGGGTGATGGAAGGCCATATTTTTAAACTGTAACACCATTCTTGTGGTTTCTTTTTAATTTGTAATTCATTTGAAAAGTCGACCATCAAAATTAAATGCAGTAATCTGCTAATCTCACAAGGTACTACATCATTGATCCTAATCAGTTGTCTTCATATTATGAATGCCAGCATTAAATTAGATATCTTAGGAAAGCATCACTTTGGGAGTAATGATAACCCAGGGTGTGTTTATATACAGGCTCACATCTTGAAAAGCCACCTGCATGCATTCTGTGAATAAGGTGCACAATAGTAGCTCCTGCATGCATCCTCTTGCATTTAGTTGTGTTAAAATGCAGGTTTGTTAAACAGCCATGGAAGTTTCAATTTTAAACTGGGCCAATGAGATAAACAAGAAAATGAATTCATCCGACTCCAATGGAAAAACTCCGATTAATAAGGTTCCCCGTTAACACAGTGGCTTGCAACCTGTCAGCATCCTCTGTTTTATATTGATTTTTCCATACATATTCCTCAATGCTAAATGACATGCCTAAAATCTAGAAATTTTACGTGAACAACAAACTAATCTGCTCAAAATTTCTACATAGTTTGCTTGGTGACGTTCAATTCCATAAAATTGGAACTGATTTGCAACACTCCTATTTTTGTGTTTCAGTCCCCATTTATTTTTTGTCTTGTAGTGTCTGTTTCTATACTTTCTTTGGGCCTGATACAAAGCTGTTGCTCTTAATACTGCAATATTTTCTTGGAGCTAGATATTGTTTCACAGTGTATGCTAAGGATATAAATAGGAAGTAAAAATTGCTGAATTGAGATATGTGTTATTTGCGGTTTAGATCCCATTACACAGGGCATATCTAAACAGCTAATGATGGCCAGGAAGCAGGCTCAAGCACTGGATCCCTGATCATCCACTCAGTTCCTTGGTTTACTTTGGATCATTCCAAAGCTGGAATTGGAGTGCTCCCAAAAAGCAGGATGAATCAAATCACTGCATCAAATTTAGCTTCCTCTACCTACGCAGTCTTTTAAAAAACTATCTCAGAATGTTTAGCACCCTCAGATGCACCCTCATGCCACTCCCTCGGTCCTTTCTGTCACCTCAGTTTTATGCTATAAAATCAACCTCTCTGGTAGGCTGCAATGAAGCCATTGCATTATTACAGACACTTTGAAATTTTAAAAGTGTACAATAACGATAACGTATTAGGGCAACAGAGCACCACATGGGGACCAGAAGAAAGTGAGATCCAAAGGCTAGGTACCCTGGATGTGGGCAATCTACCCCAAAAGATGCTACGCTTGAGTAGTGTGGGTACTAATCAATCCACTCCACTTGGTGTTGGAGTTGCTTAGATATTTGAAATTGGTAGTGTTGACAATGTGAGAAAAACATTCAAGGCTGGTTTTCTGCTCTACCTAAATAATTTTGCATGGGAGGAAGTAGTTTAAATTAGACATTTTGTTTTGGTCTCATTCCTAGTTAAGAATAATTTTTTTTAGAAAAAGAAAAAAAGGTACTATCCTAAAGCTCTTGGGAAAAAAAAATAAGGTTTTGCCTGTAATGAAAGGTGTGGTAGGACCCACTTGTGTCATCTCTGTAGCAGGCCAAATGACAGGTAGTGTTGCATTAAGATAGCATGAAGGTTTTCCTTTTCAGGATTTAAAAGGTGTATGTGATGTGTCATTTCTGGTGACATTATCTTTAAGAAAAACATGTAATTGCAGATTTCAGGGAGAAAGAGTATTTGTTGGCTTGTTGTCGTGGTTTAACCCCAGCCAGCAAGTAAGCACCACACAGCCGCTCGCTCACTCCCCCTCCACAGTGGGATGGGGGAGAGAATGAGAAGAGTAAAAGTGAGAAAACTCGTGGGTTGAGATAACGACAGTTTAATAGGTAAAGCAAAAGCTGCGCACGCAAGCAAAGCAAAACAAGGAATTCATTCACTCCTTCCCATGGGCAGGCAGGTGTTCAGCCATCTCCAGGAAAGCAGGGCTCCATCATGTGTAATGGTTACTTGGGAAGACAAACGCCATCCCTCTGAATGTTCCCCCTTCCTTCTTCTTCCCCCAGCTTTATATGCTGAGCATGACGTCATATGGTGTGGAATAGCCCTTTGGGCAGCTGGGGTCAGCTGTCCCAGCTGTGCCCCCTCCCAACTACCCACTGGTGGGGTGGGGTGAGGAGCAGAAAAGGCCTTGACTCTGTGTAAGCACTGCTCAGCAGTAACTAAAACGTCCCCGTATTATCAACACTGTTTCCAGCACAAATCCAAAGCATAGCCCCATACTAGCTACTGTGAAGAAAATTAACTCTATCCCAGCCAAAACCAGCACACTTGTCTAGATTTTCTTTCTTCACTTCAACACGAGAAGTCAAATGTAAAAAGTTAAATTAGCCCTTCTTGCACTGAGTGGGCAATATCTCCTGAGTTGTAGCAGGTGACATTTCGTATTTGTTAAATTTTCACAGGATCTTGCTCTCTGTGCAGTTTTTATCTCCGATGGATCTTGGTTTTGAGCTGTTATAGTAGGGAATTAAGGACTCAGAAATAAATAAACTCCCAAATTGTAGGAAAACCATATCCATGCTCAGTTAATGGGTATTTTTCATGGGTAAATTGCAGAGGCTTGGCTGTAAAATCTAAAATCTCTTGACATATAGTGGAAGAGTTTTCTTCTATCACTTCCAGTAACTTGAATGTATGGACAGAAATAATTCTAGTATCTTGTCTGTATCACTGATGCTCTATGTTGGACACATTGGAACCTCACTATCTTCATTTCTGTATCCAACTTTAACCATCACTTCCATCCGTACTACCTCTTGCGAATAGCGAATCTTCCCATCAAACTCAAAATCTGTGGAAGGGACTTCATCATCTTACATAGCTGCTATACTGTGGGTCTTAAAATGCAAAGGTTATTAATAGGGGATACATGTCACTCAATCTGCAAAGATGGGGAGGAGATAATGAAAAAGATGGAAATAAACAGTAAGGTGGCATCAGCAGTGATTGGATCAGTGTGTGAATAATCTTTAAGGAGCAGGGCTGAGAAGGAGCCAAGTTTGGGGAACTCACTGGCATATCTGTAAAACTCAGTTTCCTTGGATGTTAGCCTCTCCTTGGTCTACAGGTTTTAAGAACCTTTCAATTTGCGAGTTCTACAGTTAAAAAAAAGCCTTCCAGAAGACCACATAGAACATTTTAATCTGGCAAATAATGCAATGCAATCTAGATTTTTCATATTTACACTCAAATAAAACTAATTTCCTTTCAAAGCAAATTCACACACAGTGCTGGAATCCTTACTCTAAATCAAAAAATTATAGAAAAACAGTAGCAGAGGGGGCAGTGAGAGGTCATGTACTTCAACCCTTTGTGCGGAGGTGTGATCCATCCTGTTGCTCCTCAACCTGTATCTGTACAGTTGATATTTAAATGTCCTTAAAATCTGCTATTTTTCTCATCAAGAATTTTCTGTAGGGCCTCATGAGCAGAGCACAGAATTTGTCCATTGTTTTATTCTAGGATAACGTATGCATTTCCAAGCAGAGGACTTAACCGTCTTCATTATATAATGCCAAATATCAGACAATAGACGCTAAGCCTGTTGTCAAATTGCATTTCCAATGGCATTCTGTGAGACATTAGAAGTCACTACATATATCTTCAGTGCATGTGGGAGTCATGACATTAAAAATGACATAAAACTTATTGTGCAGACAGAAAATAAACATTTTCTTCCCTTAAAGAATGTAAGATTGATGGATAATTACTTTGCTTGCCAAGGAGAGACTTCCATAATCAGTATAAATCATAAGGTCATTAAATTGGGAGGGCAATGAGAAATAAATCAATGCCCTGAAGATGACTTGTAATTGCTTGTTGCAGGATACATGGCTGAATGATATTTTGTAAAGACCATACTGTGCATCTATCTAATTGGGTTAGATGTGTTAGAGAGTCTATAACAGAGCCAGCTGAATAAGTCAAAGACCACCCATATATGAACCAAATGACTTACGTGTCTGTGGGACACTCAGGAAAATCTGTACTTATTGCTCCATCTCAACTCTATCAGGAAATTCCTAGTCTGCCTTAAAAAGCATAGAAAAAGAAACAAAAGGTTGATGCAATTCATTTTGTGTAATGTCTCTAAACGACATGGAGACAAAAGTGACATGCAGTCATAGTGACAGCGATGCTATTTTGGAATGCTCTGCGTGTATGTATTTCGTAATTGGATTCAAATGACCAGAAAGTGACACTTCTCCCACAAGCAGCCAGCTCTTTCATGTAGCCGAATCTGATAAGTAGTTCAGAATCAAAATCTCAAGAAATTAAGACTTTGTAGTTCGTGACCTTTTAGTACTGTGGGTTTATAAATAATATATTCATAAAAATCAACTTAATTAACATGTGCATCTGCAGAAAGGCAGTAAATAACTATTCTAAAATTGGAGTAAATTGTGGAACGGGATTATCAGCAGGCTTCGCATTCCAGAGAACTGCCTTGAGTCTGTTTCGCAGCCTGGGCAAAATAAAGGTGCATATCTAAACCCCATTTATTCTGTTGTTTTCCCTGTGGGTTCTGGACTTTTTTGTTCTCAGTTAACATCTGTATCAGTCTAGATTAACTTCACTAAAACTAATAGGATCATTCCAGATTTACATCAGTATCATTTTGTTTGAATGTGCCTGTTACTAGTAAAGTAAAAGGCAGGGATTTATTAAATGTTGTTGCTTGTTCAACATGCTTAGTTTCAAGCAAATGTATTTGTTTAGTACGGATGACAATGATAAAGTAGTTATATGACATTAGGGCTTAATCAGAGTCTAATTCCTGTTGTGCTGGGAGCTGTACAAATATAGAAAAAGCCATGTTCCTTATGCCCAGATGTTTTAAGATTACAAATGCAAATAATAGGTTTGGCAAAGTGATGCATCATGCAAACAAATGAAAAAAGTACAATTAACATAGTTTTGTTAGTTATGTATTGTATCTGGGTTTTTAGTTTTTTTCTGTTTGTTGTTTTTTACCTGGGAGAAGACATAATGGAAAGAGGAGACAGTAGGAATAACTAGATTAATTACCACAAAAAAGCTGAAAAGGCATAAAAAGTGAGGACTACATAATTGCCCAGTAAGTTACTAAGAAGAGTAAAGCAAGTCTGAAATTATTATTTAATCTGAATCCCCCAATTTTATTGTTTGTTAACTGAGAATAGGCAGGCACACAAGTGTTAGAAATTCTTCAGAGCGCTTATTAAAGCAGTTAACTATCTGCAGATTGCCATGGCTACTATCCAAGCATGTAATTCAAAGAGCAGTGAATATGACATCATTCAAAATTCCAAACATTATTCTAGATTAAAAATGTGTATACTGCCCCAATCTTTATAAGGAGCCAAAGCAAAAACTGCATCAGAACTCTGAAGCAAAATTGAGATTTTGCTCAAAATTGAGATTCATCCTTCTGAATGAAGCTGGTCGATATCTTTCTAAAAACAAACTAGATGAGTAAAGCAAAAATTTTATTTTACACATTTTTCTAATGGTTGAATCCAGTTTTAAATTTCATTTATGTTTATATTTAATGCTAAAGCTTTGTTGGCAAATGAGTAAGAAAACAGCAAAATAGTTTCCAGTCTGTCAAATTGCAGATGAATCTATTTAGCTGGTTTAGAATAAAGTACTCAATTACCTTGAGGATTTCATGGCTATCTCTACTTGCTTGAATTACGTTGAGTTAGCCTTCAGAAGAAAATCCAAATGTTTTGAATTATGTGATAACATGAGCGGTTAGAAAATATGCTGCAGTGTCAACCATGATCAGTTTTAACACGGATACTTCACTCCAGTAGTCACAGTCTTCTAGTAACATTAGTTTGCTGAACATACTAGAATGATGATATTCCTTTTATTGCTTGATTATATTCTACTTTCATTTTCATCCTGTCTCAAACCTTTTCTGAATCATGACAATTTCTTTTTTCTGGTGAGATTTAAACAATTGTCCTTTTCTCTTATCCATGAGTAACAATAAGAGAAAGAGCTTATACTTTTCTGAAAAGATGAAGTTGTTATGTTTCTGCAGTGGTTTCTTACAGAAGATGTTGGGCCAGATTTTCAGGTGCAACAGTTCAGTGCTGTCTTTTTAATATAAGCAAACAAAACATGCAGTCAGGAAGTCAGTACGCAGGAGAGGTGAACAGAATAGGCCTCTGAGCTGTATGAAGTTTGAACTTTGTTGAATGCCTAAAAATAAATTTATGAAAAAAGAGATTTAAAGATTTCAAGGCTTCAGTTGAATAAACTAGAGCCATAGTATCTGCTGGTGTTTGTTGCTCTGTTGCCACATCTCTGTACAGAGAAGGGATAAAGAAGTCTTTGAAGCCTTTTCCAAATAATGATCTTGAGTAGCTTTCTTGGATTTGAACCCTTTCAAAGAAGGTTATATCCTACCAGAACTGGGGAGCATATACTTTTTTCAGCACCTCCAGTGGACATTTTCATCTCCACCAGCACTGTCTGAATACAGAAGGGGAAGACCATAGGGCACTGAATTGCCACAGATTGGCAGTTGTACTTAATCTTCATGATTGTGTGGTCTATGCTTTGCATCTTAGATAGAGAGGAGCTGGTCGCCCTGTTAAGCATCTGAACTTGGATGCTTACGTGTAAAGGGTACAGAAGATTAGGTAACATTTTCAAGTCTCCATGACTAAATGTCTTTGAGAACAAATCAGACAGACGTTTAGGTGGGGAAGTAGACTAAAAGATCTTTTCTGCCTCTGTTTTCTACAGTTCTGTGATAGCCCCACACCATTCCTTTTCACTTTCCCTACACTTCCACAATGACCTGGTATAAGAATTGCAAATATGGCAGATGCAATTTCAGTATTACCTGGAGAAGCAGATGGAAAGAGGGAAGTCAAAGCCATTTCTTATTTTATTTTGGGAATTAAAGTTGCAGATAAGAGGTGTTTTCCCTTGGCCGGGGAGGAGGAGGGAAAGGAGGGATAATGCCAGCTGCTCTGTTACTCACGAAAGCAAGATCTTACTAATTCGATGTTCTTCTCCACCTACATACAGAGAATAATCATCTCCTAAAAATATTTATACATCTATACTGATTTCAAATAGAACACATGCTTCCAAAAATGTAATAAAGAGATGTATGTTCCAATAATGAAGGTTATAAAATATTTAAATACTTCCTCCGCTTCTTTCAAGAGGAAATGCCAAATAGCAGAGGAAGGAGATTCCAACTTCTCTTGTTTTTAGTGTGAGGTTCTTATTCCCCTTTGCTTTATCACTCTCTTCTCCCAGAATAAAAACCTATTACTATTTTGTGATGCATATCCTGATCCAAACTTCATACATATGCATTGCCATATGTTTCACACATCATATGCTTTCCTTAGTTTCATTTCAGGTTCAACATCAACACTCTTTACCCATCACGCTTATATACACATACTTTGTTCATTTCACACATCTTCCTATGTTTGCAGAGTTGAGTAGAGGAAGAAGTTGAATTGACTATATATCTTATGGGGAAGAAGAGACTCCAGCCTATATCTAGGCCATTCTATGTCATCCTTACTCACTGCTTACTTGAAAAGAATAATATAAGATATTCACTAACTATATGAATCCAATCTAAACTCCCTTGCTTGTGCAGGAGTAGAATTTCAGTGAAATTAAGAAAAACAATTATTTTATGTAAAGCATCAAGAGGAGAAATTGCAAGCAGGTTTGGGTATCTCTAGGCAGCACTACAAAATGGAATTTTAGATTCCCTGTCACCTAGTGGAATCCCTCACTTAGTTTAATGCCCAGGTTATCCTGGGGACAGGTCTGAGTAGGGATCCTCAGAGGCCAGCCTCCTGGCACAACCTAGAGCGAAGATGTAGCTCGCAGGCTGCAGAGAGAGCCCTGCTGCAGCTCAGGATGCTCAAGACAAGAGACCTAGACACACGTTTTAGACTCCGAAGAGGGTATCATGTTTTTCCAGACAATGAAGTCCCAACAATATAAAAGGAATCCTGCTTCTAAGGAATGAATGGCAAAGAAAATAGGACAGAAAGGAAAGGCTTGAGGTGGTTGTTCCCAGCTCTAAATGTCCTAAGAAACTGCTAAGGAACTGCCTATGGAGGACTTTTCACGTTTGAAGCATTCTTCTAGGATATTGCAATGGATAGGTGAAATGACTGCTACACGGGGCACACAACAGATGTTCCGCTGGAATTTTAAGGTTTTTTCCTGGAAGTCTTGTTGAAGTCTGGGATTCTTTTTTTTTATTTTTTGGGGGGAGGCATACTGTGATTTACCTGCCAGGTAGCTGAGGGAGGAATTGTAAATAATTTTTTTTTTTTTTTTTTCCAGTGGAAATGAGATGATATAGCAGCCCTTTTCCTAAATTCCCCTTTCTTTTTAAGACCATAATGATATCACTACAGTACACTAATGTACTTGAAACAGGTGTTGTAAAATAGCATTTCTTATTATGTTTAAATTTTACAGTCTGCACTTACAGCGTATAAGAGAATCAGCACTTGGAATTGTGAAGCTCAACATTTCCAGATTTATAATAGCATTAGGCATTCCACCAATATATTTAGGATCTTACATGGGAATACTATATGCATTTCTAGACAATGATCCTTTTGATTTGTTTTCTACTTAGCATTTTAGTTATGGCTATGGATAGGAAGTATTTATGTTGTGGATGCTTACAAACAGATTGTCTTGGTTTTCGGCTGGGATAGAGTTAATTTTCTTCCTAGTAGCTGGTATAGTGCTGTGTTTTGGATTTAGTATGAGAATAATGATAGCACACTGATGTTTTAGTTGTTGCTAAGCAGTGCTTACACTGGTCAAGGGCTTTTCAGTTTCCTATGTTCTGCTGGGCGCACAAGAAACTGGGAGAGGGGGCACAGCCAGGACAGTTGATCCAAACTGGCCCAAGGGCTATTCCATACCATATGGTGTCATGCTCAGTATAGAAACTGGGGGGAGTTGGCCGTAGGGCAGCAATTGCTGCTTGGGGACTGGCTGGGCATCGGTTGGCAGGTGGTGAGTGTTTGCATCACTTGTTGTTTTTTTTTTTTTCCCCTGGGTTTTGTTTCTCTCTCTCTCATTATTTTCCTTTTCATTACAACTTATTATTATTACTACTACTACTACTATATTTCAATTATTAAACTGTTCTTATCTCAGCCCACAAGTTTTCTTACTTGTGCTTTTCCAGTTCTCTCCCCCATCCCCCTGGGAGATGGGAGGGTGAGCGAGTGACTGCGTGGTGCTTAGTTGCCAACTGGGGTTAAACCACAACATGGATACCAAAATTAAGAGTTCCTTCATGTTTTAGAGGAAGAATTTGTTTGCTTGGTTTATTGACCTGTATGTTAATCTTTTGGTTCCCAAGCTGAGAGATCTAGTGCTGTTTGGTGTTATTCATGGACAAACTGACTTTTTGACCTATTTAGATATTGAAGAAGAAATTTTCAATTTTTTTGAGATCCTTATAGTTATTAATGTAATAATTTTAGATTACTCATAATGCAGTCAATGTTCTTATGTATGGGGTGGCTAACCAAAAGTTTACTTGGGTAGTAATTCTGTTCTGCTGATATCTGAGACAAAGCAGATGGATTTCACAAAGTACAAATGGTATGGTTCTTAGTCTGAGGGGCATACACAATCTGGATGTTGTCATTTATATCTCTAGTGTCCCTATTCAAATATACTTCATTTTTAACTGTGTTTTGCAGCTCTATTTCAGCAAGTGTGAAAATGAGACATCCTATAAAATAACTAATAATTTAGTGATGTGAGTGCTCACCTGGAAAGTTGAATACCTGAGTTCATCTCCGTTCTCCAAATCATGTCATGTACAAGCAGCATTTGGGGAAGGAGATAGGAATTAAGTGTTGTGTTGGCTAAGGGTACAGCTGCCTTAGAAGGATCCTGTTCCTAAGTCACTAACTTGAGCTGCTCAGGGCAACAAACCCCGGGGTACGGGTGTGAACTATTGCTTTAGAATTCCGCAATATCCCGGTTCATCACTGCCATTAACCTTTGTCGGGGGAGGCACCTCACTTGACCTCTGTCCTTTCAGAACCCTAAATATCAGAGGAAACAACCATTCATTTGATATTTATACAGATAAGAATACAGCTTTATTCTCATTTGACATTTATATGCAGTTACATTATGGTTTTTCAGATAAATGTCAAATGAAAGGTTTCCAAATCTGACATTTTTTAATAGTATGCGTAAAAATGTTGCAGTCAAATGAAGGACTGTGATTCATGTGGCACTTAGAATGGTCTACCTGTCTTCGGCACACAACTTGAAGGCTAATTCCAGCTAAACAGAGATCACTATGGTAGCACCTAACCAAAAAGGAGAACAGGAGAGTTCTTTGTGGAATTAATGAAGTTGAAGCAAAAAAACCTCATTTTCAGGTAATAGACACTCCGAGTCTTGCTATCAAAGAGGAGAATAACCATTTTAACTCTGTCAGACTCCAATACTCTCTAACCAGGTTCTTCTAGATATTTCACACATGGAATTTTTAATGTTTAATACAGGATTTACTTATTTGTAGAAAATTGACATTATACAGGATTTTGATTAAGCAGAGTGATACCGCAAGGTACTGAAATCACAATACATGTGCAAATTACATTTCACAGAATACAGGAATTGCACTATACAGTTGAACCACAATACAAGTGTGATTCTCATTACTGGTCTTTATAATATGCTCACTGTCAAGACACTGGGCATCCCCAGTTGCCAGGAAGGTATACATGATTTGAAACTAGCTCAGGCCTATTGCTCTCTTCAAAGTTCATTTGTCTGGTTTTTCAGCTTTTATACTCTGTGTTGGATTGAGCCATGTATACACACACACCCCCCATGTTAGTCTGGCTAACTCAGGAAGACACTCTCACATTCTTTTGATTAACTCAGGCAGAAACATTTACACAACCAGTTCATCCACTCAATTGATCTAAGGCCACCCTCCGGTCCCCTTTGTGCTGAGCTAAGTTCAATTTCCTTTGTAACAGCTATGGTCAGTCACTCCCCTCATTCTTCCCTGAGCTTCATGAGCATATCACCTTCACACATATCCTGTGAGTCTTCTCTCATTGTAGAGGTTTGTTGATCAGTCACAAACTCATAGACTAGTCCAGTTCTTTCCAAGAACTGATAGGACGGGCATTACATCAGAAAAAAAGGATAATGGCAAATCAAAACCAGAGTGACTCTTAATATAAGCAAGTCAACCACCATCTTTCGGGGATTTTTAACTATCTGCCTAATAGATTAAATTAATTTTTTTTCTTCCAAAAATATGCAAAGTTCACTTGAGATCAAAGAGAGAGTTGTTCTTGAACTGGCCCAGCAAAGGAAGATGCTATTCCATTGAGATTACTTCAGAAGAGTTACTCAAAGGCACATGGGATTCCTGGCAGCATTTCTTCAATGCTGTTGAACTCTACTGTTGATACTATGTTCTGTGTCTAAGACCTCGAAAGGATGTGAGTAAATACTGACAAGTTTGCAGATTTGTCAATAAGTAACTTTGCAATCTATTTTACAGTGGTATAAGCCCTTTTAAAAAAAGTTTCAGTGAGATTTTATTGCCTTACAGGATTTTCTGGTACAGTTATTTGGTACACACAGAATTTACTGCCTAATGAGTAATAGATCTTCTAAGAATGCTCTATTTTATAGACATAGTTACTTCTGCTGTCACTCAAAGTTACTGGCCAACAAGATGTTACCATTGACTTTTTGATTTTTATCAATCTCTAATAAGTGACCACTAATAAAAAATACATTAATCATATATTAACTTTTTATATTTTATGTATACTCTGCAGTGAATTATGCTCAAGAAAATCCAAGAGCTATAGTACATTTCAGCCTTATATAAAAGGCTTAAGAGGCAGCCTTACACTCTCATGCAAACTACCAAGAGCTGAGGCACAGGCCCATAGCAGTAATTGCTAACTTTCCAGAAGGAAAGTGGTCTGGGAGCAAACAGTCTCTTGTTCTCCTGCTTTGTCTCTGTTCTGCTGGCAGTCTTAGGGAGGGACTGGAGTAATTTGTTCCTAGTGTAGGACCTATCAGCAAATGTCATTAACATAACACCCCCTTGGAGCAAAGAGTTATGAAAGAGAACAAAGGAGCAAGCCATCAGGAATGCTCCTGGTACAGACTATGAATGCATAGTCTGTATAAACTTTAAATAAATAGCATGTGTGTATGTGTGAGAGAGAGAGACACACACAAAAGGATTTGTGAGAGTGCAGATGTAGATATATTTTTAGTTTTCAAGTATGTTTAGGTGTACCAAAGGTGGTATATATACTGTCAGTCCTTAGAGTTGCAACAAAACCCTAAAAAATAAAATAACTGAGAATTTTGTTTCTTCTTTACCGATTACCTTTAGCTCAAATGCCTCTATGAAGCTATATAGAATATCCTCCAATAAAATTTGCCGTGGACAGTAGTTTAACATAGACAATAATAGTAAGCAGGAAAAGAGATTCTCCACTTCAGCTGCCTCTCTTTGTTCCACTTCTTTTCTTATGAGTAACCATGTTGTTTGTAATAATACAAAGAAATTTTGTTTATTTGAGACAAGGGAGCTTCTTTTCTGCAATTTTATTTATAAACTTTAGTCCAAAGATGCAATTGATATTGTCAGCTCTAGACCTATCTTTTCAACAGCAATGTGTATTTCCTTGTGAAGTATTGTACTGAATCTCTGGCTTTTTTTCCATATTTCTATGAAATCAAGCATACAGAGTTATGTCAGCTGTTCATGGGGCATTTTATTCAATCACACATACCACCCTTATCCTGGCAGCACGCCCAGAAGTGGTTCAGACAATGATCATTAAATGTCATTAATTACCTCCATGGAACAAGACAGTGAAGAAAGTCCAGCGTGAGCTAGTTTTTGTTTTGACCTAGGTCTCCATGCTTTTGTTTCCTGGAATTCTCCACTAAAAGAAAAAGGGCTGCTCACCACTGCCCCCTATTGTTATCCCCACTGTTGCCCCCACTGTTGTTATCAACCATACTCATTAAATGGCTATAAGCCTAAAGTTCAATCCTTTAAGCTCTGTACACAGATAACTGTATACAGCTGAAGCTGGCTTGGGCCCAGTTTTCATTTGAAGCATGTGCTGGTCTTCAGGGTTATATGCTCACCCACTCCCCCAGAAGAGGAAACTGAAATCAGAATTAGCCTGTTAGCTTTTGAAATAAGAATATACTTTGAAAACAAATTCTTATGAATTATAAAAATTTCTTTAAATCATAAGTTTGAGGATGAGTCACATAACATCTTGAGACATGCAAAACTCCTATAACCAACATTTGTATTTTGTTCATGAAAAGGAGTTTCACCCATCAAGGATTTTTAATTATATCGGCTGATCATTACAGCATTGCAGATGTGACCAAGCATCATGTTTAAAGGCAGAAAGAAAATCTGTATAGTGAGGACTCTTTTCATCACTTTGATGTATGTGCAGATGAATAATGGCAAGGTAGAAGGGAGATAACTAGAAAAATGCTGGAATGTAGAATAATGAAACCAAGTAACTCCATATGTACTAACTAGTATCTCTTGCATTTTTTTTCTTGGAGTTGGGGATGGCGAGGGAGGCAAACAAATCTTAATCCCATTCTTTCGTGTTATCTACCCCCATAATATATGAAAATGTGTCTTAACATCATAGACTAATCACCAGGAGAGAAATCTGTCATAATTCCAATACAAAACATTCCCAGTGTGGCCCCTGATCAGTACGGCACTGCAAAGAACAAAGCAAAACCACTTATGTCAAAATATCATTTTTGTCATTTTTAGATGGAGAGTTCTGAACTAGATAGAAGGGTTTGTCTGAAGTTTGTCAGACATGGGAAGTCTATGGAAAAGACACAAACTGAACTTGGATCCAGATCAGAGTTAGCCATTAGACTGTTGTTCTTTTAATTTCCATAGCATTCATAGGACAACCCTAAGGACATGATTATAAAATTGAAACCTCACTAAAAATATTAGGCCTGATTTTCTTAACAAACATGACTTTAACTGTACTAGATGAAACATACGTGATATTGAACAAGGAATGTAATTCTTTGTCCTTAAATGCCTGGACTTCTTATGCCTCTCTACTTATTTTGTTTCATTCTGTTGTCACAGAAAAAAAAAAATCACCCAAATTTCCTTCCAGGTTTGGATTTTCAGTATCATGTTACCACTGTTGGCTAAAAGAGCTATCATAGGGAAATAGACATATTGAAAATTTATGAAAAACATTTGAATTTTACTAAGAATAATAAATCTAACCATTCTTTTTGTCATATGATTAAATAAATACCAGAGTTGGAAACACTTATTTGGTGCTAATCAACATGGTATCTGGTTTGGTATTCTTCCTTTACGATAGCAAATATTCCCATGGAAGATGCTGCACGTAGATGGCTTTATATTGCACTAATCAGCTGTTTAGCTGGATAGCGCTGGTCAACTCTTCAGGTATTGTTTGAGGCATTTTTGGATTTCTGAATACCATAAAGGTAATTAATTTTTTTTCCCCTCCGCAAACTAATTGTAATGAAAATTTACTTCACCAAAATGTCTCAGTTAGATGCCAGATATGAAGCTGATTCAGATTGAACATATCCTTGCATAACTGAGTAGTTTAACATTAGTGCAATTAAGAGGACTAATGAGTTAGATCTCGGTCTTTACTGTATCTTTTTATATCCTTATCTCCTTTTTAAAATGTATTTCTAAATTGACATCACCGAATAACATATAAAGTAACCTGGAAAACAGAAAAAAAATTGCTTATTCTATTATCAGAAAAAAGGGGAAAAACAGAGAAAGAAAACAATAAGAGATATTAAAGAATGAGTTTTACTTAACCCAACTGTTCAAAGATACTCCACAGACCTTTAAGACCCCATTTTATGTCATATGCCATCAACTAAAGTATTTTTTTGAATTGTATTTATTACCTATCCCTATACAATGAAACGTCTTAACACAGATTGGAACAAATTAGTCTATGCTTCTTCAAAAAGGTGTACTTTGAATGAGTTTAAAAGAGAATGTAAAAGAAAAAAAAAACCCAAAACATCCCTTTTAAACATCAGATGGACCAGTTAGAAAAGAATGGCCATTGCAACACTTGGAATTTTGTTATTCCGTGTCTGGGTCAGGTTTGCCTTCTCATCATGAAAACGAAATTCACATCTGCTTAAGTTTTTTTAGTAATTTATAATCCCAACCACTGAAATCAGAAACAGGTGCCAGTTAAATGAAAAGGCAATGTAAAAAACCCTACACAATATGTTTTCCATAAGGTGGAGGAAGTGTAAGAAAGAGGAGAAAAAGATTGTTTCAAGTCATACAGTCAGAGAATCAAGGAACACAAATAAAAAAAAAAAATCATGAAGATAAGATAGGATCTTTAACATGATTTCATCCTTACATGTTAAGATCTGAAAGAAGTTGTATGGCCAACAACATCACTACTTCTACATCATTTATATTTGTATCAGAGAATCTGAGATAAGAAAGTCCATTACGGTTTCCTAGTCTGGTCTCTGTTCTGGATGCATTTGCCTTTGGGGTTTTTGTTTGTTTGTTTGTTTGTTTGTTTTTCCCCCTCCTTTCTCCATGAGAGACATGTTCTCTCCATAAGAGAACAACTGATCATACATTGGTGCCTACTATACAAAATAATCCTGTTGGCAGATAAGCGAACTACCAACCCTAAAGAACATCTAAAAATATGATCATAAGGTAGACAGCACTAAAATTTTAAATAGGCAACTGGACTGACTAGATGTGGAGAAGGGAGGAACAGATTTGAAATTGTACAAATGTGGCTGTTTTCACACAAGTTATGGAATATCTTATTGGCTAAAATTTGTTGGCAGGAAGTTATTAAAATAATACATATAAAAGTAAACTTCTATGAGATTACTTCATTTTAAAAAGGCTGTATTAGAGATACAATTTGTTCAGATAAAGGGGACTATCCAGTTCCTTACTATAATTAGGCTCCAAAAAGACAGGTTGGGTAGGAGACAATCTACATAGCATGTCATTCACTTTAAAGCTATGCTGGAATAATAAAATCTAATTTTTTCTTGCTAGGAAAGTGCCAGGTTTATAGCTAAAATGTTAGGGGAGATGATACTGTCAAGGCAAAGAAAACAACTACTAGAGCATTTGATAGCAGTTTTGCTTTCCAATGGATCCTTTACATTCATAGAGCTTGAAAGTCACAGTCTGTCAAATAGCTTCAAAACTACAGGAATAATTTTGTGAAACCCCAAAGTATGAACTAGAAGTTTCATCTTTCCTTTCTCTCAAGGTCTTCTATTCAGACAACAGAACTCAAGAGATTAAATTTAGGGATATAAGAGAAGTCATAACATAAAACTAAATAAAGGAAGGCAGATTGTAAAACATTTGAAAAGTATAAGGTTAGGAAATACTATTACTTTTTAATTACAATGATGTAAATCTTGAGGAAATGTGAGAATTAAAGTCATAGTTCTCTTTGACCTCATAGAAATCAGAATCAAGTAATTTGCTGAGACTCCCAAGCTCTTAAAGCTGCCTTATTTTACAAGGAAAAAAGTTATGAATTTACCACATGGAAATTGCATTGAATGGAAATGGAGATTGACTCCTAATTGCTCCTGTTGCAAGCGAACATCAGAAATTAAAACAAACCTTTTTTTGTACACTGTAATCTAAATACTGTACTTCTATATTACTTTTATTACCATTTAAAAAAATAGACAGAAGTAAACTATATTTTTTCATACTATTTTTAAATAGTATTACACTATTAATAAAAGTAAGCATTTCTGATTTGTGTCCAAGAATCTTAAAAAACATGCTGTTTGAAATAAATGCTGAAACAATTAAAATTGTATTACCAAAGAAACTCTTAGCTGTGTTAAACTAAACTTGAAAGAATGTTCTGTTCTCCTCTATTCATGAACAGTTTCGAGTGTTCAGGAACTGTGTAGTGAAACAAAGCTTTAATACAATACTAATATGTTTGAAATTAAACAGTGTTGACTTTAATTTTTAGCAACCCAGGGAAAACTTTGGTTTCATTAGGCAGGTTGAAGGGACAAGGAACATGTTTTGCTTCAGAAATTTTCTAACATTTCTTTTTTTTATTTCTAGTGGAAATACAGAATTGTCAAACATTCTTGTAGAAAATTGTCAGAATGTCTGATTTTGTAACAAACCAAATTAAAATTTTTTATTGAACTTAAAAACCTTTTTTTCCCCATCTCTTATTAGACTCTTGATTTTTTCACAAGATGGTCCAAAACCTACATATTCAGGTGTAGTCAAGTGCCTACAACTTTCATTTGCCAGAGACTGGGAGTGGGGTTTACTCATTTATTTAAGAATATTATAATAGCTAGTGGTCAGGACATTCTCCTGACCATGGGAGTCTTGGATTTTTATCCTTGATTTCATATTTTCTGCAATGACTCTATAAGGCAAAATGCATATACAAACTTAGGAATACACAGCAGAGTCAAAGTTTATTTCCTTTCAGATTTGCTGTGAGCCACAATACAATGAACATCTCATGATCTTTGAGCCTTATGAGTTTAAGCACTTCCAGGAGCTGAT
Source organism: Ciconia boyciana (assembly GCF_034638445.1). Classification (NCBI taxonomy): domain Eukaryota; kingdom Metazoa; phylum Chordata; class Aves; order Ciconiiformes; family Ciconiidae; genus Ciconia; species Ciconia boyciana. The sequence continues at coordinate 7,811,187 of NC_132939.1, forward strand.
GTCAGCAAACAAGCAGTGGTTTTAGACTCGGGCATCTAAATTCTCATTTATGTCCTAGATAGTTAAGCCCTTTACCCAATTTTGCTCTAAGTACCCAGATCATGTGCATAAAGGTTGAATTTAACAGGGCTGGGAGATAGGGAAGAGTAAAACAAATAGAAATTGATTCCAGTGGTAGGGTCAGGAAGCATCAGGGCAGGGCAGACTGTGTACCAAGCTCTTTCCTGATGAGAGAAACAAGAAACTATTGTATTCAAGCCAAACCATATGGTGGGAGGAAGAGGAGGAGCTGCTTGCCAAGCCAAATATAAAGAGGCACTGCTCCTGAATTTAAGGAGCAGCAGTAGATGGGAGAAGAGCTAAAATGAGTTTTTCCTCTGATGATTTAAGAAATATTTATGATAGATCTTTCTCAGAGAGAAGGGCATTATTGGAAGATCACGCTATTACTCAGTGTTTCTTAAGAATAATTACTTTTTTCATATTCTGCACACATGCTTGATACTATGTCAGCATAAAAGAAGGCATAGCTCATGTTTCAAGTAAGCAATTTTTCATTAACAGAGTCATGAATCTTGTGACAAGCAGCGGCGGTCTTCAAACTGCCCATACCAGAGTTTCTAACTATCACTTATTCAAGATTCTTAATTATCTACAGTAGGTTCTGAAAACAATACTGTAACGTACGATGGAATTTGAAGATAAGACATCATAGTTTTATTTTAAGGAATTTGGCCATACAACAGTGATACTATACTCTGAAATCTGCTTTCTATTACATTTTATTGTGCTTGGCCTTTTAGCATATGGATTTTGGTGAGATCTTAAGGAACACATAATTATTATATTTTTAGGCATATGGTGAGGTAACTTCGTTGATAATCAGATATTCTGAAATTAAACTGGTCTCAAAGATTTTCACAAAATCTAATATATGGTATATTTTTGTGGAAAGCATAAAAACAGAACATCCTTTACCTAAAATACCTTAATGATCCCTACATTGTGTTAAAAATGTCCTCTTTATGAATGAAAATTTAACAGTAGTTCTTCATTTTCAGAACATCTAAATTAGCATGTTAGAAAAGATGACCTCATGGGAAATTTTGACTGTTCTTTAACTCTGCATATCATTGTCTGTTGTGAAAGAATGTCAACCTTTGAGAAGAAATCTGCAAACCATGAATCTCATAAAACTGACCTACTGTTTTACTTGCTGATGCAGCATCATGAAACAGTAGTACACTGTGAAAATCACGTCCCTCCAGTAAAGAACCAAATGCATTTTTTAAGTCATTGTGGGGAAGTTTGCATTTCGGTTTACTACCATTCACTGTCTAAACAGGATCCATTTTTTGTTAAACTTTTGGATTAATCTTGAGCATCAAATTCAATCCCTCTCCCCCATGCTCTCTTCTGTTACTCTATATTACTTTGGTTCTTCCAAAAGAACTTTGGCAGTAAAATGAATGTTTTCAGCACCTGAAATATAATGCAGGTACAGGAATTATGAGTTGAGTTGAGCCCCTGTTTGGTTACCTCTGGGGAAGATGTGCCAGTCGGGTTTGTGACAGGAGTCAGCAGAGTTCTCCAATGAGCAAGGAGGGAGCAGAAAGTTCAGCTCATTGGGAAGACTGTTTCCTGCAGTGTCCCTTCAGGACTTACCTTCTTTTCCTTTCCAGCTCTAATGAATGCAGCCATGACGGGAGTGTTCAGAGAGAGATGGCCCTCCAGTGATGCAGGCAGAACACAGTAAGGGCAAATAGCTCTGAGACAGGAAGGGGGGGTAAAGCTGTTGTGTAATTCACTGTGGAGCATAAGACAAGGCAAAAAAAAAAAAGGGTAAAAATGGAAAAATTAACTAAGCGTATACATCTGGAGGAATTCCCAACTCCAAAACTGGCATATTAGAACAAGGTCTATATGCACAATGGGGAATAAAAGCCACAAGATAGTGATTTTTAAATCTTAATTTTTAGTGTATTATGTGTTTTTTCCTTTGGCTGAAGCTTTTTCTTTTGGATTTACTGCATTGAACATATGACTGAAATACGTGTGTACTATCTAATATGCTGCTTCTCTCAAAACAGTAATTTAAGATGAATCTCATTAAAACCCCTCTTTCTGAACAGATAAACAAAGCGGTAATGTATTTTTAATGAGGTAAGGTGATTTCTTGCTGTGCAAATGTGCCTAGACCTGTAAAAACACCGTTTTTTTTCTACCCAGTGAGGATAATGACGAGTACTTATCAATGCATCATTGTCCTATTTGCTGGTAAGACTGACCTAGTGAGCTACATATAAGAACTAGGGACTCCTCTGCCAATAAAAAGGTCGGTATTGCTGGTCTGAAATTGCATTGTTTCATTATTTGAATTGTTATAATGTCATTGTCATAAACTTCCACAATCTTGTGTGAATGATGGCTTTTGGTTGAATTTGTCATGACCTTTTTGTTGTTTTACTTAGGCTTCCCTGTTACTGCTGCTGATCACATTCAAAATGGCCCCCATCAGAACTGTGGGGGATTTTCTTCGGTTTCACCATGCTCTGAATAGTTTCTCATGGTCAGAACAAAACCCTACTCTTCCTTTCTGAAAAAACTTTGCTGTCATATTGAAGAAGCTTCTTAGAAAATATAGAATTGGTCACTTAGCAGTTTTTATGTCTCTCTCTCTCTTTTTAATCTTTGTTTTCGAGGGAGGTATGGAAATGATTGAAAAAGAACAATAAAAGTGTTCTCAAAGCACAATGTGACAGTATTTTTAAAAAACAAACACAGAAAGAAGGCTGAAAAAATACGTGAAATGCAGCTTCTGAAATACAGTTTCCCCACCACTGATTCACAAAAAAAATGACAGGAAACAAATCCCCCCCCAAATGAAAGTAAATTGTACTCTTTATCCAAACCCATCTGAACCTCTTTGGTTCCACTTAACATAAAGCACTGTGGATACCTTGGGAAATGTCAGTTATCATTATATATTAGACACTTCAAATCCTATTAGAATAAGATGATGAAGATGATGACCAAAAATGCATGATTTTGTGTATTTTTATATTATGCTGAGGTATTTCAATTTTTTTTTTCTTAGTGTTATCTAAATTGGTTTCTGACATTTACATATTATTATTACTATGATTAGTACTATTTTGCATTTGGCTTTTGTGTTCTTTTTACATTTCAGTCATGGTAACAGGTGGAATTTCTAATCTGGATCACAGACCTATTGCAAATTTATTTTTTAATTTTTCGGGGTGGGCTATATTGTATTTTACACTAAATAAATTCTATTAATTTCTTATTGTCTTCCTAATTTTTAATTTATCCTAGTCATGGGATTATTACTCATACCTAAATGTCCAAAGCCTTAAAGTACAGAGTTATCTGATTTGATATAAGGTGATGGAAAAGTTCAAATTTATGTAAGATCTCTGCTTTTGGGCACAGGTATAATATAAGGAGAAACTTTCAAGGAAAAGGCATACTTTGGTCAATAGCCATTTGAATTAATATCTAAACGGTTAATGTATATTGCGTACAAAAAGATAGATCTGAGAGAATCTTGGAAACTATTTTCCTTTCATTTCCTATTTGTTGAAAAACTGCTTCCATAAAATAACGATTAATTCTATATTGGACTCTAAGAGGGTTTTAAGGCTGCTAAATTTGCAAGAATATTTTGTGAATTATTGGCACTTAGTTTTTTCCATTTGGGACTTCTTGTGGAAACATACACATTTTTTTAAATATCTAAGGCCAACTTAGCTAATCAGTAATAACAAATACTGATATCAATGTGCAGATTCTAGACAAAGACAAGGGAACTGTTTTAGGAGCAGTTAATTTCAATGAATCGACATTACAGTTTTGAAGAAAACTGAGCACTGCCATCTTTTGTTGGAAGAGACTAACTGCAGCTTTCAAATGTCAGAATATTTGGATCAGTTCTCATTTGTACACACTACTTTCTATCAGAAGGTTTGTTTACCACTAATAGGACAGATGTTTTTTCTCACTAAGCACAAGAAAGAAAATTTTCTGTATTTGGTGCATATTTGCTGAGGGAGAAGACTTCAGGCATGAACACGGTTATGAACAAGAGTCAGGACCTATTATTCTACTAGACTACTATACTTTTATAAATGAAAACACTTCAGGCCAGATCCATAAGAATAAATATGGTCTTTTTTTACAACGATGACAATGCATTCAAGTTTGATTGTTAATGTAGCTGATGTTTTTAAGGAAAAAGAAAGTACCTACCTGTAACCTATACTGCTGCTGAATCACAGTTTATTTTCTGAGAAGAGAGATCAAGTCTAGGGTGGTCAGAAGGTCTTTGCATTCTGTTTTGTAGCTCAGGAAGGAAAGGGTGAAATGAAAAATGGCAGGTAATGTACATGAAAATGCAGAAACTTATGTCTCTGCTTGTACTCGTGTATTATGGCAGCTTAACAAGGACTGGTGCTTCATGATCAAAGGAGTTCGTAAGAAATAACTTAGTGAAATTTCATAGTGCCTTTCAAAACTGGGAGTTCTGTGGTTTTAAAATGGTTATCAATTCTTCATTTTCCCAAGTAGAAAGACACGTCAGATCCACACCTACCATTTTTGTATGTATAACTTGCTCATTTATATCTATTACTTCTTATTTGAGTTCTTTCTGACACTTTTGTAACTGGGCAAATCAGGACTCTTAAATCTGCATTTGACTGTCAGTCTTTTGCTGAAGATGTACAGTAGTTTGATGCTAGTACCTCAGTAGGAGTTAAAAAAAAGAAAAGGAAAAAAAAGTTGTATATTTACATAATGGAATAAATGGGCTTACAATACATTTGCTGCACTCCTCCTGTTCTTCCTTCCCACTGTACAGTAGATTCCCACCTGGAAGTTCAAGATGGTGGAAAATGCTTATGGCGGAGGGAAAGGAGTGAAGATGCCAGCTGCTGGAAGAACCCTCACTAATGTGAGTGCTGGGCTTAAACCATCCTTTCACCTGAATATCCCTACTTAGAAAAATTTGTCCTGAGCACGTAGGACTGCCACCAGCCATCCCAAACTGCAGCAGGGAGTGTGAAACCTGATTTCTGCTCCACAGTTGTTACTGTAAAGACTCTTTATGTTCCCCTGTCAGATGCCACTCTAGTTTGAACACTGGGAATATCTGAAAGGGCGACCACTATATTCTTGCTCTATCCAAGCCCCAGATGATCTAAGCTGAATAGACAGTGCTTTTTTTTTCCTGGGAATATCCAAATCTATACTATAAATATGTCACTTTGCTTTACAACCAAAATTGTTTTCTAAACTACTATCAATACTTTAATACAAAATGTCTTTTCCTTTGGCATCTCTAAATTTAGTTGCTAGCTTACAGTGCTTGACCAGACATTGGGAAATCTGATTTATTTCGTTCTTAAGTTTTCAAATGGTCCATTTCCTTTAAAAAGGATTGAATCAAAACATTATTTTGCTTTATTTATATTTTACATGTACAGGAAATTAACCAGCTTGCATAAGACAAGTAACAAACAGTATCAGATCTTAGTCTTTTTATCTCTCAAGAGCCCAAATTTAGTAATATTCCAGTAGCTTGTATGAAGTAGCTTTAGAAAGTGCATTAATTGCCACACAGCTCATCTTGTAAAAAAATCAAGTGGGAAAGAAGTCCACTCAGGATTAAGAAAAGACATAACCCTCTCCTTCCAGTTACCAGGACCTTTGTGTTTCAGTGTCATCTGTGGTATTTGTGCCTTCCACAAGCCTGGAGCTAAACAGATCAGTATCACTGGTGGCTTTCGCAAGTCTCTGAGTAAGTAGACTAGTTGTATGACCTCGTATATATATTTGGATGTGTGGGACATGACTGGTGTGAGCCTGAACTTAGGAAAGAAGAGACCTGCAACCTCTTGTTATTCATCTATGGAATGGCCTACAGACCTCTGCCTTGCCCTTGAAGACTATCCTAAAATCTGAGGTATAATATCTAGATAAAATAAAGATTCTCATAACCCTTAGAATTCTATCCTTCTCACTTCTTTCAAAATCCAAAATCCAATTTGTGGAATAAAAAGCTGTCTCTATATAATCTATTTTGATAAGAAATAATTAGACTCTAAATGTATTAATATATATTTAATACATTAATATGTTCAATCAATGGGCTTATGCAATTTTTATTCTTAGTTTTCCCAACAAGCTATGGTAATGACCATTTCACAGTCTCAAAAAATGAACTGCAAAAATCTCATTTGGCTCTATGAGTAAAAACTATTTGCTCAAACAGCAAAATGTTAATGAGCACACCCTTATTTAATCTCTGTGTCTGTTGTTGACACAACTTGTCAACAAGGTTTCACATGAAAATTATTGAGGAATTTCATTCTATGTCCTTAGCCTTCTTGGATATATAAGCACTGAATTTTGAAAGACATAAATGCCACTTATTTATGTCTTCTCTATGTAACCTCTCTTAGAGATTTGGCCATGCCAATGCTTTTATGAATATTAGCACAATTACACATTAACAGAATGCCCAAATACCCTAATTATTTGTTTACTACAGGTATAGTTCAATACATTTACTGGAGATATAGTTTGACACTCATTCTATCTGAGCAATTTTTGCATAAAATGGGGTGGTGGTGTTTGTGTTTTTTAACCTAATAATATAAACACATTTGAGTGATTGCTATAGGAAAGGAAAAGCGTTTCTGCCCCAGTCAAGGCTACAGTCAGTTGTCAACTGATAAAGCAAGTTTGTGCACTGAATTCACTCTTAGCGGCCTTTACAGATCAGGAAGAGTTACTTTTCTGTTCTGTAAAAGAATAGAAGTTCTAGGAAAAAAAAAAATGCATGGTAAGAGCAAGGGCTCCTCAAAAGTAATGCACACAGTTGGGGTAAAACTGAGAACAGTGATGCTCTTTCTGGATAAGAAGGGATCTCTGACTTCTACAGAGTGAGGGACAATGGGCACTGCCCTGTTTGCATTGCTACCTCTCAGTTCAGTTCTTCATGCAACAAAATTTACATCACAATTTCCAGCTCTAGTGTGTTAAAAGTTTGCATAGTAAAATCCTAAACTAAGGGTGTGGTTTTGGGGATTTTTTTTTGCTTTTTTTTTTTCATAATAAAAAAGCATGATTTTTGAAAACTGAATATGATGAGCTGTTTATGGGCAATGCAAAAACTCATCATAATAACAAATATATGAGCAATACAAATCACTTGTTCGACAATCATAATGCATTTCCTTCACAGACTGGGATTTTCAAACTACTCCCCCATATACTGCAGAATGGCAGTAAGGCAGCCAGCTGCTGCTAGAAGTGAAATTACAAGGTTTGAGAAGTCAGGCATATCCTAGAGTGCTTCTAGTTCATTCATGATCTTGCACTTTCCTTGCTGAGTTCTGCTTCCCAAGTAATTAGGTGGTATCTACTTACATGCAGTAGACTAACCTCCGTCTCACGCATTCATGCCTCATTTCCTCATTTAATGCTCTTTTCAGTCTTGTTATTTATTTTCTTTAATATTACACTTCCAGCTCTATAGCCAGATGAGTCACACTCATTGCCATCCACAACAGCACTCTCCAAGGCCTGTGAAACAATAAAGTAATTTATAAAAGCTTTTCCATTGAAGTTATATACAGTCAGAGAAGCTAACCTTTATTTTAGTGGCACTTGAATTAGGATGAAGTTCCATTCAGAAAAGATTATTCATAATAAAATACAGAAGAACATCATGTATTTTATATTATTAAAAAAAAAAAAAAGAAAGAAAAGAACCCACAACCACAACATACCAGGATAGTGGTGTCAGACACAGTGGCTTACATTCACAGTTTTTTTTTCATTCAGAAACATAAAAAATAAAAATAGACTGAAAATTTCAGAGCACTTTTCTTCTTTGCCATAGAAAAGAGATCAAGTTCTCAGAAATTCCTATGTTAAATACAGAATGATTGATTTATTTTCCTCACAAGAGAAGAGTAATTTCTCATTTCAAAATATTGTTTCCTCTGAGTTATATACTGTTCCCTGTTCAGCTATCATTATCCACCTACAATCATTAGATTTTACAATTAGAATTTGGGATAAGAAAGTAATTGTTACTTTCCTGAAGGTGACATTGACAGAGAGACAATAAAATGCCTATGAGATAAAAGAGAGGTAATCCCTTCTAACATACAGAAGAAATCTTGCTAGCCAAGAATAAAGATATCCAGAACCCAAACACAGAAGAATCTATTTACTTATAACAGAGGGGGAAGTCTATACATTTTCCATGAATGAAACTACCATTGTTTCAATTACATCGATAGAAACTTGACCTGTGAAAGTACAGTACATTCCTTTTTCTGTCATTTTAAGCACAAGTTTCAGTTTATTCATTATGATAGGAATATACTGGATGAGGAGATGGAAGAATTGTTATTATTAGTCTCTTAATTTTCCTTAAGGTAGCTTGCTCCATTGACTTCCACTGGAATTAACATAGGTACATTCAAACGCATGTACTGCTTATCTGTACTTACGTTGCCCAAATTGTTCTGTAAAACTTAAGCAAGCTTCGAGATGCTGGCCTCCTGTGATAGTTTATAAAAAATCACCTGCTGAAGACATTTAGTCAAATCTTCAGTGAAGTACAAGTCAGAACACAGCACTGCAAATTTCAGGGCGACAGTGCCGTTTCTACAGGCATCACAGTCTGCCATGTTTATTTCTCCAAGTCTGTAAAGCATAAGATGAGTTGTCCTATTTACAGTTGTTGATATGACTAGGGCACAAATACTTAACAGCATTCCCATATTAAAAAAGCTATCTTTTAGCTTGCTAGGGAAAGAAAAAAATCTGTAATTATATATGCATACAGAATTCAGAGCCTAATGTTGTGTAGCTCATGAATTCGGTTAACTTGGGTTCCAGATGACAAATACAACCTTGAACAGACAAATATTGCTGAAATGGAGAAAATAGTAGGGTTTTGTTTGGGGTTTTTTAGTAAATAAATAAATAAAATTACCTTTATATGGTAGAGGAGCTGGAAATGAAATTAAGAATCTAGACTCCCACACTTCTAATCTGAAGCTCAGGACATACATGAAGTGAAAGTATTTTGCCAGAGCAAAAAGATGACTAGTCAACCAACACAAAACCAACAGAATTACAAACTGGTGTTTGTGTCACCTTGAAGAATATTCCATTCCCATTTAAGGAACATTTATTTCCTTCAAAATTAAACAAGCGTTACTTGACACATTCAAATATCATAACTTTTAACTAGTTTAAAAAAAAAAACAACGCAACAGAACATTAGAAGTATCATTTTAATACCATTGCAATGCTATTAAAAATCAGAGCATAAAATTTCATTCTTGCAGAAGATGATGAAGGGGAACACATATTTTATACCATCTTAAAAATCTACTTTTCTCTTCTTATCATGTGCCATGAGATTTATATAATAAAGTTTAATTAAAATAATTTTTCATACCTGCATACTTCTGAAGACCATGGCATGTTACAGGTCTATATAAATATCACATACACAATTTTCAGTCTTCCTGTATGGAAAATGTTTTATTTCTGTAATATTCTATAAGAAACATAATCGTCTTTGGCTGTACACTGACATTGTTAGCAGACTCCTTTACAACAATAGAGTACATTCTGTAATTTTCCCTAGAGCTGAAACTCTTTCAAATGAACATGAGTCAGGCAGCACTTTCGGGAATAATGTTGCAAAGTTGTAAATGCTGCTTACCATTCCCATGAATACTGCCTTTTGGAGGAAGTACATCAAGTGTCAGAAATGATGTGCACTCTAGTTTGTTCGAGTACCTGTTAGCATAGTGATATTTTCAAAGACATTGCTGTATGTTTCTTGCTGACTTTGAAGAGAAACAGCTATTTAGCTTGACAAACCAAATACATGAAATTGATTATGTCTTGCTGAATGATTTAAACATGGGCTTAGATTCAAAGCTCATTGGCTAGCTCATTGATCCAGGATAATTTTATATTAAATATTCGTTATTAAAAAATCTAACACCAGCCTGTTTGTTTGAGAAGTGCTAACAAAAAATAGCTTGATTCTGAGCACTCTGATGATAGTTCTGAGACCTCTTTTAAACTTAAAGACACACGCTCAGCTCTTCTACCTTCTTCTAGGAGCCTGCTCTACGATAATTGTGCCCTCCATTTGGAACTCTAGCCATATAGTAGGAGTCAACATGATCAGTAATTAAACTCTTATTAGAAGCAGGAGAGAGCCCAAGGTGGCACAAAAAGAATTAAATAAATCTGAATTCAACATGAATCATTTACTTCTTTTTGCAAATATGATTACCCTTCCAGGAGAAGCTTTATTCTTATTTGATGATGATATCACAATCATTTATTTCAATTCAGGCTTCATAAAGGTGTGTCTTCTTGGGGTAGATGCTATCTCAGATTTCTGATGGTTTTGCTATTTTTTTTCAATATTGAACTTATTAAAAAAAAAGTTGTACAACTTTTTAAAATTTTTTTTTAAATTAACAACAAAATTTTAAAAATTGTCATGTTTCAAATGAGTATTTAGAGTATTTCACTGTGTTGCAAGATTAATATTTCATAGAAATAAACTTCTTGAAGATACGAGCAATTTTCATAGAATGGCTGAATACATAAGGTTGATTTATTATAACAAGTGTTCTAAGTGACTTTTTCTTAAAGGGCTTGATACAAAGCTGGGATTGCCAAAGTTGTCCGTGGTTAAAATTTTCAAAATCTCTTGTCCTGTGTGTCCTTATGCCTTACATAGTATTGCTAGCCTGTGTTTAATGAATGATACATGAAGGGCTGTTAGGAAGTTGTGCTGGAGGGAAAGACTTTATTCTGAGTCATGAACAGTGCTGAACTGTAGACTCATTAATCTGATTAAAAGCATGGCTCGTTATAGCCCAGCTGGTTATGCAATTTTTAAATAATACATAGTTTGTCTGAGATCTCATTAATTGAAGTTATGTATTTTATTTTTATGACTTTTTGATCTAAACTGTTGCATTATTATACTGTTTACATCATCAAATTTGCCACTGGCCATGCATGTGCAACACCTGCATGTTTGCAACATAACCTTTCTAATGCTTATTAGATATTTAGTTGAGTTTTCAGCTTTTTTGGTATGGTTTGGAATTATGAATCACTCAAAAGATGAATATATTGCATAGCTTTGGTGCTTGGCCCTTCTCTGTATCCATTCTGAAAAACAATGATATAACCCAAAAGTACTGCTAATAAAGAAGCTTATAACAGAATTTAAACAACACTTTGAAAGCAACTTCCTTTTTCTTTAAAAAAAAAAAAAGAATTCAAATAAGATATAGTTAACAAAACAATATACTGAAAAATTAGTTCTATAGATGCTTTCATGTACATACTCCTTTTCCTGGTGGACAAAGTCATTAAGGTCACAGTGATAAGATTATTCTTTCTATGAATTGCTCAGTATTACATACCAAAAAGCAATCAACAATAAATAAAACATTACTCTGAATCACCTCAATAGATGCCGAGTCAGTAAGTAGCAAATAGGCAGTAACAGTAAAAAAAACCAAACCAAACCAAACCAAACCCCTGAAAAAACAATGTTGAAAGACACTCTACAGCAAAAGGAAAAACGTTAAAACTGCAAAGCCAACTCAGTTAAAAGCTTTGGTTCATATTATCCTTAGATGAACTCTCAACGCCATTTTTAGTAGGAATATGTGATGATTCGAGTCATATCCAATCTACTGTCTCTAGTGAATGCAGAAAGTTGATCTGTGTCATAAAAGATGCAGGAAACATCCTGGAATCTGACTCTATGTGGAGAGAATAGTAATGAAAAATTTCCTTCAAGAGCTAAGATTTCTTATTTGCGGAGCCCTTGTTGACAGGCTTATGTTTGTTGTGACATGTCTGGAAAGTTTGTAATTGTCTGGCTCTCATATAATGTACTCTGATTCTGCAAAGAACTGCTTAGTAACTCATAGTTCGCTGGGAACATAACATTTACTAACAAGGAACTGTGAATGACAGACAGAGTTGGGGTGGGCTCTAGACCTTTTTATCAGAATTGCATGTACTTTTCTCTCACAGACAAACGCACCTTTTTTAGAGACAGCAAATGCTGTTTCAAAGCTTGCCACTTTTTCCAGGCACTGCAAAGATGTATCCTAAAGGTCAAATAGAAAAAATAAATTATTGAGATTTTCACTTTCTATACGTAACCTTCAAACAAATTCTGAAAATTTACACAGACAAAACTTCTACTAGTGTTGAATAAGAACACACAAAGCTAAAAAACCCCATATTAACTAAGTCCAGAGGAACTTAAGTAGAAAGTAACTATTACTGGTAAGGTTTTTTCCTGAACATCGAACTTACTTCAGTGGATTCATCTAAAATATGCCAGATGGGTTTTCTGGGAAGTTTTCTGGACTATTATGCTAGCTAAGAAGCTGTCAGAACCATAATCAGAACTGTTTACCCAGGGCTTTCTTGTGAAACATGATAAACTCCTTTTTTTAAAACCTGGGCCATACATCCCCTATCTAGGTACTCAGGTCACAAGAAATAACACTACATGGAAGAGAGAGTTAATGCATCTTTCCGGGATTGTGGCATTTCAGGCTTTCGAGTACACTCACACATTCTTCTACCTGATCAACGCTCAATTTACACAAAGAACAACAGAAAGTCCTATTAAAGAATGTATGAGAAATTTGGCACATGACATATTAAGGCAAAAATCTGAGATTGTCTGAAACAGGAACTACAATCATATAGCAATAGAATAATCTAAATCATAGAGCTGAAAATCGTTTTGAGTGTAAGATGGCATACAAATTAACTAGTATAATTCAACCTATTACTCCTCTATCCTGTCTCACAACATGCTGTTGAACCTTCATCCAAATTAACTTGCACCTTTCTTTGACGTTGTCATGGTCCTTTCCTCTACAAATGGTTTCTCTGTATTTTAACAAGATACAATATTGTCTTTAAATGAGGATGAGCTAAGCAGGCAAGGTTTGAAAGATTCATACTCATGGATCTTTGAGCTGAGAAGCATGCAAAGTCATGCACAAGATTGACCAAGTAATTAGTATTTGAAAATGTTAGTGTTTTAGAAGTATCTTATTAGATGTTTCAATATACAATTATAAAATATTTTGACTATCAGGATTTTTTTTTAAAACAAGAAAACAACATCAAAAATAAAAAACCTACTCATGGAAGAAAAATTTATATTCTTTTGGGTTTTTTCCCCTTTAATACACATAGTAATCAAGTGGATAATCTCTCCATTATGTAGCGCTTTTATTTTAAACAGACCTTGTCTATGGAATCATGAATTATAATTCCATGGACTATGGAATGGTTCCAGTAGCAGGCCCCTCACTTGTATGGTGATTGTGGTTTTACATCTGTAAAGCATCATGAGTTATGTAAATATACTTCTTCTTATTAACTGATCAGAGTTTACAAGTAGTTCTAGATTTGCTCCAGAGGGCTCAGCTGGTATATGTACTGAGTTGTCTGACATCAGGTGTTTTGGTTTTGAATCTGTTTTTTCCACTAGACAGTTTTTAATGATTTTTTTTCCCCTAATGTTACTACACTCACAGGGAATCCTACAGTCAACTTCTTCATCCAAAAAACCCCTAAGATTTACTTGTTCACCACCACTTGCAGTTGGACTAGATGATTGTTGAAGGTCCCTTCCAACTGGAACTATCTATTCTATTCTATTCTGTTCTATTCCATTCTATTCTAATTAACTTACAGAGTTGTAGGAAATAACTGACATGTCCTTATCTAGAAAGATGGCTGTTTTGGCCAGTTTCACTGACACTACAACTGCAGTGTTGAAAAAAAGAAGTTTTCCTTACACCAAGTCTTACCTTGTAGTAGTACATGAAGTTCCCAGCTCCAAGTTCAACATCCACTCTTTGCATTCATTTTAATCACTAAAGACTTCCCAAGCAGAAAAATGTAAATTGACTGTGTGAACAAATTGGATTTTCTGGAAGAAGAAAATCAAAGTGAATGAAGAGCCTAGGTTTACTTTACAGGACATCTAATAGCATAATATTCCTTTAAAATCCCAGTCCAGTTATTATAATTGTGCATTTTACCCATCACTCAAATAGGCACAGGATTTATCCCAGAAAAAAAAAATAAAATTTACAGTTCTATAGGAAATAGCAGGGAAATTAACGGTTTATTGATTCATAAAGACCTAGTCCTTTCAAAACAAATTTCTAGAAGACAGCAGTTCTGTAGCCAAAAGCTAGTGTAGTGAGTTAGTGAACCACAAATAATCGCTTTTCACTGTCTCTGTGGCTGTCCTGACCATTTCTCAACAGAAGCTTGGATGACTTTTTTTTTTCCTGAAAACAATGAAAATGTAAAGTAGCAATCAGAATATAGAATTTTTAAATTTTTAATTTTTTTTTAAAAGCAAAACTTCAAAGTGTCTGGGAAAAAAAATCTGGACTTGAACTTACTTTTTAGCAAAGTTAGCATATCAAGAGAAAAAACTGTCCTCAGCTGCTGCACGAAAAATGGACCATCCAAGCAAAAAACATCCCAAGAGAAAAATCTCACAAATGAAAAGAACTGTGGAAGACACTTAGCTATTTCTGAGATGAAATATTTTGTTCAGCTGAAGATGACTGAACTTACTTGGGTGGACAGACTTAAAAAAGTATAACTGGCTGGGATCAAAGAACCATGGCTCAGTTTTGTCTTTTTCTTTTTTTAGAATGAGCTTATTTGGAGCGGGTTGTTTGTGCTTAGCACAGTTACATCCTTCTGGGCAAATTGCTATACAAAATACATTTTAGAACAGACACAGAATTTTTTGGAAAGAGAGAGATGACATATAGCAGGCACAAGTATCTGCCTTCACTGGGAGTCTTATCTTCCCAGATGATGCCAGAATTTGCCTCATGGTCTCTGACCATAATTCTACCAATAATGATGATTTTTTATAGAAGACATTTATTCATGAACAGTCAGAACTACAAGAAATAGTTATATTTTCTAAAGAAATGATGAAGTATTTCATGTTCATGTGTTAATGGAGCATACAAACTTTTGGGATCAGTATATGCTTTGGACAGCTTATTTATATAAAGCATAAGATAAATTGTAAGATCACAAAAAGATATAAATAATACATATATTTGTTATCATCTGTATAGTGTTTTTCCTTCCAGAGTATCTCTGATCTTTTCAATATTATCAGACTTGACTTTTGGGCAAAAGAAGAACCTTGTAACCAAAGACACTAGAGAATTCTTACTTTCTGCATACATGCAGAGCCTCTATTTAAAGTCTCATAGAAAAGGTTTCTATAGAAACCTGAAGGGCTCAGCCAACCAGTGCTAAAAAGCTGAACCCTGAGGCCTAGACAAAATCCACACAAACATTTATCTGTCCTAATGGCTCCTGAAGTCACTGATATCTATCATGCTTCAGCATACCTTCTTAATATATTATGTTATACCTTACATTAGCATACTCTATCTTTGAAAATAAAACATTCTGATAACTGTTAAAAACATGGCTTTAACTCAGGTCCTTAACTGATCCCAAAACTAGTTAATTGAAAATTAACTCTGATCTCCTTTTTGGCATATACTATCTCCTAGGACATGTAATATGAGTTTTGCTTTTTTTTTTAAGGATCTGTTTGTCCTATATATAGTTACGTTTCAAATTGTTACTCACTAAAAGAGCAAGTATTTTTGGTTCCTTCTGAAAGTCATATTTCCATAGTGATGCCGAGCTGACAAAAATATGCAATACATCAAGATAACTGAAAATTAACTCACTATCAATCACAGACACTGCTCCCAGATACCATTTTAAACTCAGTCTGGAATATTATATTGGTGCAAACTCAGTTTTTCCTGAACTTTATTTTAATATATATTCAGTATAAAGCATTTACTCTTCTTAATTTTCAGCTTGTGCCCTGTTTCTGTTTTGGTTTGTTTCGATTAGTTTTCCAAGACTAAAATAGAGGTAATGTCTCATTTCAGGGTCCAATCCTAAACAGCAACTTGGATGAGGCTGCACTAGGTTTGGCTTCCTCTTCCCTGTGCAGGGACACACTCACCTAACACTGCTGCAGCACTGCAGAGTCCTCCAGCAGTCCTCAAGAAGACTTCCATCCCTAATCTCCGCAGGATGTCTTTCTATCATGCTCATTTTTGTACTATAGAACCACCAGGGTCATCATTCCTGAGGCAGTATTTCTCTGTGTTTGCCTCCCAGAATGTTCATAAATGTTCATGTTCTGTTGGATGTTAGGGCTATGCAGAAATCCAGAGAGAAATACGCATCCATTGGGTCACCAAAGATGAAAACTTTCACTGAGCAGAGGGTGTATAGCACAAGAAGGACAGAAGGCAACTCAACTTTATCACTTACTTTGGGCAGTGTTTTCAATGTGCCAGAAAGGACAGACGACATATTTCTCATATTTGTTTAGTGGAAGGTTTTATTGTACAGAATCTTTTTGTTTCCTTGACAATAGCCTTAGAAATGAAGATTCCTTCATTTTACTACTTCTGATATTTCATTATGGCTCACTTTCTGATAAAATATCATTTCAAGTAGAATTTCAGTCCATAAATAGAGTAATATTTCCTTTCCGCTACACCAAGAAGAACCTGCAAGGATGACATAACTCCAAAGCTCAACAGCATGCCAACGCTTAACAAAGAAATGGCTCTCCAAGAGAAATGGAGCATTCATTTCTCTGTGAGTTTGCAGAGCTGCAATAATAGGACATACCACAGATACCAATTCCAAAGATAATTATTCATACCATCTATGAACAACTCTCACAAATGTTATGGAGTTTGGGGCAAGTTTATCTTTATAAAGAATTCATGACATACCTCCTTTCAATCATCTCACATCCACCCACACTGACATTTCACAAACCAAACTTATCCGTAATACCTCTCAGCGCAAGGCATTTTCTACACATTTGTTCAGGTCAGCACGCAAATGTTCTCACTTTCCAGCCTCAAAAAAAAAAGAAAAGAAAAAAAACTACATACTCCCACATCCTTGTACAAAAGACTACTCAAGGTCAAGATCAAGAAAAAAGGCTTTTGTCCTCCTCTTTTGTCCTCCCCTTAGTTTGTGCAATACCTTCTTTCACACAGTGCGTAATAAATTTTGAATCAGAACTTTGCAACTCTTGCAACTTCTTTCTCCCAGGGATAACAAGAAACAAGACAGGGACCAGACAGAAACAAAATAACAAATATTAAACAAACAGCTTTGTCTACTTCCCATTGCAAAAATAAGGAGCTACTGTCATAAAAATTAACTCTGAAGAATTAAGTTTAGAAAACAAAAGTCTTCTATTTCTCAGTAAAATCCTCACTGTACCTTATTTATATCAAGAACTATATCATGATTTCTTCTTCTATGGTTATTGGAAATATTTGTTGAGATACTTTACAGCAGATTTTCTTCCTATATCTTAATCACCTACTAAGTTGTCTAGACCAGGCTGTGTTTCTTTCAAAGATGTAAAAACTGCTGAACAGTCCTTTTTCTAATTCTGAGGCAACAGTTGTGCTTTTCTCTTGGATGGACCTCAATGCCATACTTCACTTACAAAAAATGACAAGAAAAACAACCAGAGAGTTCTTTCTATGGTAAGGCAATATATGTCTCAGCTGAAGACAAACTTCTGTGTATGATAGTTAATATATTTGACAAACTGCATTAAAAGTTGGAAAACTACTCACAGAAAGTAGTATGGTATTTATGCAAAGGAATGGTGCAAAATTATTAAACATACAAAAAATATATCTATACTCTATATGACTTAAGATGATGTAAAGGCAGAAAATGCTAACTCACATTTACTGGTTCACCAAAACGATTATTCTACGAAATTCTTTAACTACTAAATGGTATTATTCTCTGATTACAGATTTTTGTTGTGGAAGTAAAGTCACTTGCTCACAGCTTGCTAGCATGTCATGGCACCAGCTGTATTAAAACGAATGCATTTCTGACCCCAAATAGCATAAATGAACTATTACGCCTGGATGAAGTAAGGATCCATTACTGCAGTTTCAGAGGAAAGATCCTCATCAGCTTCTGAATTTTATTACTGCACCACTTCAGTGCCATGCAGACTCATTCATGAAAATAGTTTTCAAAAACCCATGTCAAAGGATACTGAACAGAGCTTTCAGAGGCTTTTAATTAATTATTAAACTTTGTTCCTAAGTGTGGAGCTGATGCCAATAAAAAGGCCAGAAGAATTTTATTTTATTTTAAGAAAAAAATAATAGGTTTTATGCCAGTGTTTCTCTCAGGTATGGCCGAAATGTTTCATCTTAAACTTCCCAAAAATGTCAGCTTGAGGCAACTCATCTCAAGTTAAAAATATCAGCTTTAGGCCTGAACTACAGTAAAGCAAATGAAAAGGGCCTGGCAAGTGCAAGTGTCAGTAAAGCTTAACTACAGATGACGCTGTCAGTTCTCTGTGCAGTACAGGGTATTATAATGCCTGTATGGTAAATGGCGGTTTTTGTGATCTGGATGTACTTCTTAATGATTTCCAGCACTTCGTAAATGTCAGACATGTGATGTGAATTTCTATTCACTTCACCACTTTAGTGTATGATCCTGAATAATCACTATAATCTGTTCTTAGCAACTGTGATCATGATAGGGAATGTACATCTACTTCCTTAACTTTCTCATCAGAAATCATTGCCAGTTCTCCCAGTAAACTTCAGGAGACAAGAAAATGAGACTGAAACAAAAGAAAAAACTTTATTCAAGATTCTACAATGCCAGTATGATTTGTGACCTATTCTCGCAAAGCCCTTGAACACATGTATAATTAAGAACTTAATTAATTCCACTGAAGAAAATAAAACTGCTTTGTATGCATCACTGTTTTGAAGGAGTACAGTATTTTTCTCACAGCAGTAAGATTTCATGGAATGCTGTTGAAAACGATGAATTATAATTTTTTAATTACATGGAATAAGAACCATCCCCCCCAAAAAAAACCCCCAAAATGAAAATTAGCCAAACAGATATGAACAAAATGCATTCTTTTATAACTTAAAATACATTTAAGATGTAAATAAATGGACCCCATTTAGATCTCAGTCACAGAAACTAGTTAGATTTAGTTAGAGAATCTAGTCAGGTTTTTTAAAGTATCAGTATATACTTTGAGGAAAGGCACTTTGATGCATTCAGAGGAGATATTGCTCACATTTCATTGCTAAATATCAGCACAAGTACTACAGACTGCAGAATGACTGCTGCTGCTGAAAAAAGATCTCAAAAAGGGGTCATAAAGGGAACAGGCACCAGATTTGATTTAAGGACAAAATGTCCTAAAAATAACATGCCTGCATACAATATAGCTGCAACACAAAAAAAGCAGACTAGTATAATCAATGCAAATTGAGGTCCCCAAAAAGGAATACTAGTAAGCACAAATTAGACATACTAGAAAAAAGAAAGAAAAATAAACTCAAAAGTAACACTTACCACCAATATATTAGACTTTTCTTCTGAATATTCTACTAGGGATAGTAGTATTTATTACTTTGCCTTATAAAGGAATGAATGACTGAATTGATTAATGACATTATTTTCAGAATTAATAACTTTTAAATGTATTAATTTTAGAATTAATTTATTTGCTGAGCACAGGTTAGACTGAAGTTAAAACCCTCTTAATTGTTCATAACAATCAAAATAATTGAATTAAATGGAAAATGGATCAATTTATTTAATATAAATCTTGATATTCTGTGGCCAAAATACTCTATCATAAAAACTAACATGGTCTTTAAAGTTCCATAAAATTGAATACTCTGACAATGTTCTGATCTTTCTACTATTCAACAGAAGGCTTCTCCTGAAGACTGAATTAGACTAGACCCAGTATTTCCATCTTGACTATCTTGGTA
The DNA here is from genome assembly GCF_034638445.1 of Ciconia boyciana. Taxonomy (NCBI): domain Eukaryota; kingdom Metazoa; phylum Chordata; class Aves; order Ciconiiformes; family Ciconiidae; genus Ciconia; species Ciconia boyciana. The sequence goes on from NC_132939.1 coordinate 7,831,211, forward strand.
AAGGAGCTTAGCAGAACAGGCTTCTCCAGAATGAATAACACACTTCAGCAAAGCAGGATTTCTACAGAGTCTTGCTGGAAAAAAAGTTATCATTCCTGACAGAGGAGCAGCAGATAGAAGGCTGTGACTAAGGACAACAAATTTTAGACATGAAAAGTTAATCTTGTAATTTTCTAATAGTCCTCTGGGAAAAGATCAAATAACATTTGAAAGCATCACTAATAAGACTGTCTTAAGAGAGGTTTTAGGGAGGTAGGACTATAGACAAGAATTAATAAAGGTATAGGCTACAGAAGAAAACAAAATAAAACCCTTCATAGCACATCTGACTTTTGATACAAGAATGTAGGTGAAATTGAAAAAGACTCATTTACATATGAATGTATTGCAATGAGCAAAAACAAAACAAATCATAAAAGGAAGGAGGAAGCTGAGCTTTTTTTGTTCTAAGTTGACAAAGAAAACATCACACAAACACCCAGAGTAAGGAAGGTCCCGGTGTTTGTTTTAATTTCTAGGACTCAGCAGGCTATAAAAGTCAAGAATGCTGTCTCATCTTAGGCTATGTCCAAAAAAACCCGCCTCACTTGAAGACAGGTACAGCTTCAGCAGTAATAAAATTACTTTCTTCAGATGGCCGGATCCAGCCCAATAAGCTGTTCTCCTATGTCTTGCTGCAATGTGCAACAACCAAATCCCATTTTATGGGTTACAGACAGGACAGTGAGCAGACTGTTGTCCCTGAACATCGCTGACACAGAAGCCTTTCCTAAACTTTTTGCTGAACCTACAATTTACTAGAAGACAAACTAATCATTTACCCAGTACACATCTTGCAAAGCATCTACGTTTTCACAAAACTAATTTTTGCAAGTTCAAAACAATGCAATATCACACATACACCAGAATAACCATTTCCAAACAGAATATCAACATTCTAGATGTGGACTTCTGGATATTAGAGAAAGATTAGTATTCAAATAAATGAAACAAGCAAGTTCTGGGTTATTTTGTTCTTCTGTTCCCCAAGAAAGGAACTTCATGCTTTTCTATCACAGAGCTTTTGCTTCTCTTTTTTTAAAGAACCAAAGTGTCAGACTGTGCTCCTTTGAGCTAATATGTCTTTTTCACTGACCAGCTAATTTACTCCTTTCCTTTTTTTTTTTTTTTTTTTTTGTGGTCAGTATTTTAGACATGAAAAATTAATGTTAATTTGTTAACATAATGTTAACTTGTTAACTATCCTCTAACAAGAGATCAAATAACAGTTGAAAACAGTGCTGATAAGACTGCCTGAGGACACAGATTTCAGGATAGTAGGACCCAACTCTTTCCCGTTGCGTAGGGTGCACACTACGTAGAGCAGGGTGCCAGCCTGTAGAAAGCTAGAACAATAAAACCTTCAGCTCTGGACTCAGAAGGACTCAGATATCCTCAGAGTATCTTCCCTCTCTTTTTTCTTTCTGACCAACAATTGCATAATCTCTTCTGCCAGCCAGCTGACACATTTCAGTCACACTGCCATACTTGAACAACAAATCCTTTCATAACAAAGATACTAAATTAGTTGACCAGCTAAATTTACTTCCCGTTATGATAGAATGAAGTAGTTCTGTTACACCTATTCTTTGGGTGCCGACACATCTTTCATAGGTCTAATTAATATACTTCTATTGAACAAGGACAGAGTAAGAGACCAAAATTCTTCCAATATAGTTCTAAAAATGTATAATGAACTGCTTGTCCTAATACCAACCAGGGAAAGTAGAAAGCAGAAACAGACCACACAGGCAGGAAATACAGTGCAGCTTTTCGAGTTTTCTCATGGGAATTCAGCCCATTACACTGGTAAAAACCTGTAAGTGATGTCTAACAGATAAAATTTGTATTATAATAAAAAGGTTTTGACTTTTAGGATGGGACAGCATGGAAGGCACTGTTATAAACAGTCTGAAGGTGAACAGGATGGTACGTTAAGCCACCAAAATCGAATTTTACGATGGAAAATAACATGGTCCCCAGCTCCTCCTTTCAAGTATCGATGGCAACGTCTTCTAAAAGCAACTGAGTATTGCAAATTAATTAGAAGAAAATTATTAATGTATTAAAATTACACTGCAAGAAAGACTAAATAGTTTGTCAGTGAATAATACATACTGGATGCAGACCTACACAAACAAAACAAACGGTTATCAAAAGAATAACTGTTGACTTTGACGTTATACCAGCAATTAATTTTCTGCCTAATCCTTCAAAATTTACTTGCATAAATAATCCATTCTCTTGACATTTGCTAAACAGAACTGCTCACAAGTGAAAACTTGTCCTTATGCTCCTCTGAGAAGCCGCATTCACTATATGTCTGCACCAGTCTTCATGATTTTCTGCAGTCAACAGATCATGTCCTCCAGCAGCATCATAAAAGAAGGTTGAACTAGCAGAGGTTTGCTAACCCATACAAGCTGAGGTGCTAGCCTTTCCCTTTATTGTAATACATTATAACTAGATAGATAGGAAAATGTTATTTGTTTGGCATATGACTTAAACCTGTATTTGTAGAAAGTGAGTTACTAAACTAAGCTCTATTTGACTAGGTTTTAAGGAAGCTGTTGAAAGAACTGTTGATCCTAAAAACACCAAAGGCTTAACAATGCCCTCTAAGTCAGCAATGCTCCTCAAGGAAATGATAGATATGGCATTAAGAGGCCTCAAATTTCATTCCAGACAAAAATAGGTGCTATTTTCTCCCTTAGCTAGTAAGTCTCAGTAGATGACGTAGGTGTATGAACTTCAGTCAGACTTTTTTCTATTTTTGATGAGCCTCAGCTATAATGCAACTACTGCCCTTGGTTCATGGAGGTATATAAGTATTACTGATTGCATTACAACACTAGCAGTCAAAAATACCTCAGAGAAAGGGAAACATAATCAGCATGTCTAGACAAAGCAGGTAAAATTCATGGAGAAAATATCATTGTTTTCCAATGAAGTCTTGCACAAGATACTGCGTACTGCCATGTCCAAATGGCATATTAGGCAACGAGACAGCATTTGAGTTTCCAAGGGCATGAATTATTTGACTGTTAAATCATATCCAGCAGTCTCAACAGCAACATTAGTTTCCAAACTCTTCTGCATCAGATTTGCCTCAGGAAAGATAAAAGGCTAGCTTAAATCCTGATGTGAGACTGGCACTGCTCCCTTCACTTTTTTTTTTAACTTTGTCTGCATTTGATAAAGCTACTCTCTAGAAGTCCAACACCTCCTTTTTACGATTCCACTTTACAGTCTACTTTTGGAGTTCTCCTGGCATTGGTATCCAGAAAGGAGGAAGAGTAATAATTAGAGTCAGGAATCAAAACCTTTTTAAACAGCTTGAATTGCCCACTGTCAAACCATCAAATTTTGCCCTTTCTCATGTCATGAGTTAACCCCTTCTAAACTTTTTGTAGATCAGACTCACCATCCTCTTTCAGTCCATTCTGCTTTAACAATTACATAGGGTTCTGGTTACAGAATTATATATATATACAGATATTATATTGAGAAACTCCATCATCCATCTTACTAGTATAAGATTCTCTCTTCCTTTAGAAAATCCTTCTTGAGATGGACAGTAACCAACAGACTATATCTGTGAGGGAAGCAAAATAATAGGGACATGACCTGTGAAGATATTTTGGAGCTATACTGTTATGTCTGTAAAATAATTAGGGGAAAAATACAACTCACTATTCAAATTACAACTTGCACACCTTTCAAATTCTGGTATCAGCTGATGTAAGTGGACTGACTCTCCTCTTGAACTACTTCAAAACAGAATTGTAAGCATTTTATGCATGGTTTTGAACTTGATTTAGAGGGAGAATCAGGTCCATAATTTTGGACTAGAAAGCATTAATATCTGTTCATATACACAACTTGCTGAATATGGCCAGGTACCAGGATCAAGACATTCCTCCCCAAGCAAAGACTTAAAAATGTGCTTTGTTTTAGGAAGTGGAAATAATTTTGACTGACAGGAAAGGATATCATTATGTATGCCAACTTAAGCATCAGTGTTTGCAAAGGCAGACCTTTTATTTGCTAAATATCCATTGATGTTTGGTTTAGTCTCTCTGAAAATAAGAAGGAAATCAATTCCATCTCATATCAGCACTGGCTGAATTTTGAGCATGAGATTCTCAAAAGATAAAGTCTTACCTGGAATATTCCATGCATTTATCCATCATTAATAAGAACAACTTTACCAGAGCAAGGAAACAGAAGAATTGATAGAATAATTAAGAGAAAGATGAGACCAAAATGATCTTGGCTTAGTTTGCTCAACAGAATGAAAGCTTTGGGAAGAGGGAGAAGCAAAGGAAGGAGATAAATTTGTTCCCTAGAAACATACCAGAGAACAGAAAGCAGTCAGGAAAAAGGCTATGTGAAAGGTCAATGTGTCAACAGAACAAGTATGCATGAGCTGTCCATAAATAAGTTTAAAAGAAGCCTCCTATGCATCAAAGGAGTGAGGGTCTGGAAAAGATCCTCAGTGGGAGCACAAATATTTATTTTAAGATGGGGTTTCATTAACTTAATGGAGCCAGATGATGTAAGCATCTATAATAAGAAGGTTTTGGATTTGATGGCCCAGATCTTTCATAATATTGTGTTCCAGTTCTGGCCTTGGCTTCACAGTTCCTTCCCTTTGTCCATCTCATGCAGGTTACCCTTGTATGGTGAAAAGCTGGTGTCCAACACAAAGATATTTCATTACAACACAGATATGGCATCAAAGCTTGGATTTAAATAAACAAAAGTCAAGCTGTGACAGATGTGATTCAGGAAAGAATTAACTTCTCCAGTTTCAGACTGACAGTAGGTCATAGGGTTTCATCATTTCCACTCATTTAGGAGGTGAAAGTGGGAAGAATGGATAGATGGTGGAGCTTCCTTTATGTCTGCTTCCTTTGAGCTATATTTTCACCTCCCATCAGGAAGGAACAGAACAGTGAAGATCCCTGGGCATCGGTTCCCTGAGTTATGGAACCCAAGTTCTATTTCTTTTGGGATCCTCTATGTCCAAGGATAGAGTGGAGATTATTTCTATCTGTGGAAATGCCAAATATGAGATCACAATGCCAAAAACTTCTTACATAAGGTACACCATACTGCTATCTGCACAAGATGAACTCAAGCAACTTATTCTCTGCAATTCCATCTAAGTTTATTTTGGAAACATTAACATGATAGGGAAGTGAGCAAACCATCTGAAGCACATCCAAACTACCAAAATTAAATGCTTCCAGACAGCCAGAAAAGACCCTTTATATATTTGATAGAAACAGAACGCTAAGAAAGAAACCTTTATGATGTTCTACGCATAAAACAATGAATTGATTTGGCTGTACTTTCCCAACATTTACTTTGCAGTTCCATTCAGTTTACTGCCTGATCAACATGTACAAGTCTTCTGGCCCTAATGAAATCTATTAGGGCAAAAGGCTGAAGCTGAGGTAGGGCCAATGCACTTCATGCAGAATTCTTTCAGCTTACCTAATTCACCAGAATTGCTCATCATAGAGCATACATGCCTGCTTACCCAACCCCATGAGCTTGTAAAAGCTCATGATTGAGATGGTGAAAAGAACAACTGCCTTTTTCATACAGTGAGATGAGAAACATTCTCAATGTAAAGAGCAATCAGTACTGTGAAGTATTGACAGAATAAGAGGAAAAATAAGATGTGTGTTGTTCTACAACTCTGATGATGTGAACTCAATTTCTTCAGGGTTTTTTTTTGGTGATACCGAGCGATGGATATGGCAAAACTGTCTCCCATCTGTAAAATCTAATTTACACCCTTACAGTGGAATTACTGGGATGAAATAGCTAAAATTAGTGCAAAACTGAGTAAAACATCTATATTACTGACTCATAAACATAATGGGACTTAAAAGATAGATGTAACAAAATTGATGATTGAAAATCAAATTATTGGTAAGTGGTGTCCACTGGAAGGTGGAAAAAAAAAGAGAGAGAAAGAGTTTCATTTAGAATTGATAAAATATTCAAAACCTAAATAAACAGTTCAATATATTTGAACAGAATATTTAACCCCCAACCCCTCCCTCACCGTCCTGGATAAATATTTTTCTCCCCATCAAAGTTTGGGAAATTGCTATGGACTTAAAATGGAAGGAGGCCTTTCTGCATTATTTCTAGGCCTTCCTTTAGCTTTGGAGAATTTTAATAACTTGTCTAAATCTTATTTCTCTTAATACAAGACAATTCTCCCATCTATCACCAAACACAAAGGATATTTCCCAGAAGATATAGAGCCCCAAAAGATAAGAATCAAATCTGCATTTCCATAACAAATACCTACATAATTACATTTTCTCTATTGTTAAAGTTTTGTAGTGCAATACAAACATGTACAAGTGTAGGTGGCTTACTTTGGTTTTGGGATACAGAACTGAACTTTGAAATATGAAAAAAATTTAATGACTTCAATTTTACCTTTATTACAAGTGTTTCTATACGGGACCAGAACAGGTGGTTAACCATTTAATAATATTTTTCATACATTTATGTTTGAAATGCACTGTTTTATGCTTTTAAATTTTCTTTTATTACAATGAAAGTGACTTAAAATTAAGAGTGTGGGAGGCATAAAAAAATCTACCCTACCCAATGTCAAAAAGAATATCAAATTATTGATCTGTAGACAGGATGAAATTAAATAAGGCATCCCCTTCTCATTTAAAAGAAAATAACTGCAACAACTCTGCAAAAGTTCACAGAAGAAATAGATTAAAAATGTAGGCATAAAATCAACTACAAGAAGAATGTATCTTCTGCAGGAGTTTTGTTTACAGAACACCACACATATAAGGATTTATCAGAAGAGTATAGACTTAACTTTCTTTGCTGACCTTAACTCTTGTGCATACACAGCCACAGAGACATTTCATAGCTGTGACAGCCAAAATTATTACTTTGTATCTCTGAAAACAGAATTGTTTTCAGTGACATATCATCTTAATATATTTTGCTTCTGGAAGTTTTTTCTTCTTGGAATTCTTGAAAACATCTCTGTATTTTATCAGAAATCAGTCCAATAGATGGACAAAAATCAATCAATACTTTTTCCATGGAGAGTTAGAAAATCATTTTTGCAACTCTGAGGCCTGAGTTATATTAAGGTGGCGCATTTTATCTTCCTTAAATATTCATGAAGGGTCAATCCAAACTTGTCACTTAACTGTAAACTATATGCGTGTAATTGTATCTTTACCTGCATTTAGTGTCATTCCACATATAGCTTGGTCTATAAAGAAAACAAAGAATGAGATAAAAGAGCCAAGTGCCTTACTGATGTCCAAGTATCAAGAAATTCAGAGACAGAGACTTGAGAAATAATCATAAAGACTAGCTTTAGCTCAACACATCTAACTTCAGTATTCTCCATGTACCAGTCTCTGCCAGAAAGCAGGACTCTTTCTCTCCTTTCGTTGACAGTAGATGGAATCAGAGATGACCATCACTTAGCTAAAGTTTTCCTTTCTAAATATTTACTGTCCCCATATGATTTAGGCAAGTAGCAACAGTACCATGGACATGGAGCACTGTGCTCCCAGAACATAGGTTCAGGTATTCAGTTCATTACTAACACACACTACGGCCTGTGTTCTAAGACCTATATAAAATTCTGTTTTCTTAGATAGCAGTCATTTCCATTTAGTTCTTAATTCTTGTGCATACACATCGTCAAACCAAACACTGTAAGTGGCATACTTCTTGATAATTTGAGAGAAAAAAAAGAGTCTTAAAAAGATTGTGGATATTCAGACAACAAAAGCTTGAACAGAGGATCTTAAAGACATTGAATAACCCTGTTTGGGAGGGACATTGGCAATTCATCTAGTCCAATCTTCTGCCAGAGCAGGGTCAGCCATATGATTAGACACAGTTGTTGCACACTTGAACTAGTCAGGTCTTGAAAAATCTCTAAAGATGGAGAATGCACAATTCCTCTGGACAACCTGTTCCACTATTCCAATGCCCTAAGGTGAAAAAGGCTTTCCTTGAATCAAAGTTGGAACCTCTCATGTTTCAATTTATATCTGTTGTCTCTTGCCCTTGTAGAGCACACATGGCTTCCCTCATGCTGGACTACATAAAAGTATGAGGAGGCTACTCTTTTCCAGCACTGACAAAATGGTTGTACTGAAGTGAAATACTTCAAGTGAAAGTACAGAAAATATGGTTTTATTTTAAGTTGCAGATTCTTACAAGTAGTTTCATTAGCAGTTCATTTAATAAAAATAATAGAAAAATTAAACAACCCATTGTTCTCTGTTCACTATTTCCATTCCTACCTCTTATATATGCTTTTCTGGCATTACAACCCTCTTGCTGAAAGAAAATAAAAAAAATGGGAAGAGAAGAAAAATTAGAAATAAAAGTAAATCAAAATATCTCAAAAGTTTAGGATTTCCATGTGAAAAATTAAAATACAACTTCAGAACATTTTTTGTATCTTCAATATTTTTCAATACCAATATAGCTCAAACTTTTCATTACTACTAAATTTATGAAGAAGAAAAAGTTATAAGTTCCACTAATATATTTACAAATTCTATGTCTTATCCAAGAAATTTCTTGCATCTGCACAATTGCTTGGGACTCTTAGAACCCTTGCTCATTCATTTGGTCAGAAGTACTGGGAAAAAACTCTGGTACAGTTCTCCTAACCACCTTGATAGCTGGCAAAGAAAATCAAAAGACAAAGAAAGTCACAAAATATAAGAAATAATTTGAATATAAGACACTGCATCAATGTTGGTTCTGTTAACTATGACAGATATTTGGAAAGAATATTTTGTCAGTTGAACAGATTTATCATGAAATAATTTCTAGGCAAAGGCTAACATTTTAAAATGTCAGTACCCAAAAATCAATCTCCAGACACAATTAAACAAGTCATAATTTTCAACTGTACATCTGTGTAATTTTAACTTTCCAGTGAAAATCTCATGACTCCCAAACAAGATTATCTTTATATTGTGTGCATATGTAGTGCCAAGGTCTGAGAGGCTTCAGGTTTTGAAGGGAAGGACTCCAAGAGAACCCTCCTTCTCCAGATAAATTCCCTGCTTGACCATAGATATTAAATAACTCTTGACTAGCTTCGTACCAGTTTACATCCTTCTGTGCTTCACAAGGGAGGAGACAATAAATGGTTGAGAATTGCTGAGAAATAAATGTATTAAAGAGATGATCAGAAAGTTAGGTTTTATGGGTGGTGGGTAACATATTAGAGAAAGTACGCTTGGCATATATTAAAAAAAAATCATTTGTTTCAAACCATCTTTTCTTATACAAAGTGCTAAGGATATATGAAAGTTTATTCTTCCTTACTTCTCCTAGAGAAAGTAGACATTCTCATTTTTCTGTTTAATTTCCATCCATGTGGATCCAGGTAGTATTAGAAATATCACCCAGACAACTGGAAACAATATTCTTCATTTTTATATTAAACTGTTTTACTTATATACAATTATTTTTTGGACAACAATATTAGAACACATTTTAGCAGACATGCACAAGTCCCCACTTTTACAAAAGGGAAAGAGAGATATTAAATGTACATCACAAATTTAGAAGTAAGCAGCTGGCTGACAAATCTTTCCTCTGCTGATTCTTGTCTTGTTAGCTTTTTTGCAAGTTTCCCAAGAGTTTCTTTAGCTGTACCATGTGATATTTCACTACTGCTATTTTCTACTCTTGCAGCAAAACCTAGTATTTCATCGTAAACAAATAGTGTTAACACTTGTGATGCTTAATGTTTTGTCAGTTCGCTCAGCAAGTGTGAAGAAAATGCAAACACTTCCAAGCCTTTTTTCATGCTGTCAGACTTCACCAAGTTGAGATCTCCCAAATGGATGGTCTTGTATGCTGCATTTAGATCATTTGCTGAAAAATTAAGAGTTGAAACTCATGTGATTCTTAAACAGGCAATACCTGGTTAGTGAAACCTTTTTTTTCCACTTGGAAAAAGTAAACATATTTCTTCACAAGAAACTTATAGGCTATGGACATATTTCTTAGCTACAACAGGCTTGCTTCCCAGAATGGCTTGCCTTCCTTACATTTCTGTGAATGGCTTCCTAGATATTTCTATGCATGAGTTGCTACACACACGATTTGTTTTATACTTTGATATAAAAATCTGCACATTATCTACCCAAGTAGGTAAGCTTTTCAAAACCTAAATTTTTCATGAATATTTATATCTTTCACCACTTCATATAATTAGTCCTTTTTTGGGGGGGGAGGGGGGGCGGGCATGAAAAACTATACCAGAATGAAATACGTTTTTTTTTTTTTTTTTTTCCATTGGTTCTATTCATATTTCACTCTTATAAAAAGAAAGAGCTAGCTGTGTCAGATAAATCATTAATAACAGAAACATTATCCAATTGCAATAACTTACACTAACTTTATAGAAATGTGGGTAACCTTAGGAAAAGTTGATATGCACAATTCCTGCTATGCAGACTGATGCAATTTTAGGGGTTTCTATAAAGTACTCAAAGTAGTAACCCTGAAGCTTACTGTCCCTTTGATTTCAAAAGGTGTTTGAGATGCATTAAAACCTTGAAAATGTAAAGTTCAATGTATTTAACAGGTATCTAGTGCTTTTTGACAAGGCCTACGATACTCACGCTGGCCTCTAGCTGCTAATCCAGAAGGTTGTGGGTTTCCATAGATCTGCAGGCCCCGGGCAGCTGTCTCAGATACTCCATTGCATCTCAAATGGCAAGAGATGGTTATTTTTAAGCAACTGAATCAAGCCAGTAATAATAACCTGATACATCTCTTACCTTCTAACTAATTTATGTAAATGAGATGCAAGATACCATGTTGCTCTATTTAGTATGATAGACAAAAGGAATGCTCATTCTTGAGGTTGTCCACCTGTGAATGGCTGGGTGAAGTGTTTGGGCCTGGGGTGGGGGGTGTCGTTGTTGTTTGTTCTTTTTTTAAAGTCTGTTTGTCTGGGGGTTTTGAACAATTCTTCACATATTGCACTGGTGTAGTCCAGTCAAAAGTATTGTAGATGTGGTCAGAATTGTACTTAAAAAAAAGCACATAGACAATCCTCTTCCCTGAACTGATCTGAAAATTTTCACCAAAGGTCTACAACATCCTTCATAATGCTATGCTAATATTCAAGGCAGCATAATCAGGACAATGGGCCACTTGTTACAGCATGTTTATAACAGAAGCAGGAGATGGGGCTTAAAACCCTATATAATTCTTTTTTTTTTTTTAAACTAGCTATTGATTTTCTTACAAATACCTTAAATTAAAACATTTAAGCTGTCTGTCTTCTATTTTAGCTATAGATTAACACGGTTTACATTTCACTTTATGAAATGAATTCACAACACATCACAAATGTTCTCATATTTTATCCTGTAACAGATGGGCTCGGAGGTGATGAGCAGCAGAGTGCTGGAGGGGACAGCGCTCAATGCTCCATTATGGAGCTGCCAGCAGGCAGAGAGGGTGGAGAGGTAAATAAGTTGTTGTTGGTACCAGTTAGCAACTAAACATTATTCTACCCATGCAGAACAGGCAAAAGGTATGAAAAAAGTGAGGTAATAAAAAGTTGTCTGCATAAGCCACTTAATCTTACTTAGGATGTAACAGGGAGATGACTAGAAAATTAAGAAAGGACCTTTTCTTAGGAACCACCTAATCCTGGATGCAGGTTTTATTACCTACATTACTACATTACATGTACAAGTAACACAGATTTTATCATGTGTGCCCATTAATCTAAAAATCAGAAATGAAGAGCATCTGGAATTTTAACTCACACTTGAGTGCATCACCCAGGAATCCCTTCCTGAGAAACACAGCTCTAGCAGATACACTGTGTTTAGCTCAGATTTGACACTTTGTGAATGTAGCAAAACAAACTTAAGAAAAGACTGACCTGTGAGATTTAAAGAAAATCTCTCATCCTAGATACTTTATTTTTAAAACATTTCTACCATTGCCATGAATGTTTTATATGTGACTATGTTTTATACATCAGTTTATTTCTGGTTAAACTTTCATATTATTTGCATCATGAGAAATTAGTTTCACCAGACTAAAGACAACAAACATGGTCTCTGCAGGACAGGGAGAGAAATGAAGAAAACATATCCGAGAGAAGTAACAAATCAATGTTAGCTAAAGCATTGGACAAAACCAGGCAATTGCAACATGTTCTAGAAAAAAATTATCATTAACTCTTATTAAAAAGTCTCAATTACTTAGGGACACACAGAATTTTATTACTTGAGCTCTGTAATAAACTGCTTCGAGTAACCTCCTTACTTAACAGGGACTAACTCAACAGTATAAAAATATATAAAATAAGGAAGGGTATCAAAATCAAGCCTCCAAATTGCAAAGTGTCTGAGGTAAGCACTAACTTAATCTTGGCTGAGGTCTCACAACACTACTGTGACTTAGTGATAAATTTCTTTTCCTGAAGGAACTAATTCCAAAGCCAAGAACCCCCTGCCATTCCTACAATTCATATGAAGCCCTTCAAGCACATACTAGAATAACCTGGTGGGGAGAGGGAAATAAAAAATATGTGTAGCAATCTACTTCCAGGACATTTACCCAGGTTGATGGCAACTAAACTGGAAGCAGACTAGTAACTCCTGCAGGATTTAGTACAGAGAGAGCATTCAGCAGCCTCTGATGCCACCAAAAGTTTCCAAACATCTATCTAAATTTATTAACAGATAGAAAACATTGTAGGAAAAAAATTAAATTTCTTGTAATTAAAACATTTCTTTTCATAGTTATAATTAATTGATACAACAGGAGTTGCCCAGTTGTGTCAGACATCTTGTTATGTAGACTATTTTAAAAATAAAGACTAAAAGTTTTTACAAGAGAAACAAACAAAAAAATTAATGCACAGGCAAATTTAATTTCTTGCTTCCTGCTGGACTTTTGGTTTGTATGTTTTTGTTCTGCTTCAAAATGATTTTTAAACAGACTTGGACATCCCTTTACATAACATTGTCAGTTTGAAACAGATTTATTTGTCCAATGAAGTATGTTTTATCAGAACATTCATTACCCTTTTTGAACATAGTGGAGTCAAGGATCAGAAAGCAATTTTCCTTCTTTCCTGTTCTCAAAAGTATGATTTTTTTTAGTGAGGTTAAGCAGTGCTTTTTCAAATTCCCTGTGCTTGATGTGTCATCTGTCGATGAGTCAAGCCTGTTATGCTGGAACTCTGAATACAAGAATGGTCCCTCACTTTGAAAACTTTTAAAAGGAATTCTTTATTGTTTCTATAGGGGAATTTGAAATATGCTCTCCTTTTATTTGTAGATGTCATGGCCATACCCATTGATACAAGGAGTTGACTTTGTACACACACTCTTCAAATATTCATACTTCCACCATGACTGCATTGCCTAACTAGTTCTGTTTTGAAAGACTAAAGCTACTACATCAACATGAACAGACTGGAATTTCTTTGCATTTTTAGAAACATCTGCTCTACACGTCACTATGTAATATATCTATATATTTACTGTAAAAGAAATTAAGGTGTTATTTTGCTGCCAAAAATTTAAGCATGTACAGGACATTACTATTTTTGACACACTGCAGATGGAGTGCTTTAAAAAGGACAGTTTAGCCTTTGCCGCCACATGTAATGGTTGCATACTCATCCTCCAGATAAAAACAACTCTATGAAGTAAATGTTTAGTCTGCCCTTCTGCTTTTCACTGAATTTTACTTCTAACAGCTGCTTTCTAGTTCACATAAAAATACTACTGATAATTGAGGGAAGAGCTTTGCATCTAAAACTTGACTCATGTTTTCCTTACTGATCAGCTTATCGCCTTCCTTAATTTAAGGGAGTTTGAATTCACAGGTCCAAACTCCCAGGAAAATATTCTGGTCAGACAATGATAGGCTGGATAGAGGTACCCTTTATGACTCTTACTATGAAACTGTGCCATTATGTAAAGAAGCATGTAATATTCACAGGGAGAGAAGAAAAAAGCAGGAGTATGAGACCCTTCATAGTGATTACAACTTTTAGCTACAGCATTTGTAATTTCTAAAAGCTCTTACATCCTTTACCTTGCTTAAAGCATAAAAGAACAGTGAGGAAAATTGGAAAGCCTATGGAAAATGCTCAAGCATTGGCATGCATTAGGAGACTTGGGGGGGGGAGAGGAGCAGGAAGGGAAGATTTGTCAGTCTCCCGAGATACCCATTGCATTGTTACAGGTGAGGCAGCAGTGAAAATGAGGTATTTTTATTTTTGCCCAATCCATCTTTTAGTTTCTTAAACTCTGCCTCTTCTCAATGAACAGACTTTGCTGGACATTTTTGTTCGTGGGATACTCCAATTGCAAAAGGAAATGCTGGTCCCATTTAAACTTTATCTTATTATTTTTAATTAATCTGTTAAACTAAATTGTCACTTAAAAGGACACATCTATTTTGTATCATCTGAAAAGTTGAATTGATTCAGGAGATAGTCCACAATATCTGAAAAAAAATCTTAATCTCAAAGTTTCAGAATATATATGTAGCCACCACTGTACAGTATTTTACAGTGAGTAGATAAATACCTCCGTGACCGTTATGTGGAGGGGAATTCGTTAAAAGGGCGATATCTCAGGACGGAGATTCTCCTGTGCTCTTTTACTTTCATAGCTACATGTAAGAGCCAAAGAATAATCCAGTTTTAAACATTCTTTTCCTAAAAACTTTTTCTGCAGTGTTCAGGTTCACGTGTTGTGTCCGATCCACAGAAAGTGAGAGTGAAGGTCTATTAGTGTTTCAGCGCAGGTTAGAAAAATCCTTCTGAGGCGAGTCTCTGACCATTGCCTTTTACTGTGCTTTGGTTTTCACCGTGGAGTGGTCTCACTGCCCACGAACTGGATTCTGTCTGGACGATACACTGCAGGAGCTCACTTACCACACTCCAGCTCCAGAGGGGCAGGCAGCAGCCCATGGGACTAGGCTAGAGCTACGCTGAAGAAAAACCACTCCAACACAGGCATAATGGGGATGTCAGGTCCTCAGCACCAGCTGTTCTACTCTGCAGATCCATTCCTATTTATCCACCTGCTAACGCAGAAGTAGCTCAACTGCCTGCCAACTGTATGTTAAGCACCATGACTAGCATTTTTTGCATATGCTCATTCTTTTTTTTTGTCTATGTCTCACGAAATCAGGCAGAGAGGTTGCTGCTAAATAGCACAAGACATTCTCTCTCTTCAGTGCCTGAGCAATCTGTCTCTGTGGTCTTCCCAGCCTTTATGAGCCCAAGGATTTGGAAAATAAAACTATCAACTAAACCCAGCTAAATCATATTGTACAGAACAAAGCAGAGACAGAACTCTGGCTGGCCCTCACAATTCAGAAACACAGCACTGTGCTTATACCACTGATATGTGGAAAAATAAATGCTTCTTTCAACTGACAATTTTTTACTTTCATTTTTCTTTCAATAAATAATACTGAGTTAGTGTAGATGCTTTCTGAGATGGAGAAGAATGAAGCAAAATTAAGTGGTACTCAACATCAAAACATCACTTTAGCTAAGCAGCAGGATGTTTAGATCCTTGCTGAAAGCTTATCTGAACTACTGGAAGCTCCTTGACTCTGCAAAATCATGCAATACATTTTAAAGCAGGTCAAATATTAGGCACTTCAGCTGCCAGGAATTTCCCATCAGCAAAAAGAAAGGACAGGGAGGAAAGAAGCTCTTCCATCCTTTCAGAACCTAGGAAAGGCTGTTGCTACAGTCAGGTGACAGTTAGTGGTACTGGATGTTGTTTTATCTAAATTTTTCTTCTGTCAAATTTGATTATGTATCATTAATGTTTTTTAATATAACTAGCTTCTGTTCTTTTTTAAAGCAAGACTTGTGTCTATATTAAAAAGTATTCGGAAAATGCAATTTTATGTATACTTATGAAAAGCATTATGGACAATTATGTGGATAGAATATTTAATTGCACATGGATAATTTCCACCATTTGCATGTACACATCCCTAAGTGTCTGCAAGTACAATCATAATATTTGGACATAATTTATTAGCTGGACAATTACACAAATTATATATTTGTATTTTAAATGAGTCCCTTATTTTTTCTACATTCTGTGTAATATTTGATCAACTCATTAAGAAACATGAAGATTAAAATTCAGGAGTGTCTGGATGCATGCCTGTTACACTTAATTAGTGATTGCTGAAAAAAGATCTGAGAATTATCATACTGCATAATGGCAAAGACCTACACAGCAATAAAAATATTCTGCACAATGTTTTAATTTGATTCACTGTCTTTGGTAAACTCAAGCAGGTGAAGTAAAATACAGTATTTTGCATTATGTCAGGGTTTAATTTTAGAGGTTTATTTACAAACACTACAAGTCATCTAAAGAAAAGAATAAGTGCCCTAGTAGGAAGGTGTAGTATTACAGATTTTTTTTACAGCCATGCTGTAATGGCTTCAGTGTATATTAAATATTTAAACATGTATACCATACATTAAAAAATTGACAGAGCAGCAGAGGATAAAAATGCAGCACTTTTGGTATAAAGATTTCAGATACAATACAGGGCATGAAAGCAAAGTAACTGAGTAAGTGTGAATCATCCTGCTAGGATGCTGAAAATGTTCAAAGGGTTAAGGATGGCAAATCACATTTTGTTGCTATGTGCAGCAAGGATAAAAATCTACTGGAACCCCCTTTAATAGGTGAAAGGTGGTCTGAGCCAAAACGCACATACTGACGTCCAACCCTTCCCCAGAGAATCAATGATGTTTTTTTGTGTGTGATCAATGTAATATTCCACAGCTAAATTTAGGGACTCTGCATCCTATGAAAATGGCACCTCTCTATGACTAATTAACAATAAAAATTGTGGTTATCTACAGGTTTAATTATTTAATCTCCAAGGTTTTGATTAACTTAAATCTTTTTAGTAAGGACAAAAGAGTATATGGAAAAAAAATGCATTTCTAATGTTGTTTATTCAGAAGAGATTCTGTAATTTTCCCTAGTCAGCTGTAAGATTACACCATCTTTGCTGTTAACTCCCCTAACCCAAGCAACATACAGTGTGAGACAGACTGCTAATAAACCTGTTTCACTGTGTCTGTGTATTATTTGGCTAAATCATAAACTATGCCTACGTAACTTCTTTTTATTTTGGAATGTCAAAGACTTTTAGTAATAAAGAGATCATAAGATTCAGTGTTTGATTTTCATGTGTTAGAAGAAAGCTGAAAAGTTAAAAACCGATGTCTTTAGCCACAGTGACAGTAACTGGTTTCAGGCATATTTTATAAAGCAAACAAATCTTTACACTCAGGTCCACTCTCTTTTCAGTACTGCCACTGCATCTGCGTGTTTACAAGTCATGGGGTGATACCTGTTACTCCCACCAAAGTCAGAGGGAGTTTTGTCTGATATCAGTGGGGCCTGATTTAACTTTTAATAATTCATTTGTCACACAGGCTGAAGCATTTGCAGTGATACAGTGGGCAGGTATTGTGCAAAGGATGAAACAGGAAAGAGACATTCTCACCATAGAAACTCTTCCAGGAGCCACCACCATTGTAAGCCCTGTTTTCTCCAAGCACTCTGAAGATTCTTGCTTATATGCTATTGCTCTGCCCAAAAGTGCATAACAAAAATCATTTCAGTGAAGATTTAAAGGAAGAAACAAACCTGAAACTCAGGGAATAAGAGTTCAGTTCTCAGCTCTGACACCAGCTTGCTCTAAAACCATAAGCAAACCCCTTATGGCTCAATTTAGAAACATTAATAAGAGAAATTAGCACATGAGGAGATTTTTGAGAGTCTTGCAATTCATATCACAGTGGGAAATAACCCATGAAAGTCTGCTTTTGAAAATATACTCTGCACTCTTCCTCTTTTTTTTCCCCTTAACCTTATACCCCATTTGTAAAATGGAAAAATGAAGGTACATTATGAAAATGAATATTTTAATATCAAGTATTGTTCTTAGTACCGTGAATATTTAATCTATTTCTGTAGAACTTACCTTATCAAGCAGAAGTTAATTAGGGATAAACTTCATATGATGTAGACATTACTTTGAAATAGTTTTTTTGTTAAGCTTATATTCAAATGCATTTTTGCAGGAAGAAGCCTACAAGCTAGTAAATAAAACAAATTTTCAAGAACCAATTAACTTATATGCAGGAAAAATAATGACACTTTATTCAAATACCTGTAGAAAAGTTCTGTTTGTATGATTTCAGGGTGCCCCTGTGATTCATAGAATCATAGAATCATTTAGGTAGGAAAGGACCTCTAAGACCATCAAGTCCAACCGTTAACCTAGCACTGCCACATCCACCACTAAACCATGTCGCTAAGCACCACATCTCCACGTCTTTTAAATACCTCCAGGGATGGTGACTCCACCACTTCCCTGGGCAGCCTGTTCCAATGCTTGACAACCCTTTCAGTGAAGGAATTTTTCCTAATATCCAATCTAAACCTCCCCTGGTGCAACTTGAGGCCATGTCCTCTCGTCCTATCAGTTGCTACTTGGGAGAAGAGACCGACCCCCACCTCTCTACAACCTCCTTTCAGGTAGCTGTAGAGAGCGATAAGGTCTCCCCTCAGCCTCCTTTCCTCCAGGCTAAACAACCCCAGTTCCCTCAGCCGCTCCCCATCAGACTTGTGCTCCAGACCCTTCACCAGCTTCGTTGCCCTTCTCTGGACACGCTCCAGCCCCTCAATGTCTCTCTTGTAGTGAGGGGCCCAAAACTGAACACAGTATTCGAGGTGCGGCCTCACCAGTGCCGAGTACAGGGGCACGATCACTGCCCTAGTCCTGCTGGCCACACTATTTCTCATACAAGCCAGGATGCTATTGGCCTTCTTGGCCACCTGGGCACGCTGCTGGCTCATATTCAGGCAGCTGTTGACCAACACCCCCAGGTCCTTTTCTGCCAGGCAGCTTTCCAGCCACTCTTCCCCAAGCTTGTAGAGCTACCTGGGGTTATTGTGACCCAAGTGCAGGACTCAGCACTTAGCCTTGTTGAAACTCGTACAATTGGTCTTGGCCCATGGATCCAGCCTGTCCAGATCCCTCTGCAGAGCCTTCCTCCCCTCAAGCAGATCAACACTCCCGCACAACTTAGTGTCATCTGCAAACTTACTGAGGGTGCACTCGATCCCTTCATCCAGATCATTGATAAAGATATTAAACAGAACTGGCCCCAACACAGAGCCCTGGGGAACACCACTGGTGACCGGCCGCCAACTGCAGTAAACTCCATTCACCACCACTCTTTGGGCCCAGTCATCCAGCTAGTTTTTCACCCAGCAAAGAGTATGCCCATCCAAGCCATGAGCAGCCAGTTTCCCCAGGAGAATGCTGTGGGAAACCCTGTCAAAGGCTTTACTAATGTCCAGGTAGACAACATCCACAGCCTTTCCCTCATCCACTAAGCACGTCACCTTGTCATAGAAGGAGATCAGGTTAGTCAACCAGGACCTGCCTTTCATAAAGCCATGCTGATTGGGCCTGATCGCCTGGTTGTCCTGTACGTGCCACGTGATGGCACTCAAGATGATCTGCTCCATAACCTTCCCTGGCACAGAGGTCAGACTGACAGGTCTGTAGTTCCCCGGATCCTCCTTCTGGCCCTTCTTGTAGGTGGGCATCACATTTGCTAATCTCCAGTCAACTGGGACCTCCCTTTTTAGCCAGGACTGCTGGTAAATGATGGAAAGTGGCCTGGTGAGCACTTCTGCCAGCTTCCTCAGTACCCTTGGGTGGATCCCATCCAGCCCCATAGACTTGTGGTGTCTAAGTGGTGTAGCAGGTCGCTAACCAATTCTCCTTGGGTTATGGTGGCTTCATTCTGCTCCTTGTCCCTGTCTCAGGGGGCTGGGTACCCAGAGAACAACTGGTCTTACTATTAAAGGCTGAGGCAAAGAAGGCATTAAGTACCTCAGCCTTTTCCTCATCCTTTGTCACTGTGTTTCCCCCCGCATCCAATAAAGGATGGAGAGTCTCCTTAGCCCTCCTTTTGTGGCTAATGTATTTATAGAAACATTTTTAATTGTCTTTTACAGCAGCAGCCAGATTAAGTTCTAGTTGGGCTTTGGCCCTTCTAATTTTCTCCCTGCATAACCTCATGACATCCTTGTAGTCCTCCTGAGTTGCCTGCCCCTTCTTCCAAAGGTCATAAACTCTCTTTTTTTCCCCTGAGTTCCAGCCAAAGCTCTCTGTTCAGCCAGGCCAGTCTTCTTCCCTGCCGGCTCATCTTTCGGCACATGAGGACGGCCTGCTCCTGTGCCTTTAAGATTTCCTCCTTGAAGAAGGAAAGGCAGACGTGGTCTCTCCAGACAGAGAAGTCACATAGCATTATCATTAAACCAACAAGAAAGAAAGACATAATCATCAACAAAAGTCAGGCTTACTGTTTTCTCTATTGGCAAGTTAGCAACACATGGACAACTCAGCTAGACTGCTTCATACTTTAAATTAGTTATTTGAAATAAATGCAAAATTTTGACCAATGAGTAAAACAGCCTACATATGGATTCCCAGACACACAGTATTGCAGCTTTCCAGTGATATTTTTACAGTTCCAGTGCTAACAATACTTTCTGGTTCATCTATAATTACGGGCCAAGTCCTGATGTTAAAGGCGAAGCTGCTGCCCCAGCATTCACACACCATTCAGGGAGTCGCACGCACACCACCTGAGACTTTAACTGCTAGGACCTGAGGCCCTTCGCAGCAGCAGCTCCACCGAGCTGATGGGTGCCCCTTTTCGACTCCTCGCTCACACACACACTCACTCTCGGGCATTTCTTCTCCCCTCTGGCTCGATCCTAGGTTTCCCAAGGCAGAGTGTCTGAGACGATGTACGCCAGACGAATTTATTGGTACAGCGGTGAAAACAGATCGAGCTGGGTGCCTCTGGAGAGAGACCCAGAACAAAGAAATCCCTCGGTAATTATACCCTTACAATCTAAATTCCCCTCCCCTCAGGAGACAGTTTGGACCAATAGTAATATCAGGGTCTGGGGTCTTCCCATTCTTCATTGGGCCCTTTCATTGCCTCTAGGTGGGCCGATTCTTCTCTTATCTCTAAGACTGAAGCTTCTGCTAAGGTTGAAGCCTCTTTGTCTTTCTGGTTTGCACCAGTTTCGGGGGCCTTCCTTCATGTAGCCAAGTAAAAGTTCAGTGCACGGTCGGTGGATCTAGGTGAAAGTTCTTGGGGCCTAAGACTTCAGCAAGCCTTGATACTAATGCTGAAGTGACTACTACAACACTGATACCATCATCCTACAGCATAATAGATACACAGACCTCTCCAGCTCCTTTACCCACCTTTACATGCACTCCTTTACCCACCATGTTTTGTATTAAATACAGAGGGTTTGTAAATGTTTATATTGTCACAAAAATATGGATCTTGTGATCTTATCAGGTAAGTGCAAAGACGAAACATTGAAAACATTTTTCTTATTGCACTGGACATGCAAACAAACAAATCAAAACTCTTCTTAGACCATTTAGCTCTGCCTTGCCTAAAGAAGGCAAGAGACATAGCTGTCAGGATGATTGCAGTCCTATCTAATCTCTGCTGAAAAGTGTGAGGACTCATTTTCATTAGCTTTCTCCACAGTCTCCCTTCACAGACAGACTCCAGATGCCAACATTTCCCTAGAAATAAAGTTTCAGGGCCATTTTATAACCACATGGCCTTCCGGTGGAAAGAAGAGAGCCATTCACATATTCCCCCTCATACAGATAAATAAAAAAGAATTCTGGTTTGTTCCATAGAGAAAGAATATTCACAGAACTTTGTTCAGTCTTCCTCTCTGTAGAGTGTTTTCTATTAAACATTAAAACAAACTGTAGTGACTGAAAGGCACGGAAGCCTCAGTCCTTAGGGGGAGCAAACACCTGTGAATGCCACTGCTTCCAAGGGGTTACTGACCATTATGAACTCTTGACTATCACACGGTAAGATAAGGGAGCTATCTCTATTTCACTTGAATATGTACAGTTGTCTTGTTTTTTTGAAATCTTGTAAATCATCTGTGCACAGAATAAGATACAGTTGAATTTTAGCAATGCTCAGGTATGTCTAATTGCAAATGCCAGCCACTGCAATTTTACCTATTGAAGAGATGTATCCTATCAACATGCCTGTCAAAAAAACAACCCCACAAGCAAAACACCCAAACCCAAGCCCCCAAACCTCCCAAACCACTAAAAATATACTAAAAATCTTGCCAGGCCCATTGTAATCCCAGGTCACAAGCTGGGGAAGTTAGACACTTCTCTGTCTCTGACAGAGTTAATATGATGGAAAGAGTGAAGACCAGAAAGGCAGATGGAAAACTCATTTGGGAGATATTCAAACATTTGAGAACCTAAGTAACAGATTCAGCTCCATTCTGACAAAACAAGAAGGATGTGTGTGGTAGACCTACCAGAACAGCTAGACCGGAAGACAACACATTCTTTTGATAATTTGCTGAAAGTTTCTAGCTGGCAGGATTTGTAGCTGTTATGTCTGCTCTCAACTATGGTTCTTGCTATATGCAATGATAAAGGCTGACATAATGAAAGCAAAATTAAGTAAACTACAAATCTCATGTGCAGTTTTTTTCAGGTGTTTACTCATTTAATACCCCTGCAGGCACAAGTGCTAACTGATTATTCCCAATAGTGCTTCATTTCAAATCAGTGACACAGAGAGAGAGAAAGTTTACTCGAACTATCCAGAACATGGTTTTGAAGCAAATTATTCTTCCATATGTTCAGTATTTTTGGGAGAAAATAGTCCAGGCAGCCCTATTTATTTATGTTTAATATTTCTGAAACAATTTTTAATCCAACTGAAGTAACAGGTGACTGCACTAAAAGAAACAAAAAAACCCCACCTAAGCATGATCGTAAGCTATTTTTCAGATTACTCTGTCATGTTCCTGACAAAGAATAGGCGGCTTTCAGGGTATGTATTATGTCTGTACAGTGAACGAGGCTGTTGTCCATTGGAATCCTGCTTTATTTGAAGCAAAAAGGAAATATGCAGGCTGAAAACGGAAGAAACTGCAGAAGAGTGGAAAACTGAAGGACAGCAGGATTAGGTAACTTCCAAGGTCACATACAACAAGCTTCTGGCACAGGCTGAAGACACTCTTTTTGGTCTCCTCTTCTAATAACAGGCAGTATGGAAAAAATCTGTTCATGTAGTATGAGGAAATATTTGTTTTGCCCTTACAGCCCAGCTTTTTCTCTGTGCAGTGCTGTGGGCTCACTGTTCTGCCCTGGGCTTCCACACTGCTAATGGGAAAAATCAGTCATGAAAACAGACCAGCTGTTGGAACAAAACCGATTACACTTCCACCCTTTTCACGGGTGATACAATCCACTCTTCCTTTTCTCGGATTAGTTTCTCTGAATGCATTCCTTTTCCATTTAATAGACTCAATGGAAAACTACATAAGTCTTGTGTAAACAGTACTTTTAAACGGTCACAGACATGTCACATTTATTTTTCCCTCAAGACAAATTCTTTCCCTATTGTGCATAAAGTTTCTAGAAGATGGACTTCAGACCTGCTTTTAAGATCTCTGAAAAAAAAGTGAAAAGACACTCTTGAAACATCAGGAATGTTTAGTCACATGATTAGAAGTAGCCAGGAAAATTTCATGACATGAACTGTTTCCTGACCCAGAGCTCAAATTAATGTGTCCATGGAAGGTGAGAGTACAACAACACATTCTGAAATTAATACTGGCTCTGCAGTTCTCAGGAATATCCTTACCCACTGTGATTTAGAGCAGTCACCAGGCAGCTAAGATTTGGGGCACCTTACAGCATCTACACAGGTCCTATGCGAATGCATGATGCATCTTTGCTCCGAGAATCCCTTTTCCACCCTACCTCAACATTTCCTCCCCTGAAAGACTGAGAGGCAGAAGGAATTTTGCAGAATATTTTTGGCTGTGGGGGCACAATGAATTTGGCCCTGTACCTGTGTCATTCTATTAACACAGAGAACACTGGTACTGACCAAACGTCATTTGTGGCTTGCAGTGTGTAAGTGCAATTCCATGTTAACAATACAGGATTACTTGTTCCTGGCTTTATTATCTGTTGAAGCTAACAGTATATAGATTGACCAGTGTATCACAGTTCTGCCCTCTAAGGGTATCTCTGGCTGTCCTGTAAATAAATTAAATGAAATGCAAATAGTAAAAACAACTGAACCAGTTTGTGAAAGACTACTTGTAAATGTTCTATTAGTACTTTTGTCACTGCAGGCAACCAGAGTGTGAAGCTGGTAAGAAGTCAAGCAAGCTCTTGACGTCAGTTATTCCTCATTTGGAACAATTTTAAACAATCTTTGACTTATATTCATGTGCTGATCATTGATTAAGCCACAGGGATGTTTCCTCTGGTGTTTCTTTGCCCTTATTACTATAAACAATGTAGTACTTTTCCAAACCACTTAGTTTCAGACTCTGTGTATGGTCTGTTAATAAATGCACCCTTATATTTTTTGGTTTTCATTAATACCTAGAAGACAGCTGATTTTCTGACAAGCTCTGGATCTCTGAAAGACTCATAATTATGAGCAATAAGTTATGTTTATGTCTTAGTTGCACTTGAACATTATAACTTATGCACAAAGAATAAATCATTCCTCTAACAGAATGATCAATTTTTGTATTTCTCCATGTAGTTACACATTAGTCACTTGGCATTTGCAGTTAAATGAATATGTTCACTTAAAATAAATAGTACGGAAAAAACAATAGCAGACATACAGACTTAGTAGGCAAGCAGCATGCTTATTGCCGTAACCAAGGGACTTGTGATGTTATAAAAATCACTGATGCCTGCTTTCATTCACATAGCACACACAGTGATTTTAGATAGAATTCATTTCTTTCAGTGTATTTTATTAAAAGGAAAGGAAGGCTCCAGTTCACAGATTAATAACCTGTGAGTTATTATTTCAGCTGTGTTCAATGAATATTGCATGTGTGTGCCTGGATTTCATGTTTCTTCATAGCATAGAACCCAGTAATATGGACTCCTCAAATTTTCTTTTCAGCCTTTCTCCATATCATTCTCAAAAGCCATTGCTATTTCTTGCTACCACCTATTAAAAGCCTTAAGTTGCCTCATGACAATTGTTTTTCTATGCAGAGTCACTGAAATAAGGTGCTGCAGCTCAAAAGATGAAGTCTGAGAGCTTTTTCAGAGGATCCGTGGACACTGCAACTACTAAACATAAGAAAGTGTGGCAGGTCAGCTATGAATTGTACATGAGCTGTCTTGTACCGTGTGCTGAAGCTAAACCTGCAGGTGTCAGCTCAGCAAAGATGGGAAACTGATGCGATGACTGATATGGAAGAACAACACACCAAGAATTGCTGTTAACAGGAAAATGGTTCCTTTCCTTCCCATCTCTGGTTACAGTCAGGAATGGCTCCCCTTTCAGGCTAGCACTACTCTAGAGCGTGGCAGAGCAGAGATGCTTGGCCTCTGAGGGAAGGTGGGAAAAGGGACGTGGAAGAAGGGGGCAGGTCTGAAATAGCAGGTGTGCAAAAGTACAGGAGAATGGGTTCACCTCTCTGTTTACAAGCTGCTAGACTCTATCGACCTCATTTTTCTGATTTCCAATTTATTACTTATCTTCACAGAAGGCATGTAATGTTTTTTTCTAGCTGATTATAAATTCAGTGCATCTTTAGCTGAGAATGGCCAAGCAGAATAAACCAATTACGAAAATCTTAAGATCTAATTTGTGGCTCTGCCATTTCCATCCGTAGAAAAACCATTTGAACCCTCTCTCTCTTTTATGAGCATGCGAAATAACTCCCATTTTTTTAATTCACCTACTAATTCAGAAGCACCAATTGAGAGTGGTACAATGCAGAGCACTGCACAGCTATGAGCTAGCAGACTAGTAGTTAGGTATTTCTGTGGTCAGGTCATGCAGTAACATGATCAACCTACTATCAGCTAGACCTGAACCTTTTAGCAGGATCACGAAGCACAACAATGTTTATATTCAGTCATTTTCTGCTATTGTTTCTTGCTTCTCACAGGCATGTTCTAAACTGTGACAAGAAGGAAACCCTTTAAGCTTCTTCACACATCTTTTTCTGTCTAAAAGGTGTTGAAGCATGAAGTAACTACTATGAGGATGGTTCAGGATAAGTATTTTTGTGTACATGGAGACAGCAATTATTACTGGTTCTGAATATGGCATTCATGGTACTATAGCACATTAGTTTTTTCCCCTTCTGTTGGATATTTGGAAATACTTGGATAACTAAAATGATCATTGTATTGGGTTTGCGTGGCAAGGTTTTGGTAGCGGGGGGGGGGCTACAGGGGTGGATTCTGTGAGAAGATGCCAGAACCTTCCCCCCACGTCTGACACAGCCAGTTCCAGCCAGCTCCAAGACAGACCCACCACTGGCCAAGGCTGAGCCCATCAGCGATGGTGGTAGCACCCCTGGGATAACACATTTAAGAAGGGGAAAAAGTTACTGCGCAACAGCAGCTGGAGCCAGGAGTGAGAATATGCGAGAGAAACAACCCTGCAGACACCAAGGTCAGTGAAGAAGGACCGGGAGGAGATGCTCCAGGTGCCAGAGCAGAGATTCTCCTGCAGCCTGTGGTGAAGACCATGGTGAGGCAGGCTGTCCCCCTGCAGCCCGTGGAGGTCCACAGCGGAGCAGATCTCCACCTGCAGCCCGCGGAGGACCCCGTGCCAGAGCAAGTGGATGCCCGAAGGAGGCTGTGACCCTGTGGGAAGCCCGCGCTGGAGCAGGCTCCTGGCAGAACCTATGACCCTGTGGAAAGGAGCTCACACTGGAGTGGGTTTGCTGGCAGGACTTGTGACCCCATGGGGGACCCACGCTGGAGCAGTCCATTCCTGAAGGCCTGCACCCCATGGAAAAGACCTACGCTAGAGCAGTTCATGAAGAACTGTAGCCTGTGGGAAGGACCCACACTGGAGAAGTTCATGGAGGGGTGTCTCCGTTGGTGGGACCCCACACTGGAGCAGGGGAACAGTGTGAGGAGGAAGGAGCGGCAGAGACAATGCGTGATGAACTGACCGCAACCCCCATTCCCTGTCCCCCTGTGCCGCTGGGGGGAGGAGGTAGAGAAATTTGGAGTGAAGTTGAGCCTGTGAAGAAGGGAGGGAAGGGAGAAAGGTGTTTTAAGATTTGTTCTTATTTCCCATTATCCTACTCTGATTTGATTGGTAATAAATTAAATTAATTTCCCACAGTCGAGTCTGTTTTGCCCGTGATGGTAATTGCCGAGTGATCTCCCTGTCCTTATCTCGATCCATGAGGCTTTCATCATATTTTCTCCCCCCGGTCCTGCTGAGGAGGGGAGTAGTAGAGCGTCTTTGGTAGGCACCTGGTGGCTAGCCAAGGTCAACCCACCACATCATTTACCTATCAAGGTACTGTCAATTACAGTGGCACAGCTTTGGAATAAATTCAGCTCCCCTTGATACTAGCAACACTTGCCTTTTTTTCCAAAGATACAGAGTGCATGCTAGTCATATGCCAATGGTAGTTGTTGTTAAGTTGAAGAGATGAACATATTCAAAGTGTATACTGAATGATACTATAAGCACTAAAAGGTTTCCTTGCGAATGTTTATATGTAAACTCTCCACCAAACCCCCTCCTTTAAGGGTAAAACAAACTCCGTAAAAACAACAAAAAAGACCTGGAAGAACTGGGAGAATTAAAACATAACTACAAAGTATTTCCAGTGGAAAAAACTAACATTTTGAATCACTCCTTTGAGGAAGCCTGCTTCTTTCAACTCTTATTGCAGTATTCCTAAAGTAAGATCCTTACTTTTCTTCCACTTGGTCTTGTTCAAATCATCATTCCTGCTGCAGGACGAAGAGCAAAATTATTGCTGTAAAATAAAACGCCATGGACAAGGAATGGAAATAGACCTAGAACAGACGTATCTGTTTTAACAGCCCCATCGCTGTAGATGGAGGTCACTCTACAGAGAGCAGCGAGATGCCTGCCTTCCTCACTTCTCCCCCTTTCTGTTCCTCACCTGATACTTATTCAAAATATTATTCTCTGAATGTGCTGAGTTTTGTCCTGTGATATATGGAGTGTAAATTCCAGCCTACCAGATAAAAACAGGATCAAACTCTAAACTGACTTATTAAGCCAACACATCTGGGGAGGGTTTTCCTGACAAACAGATCTTTATTTTATTAATTCAGTGGACCCACAAAGCACGGAGGACTAGCAGTTACTATTTTAACAAGTGCATTAGAGTAACAACAGGTGTTCCTGAACAAGCTTGTGAGAGGACTACAGTCATCTTCAACACCATGTAAATTCAAATTTGTCACAGTTTAGTGTTGGGTGTGTAGGTACCTGAAGGCTCTTCTCTCGCTTGCCCACCCCGCTGCCCAACACAATCTCCAAAAATACTGTTGTGTGTACAGCTAAGCAAACATTCAGATTATACTCATTGAAGACAGCAACAGAGGTTAAAAGAGAAATACTATTAACATGCAGTGCTACTCCTACACCAACAGCTGGTAAACCCTCAGAACAGCATAAATAAACTAATTAGACACAGAAGAATCTTCAGTGTAATGATGCCCATCCACACATTGTACCATCTTCTTTGATAAGCAAGGGGAAAAGGGAATCAACACAGTTTCACTTGCAGGCATATGACCCATGCACCAGTGAGCTTCATCTAAGTAGCAGGGTACCTTTACGTATAGCTATGTGCCAATGTACACAAGCATGCCTGGCTACCCCATTAACTGGATACAAACTCCATCAATTTCTCTGCACAGCCTTTCAAGAAAACCTTTTTCTTTTTTTTTTTTTTTTTTTTTTTTTGCATTCATAAGAGCTGCAGCAGTGTAAAAATTCCCAAAGGAATGTGTGGGAGCTCGTGTTACCTGTGTAGTAATACTCTGATTGTGAAGTTTTCAATACCTATAATGGAATACTGAAGACAAGTCATTGTACAAAGTGAGAGCACCTATTAAAATTTAATTACAGTATTTCTAGTGTTGTTTCAAAAAACCTGCAATGCTGTGTACATTTCCTGGTATGTATGCAAGACTACTATCCATCTTTTAGCTAGAAGAGTAAAAATTCTTACTTAACAATTTAATGCATCAGACTGGGGAGAAGAAGGGAAAAGGGGAAACAAGAATTCTACAAGATCTGAGAAATTACTTTTGCAAGATGACCAACTTTGTCAGCAACTGTCCATATGGCTGTATGAACATGTGTCTACTTATTTCTGGTTAATAGATTCAATTCTGTTCAGATGGGGGTTAACTTTGTTCACCTCAGTTTCTTCCTTTTCCATTTCAATTATCATATCATAACACGGGCATGGACCGAAGTTGGGCATTTCATTAGATTTGGTGCTACATAAGGCTTTTCACCGAATTATTTTATTCCTCTCCAAATAACATATTTATTTGCTTTTCAACTCAAAGGTACATGCACGAATTGCACAATCATATCCACGGAAGATTTGGTTTTCAAAATAAGACACAATACCAAAGCATCCAGTAAGCATGGCTGCTGGCTTCAGTAAAAGCAGAATCAGAACATAAATGCTGCAGAATAGATCCTGTGCTGTTATACAGCGATGCAGTTCAGTTTTAATCACCTTATTAGTGGTGGCTTTAGTTTAGGTCAGGATGTCCTCTGACACAGATTTTAATGACATATTAGAGGTACAGATAGTAGTATCAAAAAGAGTTTTCCAAATTTTGCAAAATTGAAGGACTGAGAATCTAAAGCAAACAAGAAATAGGCTTGGAGTGAATTAGTGCTGATGAAACAGCCAAGATTTTCTCCCAGCCATAGGTTCTCCTAAACTTAGAGATCTGCAAAGTCATAACTGTATTTTCTTCTTGGTCATTTAAGAAATATCTTGTACATTCTTAGTGATGTGTAAAAACTACTTATTAATGACCTGCAACTTTTCCATTGACTGTGGGACACTGCCATTTTGCCACAATGCCAAAACCTACTTCAAGTGTTTTGCAGAGTCACTTACTGCTCAGTGAAATTAAAACGAATGGAGGATTTTAAATTTCACAATACTTCATGCAGACAAGATTTCAAAACACAGAGAACTGTGAAAGCCTTGGTGGATCACAGAAAAGAATCCTGCAGGCAGGGGCTCTTTTCTGTATGAACCATTAATGATTACACAACTGTGGAGGGAAATGAAGTATGCTAGCACTAATAATCTGCCTCCCGTCAATGGCACAAATCAGCATAAATCTCCCTACAGCAGAGGAATAGCACTGATTTACATCAAATATTGGACCACTCTGTGGTCCACATTGGACCACTCATCCACTCTTGAGGTATGAGGTTAGGGTATGTATTCTACCATTTACTGGCAGCAGTTGGAACATTCCCTTCATCTTAAAAAAGATCTTAGGCACCCACTACTGTAATCTTTACATTTATAGTAACCTGCCAGCTCCTGCTTTTATTTAAAGTAAGTTCTAATTGTACATGGGATTTTAGGTCTCAGTTTATATTTGTAATATGAAACAGTATTCTCCTACAGATTTTTCAAGGAAAGCTGAGAAAACACTATTTTTTAAGAATGCAAGTGAAGAGGTAGAAAATTTTTTTTTTATTTTTTTTTTTTAGTGCTGGGAGAACAATAATTTAAAACAAATAGAGACAATGACAAGCAGTACTTGAAAAGAGACAGTTTCATTCATAGACTTGCTATTGTGTTTCCATCAGAATCAGAATTATAAAATTTGCCCCATGAGTCCCATAATTTAATTTTTATCATTCAATACTTTATTTTCATATCAAAGATTTTCACTAATACATAATTCCTGTAGGAATGTTATACGATTATTTGCAAAAGACACTTTTTTTCCTCACCCCTTGAATTTTCCATTCTAAGCAGGAAATGCTGCTGCTAGTACTTGGATTAGCTCCAGGAAGAGCAGTAGACTAATAGCATATGTGCTGGATGAGAAAGGATTGTAGACAATGGAATACACTATATGCATATGCTTACTTCAAAAAATATATCCTGCTCTTGCAATACCCGTATTTTTACTGTTACTCCCTGCTGCCCACTCTAATGAACAAGTTATGCTCTTCACCTTTATAGATTCTGTCTTATAACAGAATTGTGTGGTGAAAATATTAATTGCAGCAACGTGCCATACTAGCAGAAGGATTTATCCATACCCCTACTTACACTGTTACTCAGTGATTTAGCATGCCAGTGAATTTGTAGATTTAAATTACTGCAGATTTCATTTCTTGTAAAAGAGAACATCAGATGTTTTCCTCATTCTAGTAGGCTACACTTGTCCTGCTTGCTCATGTGAGAACCTTGTAAACAACACAGAATACACTAGCAGTAGCTTATGTCTATAGAGATAGACAACATAACTAAAACAGAAATCCAGATTTTGACATTGCTGAAATACCCCAGAGTTTGGGGTAAATGAATGGTTCTCTCCCCTCTTTTCCATTTCCCGCTCTAAGAAAATTAATCAGCTTGCAGTGCATGATATTTGCATTCTTCCAACTGGCTATGGAGCAGGAGGTATGGGAGCTGGAGCCCAACTCATAGGTAGGATGTGAGCATTTAATAGCCTATGAAGTGGAGATGCCTTTAAATAAAAAAATAAATAAATGAAAATAAGCCCAACAGCTTGGGGTGAGGGAAAGAGAGTTCCACAAGCTGGGCAAAAAGCGGTTCATGGAGACACGAGTTCTGCCCCACATCCTTTCAGCTGATGGGAGCAGAGGCCCAGAAAGTAGCACATTACCTCATGCCATAACATTTTCACTCATTAATGGAATATGTAGTTTTTCCAATCTACATCATATATTTCATTGTGATCATCTGGCCACAAGAGTATATCAGGGCAACAACAGAAGAAATTGCAGTTGTTAAGTTTTGAGTTTATGGCCTCAGAACGTAACCCCACGGTCTACAAAGTATACAAGGCAAATAATATATATGTTATATTGCAATATATGCCCAGGTTGCTCTTCCAGGCAACGGACAAGTAAGCACTCGCATGTACTTTACTGTGCAGCTCATATCTATATTTTGGGTCAAATTTTGCTGAAGACTTATTATCGAATACCATATAGCATTATGGGTTTCTATACATGACGCTTCTTTGCTTGTCCAGCAAAATGAATGTATCATATAAAACACTGCTAACTCTTTATCCTTGTATTCCTAAATAAATTTTATATACTTAATTTCAGCATCATTCTTTCCAAGTTTCATCAGTGGAACTTACTAAAAAACCCACAATGTAGTACTTAAAACGGAAGAGGCTAAATCTCAATTTAAAGAACATGAAAAGACACAAAAGAAAGATTGGGTAAAGTTTAAGCCAATGAAAGTATGAGTCATTATTATATAACAAGCAAGTTGGGTATGTTCTGATATTTTAAGCTGAAGAAGAGATAGGTTGAGAGGGGAAGAGAGCACAGAAGTGGGAGTCAACAGGGGAACTGAGGTAAAGTAAGTGGGTATGTAAAAGTTTAGAAGCACTAATAGGAACTTAGATGTTTCCTTAATTCTTGTTTTCCTACATTTTTTTTAAATCTCAGGTAGAGCTCTTAAAAAATGTTAACTCTGTTTTCATCCCAAGGGATGAAGTATCCATTTAAACCATATCAATGTAATTAATTTTCACTAGGTAGCTATTAGGCAACTTCTAGGTAACTTTGACAAACTTCTTCCATTCATAGAAGACACAGCTGGGTAGAAATTAGTCTCTAAAAATACTTTCACACAACCTGCTTGTTTTCTAGTCACTATCTTCTTATGTTATGCTCATTCCATCTGTCAATAGATATGAGTCACACATTCGACCTTTCAGTTTCACTTGCGCACATAAATTTCTTCCAATTTCCTGTGAAACAAACACTTTTAACTCTTTAGGGACCAGCAATTTGCACATATAGCATGCGAGAATAGTAAAGGTAGAAGCAAGCTCTTGTGTTGATATTCTTAGCTTTCCAGTCTGCACTACCTTTTGAAAGCAGATTGTCTCTTCATTTTGCTGACCACCCTTCTGCGCAGCCTGCCACTAACTTTCACTGAAAAACTAGCAAATATGTGGAGCTCCTGTTTAAAAAACCACAGTCTAAC
This sequence comes from Ciconia boyciana, assembly GCF_034638445.1. Taxonomy (NCBI): domain Eukaryota; kingdom Metazoa; phylum Chordata; class Aves; order Ciconiiformes; family Ciconiidae; genus Ciconia; species Ciconia boyciana. Next base: position 7,864,501 of record NC_132939.1, read on the forward strand.
TATATTTTCAAAGAAAGCTAAACAGCAGAGAAGCAGATACAAGTCACTCCTGACATTACCAGCCACGATCAGCAGATTCACTGAAGGAAAGCTATCATTTTACCATTTTTAAATCTGCAGCAGGCAACATTTGGTTCAAAGCTAACTTAAAAATAAAGACTCATGCTTGCCCAAATGCTACCCACTGACATAAATCATGATGCCTTTACCAACAGATCCTTTTTTTTTCCTCTCCAAACACAATAAACACCTCCAGTACGAACAAAGGAGGAATATGGCCACAAAAAACCACAGCAAAATGTGAAAGCTAGAGCATTATTCTGGGATTTGGGAGTATATTGCCTTACTCTATTTCAGGCATAGTACACAATTTAATTTAATCTTTCAGGGAGTTTTCAAGACAAAGGGAAAAAAATGATCATTTTTAATAAGAACCACAAAGCTAGACTACTGAAAATGAGACCAAATTCTGCACAGTGCTCTGGTAAAGAAGGACACAGACTTGACATGCCCAGTTTGGTGGTAGACCTCATTTATTAGCTTATTTAACTCATTATTGTTGGAACAGCAGCTTAGCAGCAAGATGCTTTAACAGAACACTAGACGCGCAGTCTGTTTCAATTATTACGATGGCATACAAGGGTCTGCGGTTTGGCCTTACGGTTCCCTTCCAAAATACACCAGAGTTGGACCAACTGTGTTGTCCCATCAAAACTACTTTAATCATCTAAGCAAAGTCCCTTTGCCACTAGTGACTGAGATTTCTCCATCTATTGTAATAAGAGGGCACTTTTAATGGAGAAAATAGGACATCAGGCCTGAAGTTCAAAGCCCGTGGTTGCTGGAAGAGATGATTGGATGAGCTATGGCTGAGATGACACTTGAACTGCTCAGGCTCCTACGCCTGTACATCAGTGTGACAACCTAAAGGGACAAGTGAGGTTTTATCACTGTCACATGAAAGTAGTGCTTTAGATGTGCTTTAGTAGTGCTAAAATGTGGAAGCACCCAGAAAACCTGCTATTGATTTATGGATGGAGACTGAATTTTTTGAACTTTGGTCTTTGGTACATGTGGTGGGTTGACCCTGGCTGGATGCCAGGTGCCCACCAAAGCTGCTCTATCACTCCCTCTCCTTAGCAGGACCAGGGGGAGAAAATATAATGAAAGGCTTGTGGGTCTAGATAAGGACAGGGAGAAACCACTCACCGATTACCCTCACGGGCAAGACAGACTTGACTGTGGGAAATGAATTTAATTTATTGCCAATCAAATCAGAGTAGGATAATGAGAAATAAAACCAAATCTTAAAAACACCTTCCCCTCACCCCTCCCTTCTTCCTGGACTTAACTTCACACCCGATTTCTCTGCCTCTTCCCCCCAGGGGCACAGGGGGACGGCGAATGGGGGTTGCGGTCAGTTCATCACGCATTGTCTCTACCGCTCCTTCCTCCTCAGGGGGAGGACTCCTCACACTCTTCACCTGCTCCAGTGTGGGGTCCCTCCCATGGGAGACAGTCCGCCATGAACTGCTCCAACGTGAGTCCTTCCCACAGGCTACAGTTTTTCATTAACTGTTCTAGCATAGGTCTTTTCCATGGGGTGCAGGCCTTCAGGAACATACTGCTCCAGCATGGGTCCCCCATGGGGTCACAGGTCCTGCCAGCAAACCTGCTCCAGCCTGGGCTCCTCTCCTCCCAGGTCCACAGGTCCTGCAAGGAGCCTGCTCCAGCACAGGCTCTCCATGGGGTCACAGCCTCCTTCGGGCATCCCCCTGCTCTGGCACGGGGTCCTCCGCGGGCTGCAGGTGGAGATCTGCTCCACTGTGGACCTCCACGGGCTGCAGGGGAACAGCCTGCCTCACCATGGTCTTCACCATGGGCCGCAGGGGAATCTCTGCTCTGGCACCTGGAGCATCTCCTCCCGGTCCTTCTTCACTGACTTTGGTGTCTGCAGAGTTGTTTCTCTTGCATATTCTCACTCCTCTCTCTCTCTGGCTGCACTTGCGCAGATTTTTTTTCCCCTCCTTCTTAAATGTGTTATCCCAGAGGCACTACCACCATCGCTGATGGGCTCAGCCTCGGCCAGTGGTGGGTCCGTCTTGGAGCCAGCTGGCATTGGCTTAATTGGACATAGGGGAAGGTTCTGGCATCTTCTCACAGAATCCATCCCTGTAGCCCCCCCGCTACCAAAACCTTGCCACGCAAACCCAATACAGTACGTTAACATTGAAATAATAAAACAGAATGCATGATTGGTTGATATAATAGGGTTAAATTCTGCCCCAGCAGGCATCAGTGTGAAACAAACATCTCTCAATTTCAGACTTAAGTTTCTCAGTGAAAGCAGAATATAACACTCATTAAGATAAAGATAAATCTATCTTATCCGAGTAGTACTCTGGAGAAACACATTGGCATTATCGTTATACTTTTGCACAAATTTAAAGATCTATTCGACATCATGCCCCAAACCAGTAACAAGACAAACCTCAACAAATAATGAATGTGCATATCTCTCATCAAGACAATAGAGGGAAATCAGCATTTCCACTCAATGATTTGCAATCTTCATATCATAAATAACAAGAGATATAAATATTGGGGAATAGTCAATGATATATGATCCAAAATATGTTTTCACAGAAGACCTACACCCAGGCATAGCCTACAGATATTTTTAAAATATTTCTGGAATTTCAAAAGTTTCTGATCTCAGCAGTATCTGAATCAAGCATTGCCTTACTTTGTCTAGCCAGTCTCAGTTCAGCTTTTCCTACCAAAGATGAAATCCTAACTGTCATACCTTATGGATATGTGCTCCTGGTCACTTATTTGAGTACAGACTAGTCAAATTAATGAACCCAAGATTACATTGTAGATTAACATATGCGGTCTTTGCATTAAAAATCTTTTCCTTCCTTACAGACAACACACGCTCATAGGATTAATTTTACTTTTGGTGACTTATCCTCACTGCCAGCTTAAGCAAATCAACTAAAGAAAAAAGAACTTTCAAGTAGTATTGAGATCACTGGCAGACAGCAGCTTGTACATTGGTTCCTGAACTGAAGAAAAGAAAAAAAAAAAAAAGACCATTTATGGAAAACACCAAAAACAGAGCTAAAATCACAATAAGCAATATTAGTCACTGGGGGCTTTTTGTTTGTTTTGTGAAGTGCGGGTGGGGGGGGGCTTGTCAGGGGTGGGGTTGCTTTTTTACAGTGTCAAGAACCATACAAGCTGCATTTGTATGCTGATATTTTGGTCATTAGGTGCCTTTAGCCTAAATTAAAATTATCATTCTTCAGGTTCCTCATATTCATTAGTTCAGATAAACACTTGCCATCAGCACACAGTTAGCTGATAGTAACACCTACAGTGTTAAAAAAAGGCAGGCAAAAAAAAAAAATCTGTTAAGTGATGGCTCTGATTTAACAGGCAGCTTTTCTGTGTCAAACTTCGTCTTTCAAAAGCATTATGATACATGGTCCATTTACAGATCTATAGCACTATCTACTATTGCTTTCTTAAGGCTTCAAATCTCTCAGTATTTTTTCCTCAACTTCCAAAAGCATAAATGTCCATTATTGCTCAAACTTCTTCCCACTGAAGTCAATTGAATTTAGAAGACAACTGTCAGAACATGTGTGTGACGACACAGCAACCTAGGCAGACTGTTCTGAAGGCAGTGCATATTTGCTTTCCCACAAAAAAATGATCTTATTTTTGGCAAGACCAGATTTTTATTTCACAAACCAGGCAGAAAAAAGAACAGAAGTACCTAAATACATTCATAGTATAGATTAACAAAGAAAAGTTAATATGAAGGTTTCAAACAAATGTTTTACAGGAGGCTATCATTATCAAAATTTATCAAGCATTAATTATGAAACTATGACCTAAAATACAGACTCTGATTTAAGGCTAATTTAAAATACAGAGAAGTACTTTACATGTTTTAACCTGACCCCAAATTAGTTGAAGTCAGTGGGCTTTAGATTAAAATAAATTAAAACTAAATATGTATTTTAAGAAACTGATTTAATAATTTTCTTTAGTTATTAGTAAAACCCAAGAAGACCAGTACAAGTAGAATGAATGAAAGAATTAAAGATGATCTGCACTAAGTTTCTCTTAAAGGGTCCTTCACAAAAACCAAGCAAGTGGTCCATATAACAGTGATAACAGTGACATTAAAAATGAGAAATCTATATTTTTAGATTCTCTACCAGATATGCATTTGCATTAGGTGACTCACCCAATGATACAAATATTGCAGCAAATCTGTAGAGGTCCAGTGACTACGGTCTTCTTTTATTTGTATCTGATAATTCCTAACTAGGGATGGTAAAATTTGCCAGTGGTCTTTTGGGTTGAAATTCTTATCTGAGGCAATGGTAATAACACAAGCCTTTAACTTCATGATTGGGAGTTAGAAAACTATTTTGCTATTAAAAGAAGCAGCATCCTACATTATTGTCATTTTTCATGAAGTTTCTAAAAAGGTTAAAGTTTAAAAACAAAACAAAAAAATGCAGGACTGTGTGTTCATTCTTTCCTGATAGTTACTTAACAGATAGAACTGGTCCAAAACAATCAATAATGGACCAAATGTTATATTCAGTAACATTTTCCAACCACAGCTACTAGGACATTTGTTAACCAATTCAAACAGACAAGGAAGAACTTGATCAAAGTATCCAGACAGCAACAAATTTCACATGTTGTTCACTTTCTGCAGGTTGTTCTGGAACCTTAAGTTTAACCAAATGATGCGGAATGGGAATAGACAGCTTACGATTTAGCATACCAATATGCCCAGACACTTTCATCTGTATGCTGGCAGAGTTTTACAGCTAGAAGCTGCATTAAAATTGATGAAAGACAACATAACTTCTGTTGGACGATTCTGTGCATCTTTGAGTTGACAAAACAATGCAGCATTCCTAATTTTTGTTCACAAGAAAGTCTCTCAAATATTTTCCTTGTTTTATTTAATGAAATGCCTTTGCTTAAGTAACTTGACTTCCTGTTTTGATGCTGGTTCACTATTTCCACTCTTAGCTCTTCACATACTGCAGCCAGAGACCTAGTGATTAAGCCACTGTTAATAGCAGGTTAGTGACACAAAAACATTTGCTAAAATTAAAGGCCATGGGAAACATTTAAAATCCTTCAAGTTGGATCATTGTAGAAGTCCCAGAATCAGTGAAGGTTTAAAGAAAATCATACATTAAAATAAACAAGTACCTTTAGTGATTCATTATTACATATACAAGACAACATTAGGCTTGTGTGCTTGATATATGTGTACAGGTGCACTGCAGAGTAGGGGGGTAATATGCATGATTGCATGGGATGGTAGAAAGGTTTTGTTTTGGGTTGGAGGGGTTGTAACTGCTCTGGATGGCTTCATTACGCAGCAAAGGCAGTTGTTCTGTTACTGCTAATTAAGCCTCAGGGAACAATTTGTTGAGGTAGTTGGAGAAAATCTGGACAAGAGCAAAAAGACGAATTTTAATGTTTTAATCCCAAGCAGAAGCAGAAACTTTCAAGTTCCCAACTTCTGGGATTCCAGCAGAGGAGCTAAATGATTGATCCTGCAAAGAGTGAGAACCCCTAGCTTTTCACTGAAGCTTACCGATGTTTGCAGCACATTGCAGGATTGAGTCCTTTTAATGCAGGTCCATTACTACATTAAAATAATTTTAATTAACTGCATCCTTTTATATAGTTGTACTATCACAGAACACTCTTGTTTGTCAGGGTCGCATTCAGGAGTTTATGGTTGTATAAGAGAAGTACCCCAGGTAGTGGTTTTTAATCACTAAACATTTTTCTGTTCATTTCTCAAATGCCCGTTAACAAATGAAGGAACTATCACTCTTCCAGCAAAGAAGTTCCTGTAACGACTGTTTGATGTTATTAATGACAGCCCTCCCAGCAACAGCACTGAAGGCTGTACCCTCATACTGTCACGTGAGCTTGTATCAAAGATGGACTGCTAGCACAGGTAACGTCTGATCTTTCACCTAAATGTGAATTTAGGTGTTGCCTGTTTTTTCTTCTAGGTCATAACTTTGAGAACTGAGAACAGATAAAAGGCGAACAAGATAAAAGAGACTGCTTGTTGCTTTGCTGACAGAAAAAGAGGCAAACTGGGAGGCTGTCTAGGGATCAAGAAAAAAAAAAACTAGCAACAGTTCCCTGCCAAGGGAGGCAGAGGGTAAAAAAAGGGGGGAAGAAGGTGTTTTCTAGATTGGCTACCTGATTTAGAGCTGAGAGAGAAACAGAACAAGCAGCTGTGAGATATAAACACTACCAACTTTGTTATGGATTTGCAAGGGGTAAAAACAGAAGAGAAGTATAGTGAATCATCTGAGGGCAGGCAAGAGAGATGCAAGTATACAGAGATTTGTGTATTTGGGGACAACTTTTTGCTCAAATAATATTTTAGAACACTGGAGATGAAAAGCATTCCCTTTTTTAAAGTCCCAAGAATCTCAACACTCTATAACCCAGAGAAAGACATACTTCAGAAAAAATAATAAAGTTGGATTCTTTGCTGGGCAGCACCACAGCAGCAGATTTAAAAAGAAAAATCTTTTCTTTTTTCAAACACAGATGCCCCTCCCTATTTTGACTTCTCAGATGCCTTTAGTTGCAAGAGAACAGTTCAACACAAATACATGTATTTTACCAAATCCCATTCTGTTAAAGTATCCTCTCCCAGGATTCCATGAGTTTTCCATCATTTATAATTTTGCAAGCTTCCCACAAATCTCATTTCTCTTCATTACTTACTTTCGTACATCCCCTGTCTTCCTTCACTCCCATTCAACCAACATCTCTGCTTCTACGTCTCTCTGCAATTCTGTCGTTCCTTGACCTTGCTCACAGTCACTGATGTTCTTTGCTCTCGATTTGCATTCCCACACACATCTCCTGTGCATTAACCTTCCCCGCCAGCTTCCTCCTGCTATCACAAATTGCAGCCATCTTTCCTTGAACCAGCTTCTCTTTGTTCCTTCAGGGAACAATGCAACAAAGTGACCATCTTGCCTAAGGACAACCTAAGCTTCTCTTCACAGGAGGAAGGGCAGTAGTAATCATTTTAACAGCGTGTTGGAAAAGGTAGTCTCCATTTCTGCTACTGAATTAAGACTTTTCTGTCCTAACCTATAACATGTATGTTTGGAATTAAGAAGAAGAAATTTTGAAATAGTGGTTGTGCATGTTTAAATAACACATACAATATGTTTTATTTGTTTTGAGGAGCAAAAAAACCCCAAAACTCAAACACAAAAGAACCCCAAACCCAATGTTAAATAAGTGATGTTCAACACTGAAATCCTCAGGAGCTTAGTGGCTGCTTAATGGTTGGATCCACAAAATAGTTTTATTTATGCAAAAGGAAACCACCTAACCCTAAATATTTTTCCTTTAATGCACCTGAAAAGTACCCAAATGCATTTGGGTATTCTGCTGTTAGCACCTAGAGGCCACAGTCTGCCTAGGCACCAGGCAGAACAAAACAGCAGCTTTTGCTTCAGGGAACAAAAAACTGTCAGACTAACGGGTACATCTAAAGTCTAGAGTTTTAGCAAAAACAACTGCCCCCACTCTCCAAGAACCCCCCCAGAACCTCCTCAGTCCCTCAAAGGGTGTAAGAGGTGACTCATTGAAATACCTAGAGGATCTACTTTCAAATAATTTCAACTCATAATCAATTAGCCAATGACTTGTTATTAAATTTATTTTTAAACACAGATTGTGCTCTAAGTTTGGGAAGTGTGATACTTGTTACACAGAAGAGAAGCTGGATCCTTTTTTCAAAGGAAGGTGCATTCTTGACCATGAAATTACCTTCTGAACTTCCAGGATGTGAACTGCCTTTTAGTTGTCATCTTCCATAGATCCCAGGCTCAGAAAACCCAAAGGCAAAAATAGTAATAAAAATAAATTATCAGCTGCCTCAGAAAGCAAGGAAGAGCTAGTTTAGAACTTCAGCATTGAGAGAGCAGTAGTGTTATTTCTCTAAGCAGAAAAAATACAGCCAACAGAAAAAAAAAAATCTGGTTACTCCATGTTTCTTGACAAATTAATTTCATACTGTATCAAAGTTTTGCATATGACTTTTGTGCCATGTAAATCTTTCTTTGAAGGTTCAAATGACCCATAATTATTCACAGCCTTCTACACAAAGAGAAACAGTAACTCAGAAACAGTCTGAGGGATAAAGTCTTTTAAACCAATGTTTAAGATCTTAACTAATACTAATGTAAATCATTTATCTGTTTCAACAGATCAAGGATAACAAAGGAATATGCAACAGATTACCAACCCAACAGATAACCGAAAAACATCAGTAGAGCTGGATAAGTTATGAAAGTTTACCCAAAAGAAGTTTGGCAAAAATGCCCATTCTGTTCCCAGAGTTAGAATTCAATAGTTCAAGCCCATTTCAAGTCCAGTACTATCCTATCATGCATGTTTTGTTTGTGTAATTAAAGAGATGAAGTAACTGAAAAGTATTAAACATTTTTGTACATCTTGCTTTGGGTCTATAATTCTTTTTCTATCTTATGGACCTTGTAATGGCTGCCTTCAAGCAATACATCATTTTTTCTTTAAAAGTCAATGTTACACATATGATTTGGGTAAAAGTCCAAGGATTAATGCTGAGTTTTAACATCATGGTTTATATATAGCTGAACACTTGTCTGCTTGCTTAGAGCAAAAAAGTCTGAAAGAAGAGGTGGTAAAGATGAAAATAAATGACTGATGATTAAGCCTGACATAAGGGTTAGAGCACTGGCTCGGGTTCAAGGCAGCAGAGATTCAGAATGTGATGTACTGAAGATGTACCAGGTTCTAGAAAATCTGCAGTGAGGGATAGGTGAACCAGAATACAACTGCGTATCTAACACCAGTTAGATTACCTTGTCATCCTCACTTTAAATTCAGAGGTCTTAAAGAGGAAAAGCAGGTACCATCAGAAGTTAAAGCTAGAGATAAGGGCAGGGTTAGGATCAGCTAAAGGACTGTGTTTATAGCAAAGCCTTTTGAATCACTGCAAAGGCCACGTGCAGTAGACAAGTGTGTTAAGACATAATATAGAGACAGGCAAGAAGTATGGATAAGATTTGCTGTTTAGGAGCACACAGGCTGAGAGCAGAGCTGAGTTGCTTGGAGGCCCTGGGCAGCTTAGATAGATAGTAGAAACAGAACATGCTTCATGGTATAGTCTGGCATTTGGAGGTGTTAAAACCAGATTTCAGGCGGATTTAGAGTTAGAGCATAAAGCACCTTGATCCCCAAACTGAAGTAATTACTTCATCCTACAGGGATCTTAATGGAGATTGAAAACTAAAACTGATGCAGGTTTTTAGGGTTAGGCCTGGAGTCTAGAAACTTAAAATTAACAAAAATCAAAATGCATGGACAAGAGCAATGCTTACTACTCAATCCCACAGGATAAGCAAGGGTAATAAGGAAATATTTAGAATGAAAGTTCAGTTCAGACATAGCTGCAAATAAATTTTAGAAGTGTCAAGAGATTAGGATGAAGGCTGTGAATCACCTGGGATTTGGATTACGTGCCATGCGGACAGAAGTTCCTAGGTTACTAGACTGTACAGTTTATGGTGAGAATAGGTTGTGAAATTCAGTGATTAAGAGCTAGATTTATAATATCACAGTGCTGAAGAGGCCACAGGTCTAGGACAAGAATTTATGTTGGCAGAGGCCAGGATTAAGTTTGAGATAGGCAGAAATCCCCGAGCTTGGCTAAGAAAAAAGTGGCAGCTTCCTTAAGAAATTGAAGGTACACACAAGGTTGTAAACTGGTAAAATAATAGCGTAATAGAGATTTGAAAGCGTCACAGGAATCAAACATTTTGGTGGAAGAATTAACAACAGTGTGGTACATCTCATTAGCCAGGGAAAAAGATCAGTCAATGTTCAAGAGAATTATGCAAGCACCTAAAAAAATGGGAGTAAAACCATTCTTACTACCTCCATTTAACAGTACTTATTCTGTAGATGGCCCAATTCCCCAAGATAACACTTTGTAGGTGGGAAATAAATACAGAAGTCGTAACAGCACTGTACAAGTTATGACCCAGAGCTCAGTAAGACTGTTGTAATTAAATCCCAAGTCTTGATTTCTGCATTCTCATGTCCCAGTCAATGACTAGAAGCACTAAGATATGTGAAAGACTCTTTTCACCTTTTCAGGAAAAAATTATATTAAAATAAACATGGAAAAGTAAATAGCATTATAGCCAAAAGTAACAAGACCAGATTCTCCCTCTGTGTAGATTAGGGGACGGGAAATAATACAAGTGAAAATGGTAAAAGGAAGCACTGCAGGCAAAATTATCTGTTCTTTTTAAGGTTTGGGTTTGGTTTTTTTTTTAAACTCAGGGAAGTGAAAACTATATGCACCATATTTTCTTTCTCCTGAAAGAAGTTATGGGTTCTTCCCACTGCCTTTATGCACTTTTTCCATATTTTAATACTCAATTTCATATGAGGATAAGCAAATGTCATTATCTAAATTCTGTTAAAAGCTAAAACACAAGTTTGACTTTGTATTTAAGTCAACCCTAAGAGAAAGAAAGCATTTGGAAATAAGTCCCAGTTAAAAAAAGTAAAGTTAATTTTATTCAAATGCCTTAACATGCAGAAAAGATTTTATTAGTGTTCCAATTGTTTGTGTTCTCCGTATCATTCAGAAATTGTTTATTGAGGAACGCTACTGTTGAGAACTTTTAAAGGCATAGTTCCTGATTTGACAAGTTCTAGAATAAGCACCAAATAAAAGATTTGCACCATCTGAAGTTTAGTAAAACTATAAAACTAGATAATTAAAATATTAGTTTTTTAAAGACTATATAATCAGCAAGATGAATTATTTTAAAGAAAGGAGGAATTAAAATAACATGAAGTTTCCCACAACCATGGTAGGATATTTTTTCCATTTAAAGACACAGTCCAAAAGTAAAGCATTTTGAATTTGTCACATATCAGCAGTCAGGTACTAAGTGTTTTAATTCATCTCGATTATAGTATAAACAGCTACATTTTCTGTTTCTTCTGTTCAGGCAGCCTTTCTTTGTGAATTCATTTTGTTTACCTACACCACACAGGTGGCTGAATATTGTTTCAGTTACATAGGCTGCGCACAGCAATCATACCAGGTCTCGGCGCAAAGGCAGGCTAGTTTTTGATGAAATGTTTTTGTCCCAGAAATCCGCTGTCTTAGAGCTCTGTCCCCATGTCACTGTTTCTCCACCTACATAACATTTAGACAACTGATGAATCACTAGGTCTTGTCATCCTATGGTTGGCAGCATCTCCCAGGCACACTGCACAGCTGTAAATGGCTACAGAGGCCACAGAGCTGGTGAAAGACAGTTCAGACATTTTTTTTTTCCCTACTAATGCCTTTGGGCTAGGTTACAAGCCACAGAGACCAGCACAAAAATTCTTCAAGTGAGTGGGAATCTATAACAACTCCAGCAGCAGCAGACATAGGACATCCCAGACAGTACTTTCAGGAAGAAACAGTGAAGTGGCTTCACTTTCTTCTAGGCATCTGCTTAGGAGGTTGTTAGAAAAACCAGCAGTGCTGAAGACCACATTTCCCCTTGCATACTCCTATAATGAAACAGGCAGCTGGGATGGAGGAAGGAGTAAGGGAAGGAAATGCAGATAAAAAGTCCCATTTTGTATATTTTATGAACTGTTTTACTATGTTTCGGGGGGGTGGAGTAAAAAATATCAAGCTGACAGCTCTGCCTTTTTAAAAATAAGTATATGAAGCTGCAGAACACCATGCTGCTTCTGTCAAGAGGTTTCCTGGGTAAGCCCAGGAATCTTGCTGTTCAATGCCCATGATAGAGCCTGGGCAGTTCATGGCATTGCTCCATTAACATCCGGCTAGTGGATAGTCTGTGCAATGAAAGGCAAGCTGACTGACATGCCTCATTGATATTCATTGATTGCAGCCGGTATAGGACACCATTCCTGGTCAAATAAACGTTAAGTCACAGAAGATGGTTGCTTTCTCCTCTTTTTCCCCTTCCCCAGTCAACCATAGCCTTCTGTAAGTAGCAATTCAGAGGAGTGTTTTGTTGTTTGAGGGCATGAGACTTTATCGTCTGTGTCTATACAACAAACAATAGACAACCCAAGAACTTTTGGACAACATGCCGCTTTCAAGCTTTGCTAGAAATAAGCATTTGAGCACTAGCTTTGGTGCTTAAAGCAAGGTATGTGCATGTCTGTGGTGAAACACTGTTACTGCTAGAGCCGATTAAAAGGGAACAAACTAGGTATAAGAGGGTCAATAACTAAGCAAGTTCTCCAAGATGGACTCATTTTTGCTACCCTGCAGTCAGTGCAGAAAATTGAGAAGTACTTATGACTGTACACTATGTGCACAGCTGCATGAAAAATAATTCCTTCTTTAAAATGGGGAGATTAATAGGACTGTTTGGATACTAAGGGTAAAGTGTGGGTTTGCGAGGATCAGGTTTAAGCCAGCTTGGCATCTGCCTCCCTTCAGAGGCAGATTTCTGTATGTTTTAATACAGAGGTAGACAGAGTTTATGCCTTATAATTTTTCTCTTTTGACAGAGAGAAATACAACTGACATCATCCACTCCTAAACCCTGGCTCACTAGCAAGTCCATGAACCACTTAAACTAGCACTGTGTAGTCCTATTGGTAACTTGTTTCCAAGGGACTTGTTTCTGCATAGGACTGAATTTCACTCCAGTTGACTATAAGAAATAACTGTTTATTACTTGACTAACATCTCAGATAGACACTGGCTAGATCTTGAACATCTCCAGAGCATTCCTTCAAGTAACAAATTGTTTGGCTGTTTATCTTCCATGGTTTTGCCTCTATTTTCCAAGGTGGGAGCCCCAAATTTGAAGGTGCTACAACCCAAGTGAATTCTCAGAGCCAAAACTGCAACATTTATAACCTGCAATCATCCTCTTATCTGGAAACAGAAGGAGAGACAACTGCAAGGTCACGTATTGCCACAAAGTAGCACAGAAAATGCATCCAATCTGAAAAGACAGCCTAAACCATCTGACCCCTTCTTTTCACAGTGCCAAACAACTCTCTTATTACTCTGTCTCTGAAGGAAGCATTGCTGGAGAAGCCACTTCACACCTGCAGGAATATCTTTGTTGAGTAATGGGGTGGGTAAAAGCATAAAATATTTTTATTGCTCAAGTTTTCTCACACAACCAGTATCTGGCTGCAGGGCACTTCCACCTACAGATCAACATAAAAAAGATCCTGCTGTATATATGCTGTCCTCCCCCACCGGGCAGGAGTAATGGGAGAGGGGAATTCTTTAGTTACTACTCTGCCTAACTGGAAGACAGACATTCCCGTAAAACTGTGTGTGGGAGCATTTCACAGTGAAACCAAAACACTGTTAAAAGTAAATTCAGTGAACTACTTCTCATGCAGTGCTGCTATATGAAAAGACGAGAATATTTTATTATACACACACAAAGCGCCAGACGCAAACACCACTGCAGTGCCAGGTTGCCACCAGAGAGCTAGAATGCTTTTTGTTCACAGGATCCTGTTATTAAGGCTGTGGACCAAGTCATACCTTCACACACCAGTCCCAATCTACTCCTTATTGACCCGAGCATTGAGGGCAATATGTACCTTGGTGCTTCAGATTCTATGTAACTGTTTTAGTCCAATTAAATTCTTGTTTGGAGATTACACAATCAGCTAGCATAAGCCCATGTGGCACCTTTGACTTTCAAATTACACCGTTTTATACCAAGTTATGTATAGCAAGTTATATTGAAAAGTGTCAAAGTGAAGGGGAAAAGGTAGCAAAGGAAATAATGTGGTCAAGACCATCACACCCTCCAGAATAAACACTTAGAGCATCAAAATATTAATGACAAAATAATGCTGCTTGGCAGTAAAACTATGTTGGCTGTTTAGGACACTGTATCCTAGCGTTGGCCTGTATTCCCACTTCATACCAAAGGGAAACAAAAATTTACAACACTGCAATTCTGTGAATGTCAATGGAGTAGAATTGAAGCTTCATACTTGGCCTGAGCAAGTCCAGCTACTGCTTATCTGTAATTTCTGGAAGAGCTACCCCAGAAAACATACTCTTCCATTAAACCTCAATGTGACTTCATGTATCAAACATTTGCAGCTACTCCCACTCAGATTTCCATGTCCTTGAAGGCATACAGATTAATATTTGCAGAAAATATTTAAAGAAATGTTGATTTTTAAACTCTAGTACCATTACCACACTATATTCTTAGGGCAATCTAAAAGAATAACAATTACGTGCATTATGTATGTGCTCAGGTATTGTTTATAACAGATGATCACTTGTTGGGAGCCAGTTTCACAAGTTACATTCAAGATGCCTTTACAAAGGTAAAAATACCGAAGAAGCAACAAATAGGTATTAGCTGTTAACATTACAGTATTCTTTAAAAATATTAGGTCACCCACAAAGTTATAAGCTTTGTGTAAGAAAATGCTACACACTCTACCTGAGTGCATGCCACTCTTTCATCTAGCCAAACCAAGAGAAGCTTCAGCTTCTACTATTTCACCGTTTTTCAGTGTTATTTCTGTGTGGAGATATTCACTGTTTCCATAAAGAATGCTAATGCTCTCATCACACACTGGATACATTGGCCAAGTAGTATTCCTGGAGCCAGCACAACCAAGTACAAAAAGCCAGGCTTTTTCATTATCAGCATTGGATGAAGATGCTTTTCATTCATATCACGTTTGAGACTTCTTTATTAATTCATAACTGGACACAGTTAATTGACTACTAACTGATTGTTATTTGTTGACCTGTGTATTAACTAACCATAAAGAGCTTTTGTCTAGCAGAAAACAATGCAAATTCTCTCTCTTTAATCCTTACCTGGAATGCAGTCAGTGTTCTTTGTCCCTCAGGATGACTTCTCCCCTAAAGCAGGAAGTGCAATTCTGATGAGACCATGTTTAATTAGACAGTATGCTGTCTGATATACAGGGCCCAACTCTTCCAGTTTCTTACCAGTAAATAAAGAAATTGTTCCTTAAAGTTGAATGAAACTATTGATGGACTATGCAGCAGAACTTTCACACTCTTCAGTTTTACAGAGTGGTAGTTCAGCCCAATTTTATGGAAACCACCACACTGTTGGTGTTTTGCACAGTGCATTAAATTGCAACAATTACACTAGCGATTAGGCTGTGGGCACACAGTCACTTTTTAACTGGCTACAAGGATACTGTAGGCTGTCTAGCCCGTCACAGCTCGAGAAGCTGCGCTAGCTATGTTTTTCTCTGTGAAACTGCAGTTAGATTGATACTTGAGTTCAAGCGCGAGTTCAATTTAAACTAGTTAAGAACACAGTAATGAGCTTTTCTTCACTAAGGCAGACTCCTCCAAGTGCTGAGTAGACCTTAAGGAGTCAGTAGTTGGAGAAGGATCAGTGGAACTGAAAATTGGCTTTACTCTGCACTTTCTATTCTGAGCCACCTTCACTTCAGCACTAAAACAAACATACAAAGCTAATATTTGCATCCAGTAGAATGAAGACACCATCTTTATGCTGCTACCTAGCCAGGAGTTAATAATTTTTTTGTGCATGAGGTGCACTAGAGTTTTTAATCACAAAATTATATTATAAATTATACAATTTAGACATAATACTGTATTCTGTGGTGCACACTGAACTCAGTGTATGTAACACTGAAGTAGAAACAATTCATGTTGATCACTTATCAGATTATATATATGAAAAATGCTGCTCAGAATAACTATTGTGTTATCTGAATTGACACGCGGGGGGGGGGAAGGCTTCAGTGCTGTAGGCATCCTGCCATTCTACATCATGTTAAACAGATTTAGGTGATGCCATAATGAAACTTGTGCAATCATCTCCAGCATTGAGCACTTCCATCCTAAAGGTCTTACCATTGAGAGCAAGAAGATGCTCCGATCTGTCATCTTCTCCATGCCAAGAACACCAAAGCCAGATCTCTCCACTGTGCTAGTGAAAACTATGAACAAAGGCACTCTTTGAGCCCGAGAGCAGTACTCCCATTAATCTATACAGGGAACTAGGTCAAAGCAGCCCCAAGGCCTCTCTGAACTACATAAGCAAGCAGAGGCCCATAAAAGGATATTTCTGCAGCTGAGAATCCCTTGTGCAAAATAACAGCCAATTAATAGTCTTTTTTCAAGACACACCCATGCGCTGGATGACAGGAGAAAGGGCAGTGTCCAAGTTACTCCTTAGTTCAAGAAACATCCTGTTGGGTTGCTAAGATAGTTTAGGGAGGAGGGGGAAGTCTATACAAAAGAGATCCCAATGGATGCAAGAAGAGAGCCCCAGGCTACCCTTTACAGCCAACTGCAGCAATAGCCAAGCATTTTACCCACTGGGGACTGGAAGGAGACCAAACTAATCTCTCAGAATTGTTACAGTCCAATTACTGTTTGCTTGCAATGTACTACATCGAATTTTAAACAGCAGCTTGCAGTTAGAAGGTTCTATAACCCACTGTCAAAGTCATTGGCCAGCCAGTAATCTCCAACTATGTTTTCTTACAGCAGGTTATAATGAATTAGGAATTTTATCAGACAGTTTAGCAGAGAGATAGAGGATGAAATTTATTTTAGATGCAACATAGAATCCACTTGCTTAAATACTATTAATGGTAAGAGTGTATATATATGCAGGAAAAAAATAAGAAAGAAAACAAAATACAACTTGGCACAAAGGAAGAAACACTTCTCTAAGAGCTCAGCATACAGGATCGCTTCAGCCTGAATCAATGTTGTAAGAAAACAAGACTGCAGCTTGAGTATCAGACTACATTTATGGAAATGATACAGAGGTGCTCAAATACCTAACCATTTTCTCTAGGAGCACTGCCTCCTACATGCTAGAAAGTTGTATCCATAAACAAATCCTTTCCAGCCTCCACTGACATATTTAGGAAATATTAGCACCAGGACTAATTCTGCATTCTTAATTACCTTCAAATGTACTGTTTCCAAAATGAGTCATTTCAGCTTTCCCATGCTTCCCCAATTTTGAAAGGCTTGCCTTTAAAAGACTTCTTGTTCGCAATTTTATGTCCAAGTTAATTTACAAGAGCATAGCAGGGTGCCAAGAGAACCAATCCTCAAAACAATGGGGTTTCTCCAAAAAGGAATGGTTTTGCTTTATATAAGAAAAGAAAGTTTCACATACATAGTAGAATATAGAGGCATAAATACTTGATCCAGCAATTCTATAAAAATTAGGAACATACTTTGAGAAGTTTATTTTCAGGGATGGTGATAAACAGTTATTTCAATATCAGCATAATTCATGCAAACATTTGCTGATCAAATTAATTTTTTCATAAACTAGCCTGTGAAGTACCTTTTCCCACACTCCAGAACAGAAAACTACCATAAGAACCCATCTTTCATTATTTTGGAGAGCACATAATTGCAAATCAGAGATGAAGATGTAGCAATGACAAAGCTCGTGTCAGACTTGTACCCAGATCTATCCATCCCACGTGCCTTCTTGATACAATTCACATCCATCTGCTGCATCTTCTCCCCAGGAGCTCTAGGTAGCACAACTGCTTTCTCTGCCAGGCCTGTACTAAATCTGCTCCCTCTGAAAAACCCCAATGGCTCTCTCTAGAAACATCCAAGATAAGTTAGTTTTTAAAGGTGAATCTTCCCCCATATATTTCTGCTTGCCAATGCTGGAAAAAAAAAAAAGAGACCAGCAATCTAGAGTGCAATCTAGGTAATGCCATCCTTACCTTTTAATAGACATACCACTCTAGAGGTTACACACCTAAAGCTGATATCTTTCCTTCATGCTAGTTTCCAAATATCTCAGCTATTTAACTTCAGGCAACATAGACTCACAATGAACATAACACTAGCACTTTTTGGTTTTACAGTCATCTTAGTACCAAAATATTGCATAGTAAACTGATCAGCCCTCTATTCTTAGCACAAAATATGCTCTTTTATAGGAGTACCTATTGCTTTGCAACAGTACTACATTCCGCAAGTATTAAAGCTAGCTTTACACCTTTAAAGAGCCTAGAGCAAAATGATACAAAGAACTAGTCTAATAATCATGCCTTAGAGTCTCATCAGATACATAAGTTTTTTGGGGAAAAATTAATCCGTGCCTCAAAACATCATATCATGGTATGTCCAGCAACTATATGCCAAGCCCAAACAGGTACAGGGACTCCCTATGGTTTCTCACATTATTAGTAGTTAGCATACAAAATCTGCCTCAATCTGGGGATCAGAAGAAATCAGGCAGTGGGAATAAACACAAATCAAGAACCCCGGACATTCTGAAAACTCTACATGGTTTTTAAACGGAATTTCAGCAATATTTTGAATGTGTAGGAAATAAACAGCCAGCTGGTTCTCTTCAGCCTCCCTTCCCTCCGGTCTAATACAACCCTTTTTCCCCCATATTTATGTCTCTGGAACACTTGTCTGCTATTACCTCAGCCCATCCCAAGACACTGTGGCACTATCTCTATTTGCAGTAGTTATATTTTTTGTTATATTTATATATTATAGTAGTTATATAGTAGTTACTATATAGTTATATAGTTATATATAACTATATAGTTATATAGTAGTTATATTTATATATTATATAAATATAATATATTTTTATATTATAGTTTTTGGTGGGAGTTATACCTGAATTTTGTTTTTTTCAAGTTAATCTCTTCAAGGAAGACATTTTCTCCTATTCTTCATATGAACAGGGCCTAGCACAGGGTACTCTAGTCTGGGATAATCCCTGCATTCTACTAAATAGCACATTTTAAATGGGTTAAATTAATGGGAAAACTTCCTTATAGAATAATAGCTCAGTATAGTAATATGAGCGAGAGGAATGACAGTTAAATAGTTCTAGTCTGATCACAGAGGAATATACTGGTGGGCAATTGAGATTATTTCCTTATAGATGAGGTTGGGTGTGGGAAGAAAAGAATAACACATTTATGCAATTTTGATAGGCAATTTCTAGAAGTGTGTGGTATTTGTAGGCTACCCACCAAGAAGAAAGCAAGATATTCTCAATGGAGATTATTACAGATGTAAGATGAGTAAAACAAAATGAATATTTGTGCAAATCTATAGGAATTACGTAGTCAGTAAACTCCTTAGACACTGAAGACATCAGGACTTCTCCCATTAGTAGTACCAGTCCTATGTGGATACAGGAATGAGTGAGTTACCACCATACACTTTTGGTGTTTTATTTTTAGGTAGAACTTGAGTAGTTACTCCAAACCTACGGGAATATAGCATGCCACAATAAGTTCCTACGTACCTGCAGAGTGTAAACCATGAGGGCAAGGACTTACCTAGCATGCTATTTATAGTAGCGAGTAGAAGAGAGAAGAGATGCATTATAAGAAGTTACATTAGCCATGATATGTCTTACAATGGACCATATAGGAACTAGAATAATAACCCAATACTATATAACCTCATAACCCAATAATATAGACCAATAATAACCTCAACTACAATAAGCAAAGGTAGCAATGGATTACTCACTCTGGTATTTTAGCTGCTTCAATTCCCTTTTTTTAGCTTCATATCTGCAGGTACATGTCACACAACAGTTCTCCACACATATCATGAAGTCCAAATTTTTCAGGAAACAAAGCTGCACAGGTAAAACAGTACTGCCCCAATTCCTCATTTATACAACATCAAGGAAAAGAAGGGAAAACTCACATCTGTTAAGACTGAACTCAGACTTACAAAAAACAAGGAAAAAGAAAAAAAGGAGTACTGCCTGTGCTCACATGTCCTGTAACCTGATCCAGGAGGTAAATTGGTCACAGGTGACACTCATCTGAGACCCTAATCAAAGGAATCTGCTGAGCTTTACAGATGCCTCTTATTTCATGCATTTGGGCTGAGCTGAATATCTGTTCCTAGTTCCCTATTTTTGCTGTTGAAAACACAAAGATCTGCTATTGTCTTTTTCTTATCTAATCTTGGCATCAAAAAAGTTTGAGGTTTAAAATTAAGTCTACTAGACTTTTAAATTACAGTACAGAGAAAATTAAAAAAATAGCATGTGCTTACAGATACGTCAAAGCTCAGAAAAAGAAGTGGTTTGGGTTGTTTTGGTTTTTGTATTGGGTTTGTTTTTTTTTTTCTTTTTAACATTATAACCTTTATCTGTGACTACTGGCAACGTTCTCTGATTCCACCCAGTAAACACACGCAGACCCCACACACACTCAAACTCCCTTGATTCAACTTACAAATAGATGAAGAGCTTGACAGATTCAATAGATTTTGTTCCTGGTCATAATCCTTCTGAAGTAATGCCTAAACTTTTTTGCAGCTAGTATCTCAATAGTCTGTCTGTTTAGGCTCTCTGTACTCTTACCACAGATTAAACACTCAGCATCTAGCTGCCCGTGCAGCCTCAGAACTCCAGTTCTGCACTTGCAAAACTGATGCCAGGGAGTGGTAATTATACTTCAATGACTTTATTGACTGCAAATGATTAAGCCAAGCGTGACTGACAAAGCTTTACTGACCACTTCTATTTATAACACAGCACCATTCCATACCCATTCAGAGTTAGATACATGTGGTTCTTGCATGAAGAAGTGCTTTACTGCCGCTTAAGTCTTGGGGGCTTTTACAATAAGGGGGAGTTATCCTTTCATAACTGGTCATAATGTCTTTTGGAAACTTCTCATAGCTTCTCGGATTTTTGGGGAGTGCAACAGAACTCTGTTGTTGAAACACTATAATTTTATTATTTTCTTGGTTTGGATTAATATATACTGCCATCATGTGGGCAGCAATAATAAGAAAAAATAATTATTCAGTGAAAGCCTCTCACCCTGAAAGCCTTACCTTCATTTTAAAGCATTCTTCTTACTACCAATACGAACACTAACCCAAGATTATTGAAACAGAAGGAAGAAAAACCTGATTTTTTTGTTGTTTGTTTTTGTTGTCACACCACAGAAAATGTGCCAGTGCTTGAGGACTCAATGGAAAGACCATAAAACTATGCTGCAGCTGGGCAGTAACCGACTAGCACAAGTGGTAAATATCCTAGCTTCAGCACAGTGCTTTAGCTACTCTTTCTCTTACTCCTTGACTGCACATCTAGACACAGGTCATATGGGGCAGGAGATCAGAGTGCCTAGAGAAAAGACAGAGCAAACAAAAGGTAGACCATAATGCAGCAGTGCAAATGCACAGTTTATATGGGAGTGCCAATATTGCCAGTCTTTCAACCCATGCACAAGACTCAAGAAATCCATCAGGCAAACAACCAATTCCTCTCTACTTGTCTACTCCCACTGTCTGTGGGTTTAGTCTCTTCCCGGGGCATTGCCAGAATGTATTTACTTTCAGCATTAGGAACTTCAATTGCAGTACTGTTGTAAGAGATACAGAGAATAAAGGGTGAAAAGAGAAAGAATGACCCACAGGCATAAATACTCCGTTTTTACAAACATATCTTGAAAGAAAATCACTACAGAATTTAATTATATCATAAATTTCTTATTATTTTGAAGGCCCTTATCATTGGAAAAAAGGTTCAGTTGTCAAATTGTGTGTATTTGTATGGACTAATGCTATTTTTAAAAATATTTTATAAGACCTGTACAGTTTTAAAAAATAATATATGCATCTGATATTGCCAAGAACCCCAGACCCCACACTGAAATAAGAATATGTTTAAATTCTAGAAATTATTCTTGAAATACCACCAGTTTACAAATTTAACTAAGAAAAATAGGGGTGTGTGTGTTTAAATCCATATACTAAATGTTGCCTATCAAAAATTAGTACTTAAGTCTTCACTAAAGTACTAAAATGTCAAAGTTAAGGCTGAATTTGCCAGCTTCATGGTCTCTTTCTGCACAGCCATTATAAGCTGCTTTTCAAGGTCCATCACGTGGAACCAATTAGTGGCATCTGCCTTCACAATGAGTAGCACTGTATTCCAGAAGGGTCTCACTGAGTAACTTGCTGCTCATATTGAGCTTGGTACATCAGGATCTAACAATTAGATAGTAAAATATAAATAATACATCAATTCCCCTAGTGTAGCAGTTTATCAAGAAAAATGCCTCAAAATCCATGAAATATGATTCTTATTCAAGAATCTTACTTATTGCAGAAAATAACCTTTAACGCAAGAAAACTACATCCAAACTGCATAGGATCTGAGTCTGTCTGCTATAATGACTGTATAAACAAACTTATATTGTCACAAAAACATGCATATACTGCCACATGGGTGTTACTTGAGAAACCAATATTCACCTACAAGACAAAGAATATTTCCCCCCACATTTAGGTACAACAGTTACCATAGGTTTTTTTGCTTTACAATAACTATTAATAGATATTTTGTTAGGAAATATGGATTCTAAGAACTTGGTCAGTATCACAGTTTCAGTATTAACCTTTTAAATTGTTTAGTATATAGAACTAACTTTTCATTCATTCGTTTTCTGGGTGCCATTTTCCTCTTGTGTTAAAATCAAATCTGTTCCTACAGCAGCCTTTTAATGCGGTTATTTAGGTGCTTCAAAACTTGTCATGTCATAGCTTGCTATTTTACAAGTTATAGCTAGAGGTGATAGATAATTGAATTTATACCAGGTGTAACTGTTAATGTAACAATAATTCATTTAATTTAATAGCATTAATTTAAGATCAGGTTACTTCTCCTTTTCATTAAAAGTAACAGCATTGTTCTCTCACTTGCCTTTAGACACAAGCTTGACAAACTAGACTAACAGAAAAGAAATTTTAAATAGAATAGCATTAAAACAAAAAGATGGGAGAGTTGCAAAAGCCTAAGAGAATATAGAAAAAAGGGAGAGGTACAAACTCTAAAGCAAGAGTTCCATCAAATAAACTGACAAATTAGCTGTCTCCAATACATAACAATGTTTCATGACATTTCTGTCACTAAGACTGAGGTTCAAGCTTGACAGAAAATTCAAGACTCCTCCTAACTCATGGATCAAGCCTACATACAATACAATGAAAAGAAATGGGAAAAAAAAGAGAGCAAGCAGCATTTATTTCTGCTATTCACTTCAGGGTCACTCAGTCTTAACACATTTCATCAACATCCTCACACTCTCCAACAGAAAATATCTTGATAAAAAGTAGTTTGAACAGTGGTGCTGGAGGGAGTCCAACATATGTTGCTCGTTTACCAGTAAAAAGTTCACCAGTTTCAGTTGTAGCTCCTCATCTTTCTCACCATTTCCACTGTAAGCAGAAATAATTCTCATGAAACAGTGTATGAAGTTCAAGGAAAACAAATACTAAGCCAAATGTATTATATCCCCCTCCTCATATAATTTCTGTAATACAGAAAGTTAAGAAACTCTTCTGACTTGGGTTGGAAGGAGCCCTATAGATAAACACATACTGCATTTTCACATCAACAAATATACTTTCATCCAGTTTAAGAAGGATTTATGTAAAGATAGGTCAGAAAAGGGTGTTTCTAAAATATTTAAAATTGCTAACTGGAGCTCTGGGTTGAAAGACTACAGAAATTATTTTGCAGTTTCAGTGAGATTCATTCTTTCCAGTTACTTCAAAGAAGAACATATGACAGGATAGCTTGTTAATTATCTAGTGATTCCATCACAAAACCTGATAGAATATCTGATCTCTGATACACAATTTCGTAACATTTATGTCACTATGATGGACCTACGCTGAAATACGGGCCCTCCAGTGAGCTACAGACCAGACAAAAACCACTGCAACCTCAAAACAGAAGAACAACTTTACCAACACACAGAGAAGCACCAAGTGTTCAGTATTCCTAAGCAAACTGCTACCTAAATAAAACATATAACAAAGAAAATATAACTCTGCAGACCTTTTTTCTACATTTCATTATAAGATAGCAGTCTGTAAGGGTCTAAAGAGGTTTAGGGTCAGTATCTTCTTACCTTGCCTTAACTTGTAACAGTCATTAAAAGCACTCTTTTTTTTCCTCCTCAGTCAGACCACAACATGCAACAATGGTGGGATAAACATATGATGTTAGCTAATCAAATCTAACAAAGTATTTCCCCTTCTTTCCATAAGGAGATACATACATTTCTGTTCTTGTTCCCTAACCCTCCTAGATGTGAGCCCATACTTCATATAGTGTTTCTCAGGGCTGGCTGGCCAGTTCCAGTTAATGATCAGAGCTGGCTGAAAAACAGGCAAAAGCTCAACAAATCCAAGAGGATTCATTGCAGCCGTGGGAACTACAACAACGTTTGAGCTGAAGCACCAGCCGCAGGGGCTGTTCAAATTGGGCTGCAGCCGCACCTGCTCTGTGGCCTACAGCTGAATCCCTCAGCAGGAAATTTCTCCACAGTTAGAGGAAAGCAAGGAGTTAATATTTTATAATCTTTCCATACCTTAATTCTGACCCACAGAGTTTGGCTGCTTGCCAACTGACCACTTACACAAAACTAGGAGAGCTCCAGGCAATGTGTTGTGCTCCCACTCAAGTCATTTATGTTGCTGTATATAAGGCCCCCTGCGGGGCAGAACTTAGACCAAAAGCTGAGACAAGCAAAGTTTACCAAACTCAGGCTGGGATTAGCATTACGATAAAGACAGGTAGATTCGACAAGTTAATTGTTCAAAAAGCAGAGTTAGACACCTCTGTCTTACCATATATTTCAAGGATGTTTCAAGGATCAGGAGCTATATCCAGGTCTGAAACTTTCTACAGTAAAACTAATCCTCTGAAACCTTAGGTAGACAAACAAATTCTGGGGAAGATGGTACACTCCTGCAAATACATGAAGAGTTGCAAAGGTAGAGAAAATATGGCTGTTAATAAAAAAACCAAGTCCATTCTCTACTCTTGCTTTCTCTTGAATCCTGTACTTAACTCCCTCTCCTCTAACTTGGGTCTAACTGGTTAATCTGTTTCCTGGGGTGATGGAAGAGAATCACAGGGGCTTATGTTATAAACAATTAAGAACTATATTGACTTGCATACATGAGGCTAAAACTGAAAAGACTGATGAAGAAAACATTTTTTTCAAGGTTTCTGAAATTCCTACCTGGAGGATAAGGTTAATTCTAAGAGAACATGCCATACCAGGTCTTCTTTATTTAAATCATATTTACCCAATTGTAGCCAATAATTAATTTTTGAAAATCTGTGGTTTAGTTGTCATTATTTATCTTGTTATTAATCTCCTAGAGGTGAAGATATAAGGACAATTAACAAAACATGAGCCAAAATCTATTGTCTACACTTGAATACACAGAATATACACACCAATCCATAGAAAGGCTACTTAAAAGCCAGAGATCTGAACAAAACCTTAAATTCTGTAGCATACCACTAGAGGGGGCACAAGGCTACTCCATTGTAACCACTCTGTCTTTATATACAAATACTTACTCTCACAAGCCTCCAAGTAGACTTGTAAGCACCGTTACTCAAGTTTTAAAGGGTGTGAGCCTGGACTCCAGATGAATTACATTGTTCACATGAGTAAGGACAGTGCTAGTTCAGAATCTGGCACAAAGGCAAATTTGGCTTTCTGATCTGAATATCCAGCTCCTCCCATGTACTATAAGTTAAGGCTAAGGCCACTGTTTTGTGGAAGTTTTGGCTTTTATACTGTTTCTCAGCATCCAGTGAAGAAGTCTTCCTTAGCAAAAACTTTTAATCTAAAGTAAAAACTCTAAGCTCTGCTCTGCTCCTGTTGAAGACTTAGCCCCTTTGGACGAAACAACACAGCCACAAGCAAATTACTGCAAATAGCTCGTCTTTCAAAAACAAGTCAGGATTCATTTGCTCACTCTCTTGGAGCCCCTGGGACAAAAATGTAAGCTGAATCAGTCCACAAGTTTCTCCCTGTGGCCCGTGCTTTCTTCTAGGCTCTGCAGACTTTCGCCTGATGGAAGGCTTTATGAGGGATGGGTAGGGAAAGGGTTTCTGCATTACTATTTCTATTGTCACTGGAATGGAATACAGAAGTTATGGTAAGAGGGGGTGAGGAAACTCCAGTTGCATGAAAACATTTGACATGGGGCTTCCCTTCTTGTCCTTTCCCTGCTTTGAATTGCATTACATACTGCTGGGTTTATCCTGCTTTCTTGCACAGGTTATGAAGAAACAAGACTCTACCCCAGTGAAAGTAAGGGGATAAAACTGTGGCTCTATGATTATTTTTCATGAATCTGGAAAAGTCCTTTCTACTCTCCTGCCCCTAGGCTAGCCAAAATATTCAGTCCCCCTGCTAGACAGGGGGTGTCACGAAACATGGGAAATTAAAAAAGCATCAGAACTAAGGGCGTCTAGGTCATGGTTTGGGCTGAGAACCACATGTTGCTGTCTTGGGATCAGACCTAAGGCTAGACAAGGTTAGGGGCACCAGGCTACCATAGATCCTATAGAGAACATGAGACTGGGGTACATGACGGAGACAGCATTAGCAGCCAAACTGGGGTAGATTTTGGAGGACGTTACATTCTTTGTTTGTAGATTGCCATAGGAAAAGGCACACCGGGGCAGTTGAAACAGAAATTAGCAGACCGTATATGGACAAATAATAGTTTCTATTTGCTATTTTATTCAATTATTAATTGCATTTACAAAACAAAACAACCTACGACTTAAAGGCCATTAAATTGTCTGACAACAGGCAACAGTGTTTTCTTAGGACAAATAAGAGAACACGGAAAATGAAGAATAAAATAAACCCATTCTTCTATTCCAGAAGACGGAAGGGCAAACTGTTGTTAAGGGAATTCACAAATGAAGATTTCATATGAGCTAAGATTCAATGGCAAGGTATACTTGATTATTTACTGCATAGAGGACAGGACAAAACTGTCAGGGACACCCTCCCATTGAGTCATGAGATTCAGAAAGGACCTCATTGCTTTCTAAACTCCTTCTCAGAGAGAAGTCTAGGTGCGGCTAGATCAAATCCTAGTCCCAGACTTGGTCGACGGTTTATGTCTAAAGGATTATATATCTGCAATCAATCCTTTATATCATTTAGCTAAGATTTCAAAGTTTAGCATGCTATTAGTCACTTACCGAGGATCTGTTGTGGCAAGGAATCTCTCAACCTCGAGGAGTAACCTTGAGAGGCATCCCTACTCAAGGGGAGATCCTGGCATGCAGCCCGCTGCTGTGCAGGAGAGCTCAAAGGGCTCTTGGGCTGCTCACTATTTATGGAGTAAGATGTTTGACTCATAGTCATATTCGCATACTGACTACAGATTTTAGTTCCTTCACTGTGGTTAGGTGGGCACATTACACAATAGCCCTTGGCTATTGTGTTGTTATCTGTCTCCTGAATCCACTTTGAGCCAGATGCAGCCATCATGACCGGATGCATCCATTATGACCGACCGTCACTGGTGGTTATCGCCTGAGCAGGGTTATGGGAGATAAAGGTCAGGGGCAGGGGGGGAAGCACACTGTCACAACACTGTGTAGATCTGTAGCTCCTTAGACCCACTGTCTTCCTGCTGTTCTTCAAATCCTTGTTAAAAGTTAGCATAATCACTTTACTAATATGCTAATACTTACTCCTTTAAGCAGCCTCAAAGAAAAGTGACCACACAAATGGAAGCAGCAATTTCATATTTGATTGCCTTGGAAGTCTTGGGTGTACATCATTGGTCCTGCCAATTTGCTAGCAGTCTCACTTTATCAATTTGTCCTAGGACATCTCCAGCTGATTCTTCAAATGAAGGCCGTTCCTTCAGACTCATGCTTACAAAGGATGATTCTAAAGAGGAGAATATCCTTATATTTCTAACTGCTTACAGCTCTGAAGTTATGCAGAAAAGCTACATTAATATTTCCAACACAGTAATCTTCTTTGAGTCCTCCCTTTGCACTTCCTTCAGAATAAAGCAACTCATCCTCACTAAATGCAATGGATTTGTGCCCACAGATTCAGACAAAAGCAGATTTAAGACTGTGTTCAATGACCTCCTGCAATCAAATCTACAATGTGAAGGTTGTTCATGCAGTTAAGGATCACAACTATCCAAAAATCATGAAGATTATTTTTTTTTCCATCTTTTTCTTGACTTATTGCATAACCCTACTATCACCACCCTGTTTATTATTCCTGGGGGCAACAACAGTTTACCACAACAGCAGATGTTCTAACCTTTTCTTTTGCAGCCTGTTACAGATGCTTTTAAGTCAACTGTCAGGTCCTTCAGCCTTTTTTTTTTTTTTTTTAATAGATGCATCTCCTGGGCAACTAATTTCTCTGATCACATTCATGCTTTGATCCAGCTGTAAGTAGAGCTCTGCTCAGTTATAACACAGATTTATCATTTGTAAAGTAAAACATTACTCTCACTGCAACTCCTTTGTTTTGCTGGGCATCATTATATGACATAAACACTAAAAAGAGAAACAAGATCTTTATTAGACACTTAAAATCACAGTTGCTTAAGCCTCCTGCCATTGTTAGTCACTATTTAATTCCCTTACAGCCTGACAACACAGGCTTCCCTCCTTACCACATTGGTAAGGTATATCCCCTACCTGTTTTCCAGTCAGTTTACTTCACCTCTCCTCTAATCTCTTAGGTGTAGACTCGAACAGGCACACAGTCTCACCCCACACTGTTCAAGCCACTGCCTGGCCTTTTAAGCACTCAGTTTCTTAGGAACAGTCTGGTAGCTAACTTCTTTGCAGTTATTACTGCATAGAATTTGTATCCTCCATCACAACTTGTCTTTACTATATTTTTAGAGCACATCATCACAGGAAAGCTCTTATCTTTGCTATTTTACAGCTACAGTGCTCCAAGAAGAATCAGCACTACCTCTTGCACAAAAACCTTTGGAATTATATGAAAATTTGGCCTGCTAGCAGTCATGAGTTCTTGTAAGATTCTCACTTAATATCAATTCCCTCTATGATACCATCAGAACCACTGAGCAAAAGTCTTTGCCTACACATATGGGAGATCCCAAGTTCAACAAGTACTGGATTTCTCCTGATGTCATTATTTATGAGAAGGTAATAACGAATAGTCATGTCTTACTTCTCAGAATACAAATTTGTTTTCCATCTCAGCTTTTTCTTTTCTTTTCCTGGACCAAGAATTTCTTGGACCTCTTCCAAATACTTAAACCAATATCTTATGACATCCCAGCTGTTGTTATCTCTAGAAACAAAGTAATTGCTGCTATCACTTATGATCACAGAACATATAAATAACTACTGATGGCAGTCTAGATGCTTAGGGGACTTCCACTTGGGCACTTCTGTCTCAAGTGACCTTTTCCTTCCATACTGCTTGCAAATTCATTTATCTTGGGAATGAGTTTGGAAATAGCATCTCAACTTACTGTCAACAGTTCTTAATTTGTCTACGTTTTTGGCAATCATGTATTGGGATAGTGTACCTGATGTAAAGGAAATGTTTTCATCAGCCTGCCTTTTGAGACTTCTCTTGCAATAAAAACTGGGAGAAATGCACCCATCCTTTTAAGTGACTGAGATGCGATTTAGGTTATAATTGCCACCCTTACAGTACAGTCTGAGAAGGATGAGAGGCAAAGCAATAAGTACACATCAACTGATGAAACATGAGATTCCCAAAGTAAAACATACTATACTTTCAGGTTTTAAAAAGGAACATTTCCTATCCTAATTCCTTCCCTTAATACTGGATACAGTTATCCCTCAGGCAGAGAGAAAGAAGTAAGTACTTAACATGGCAGAATGGCACAATGAGCTCCAGAAAGGCATACACATGCCTAAATGCTGTTTCCACAGAAATTAGAATATAATATTTTATGCATGTTGAAGGACATTATCTAATACATTGCATATAGAAAAGAACAAACTGGTTGCCATTAAGTATATTTCATTCTACTAGGACTATTTAAACTAAAGGATGAATTTTTATTTTCTTCATGATATACATCTGGATTAACTTTACTGAAGGCTGTAATCCCATGCCAAAATTAAGTCTTCATGAAGTATGAGTCAATTATGCCTATTTAGAGCAGAAGTTTGGCCCTTCCTGTCTATATTTAGAAAAAACAGGTAGAAGGTAAAATCTGATCTTTTGAAGATACACTGAACTAATGATTCACATTGAACTAATTCAAACATTTAAAATAGTGTGATGAATTGAGATCTCAAAAGAATTGTCAGGTAAACTAAGGCAATTATTTCAGTTTGGTTGAGAATGCAGACTAGATAGTGACAGGTCAACACAAACCCAATAATGTAAGAGATCTTGTGACAAATCCTCAGGGAGACAGAAGGATTAAATTTAGATGGTGGACAAAAGAATTAGTTACATGACAGTAATTGAGATCAATTGGAACACCATGTCCTTGCTTGAGTCACAGTTTCCCTTGTAGTCTCTCAGAACAATTACTGTTTTATCACCACAGGGATTAAGAGAAGAGCTTCAGAGCTGTATGTGCTTAATTGAGCTGATATACAGCTTGTACTGTAATGTTTCTTCATGGAAAAAAAACTGAGTTTTGTGATGCATCACTTTAACTGGTCATGAAAGAAAATACTTGTTTAAAAACTAAGTCTCTATTCAAAATCATATAAAAGAACAGCAGGCAGGCTAAAGTTTAGTTAAGAATAGAAATACTTCAAAACTTCTTTTTACATCATGATGCTTTCCCCTCACACAATCCCAATAAAATAATCTCAGCTCCGCAGTCCAAATAAAATATTTTCAGATTTAATTCATTGCACTTTTTAGATCTGTGACCTTCCCCATGGAACTGGACAGAGAGTAAATTCACCAAAATAAATTTTCAAGGGCAATTGAAGTTTTTGGTCAAGCTTTGACAAAAAAAAGTAGAAAGGAGTAGAAAGAAATTTTGAAACTGTTGAACAAATCTGCCTTGTTCAGTAGTAGGGGGGTTATTTCCCCTAAATAAATGTTTTATGTAACACAACCTTTTTTTTAAAAAAAGCCTATGTTATTTATTTGATCTAAACCACAATTTAATGGTTTTTATTTAATTCAATAGTTTTATTTCAATGAGAAAATAAAAGGTTTTCCTCTATTTCTCAGCATGTGTGTACATTTATTGGAAGCACAAAAAGTCTCAAGCATAGCTAAGTTTTCTAAACTGTCTATTATAAGAACTTATTTTTAATGACTTTTACTTTATCTGACATTGTCTGAACCATGACTGTAGCCCCCAGAATGCAGGAGACTTGTTTGTATCTTCCACTGCTTTGTGGGCACTAGCAGTAAGAAAAAAGCATCAGCAGAGGAAAAGCTGAGATGCGGGGAAAAAGAGCTTCAGCAGATACAATCTGGGAGATGTTGAGGTAAATGAGGAAGCCAGGGAGATGTGAAGGGGAGTAGAAGATTGGCTGATGGGAGAGATCAACCGCAAGAGATCTAGGAGCAAGAGAAAAACATCTGAGCAGCATAAGATATGCATGAACCTGGGAGGATGCAGCTGGGAGAAACAAACCAGGCTTGAAACAGAGTTGAAAAATAAGAGAAGCTGGACGGGATGAGAGGAAAGCAGGGAAAGAACGGTGTATAATCTTTTTCCTACTTCCACATGCTGTTAATTTAGGATAAAAGGTGAAACATGGACTGTAGTACAGCCAACTTTATGATGACAAGAGACTTTCTCCCTGCCTGTCTCCTTTGAGTGACCTGCTGTACAAGTAAACACAACCTTCAGAAACTTGATGCTGCTTTGATAAGAGACAACAACAACAACAAAAAAAGGCCAAGTAGTATGGTCAGCCCAATGAGGAAGAAAAAACTTTTATCTGCCCTTGACTGTCACTCCTCATTCACTGAAATACCTCATCCAGGAAAAGGAATATGGCAGTATCTGTGCCTGGATTGAAAGAGACAGATCAACTCTCCAGAAATTGGTGGAGAAAGGTCAAGTATAGTTGCTATAGAGAAGAAAATATGTGAAAAGTGAAGAAAAAAAGAAATAAGTGTAGTTCAAAAGAACATGCACTTTATAAAATCAAGTAAAATAAGGAAATGTCAGGTGTAAACTTTCTCATGGGATCTTAATTTGACTTTGTAACATACAGGCAAAAATTACTTTTCAACTTAGTTTATTTTTACATTAGAGCTCATGACTAAAATTAGAGTTTGAGCCCTTCTTTGCTATCATTTGTATAGTTAATTAAATGCACATTAACAAACCAGCAGTGAACAACATTTCAAAATTTGCTATTTTGGAGTAACTGAAGCATGAACATGACTTTGTTGCCTCTAAACTAGTGAATGATAAATAGTTGCTCCCAATCAATGAGATTCATTTGAATGTGGAGTAAATACTTATATCTGAATGATGAATCTCTGAAAAACAGATTTATCATGGAGAGTATCATAGACAGTTAATTGCAGCACTATTCAAGTTGTCACAGAAGTAACATAAATTACACAAATGTAAATTACTACTTTCAAAATGAAAGGACAGGCATTTTTTGATGCTTCTTTCAGATTAATTTACTACAAATATCAACATTTTCTGACAGTAAAGTAACATGGAAGAAGGAATGTGATGGATGTGATTAATGATGATAAAATTACCAGTGGACAGTACCTCACAGAAAATAAAATTCTCTCCTTGCTGATGAAATGAAGCCAAACTGTTAGGATTTGTAAACAAACCTATTTCTTTACTCCTAGAATGGAGACGGATAGGCTGAAAATGAGGAAGACAATTGCAGATTGTTCAGTGCTTCAGAACAGAAATATTGATGTCCTTTTATTTTCCAAATACTTTTGCCATTATATATAAAGAATACAGATGAAGAAAACCGTATTATTCATCTACTTAAAGTAAAATCAAATCTACAAGTTCCCGCCCCTTATATTAATCATCTTTCCCCAACCATATGTTAGGGACTTTCCCTTCCTGAATACCTTGTACCCTAGGCTGCATGCATTGGAAAGAACCTTTCGCTGATAAAACACTGTAGATTTTATATCTCGCTTCTTTGCTGGGATCCTCTAAAGCTTCTACTTAGAATAAAGTATTTTCCAGATCGCAGTCATTTAGTTTTATTCACCCGAGTAGAAACATGTTGAGGCCTTTTTTTCTTCAAAATCTATATTGCCTGTTTCTGGAAAAGCTCTAGTTTTGGTACATTTGGTAATATTAATATAGCTTCGGAAGGTCTGATGCCATAATCTCAATTTGGCCTATTAACTGTTCATACTCTTACTGGTTTTTTTCCACCTCGTAGCAGTGCTTAAAGGTCACTTTCAACAGTCTTTACTCACTGAACTTCTTATTTTATCTTGAGCATTACACTAACTACAAAGAGTTAATGTACCTACTAAATACAGATAGGGCTAACGCTCACACCTGGCTCCTTACTGACATCAGACACATTAATTAACCACTGTGAGGAGCATGGTCTTGGGATGCCTTTACCTATATTTGAAGGATGGCATAACACAGGTACTAAAAATTTGGAAAAAAACCAACCCAGTGCTTCTCCTTTGTCCCAGAATCTGCAAGATATTCTGATTACTGATTGCATGTTTATCATTTTTCAATTCGAATGTGCTTTAAATACAGCATATTATAGCACTTAAAAATTATTTTGAAAATTGTGACCTTGAGACTAGTGAAATTTTTATCCTAAAACTACTTGACATCCTAGATAATGTTGGCATCAATTGCTAGACATTTCAACTTCCTCACAGTAAAAAATATAACAATAACTTTTATTACCAGTTTTAAGTAATTTTATTTTTTTTTCTCCTCAAAAAAAAAAAAAAGACAAGACTCTGGACTTTTAATTTAGTGACTATCTAAACTATGATTGTGAATATCATTATGGAATGCTACATCAGACTATTCCAGAGCCTTGGAATTCAAGCAAGATTTGAAAGGGGAATAACAAGACTTCACAGAGCTATGTTTCCATTCTATTATTTTTAATTCTTCTTTGCAAATGTCGGTAGTATCTAAGTAACAGTACAGCTTGAGAGTAAGATATAAAAATATTTTTGTATATATAAAGTCATTTTTATATTATTATATATAGTGATCTCATTAGCATCAGAATTTAGGATATAAGATGTGAAATCTTTATACAATTATGGTGGGTTGACCCCAGCCAACAGCAAAGCGCCCACACAGCTGCTTGCTCACTCCCCTCTCCTGTGGGATAGGGAGGAAACAGAAGGAAAGCGAGAAGACTCTTGGATAGAGATAATGACAGTTTAATAGGCAAAACACAAGCTGTGTGCTCAAGCAAAGCTTAAAAAAGGAATTTATTCCCTACTTCCCATTAGCAGGCAGATGTTTAACCACTTCCTGGAAAGCAAGGACTCAGCGCACACCTAACACTCACCTGGGAAGACAAACGCCATAACCATGAATGTCCCCACTTCATCCTCCTTACCCTGAACTTTCACTGCTGAGCACAATGTCATATGGCCTGGAATATCCCTTTGGCCAATTTGGGTCGGTTTTCCAGGCTGTGTCCCCTCCCCCCCAAAAAATCAACAAAACAAAACCTACCAGTGTTGCCCTTCTCCAACCTATTAGACCCTCATGAACTTCAATAAGTTCTTAATGAAAATTATTAGCGTTCCTGGGATTTCATCAGCCATTTTTTAAAGTACCCTCGAGTGAAGTTCATTCTAAATAATTATTCCACAAATATATTCCTACCAATAACATGCAGTTGTTCAGATGTAAGTAAGAAAGACTTGGCTGCACAGAAATTATTACTGTAGAATACGTAATGCACGAAGGCTCACAGAGAAACAAACTATCCTATCTGGACAATTCTTGATTTTTCTTGTCTGAGCGTCTCCTGTCAGTGTTTAAAGAGGTTGACAACGGAAACACAAATGACACAAGCTCTCCATTCACTAAAAAGAACCGCTGCTTTTAATATCTTTGTGCTATGTTGGAATTACTTTCCACAGATATGGAAAGAGTTTTACAATGTGAAATTAAGAATTTACTCTGACTAGTCAAAATGCTAGGTACCACCTGGCAGCACCAAACTGTACCATGGAGTTATAGTTTCTTCAGTTGTATACAGGGCTGGTTTTGAAGGTTAGTTCTGAACTTCCTGCCAGGTCATTATAAACTCTAGAACTTCCATCCCAAATGCAAGTTATACTTTAAAAAACATCCTGTCACTTAAAAAGTAACTTAAAACAGAAAAAAGACACAACTGAAAATGTGCAATTTCTTTCTTTGATGGGAAAAAGGAACTATACTGGACATGATATTTAAGGTAGTCACAAATCACTTCAGTGAAAAATACTGGGGGAAAAAAAATATGAACCTGCAGAGAACAGAACAGAGTAGTAGCCAGTTCAGTGAAATACCATAAAAATGAAAGGAGAATGATACTCTGAAATCTATTCCATGGAACAAACTGAGAGCTGGGAGACTAGGCAGGATAATACCAAATATATTTGTACTCTAATGTGAGTATCAAAAGCATACATTTCTCATACACAGTTTGGCATCTCTTATAATTCTTATAAAGAATCTGACTAATTTTAGCTTTGATTTAATTTATTTCTCCCAGAATATTGATAAATTGTATCAAGAAGTTTCCAACTGAAAGGTAAAAATGGGAATAAGCAATGTTAAGTAGTTTTTCAATCATTAGTAAATTCCATAAATACGTTGTAGAATTCATGTCTGTCTTCTTAGTTATGCCTTTGGGCTAAAAACTGAACTGTAAAGTTGGGTGAATTCAGGGCTAGATCCAGGTACACTCTGTATGGATGGGAGAAGGTAGAGAAAAGAAGGGTTCTGTTCTGGTTAGTGAATTTCATGGTGACACCAAAGGCAGGTCTAAGCAGAAGATAAGTGTGTTGGACCAGATTTCATTTACATATGGCTATGTATTGATTAACTGTTCAACACAGCACTAAATAAACAAACTATTTGGAAGAAAATATTTTAAGTCTCAGACTGTTGTCTTTAACCTCAGCCTTCCGGATTCTGGCTATCATATTTTCATCTGGTCTGAGAATTTGAAATCTTCAGCTCACTCATGCCAATGCAATTTTGAAGTTAGAAATGCTGTTATAATGCTGAAAAAAATAATGGTGCCATGTTCAATTTTTTTTGCCCTTTTTTCAGCCAGATTATAAAAAGGCCATGTCCAGTGAATACCATAAATATGTTACACATCCACTTCTAACTTGAATATTTTCTTAGTTGAAATCAATGGAAATAGTATTTGAGGAAGAACAGAATCTCAAAGTCTCCAGAAACTTGTACAGAGCAGAAAATAGCAGTTCTGGACAAAGAGCTATCATCTGTTTGAAAGAAATGTTCTGGCTATGGGAGGCACTGGAAGAGTATTACTGTTTCTAATAAAAAGATTAAGCTTTAAGTGAGGTCACTCACTGCCTCATGGGAAGAGAAGATGAAAACACATCAGAAACCATTAAAAATGGTGGATTTAGTTCTGTTTGCCTGGATATATTGACCCTCATTAGCTTTTCCTGATCTTGCCATGTATTAGAGTAAATAGCACAACAGTTATTTCCCAACATTGGTTGCTCTTTATGTGAATAAGTGGATAAAAATATTTTGTGAATGAGTGAATAAAAATGCTTCATTTTTCTCATTGCTTACCATTTCATACTGACATTCCACAAAGTCATGCACTTTTAACAGCTATTACAAGAGTGAGGGGGTGAAAAATGTTTTTAAATTCTCTCCTGGCTAGGCTACTGGCTTATCTTGGGCACTTGGGACCAAAAGCTCCCGCTGATTTAATTTCTCTTGCATTTCCATGGATATGAAATAATTTAAAATCAGGCTAGTAACAAATAAAAGGAGCAAAATCCTTTTCACTTTTAAGTCACACAAAGCACCTAGGCATTGACTCAATAGTAACCACAGATTTTCTTTTTATGTTTCTGACTATACCTGAAAAGCATGGTAAAAAGAACAAAGCTGCTTATATTCTGTGAAAGCCAGAATTATTAGGACACTAGCATTTGTTTAGTAGTTGCAGTGAAACAAAGCATACAAAGGCAATGCAATAAACTGTCTGTGGATTAGAATGGAGCTGGGATTGTTCAGCTCTGACTGCATTTGTAAATAGTGCAGGTCAATAAAAGTGGACAGACACAATGGAGAGCAGTGTTGAGGAGACTCCTCAACA
The DNA here is from genome assembly GCF_034638445.1 of Ciconia boyciana. Classification (NCBI taxonomy): domain Eukaryota; kingdom Metazoa; phylum Chordata; class Aves; order Ciconiiformes; family Ciconiidae; genus Ciconia; species Ciconia boyciana. Next base: position 7,901,754 of record NC_132939.1, read on the forward strand.
CCTCCATCATCTGCAGATTGGAGGGAGAGGGGAGTTATTTCGGACCAGACTTATTCCGGTACCCTGAACCTCTTGGTACACATATGGTTCAAAGTTTTCTGAAGGAAAACCAGTCTGTAAACCTTTGCTTTCTGGGCTGCAGGCCCCTCCAGGAGGACAATGCTGTCCCTTCATCTGTCTCTCACAGATGACAGCAGAATATCAGCAATCTCTGCACCACAGCCCAAATAAGGCCTCACATGTGGAA